>NC_091469.1:421715151-422315151 GCF_036971445.1 Narcine bancroftii
ATCTGAAGGGAAGGTTTTTAAGAGTGGTGCACATATAGAATGGGCTGCCAGAAAATATAGCAGAGGTAATATAGCAGAGGCAATCGAACAACTGAAAAGTGGCAAAGCAGCAGGTATGGATGGAATCCCCCAGAAGTCTGGAAGGCTGGCGGCAAAACTCTGCATGCCAAACTGCATGAGTTTTTCAAGCTTTGTTGGGACCAAGGAAAACTGCCTCAGGATCTTCGTGATGCCACCATCATCACCCTGTACAAAAACAAAAGCGAGAAATCAGACTGCTCAAACTACAGGGGAATCACGTTGCTCTCCATTGCAGGCAAAATCTTCGCTAGGATTCTACTAAATAGAATAATACCTAGTGTCGCCGAGAATATTCTCCCAGAATCACAGTGCGGCTTTCGCGCAAACAGAGGAACTACTGACATGGTCTTTGCCCTCAGACAGCTCCAAGAAAAATGCAGAGAACAAAACAAAGGACTCTACATCACCTTTGTTGACCTCACCAAAGCCTTCGACACCGTGAGCAGGAAAGGGCTTTGGCAAATACTAGAGCGCATCGGATGTCCCCCAAAGTTCCTCAACATGATTATCCAACTGCACGAAAACCAACAAGGTCGGGTCAGATACAGCAATGAGCTCTCTGAACCCTTCTCCATTAAAAATGGCGTGAAGCAAGGCTGTGTTCTGGCACCAACCCTCTTTTCAATCTTCTTCAGCATGATGCTGAACCAAGCCATGAAAGACCCCAACAATGAAGACGCTGTTTACATCCGGTACCGCACGGATGGCAGTCTCTTCAATCTGAGGCGCCTGCAAGCTCACACCAAGACACAAGAGAAACTTGTCCGTGAACTACTCTTTGCAGACGATGCCGCTTTAGTTGCCCATTCAGAGCCAGCTCTTCAGCGCTTGACGTCCTGCTTTGCGGAAACTGCCAAAATGTTTGGCCTGGAAGTCAGCCTGAAGAAAACTGAGGTCCTCCATCAGCCAGCTCCCCACCATGATTACCAGCCCCCCCACATCTCCATCGGGCACACAAAACTCAAAACGGTCAACCAGTTTACCTATCTCGGCTGCACCATTTCATCAGATGCAAGGATCGACAACGAGATAGACAACAGACTCGCCAAGGCAAATAGCGCCTTTGGAAGACTACACAAAAGAGTCTGGAAAAACAACCAACTGAAAAACCTCACAAAGATAAGCGTATACAGAGCCGTTGTCATACCCACACTCCTGTTCGGCTCCGAATCATGGGTCCTCTACCGGCACCACCTACGGCTCCTAGAACGCTTCCACCAGCGTTGTCTCTGCTCCATCCTCAACATCCATTGGAGCGCTTACATCCCTAACGTCGAAGTACTCGAGATGGCAGAGGTCGACAGCATCGAGTCCACGCTGCTGAAGATCCAGCTGCGCTGGATGAGTCACGTCTCCAGAATGGAGGACCATCGCCTTCCCAAGATCGTGTTATATGGCGAGCTCTCCACTGGCCACCGTGACAGAGGTGCCCAAAGAAAAGGTACAAGGACTGCCTAAAGAAATCTCTTGGTGCCTGCCACATTGACCACCGCCAGTGGGCTGATAACGCCTCAAACTGTGCATCTTGGCGCCTCACAGTTTGGCGGGCAGCAACCTCCTTTGAAGAAGACCGCAGAGCCCACCTCACTGACAAAAGGCAAAGGAGGAAAAACCCAACACCCAACCCCAACCAACCAATTTTCCCCTGCAACCGCTGCAATCGTGTCTGCCTGTCCCACATCGGACTTGTCAGCCACAAACGAGCCTGCAGCTGACGTGGACTTTTTACCCCCTCCATAAATCTTCGTCCGCGAAGCCAAGCCAAAGAAGACATATAGAATGGGCTGCCAGAAAATATAGCAGAGGTAAGTATAATTATAACATTTAAATGACATTTGGGTGGGTACATTAAAAAAAAAGTATGAGAGGTATGTGGACCAAATGCATGCTTCAATAGTTTCCTTCGTTGGGGCCCAAGGGCCAGTTTCCACGATGTACAACTCAGACTAATCCCTGTCACTCTTGATTGATTGAAATATGGCAGCTAAATTTAGAGTACTGAAGAAGAAGGTAAAAATGAAATAGCATTCTTCAGTAATGGGGAACTTTTATTGAGACTTCATCAAAGCTATAGCTCTCGTAAGTGTCTAATTAATCTTCAGGGTTGTAAAACAACTCCTATAAACAAATTGATATTGGCTTATTTCATTTATCTAGTCAAGCCCTATTTTGAATGAACAGATTTCTCTTCTGAACACTTGTAACAAATAGAGGTGCCATCAGCCATCTGGTTATTCAAGCCTACTTCATCAAGATCAAGGTGAATTTTCCACCTCTGTTCCATTTTCCTGAACTATTATTTGATCCATTTTTTATCAGTCTTTCTGTTTTGAATGAATTTAATGACTAAACCTTCTAGGATAGAGAATTCCAGTTTCACCATTGTCCAAAGGAAGAAATTTTTTATTCATAAATGATGTACACCTCATTTTAGATATCTCAATTAAAGAACACTTCCTCTCTGCATCTATCAAGTCAATTTTTGTATAAAGCCAAAACATTAACTAGCTATTGCTACCCATGGATGTTGCCTGATGTCCTGAGTTTCTCCTGCTTCTTGTTTACTCAAGATTTTTAGCATCTGCAATTCTTCCATTTCTTTCTTGTTTCTATATCCTTGGATCCAATTCGATGAATCTTCTTTGCACTTGCTGTGTCTTTGAAAATAATTAGAATAACAATAAAGTAGAATTGAGTATATTGAACCTGCCCAGACATGCCCACGCAGACCATCATTGGGACCCTAGACTTCATTTTCACCCTGTTAGGGTATCCCAGCTATATCCATAGTGACCAGGGCTCATCATTTATGATTGAGGAGCTACACCAATTTCTGCTGGCATCGCATCAGCAGGATGACCAGCTACAACCCCTGGGGGAATGGACAGATTGAGAAGGAGAATGCTACAGTTTTGAAATTGGCCCTCCAGTCCAAAGGACTTCCAAACTCATGCTGGCAGGATGTCCAACCCATGGCGCTCCACTCCATTAGGTCACTTCTCTGCAATGCGATCAATGCAACTCCTCATGAGCTGATGCTTTCTTTTGAGAGAAAGTCAACATCAGGGACTATCCTCCCGACTTGGCTGACAGCATCAGGAGGAGTGCTGCTTTGAAAGAACGTGAGGAGGAGCAAAACCGATCATCTGGTTGAGAGAGTACACCTACTCCATGCAAACCCCACTTATGCCTACGTGGCATACCCAGATGGCAGAGAGGACTCTTGTCTTGGTCAGGGACCTGGCACCCGCCGAAAATGAGGGTCCATCACCTCAAGAGAGCCAGGACCTACCCAGGGTTTCTTGGGGACCACCAAGGGGCTCAGGTGAAATGACTCAGGAAGTGGTTCCAGCCACCCCTCAATCAGAGCCGAATCACCCATGCTCCAAAGTCCTGGAACCACAGGAGGATCAGGAAGTCCAGAGCTGGCCTGCACTACGGCACTCTGCCCGCATCTTCAGACCTCCTGACAGGTTGAATTTGTAAATATTGTAAAAATAATTTGTATGACTATACTATATTCTCTGTTTCACCTGAAGGCTTCATTTTAAAGGAAGGGGTGGGTGAATGTAGTGAACTGGGAATTCACTACTGATGTGTTGTCCTAAGGACTGGATCCTCCCCAGCTCTGCCCCTGCAATTCCTGATATAAACCCTGGATCCACCCCCCCCCAAAAAAAAACCCAGTTCAGTCCAAAGACTATTGCGTGTTATTCTTACTGAATAAAAGCGTGTTATACTCTCTCAGGTCTTGAGTGCTCTCAGTCACGCTACATTGAGATAGTTTAAATGGTTCATATTGAAATGAAAGATTTTTGGACAACGACAGATAGGGTTATGGAGAAACTGGAGTTAAGGCCAAGGTCTAATCAGTCATTCTCATAATGAATGGCAGATCAGTCTTTGGAGACCATGTGGCTTTGTCCTGCTCATATTTCTAAAGCTCTGCTTTTAAGTAGCAAACAACAGCAACAAGAAGGGGTCAAGGGCGAGAAATACATGAAGCAAACTTGGATTGACAGTGGAAAAAAAACCAAGAAAAGGACAAATTGGGCAGAAAGGGATAAGATGGAAATTAAATAAAAATTTCAAGATAATAGTTGATGGAGTTACAGAAACAAATAAGAAATAAAAAATGTGAAAGCACAAGAATTGCTAAGATAGAGTTAAGGAGATAAAACCTGTTCTTGAGTGGAGAGACAATTTTAAATGAGCTACACTTGCTCAAAGAGAGAAGTCCCAGCACGAGCGCTTGGCCACGTGTGCCTGGAGGAGACAGAAACCCGTTACCACTGTCTGAGAAAGCCTTCACCTTTGGATTCGTTGTTCCCTTCCTTGTCTATGCCCTATAGCATGTCACCCCTATCTTTGTAATCTTTCCTCTGCCTGATGAAGCAGCTGCTAAAGCATCCACGTGTAGCAAACAAGTTTTGTACTTGAAAAGCAAAATAAACTGCAAATGCTGGAAACCTGAAATGAAAATCAAAAATGCTCAATGGGTCAGGCAGTCTACATTGAGGGGAAAACACAGTTTGATGGCTTTTCCTAACAACTAGGGAACATTGGATATTAAACATGTTTCAAGTTGTGGAGAAGGGGAGCGTGGAAATTAAAGGGAATATCATTATTCATTGGTCATCTGGGGTCTGGCAGGGAAGATTACCTGCAATCTTTTGCGCTCAATGAATGTAATGCTTTGAGCTACAAATGAGCTGCCAATAAACCATAAAGTGATAGATGAATGCCTTAAGTAATTTGCTCCTACTGTTAAGACCAGCAATGCTGTAGATGGTTTATTTTGCACTTTAGTTGGGTGTCTGTGCTTCAGTTTCACTGGAGAACCTTTAGTTTTTCTACATGCATCATTGCTGCATTTCCAGTAGCCTCCTACTGATCCTTGCATGAACTTTGACACTCACATTAAATGAGACTTGGTCACTCCAAGTATTATCATCATTTGAAGTAATGAGATAGCATATTGTAATTGTCTGCGATTGATGAGGTACAATTTAACTCAACAGTAGTTTGTTGTCAGTGCTATATCTGGTCTTAACCTATTTATTTTTATCACAGGGTTAGTATCATGTGTTGGGGTCCTCAGTGTGACAACAGGCCTTCTTAGGGAATGAACAAGACTTTCTATCATTATTTTCATGGTTGATGCATCATAGTGACAGATAGACTGATGAGTGAGAGAACAGGAAGGTTTTCCCTCCTGTTACTAGTCACAATTGCCTTTACACTGAGGACATATATCATTAGCTCCATGTGATAGCTATGTCCTACAGGGCTCAAATCAGCAGGGATAACAATCAAACTCCTTTTCTGAAAGAAATTGAACTGTCCCGCCCAGATTGTCCGTGCCTTGGTGGAGGCAGAGGGAGCGAATGTGTTTAATACAGCATGACTCTCTGATCAAGCAGGCTGTTTTTTTTTGTGGTTAGAGCTGATATTCTTGACAGTGTTAAATTGCAATCAACCAGTTAACTGGAGATAATTTCATCACATTGCTGAATCATGCCTGCTTAATGGTCAAAAGATCTTGGTCTCATCAAGCATTTGGATTATGTTTGTAATCACTTTTGGGCCTTGAGATGTTGACACCATTTCCCATTTATCACTTTGATCTTGATGTTGGCCAGTTTTATCACATGAATTGTTTAATAATCTGGGGAGTTGAAGATTAAATCAAATTATGCAATATTTTTAACAAATCAATTCTAACCAAGATAGAAAGAATGTTCTTAATAATTCATCTTGAGATGGGTGAATGTAGCACATTTCCCTTTGGAAGTCATGTAGAGACTTTCTGAGGCTGAGGTGACTAGCTTCCAAGATTCACTACCATCTTCCTGCACTGAGTATGATTTGATCCAGTATTGTGCCCATTGATTCCATTTTATTTGGGCTCATTTGTGTCTACCTAGTTATCATTGAACATTATTTTATTATCATGTAATAAAATTTGTCAATATTTGCTTGCTATGAAGGCAAAAAAAAAGAGATAGCACTAACCTAGCATGGCACCCTCACCAATAAGAAATAAAGAAACAAAAGAGGGCCTCAGAGCCGTTGAGATTCCATAGATTTGGCTCCTTCACAGCCTGATGCCTTCTCCATCAGTAGAACCTGAGCTCTTAGATCTGAACCTCTGAAACGATCAGGAAGTGCCAAAGGCCCTTTGGTAGCCCTTTTTGCCATTTTCATCCCTATAAATCACAGTCAATACCTGGTTCCTATGAACCAGTCTCACAGCAGCTTGCATCTTGTGTGGGTCCTTCAGCCGCTGGTTCAGCCGCTGGTTCTCTGTCCTGGTCACCTTCCCTGTGGGGTCATCTCCCAGGCTGCTGCTTCTCAGCAAGGGGGTGTTCTCTTGCTTTGGTGACCTGTGCCAGTCTGCTGATCCTTTTGGAGTCTGCAACCATTGATGTCTTCTGCAAAACGTAAGTGCCACCATCTTGGCCATGGAACTCGTGGCTTTTCACATGTTAAAAAAACACCATTGGCCACTTCTAAAGGCCATTTCTATCCTGTCCAGGGCTGATGGCATCACAACTGGGCAGCAGGATCCTGCAGAGGATCTCTGATGGTGAGAACCACATCTAGCTGAAGGTGACAGTTGACACTTTAGACTTGCCCTTTTACATGTTTTAGACTCAATTGAGTTTGATCTTGACATTTATCCACATTTGGTTATTTGATTGGTCTGTATTATACATGTGGCATGACTGTGGAGCATTGACTTGCTTCAATCTACATATAGCATACAGCTTTCACCACTTATCATGAATGTGGCTTTGTGCAGTAGCTTTACTAGGTTGCTCTCTCTGTATGGTGATACTCCTGCATTAGTTCCCACATTTCTTTGACCACTCCTTAATCTACAAAATTAGCTCTGCGATGGTGTTACACGACACGCTGAAGACTGTTTTCCAGAATTGGTGGAATTGTTCACTCCAAATTCTAAGCAGATAGATTGATGTAGATGACCAACGGATTTTGCCTCTTCTCAGAACAACCGTACATCTCGTGAAGCGGTTATGTCATTCAGGAATATGCCTGTTTGACTTGTCCTATTACCACTGAACCAAACTTAGTGAATCAAATCAAAATCAGCAATTGAGAATCGGTGAACTTGTAGTTGACTAAATCTTTAAATAGTTTGATGGGGTTTTGATCAAGCTTGATGCTGGATGGTCTTGATATTCCATAAATGTTCAGCCTCTCATCACCTCTTCTAACCATGTCATTTTCATAAAGGAATCAATGACATTTTGGTCAATGCTGATCCCCAGTGTGCTAATGAGGTACTCAGCAAGGCAAAAACTAGAGAACATGAATGATTTTGAGTTGAATGCAGATAAACAGTGCACAGGTAGTCCTGAACTGAATACAGCATAATAATTGTTAGACATTTTGAACTCTGCTGGAATATGTTGTAGGTGGAAAAGAATATGCAGTTTTTGTCTTTGCAATACTTCTTTCTGTTCAAGCAGACATGACACGGTACCCAATTTAAAGCTGTTTTATGCTTTAGTGCTTGATGAATGTTACTGACACAGATGGCAATATCATCAAAAAGATATATAGTCACATGCAGATCAATGGGCATATTACAGTAAAGTCAACAATGGGCATATTACAGTAAAGTCAACAAGTATTTGGGATGCATTTTGATATCATTTATTCAAAATTATTCTGTGCATATGAGGCTTATGAATAGTGTGAAATTTTCAATAAACCAAGCCTTCCTTTGATAAGATTATTGAGGCATGCTTCAGCATTAGGTAAAGATGGGAGGGTGAGGTGGGGGGGGGGGGGGGGCGGTGGAGTCAAGCTTTCTTGGTCTGCTGTCAGGAAGACTAAGGATTCAATAATCTTCCATGTAATTTTCCCTTTAAGTGGTATTCTTGGTGTTCACTTTTCTCCCCCCTCTCCTACGTGGATAGGTAAAATGGGACTAGCTTGGTTGACAGAGAGATTGGGCCAAAAGGGCTGCTTCTGTGGTGCAGGATTCTGACGGCCTCACTGCCAGTTACCTCCCAGTCAGATGCTCCCACCCAAAATGTTGAAATGCATTCTACACCACAAACTTGGTTGCGGGATAGTTTTTTTCTTTTGCACTTATTTCCATCTTAACTGATGATGCTGATAATTGTGGATCATTTCTTCTCTTTATTCTAATTGGTTGGAGGGCTTCTTAGCATGACGTAGCTTTGATCTGATCCGCTGGCAATGGGATTGGTTAGTTTTGTGCTCTAAGGATTTATTTCATCATATTGGTACCTCTTTGATGCATGGACGTAACTCCTCCTTCAGCAATCTTCCGCACTACTCGTTACATGGAAGTGAGTTACCTCATTATGAAAATGACAGAGGAAGGGACAAAGCAGGCCATATGTTTACAGATTGCAGTGGAGAATAATTGTTTTGCTGCAGATGACACTGTCTCAACAACTGGTCACTACAAAATTTGATGGGAAGATTGGACTTTGCCCCTGTAAGGATGTGCAGTCATCCTTTCTGTGCTGCAGAAAGATGCATGCTCAACTCAAAGCAGGTTTTGGGTTTTTTTTAACTACCTACCAGAAGCCAAATGTGGTAGCGATACGCTGGCAAGGAATTCTTCTGATGGTAACTGAAAACTTTTGCTCAAATCTAGAGTGTGCAGATGCTAGAAGCAATGAATAATGAAAAGGTGGAGAGGAGGTAGATCCAGCCAATTGCTTTAAGATGTATACTGTTGACAATTATGTGTGTCAATGAACGTGCAACCACTAAGGTAAGGGAAAAATACTGTATAATTGCCTTGTGAGGATTTGCAGGTGTTTAAAAGGCTTATGCCACCAAGAATTGAGTCATATTTTAAAGAAAAATGGGTCTCCAATGAGATGTAGCCTTTGTATTGGCAAATTTCTGGTTAAAAGTATGATATCATATTCAAAAGAAGATTATGGTGATAAGCATCCTCTCTCATTGCATATAATCATGGCATGCATGCTACTTGCCTTTGTTGTCCAAATTTCATGCATATCGATATATACTATTTCATTATCTGAGGAATTATGAACAGAGATGAAAACTTGCAATGATCTGAGAATTTTATAAAGCCTGATCTCATGATGAAAAGATGGAGGTGAAGATGTTTAATGACAGTGCATGGAACTCCTCGTACATGTCCTGGGTCAGATTACTGAAATTGTAACAATTTTTGTATATTCTTGTCAATATTACAACCAAAGAATGAATTTTTCCCACTGATTTGAAGTTTACATGGGCAATGGAGTACAATTATAATGTCAAAGGCATTCATGAGTACTGGGACTTGATGGGCTCTGTAGAAAATTAATTTACATTTTCAATCAGGTGAATATGAGGAAACAAAGAGAAGTTGGAGGGACTCAGTGTCCTTCAGAGTAAGCATCCATGGGTAGTCAATGTTCAGGTCTGGATCCTTTGTTTAGAATAAAGTAGGAAGGAATGATATTAAGTATATCCTTGTAGCGTGAATAAAAGCTCTCATGATTGCAGGGAGAACAAATGCTTTTATTATCTTATAACTATGGATAGGGTCTCACAATGATCTTCAGAAGGGTTCTGGGTTTAGGCAGGAAACCAGGATTATATGTGAGCAGATGGGGGCGGAGCCAGCCATCAGAGCAACACACTACCAGTGAATCCCAGTTCATTGCATTCACCTCTTCTTGTACAATTTAGGGTCTGTGAATGAAGACAGAGAACATGGGTTCAGAAAAAAAGTTGGAAAATATAGTTATTTACAAATTTACAGATTTAAGTGGTCTGGAGATCCTGGTGGAGCACCTTAGCATCGGGAGGCCTTGGACCCCTTGGGTCTCCTGGTCCCCTTGTGAGGGAGAAGAGGCGGGCTGGGTCTCCGGCTCAACAGTGGAGGGGGATGCACTTTCCTCTTGAACTGGATTCCCTGAGGCCCTGACTGGCGTGGCGAGAATGAGCTCAGCGGCTCTCAGGGCACTTGAGGCAACGGACCCTCTGTTCCGGTGGGTGCCAGGTCCCTAATGGACAAAGTGTCCTCCCTGCCATCTTGATTGATGTGGAGCAGTTTCACCCTTTCCACCAGGGGGTCAGTCTTGCTTCTCCTCACACACTTCCTGAGAAGGACTAGACCAGGAGTGATGAGCTAGGTTGGGAGTGTAATTTCCGATGTCGACCTTTTTTGAAATTGAATAGGAGCTCGTGAGTAGTAGAGTTGGCTGTGGTACATAGTAGTGACCAGATGGAATGGAGCACCATAGGGAGGACTTTCTGCCAGTGTGAGTCTGGAAGGATTTTTCACTTCAGGGCCGGTGTTACAGCCTTCCAGATCTTGGAGTTCTCCTTTTCAACCTGCCCATTCTCCTGGGGGTTGTAGCTAGTAGTAGTGCTGCTGGGTGCGATGCCCCTCACCAGTGGGTACTGACGTAGCTTGTCACTCATAAAAGATGAGCCCCAGTCAGTATGACTATAGCTGGGATACCCAAACAGAGCGAAAATGGAATCTGGGGCCCTTATGACTAATGAACTGGATGTGTCTGAACGTGGAATGGTGAACAGGAAGCGGGAGTACTCATCACTGAAAGAGAGGAAGAAGGTTTGTGGAGGGGAGAGGTCCCTTACAATCGATACTGAGCTGTTTAAAGGGTCTGGATAACTTGATCAGGTACACTTTTGCGGGGCGGTAGAAGTGCGGCTTGCACTCCGCACAGACCTGGTAAGACCTGGTCATTCCCCTGATGGGTAAAAGCCGTTTGATCTTCAGCCGAGAGGGGGAAATTAGTGACTTTTAAGAGAGGGTGAATCTTATCAGCGTATTGAGGGATGCACTGGGCGTAATATGGGAAAAACCCCAGGCATCTCCTCAAAGCCTTTGTGGTCCTGGGGATGGGGAGCTCTAACAGGGGGTGCATCCTATCGGGGTCAGGGCCAATGATGCCATTCTCCACCACGTAGTCAAGGATAGCCAGATGTTTGGTCCTGAACATGCACTTGTCAGAGTTATAATTGAGCTTCAGGGCTTTTACCACATGGATAAAACTATGGAGTTTGGCATCATGATCTTCCAAGGTGTGGCCACAGATATTGATGTTATCGAGGTAGGGGAAGGTAGCCTTCAACCCATACTCATCTACCATTCTGTCCATCTGCCTTTGTAAGATAGAAACCCTAGTAATATTGAAAGGAACCCTCCAGAATTGATAGAGACAACCATTAGCCTCAAATGCCGAATGGACGGTCCTCGGAATGGATTGTCAGGTGATGATAAGCTGCTTTCAGGTCGATGGTCGAATAGACCCAATACTGTGCAATATCATTCACCAAGTCCAAAATTTGAGGGAGGGGGTATGCCTCCAGGAGTGTGTACCAATTAATAGTTTGACTATAGTCAATTACTACCCTGGATTTGTTTTCCATTTTTACCACTACCATTTATGCTCTGCATGGGCTGGTGGTAGGTTCAATGATGGCTTTTTTGAGCAGACGTTGTGTCTCAGACTTTATGAAATCTCGGTCTGCTGTGCTGTATCTCCTGCTCTTGGTAGCAATAGATTTGCAATCTGGTTTGGGAAGAGAAGTGGTGGGGGGGTGGGGTGTCAATATTCAGTGTGGAGAGGTTGCATGTGGGCTCTGAATTTAGGGGCCCTCCATTCTAAACCGTCACAGGGGAGGGGACCAGAATACTCCAAGGTCACACTTTAAGGTGACACAGGAAATCCAGACCCAACAACACCGGCGCACACAATTCATCAAGTGTACACAGGCGAAATTTTCAGAATTCACCCTCCCCCCCCTTCAAACAACAGATGTAGTTGGGAATGGGATGCAAGGAATATGCAATAATTGGAAGGATACATCTTTAGGTTGTATTTTTGTACAGTCCGTGAGTCTATGAAGCTTTCAGTAGAGCCTGTGTCGATTTAGCATTTAGTGGAATGTCCGTTTACCTCCCTAGTCACTATGGAGTTGCAGAGCTGGTGAGGTCTATCCTGGTCTAGGACTATCGAGGCTAGAACCCTGGAGTCTCCATACTCCTCACTTGAGTGGCCCCCACTGGCCTGCCCTGCATGGGTAAGATGGCATCGACCTCAAAGCATGGAAAGATGGCCGTCCACTTCCTCCTCTGATGATGCTGACGCCAAGTTTGAATTCAGGTCGCAGCAAGGTGGCTGCCGAGTCTTTTCGCATCACTTTCTCATTGCCACTGCCACCCTCCTTCAGTGTGTAGTGCAGCAAGTAGGTTTGGTTGAATTCGGGGCAGACGGCTTTGGGCTGGAAACTAATCCGGGAGTGGTGCAGGCCGTGGATTTACCTGGGCTTGCCCTCGCGCAGCAAGCACTCACTCAATGCCCTTTCTTGCCACAGCTGGAACACACTAAGTCTTTAGCCAGGCAATGAGATTGGGGATGCTGGCTCCTGCTGCAGAAAAAGCACTCTCTAGCACAGGAGTGCTCCCTCGCACGGGAAGCAGTGCCCATTAGGGATGGGATAGCAGGAGCAGCCGATCCTTGTGTCACCTGGTTGATCGAGCTCGCTGGCTTCAAGGTCATCATTCTTGATCTTGGCCTCGTGTGGACACCCATGACTAGAGTGTCCTGGATCTGTTCTTCCTCATGAACATGGCCCGTAGCCACTTCATACCTGCACTTCTTGGCAAGCATTCACAGATCCAGCAGGTAGTTATTGATGGTCTCTCCTGCCCTTTGGCAATGTAGAGTGAATTGGTGCCTCACTAGGACTTTGTTTTGTGACTTCATCACCTCGATGGCAGCATCATATGTAGTGCAGTCCCTGATGTCTCCATAGCCTTTTATTCCTACCCTTGAAATGATTTCGGACCTCCTGAGTTCTCTGGTTGAGTTCAGGTAGTCCGGGAAGCAGTCTAGCCAATATGTGAACTCCTCAGCTGCGTCGGGGGACGGAGGGTCTATCAGCAGCCTACCTGGCTTGAATAGTGCTTCCATAGTTTAAGGTATAAACTAATAAAATTGTAGCGCACATGCTATATTCTCTGGCCTCACTATCAAATCTTCAAACCACCTGTCAGTGATAATGTGTATGATTTGTGGACCAACAAAAATGCCTTCCTTATATGTGTACTGTATAGCCAATGGGTACTGAAGGATGGACATTGCTATTGTGTAACAGGACAGCTTCAAAGCTTAACTTTGATGAATCAATAAAAATACACCATTGATGTGGGTCATGCACACAACCCAAAGCCATGAACAACCCATTAATGTCAGCACAGAAAAAGGTTGAAGTTGTCTATTATAATCTCGAATTGTTTTTCAGGAAGCAAACATTTTTGGGGGAAAAATTATTGTCCAGTGAATTAGAGATTCTGCCTTGCCCACAGGAAAATAGAATCTCAGGGTTGTGTGTGGTCTCATGTCCGTTGATCATTGGTGAACTGATACAGTAGTCATTAGTTTCATTTGTTTGGTTTTCCTGCTTTTTGTGGATGTGACAGAGCTGGATAAAATCTCCACGTCGCAGATCATATCAATATTGCAGCTATCCAGGAACAATTCAAGTAGAAGCATTTTTGTTCCATGACATAGGTTTTCAAATTTACAGCTGAGTTCTTGTCAGGCTCAGAGTATTTAGAAATCCCAATACATCCTGCCTGTTTCCATGCGTCACTTTCATTAGAATTGAATTGGCTGAAACCCAAGATGTGTGATGGTGTGATCTGAGGGGGGAAAAAAATAGCACAGATGAATTATCTGGTCAGCATTTCTGCATATGGTTTCAATCACTTATAGTGAAGAAGAAAGCAATGAGATAGAGACAAAGGAAAAAAAAATGTGGGACGTGATCTACTGGACGGGGGTGAACAGAAAATAAAGGGCACATGAAATAAATGTAAAAATGCTAAATATAATTAAGATGAGGTTGCTGTAAGGAGAATAATTATTGCGGACAGATTATAAAGCTGAAAGAAATGAGTAAAGGAAGGAATAAACAAAAGTATTTGAAGTGATAAACAGATAATATGTAGAAAAACTAAAGATCAAAGAGGAAGTCAACAGATATTAAAATAAAATGGAAAAATTATAAAGGACACAAAGATGAAAAATGTTCTCAACACTTTGATCTGCAGAGCTCAATGTTTAAATGCTATGATTTTAAAATACAAAGTGCTTTATCTGCATATTATTTGTGATGTAAGCCTCAGTGGCTTTCATATTAGTAGGGATGAAACATTTGCATAGCTGACACCTGGCAAATGAATGCAGAGTAGACAAATCACACATCTGGTGGTTAACCATGTGAAAATCCCACCTTCAAATTAACCTCTGAATTACTGCATCTTTGTTTTCTGAGTTGCTGAACTAGTGGTATTAAATTATGTCATAGTCTGTTTCACTTTCTCCCTTTAAAAAAAAATATAATTGGCTAGTCAGGTAGCCAGTAAGGTCGAGATGAGGAAATGGGAAGAATGAAAGTGGCACAATTTTCACATTGTCTGTGCCATTTTTGCAAATTAGAATCAATTGTAGGATGAGGTAAGTGAAGTATAAGGATGCCATTATTTGCCAGGGTTCATTGCTGCTTATTAACTCAGTTAAAGGTCACATAAGTGATGACATAGGCTGTTTCCTCCATTGATGTGGAGTGATGTATTCATTCCTGTATGCACCTGTTAGCTCTTGCTGGCCGAGATTATGCACTATCCTCTCATTAAAACAATTGCTTCATAAAGGAATTTGGATTGTTCAATTTAACTTCCTTGAATTTTTGTGGTACCGTTTATGTTTTCAGGAATTATCAGTGTGCTTTATGTACCTGAGGAACTTTTGATGTTTAGTTTGTTGTGTGGAAAACATGGTCACCAGAGGAAAATAATTCTGAAGAAAAGCAAGTTTAGGAAAGAATCTAAAAGTTTGAAAAGTTTGCCACAACAGAAGGGCAGAAAAGAAAAAAAAAACAATCAGAAAGATATGTAGGATTGCATTCAGGGAAAAGGAAATATAGAAATTAACTGAGGAAAATAGCAAACAGGACAAGAAGAAAGATAAAAGAAATAAAATATCAAAATGAAAGATAAAAACAAATATTTTTGCATAAAACTGAAATAAATGAGCAATCTGACAGGAAAATCGAAGTATTAAGAGAGCGAATAGAAGTAAAATAAGGGTATGGATATAAATGTAGTAGAAATCAAACTAAAAGTACTGAAGATACTGGAAATACTGTGGGAAGAAGAGGTGCTGAATGGATAAAAATTCTGCAAAACACAAAAGTGATTAGTGTTATTATTTGCCAGACTTTCTCATGTTCTCTTAGCCAATATCAACACTTGTAACTTTTTGGCCGTTTCCAATCCCTATTTGATCATAAACATTCCATTTTTATTCTTTCCATCTTTCCCCATTTTCTCTTCAATTTAAGATTCTCCTTAATCTCTACTTTTCCAAGCTCTGACAAAAGATCATCAACCTCAAATATTGTCTTTCCTTCTCATCAGACATTGCCCAGACCTGCAAAGCATTTGCAGCATGTTTAATTGAATACAGTTGTTTAAATTTAATTTGGAGATACAGCATGAAAACAGGTTCTCCTGGTCCAAAGAGTAAAGTTGTATGGAAATGTGAAATATTTCATAAAGTAAAAAAAATTAAAAAAAGTAAGAAATGAAAACTTGTTGAGAAAAATGAATATATAAATGAGAGATAAATAATGAGAAAATAAAATGTAATTAGATTATACAAAATATATAATGATTTATTTATTAGTTGGAACAAATTACTTCAGACTAATTCTTTGCTGTAAAAAGACTGCTGGTTAGAAATTGAGCCAGGTGACATTTACAAATGAGATCTTCCTGTGGATGGAGATGTATCATGTGACTCAGTAGCTTTCAGTGAGCACAATGTATTTTCATTACCCATCAGACCCTTGTCTGTCTTATCACTGTTCAGATGTTGTCATGTTACCCATATTAAAATATTGGGGCACTCACTGTTATTAAATTGAAGAAATAATCAAATGATTTTATATTATATTTTATCCTTTATTACTAGATTGTTAAGAAATCTTTCTTTGAAAAATAAATGTATTTAATGATTAAAAAGTTGTAATTACTGACTGCAATTTGATATTTTCATTTTCGAAGTGAAATTAATCATGATGTATCGTGGCTGTATTCCCAGTTTTGTAGAAGGAAATTAATAAAAAGTTTTGAGAAGATAAGTCCACCGAGGCACTTCTTTATAAATTCATCTTTAGGGATCTGGAAAATGTTGGAAATCTAGTATTTATTGCTCATTCTTAATTCCCTTGAAAAGGTGGTGGTGAGCCATCATCTTCAATCATTAAATCCTTGACCTTCCATCTAATGCCTCCTGTCACCCTTGTCTTGACCTCTTCTCATTGCCATCTTCAGGCAGAAGGCACAGAAATCGGAAGTCCGGCACTATCTGGTTCAAGAACAGTTTCTTTCCAATGATTGTCAGGTTCCTAACATTCCTATACTACCATAACAGTAAATTACTCCAGACCACCAAAAGATCTGTCTGCACCAAACATAATGATGCATGAAAGGAGGTTGTGTTTCCATGTGGAGAATTGTGGTCTTGTGGAAAGGCCTTGAGATATCACAAGGTGAATCACTCACCACAGGATATGCAGCCTCCAACTAATAGCTGTTACCTCAGTATTTATGCAGACACATTTTTGAGTCTTCCACAATTTGGATCTCAGGGGCCTCAGTAACTGCGATGTCATTGTATTCAAGTGTTGGTGGCTAAACTCTTCCTTGATGGAGGTGGTCATTGTTTCACACTTCATTGTAGCCTGCTGCCATTAGCCCATGGTTGGAAGTTGGCCTAATCTCACTGCTTGTAGCTTTAGACAGCTTCATGTGCTAAAGAGTTGCCCCTAATATAGAAATATTTTGGAAAAATATTTTCCAAACTATATCAGTGATTCTTAAGATCAAATTAGAACCGCAACCTTTAGCTTTATTTGTTTTTTTTTCTCCCAGGAAGAGGATATATCCTTGACTTCAACCTAAAAGAGAATCTTGGCTTTTACTTCGCTGATAGCTGGACATTAAATTCTGATGAAATGGAAAATTAACTCTTCACCTACTCATATTCAATAGTTACATGATATCATGTCTTGCCTAAGTTTGGGAAAAAAAATAGATAGAACATCAAAGATGTAATGTTCGAATTTGATAAGATGTGGGCCGATTCATGGATTATTATTTCAACTTGAAGATTTAAGGTATAAGATGCACTGGAGACTCCCTGTCTGGTATCCGAAAGTCGTTATTAGATTCATATCGATATAATTTATGCAAGTAAACCTTGTTTAGAGGGAGGGGTTGTATTATTAGGGTTTTTCTCTTTCTTTTTTTTCTTTTTATTAGTAGAGATAAACTTGGTAAAGATGGGTTTAACTGGGGATCATTAATATTGATCCTATCAAAGAATAAGGCAAAAATACCTGAGAAGCATAAATTTCCTTAATTATATCTTATCTATTTTCTATTCAACATTAATTTTGGCTGTATTATGAGGAATAGATCAGCTGTTAATCAGAGAATTTGATGTTTTGAATGAGATGTTAAGTAAATAATTATGGTTATACTTCTCATTTTCAACTTACGGATGGTATGTATATGATAGTATTTGATTTATGTTATTAATTAGAAGAACATGTAGGAAGGTTTTTTTCTATTCAACAAAAAAAAAATTGAAAAAGAAAGAGAGAGTTGCGAATGGAATTGGATTATATGTATCCGTCAACAATCATCTCCTATTCTGACACTTATGGGACGAAGGTCATTGATGAAACATTTGATGGCAGGTTGGCTTTTGGAGAACACCTGGGATGATCCCAAATTTGGATGACCTACTTGAAATAACTAAAACCTTAGTCTTAAGATATGATCCCACAATTGGAATATTCACATCTCAATGACCATTGACATCAATATTACCGGAATTCCTTAACGCCACACTCAGATAACTACTCTCTTCACTTTAAGAGTAATGGAATTCATTTCACCTCTGGAAATCATTATTTTGGTGCAAAGTCGTGTTAAGGTTTGGAGCCAATTGGCGTGCATTACTGGTGATTATATTGGCACTTGTTGATGTCATCTTCTATCAGTTTGCTTATGATTGAGAATAGCCTGATGGGGGCAGTAATGAGCTAAATTTGATTTGTCATGCTTTATGTAAAAAGACATATTTGAGAAATTATGCACAATACCAGGTAGATTCCTATGTTGTAACTGAATTGCAACATCTTTAAACCTAGTTGTTTTGTGAGTACATGAGAGCTGTCACTTCTCAGATCAGTGAGTTTGAAACTGCAAATGTGTACTAAACAAATGCAAGATTGCTCTACTCTGGACTAACCCAGGGCATGACTCTGTAGTATCATATATTATTGAGCTTCTTTCATGATCATGTGACATTTTCTGGATTGTAAGAAAAAGTAAATAAATATTAAGTGAATAGCACTTCTATTTAAAATGTGCTGAACATTTAAAACATGAAAATGTTGTTAATTCTTCTCTTCATCTATGTGGACTTATTTCATTCTTGGGTTTTATTCAAGTGACTAGTTGCTTAGAAATTAAATCAGGTTGTGTGGTTGTGCTTTTTTTTAGTGGGCAGCTGAAATAAAAAGAATGCCATTTCTGTCATTCAGAAATATGATTTGGCTCTTTCTGGTTCGAATTGTGCATATGAAGGTATTTTATTTCCCAGCACTCGTCACCAATCTAATGATGTCATTCCTTGTAATGCTGTCTTCAATGCTGTGAGATGAAATTCAGTGAAGTTTTTGAAAAACTTGCCTGCTGTTGAATAAGGTATGAGCTAACCAGTCTTTCAAAAGATGCAGACATTCACATTTCCATCTTTTTCACTCTGCTTCAGAACAGTCATTTAAAAAAAGACAATTTGTAATCACTACTGGGACCTCCTAGGGTGGCCATTCCAATAGGAGGACATGGTCATAGGTTAGCATATATATACAGTGCGTATGCATTATTGTTTTGCAATACCATTTAAATCTTATAAACATATAATTCTTTTTTGAATCTATCTATCTATCTATCTATCTATCTATCTATCTATCTATCTATCTATCTATCTATCTATCTATCTATCATAGTAACCTATGACCATATCCTCTTTTTGGAATGGCCACCCTAAGAGAGACGTCCACTACAACTTCAGCACGGAATCTATTTTCAGTGATTGTATAAAGGACTTAAAGTTGGACTGCAGGCCTTGTACGGAATTGTGGGGAAGATGGCACAGAAGGGAAGCCAATGAGGACCATTTGTACCAGGTCCACACTCCTACCTTCAACTCTCCAACCAGAATTGTCTCTGCAAGCTGTGGTTCACTGAGTATCCTCACAGATTTCTGTATTGTGCTGCAGTCTGACCCACAGTCTGGGTCATCGGCCAGCTGAGGACATGGTCACTAGCACTCTCATTTTCCTGACTTTAGCATGATTCTAGATGGTTCATGCTGGTTTAAACCACAACTCCCAGTCTGCTTCTCATTACATCTTTTGAAGTTACGTATTCAGTACTGTAGGGGATTGTCTACCTATACCTTTTCTTTCAGCAGAAGGGATGTGTAGAGCAAGTATGGATTTTGCAAGTATTGCAGTCTTCCACAGGCTGCAGTCTGTCCCATGCTGAGTTTCTGTAGTGCTTCATGTTAGCCTTCAGAACCTGCTGCTCTTGATGAATTGGAAGGGCATTAAAAAATAGGACCAGGATCTGGCTCTTTGTTCCTTCTCAGCCTTTCAATAAGATCATGGCTGCTCTGAATATTAACTCAGTTCCATTTATCTGCCTTTCACTCTATCCCTTAATTCTCCTACTATGAAAAGATCTATGTCTTAACTATATATAATGAGGTAACATCTGCAACTTTCTTGGGCAGAAAATTCCACAGAATCACTACTCTCTGAGAAATATAGTTCCTCCTAATCTGCATCCTAAATCGATTCTCCTGAACCTTGTGGCTATGTTCCCTAATTTGAATCTCACCTGTCAGTGGAAACAACTTTCTTGATTGTATCATATCTGTATATTTCATAATTTTGTTTGTTTTGCAAAGATCTCCCCCATTCTTCTGAATTACAGTGAGTATAGTCCGAGGCGACATGATTTCTTCTCAAGGGCTTAACCCTCCCATCTCTGGAATCAACCCGTTCATCTTCAGTAGGAGTCATGTGATGGAGTAGTGGCCGGTAGGGTAAAACCAGCCCTCTCCAGAAAAAAAGAAAAAAGTCAAGAAAAGACAAAGTTTAACAAATATAAAATATAAGAAATAGAAGATAACGTTGCAGAGAAGAGAAAGAAGATGGCACCCAAGAAGGAAAAAATAAAAACAACGGGTAAAAAAGAAGTAAAGACACCGGGAAAGAAAGAAGAAGGCCTTACCTGCCAGAAGGAACGGGGAGCCATGGTGGCGAAGAACGACCGTTCTCCGAGGTTGGTGCCGGCCCTGTGGAGTTGTGACCCCTGACCGGTGGACTGCAAAAATGGCTCTCTGAGCCAAACAAAAGTGTGCAACTGTGCATGCGCGAGGAGTCGCGCATAAGCAGTGCGCTATCAAAGGTAAAAGAAAACACCGACGGGAGGGGGCTCAGCCGAGGAGCGGGCAACCATGGCGCGACCAGCTGAGGGATGCCCGACACCAGGGCTCTCAGCTGGAAGATGAGGAAGGCAGCAGGAAAGGGAGTGAGGTACCAGGCAAGAAAGAAAGTCGACGGGGTGAATACCAAGAGGAGCAGCAGCAGGAGGCCCGACAGATGAGCAGCCCAGAAGGGGAGGACCAACAGCAAGAGGCCCAGCAAGAAGAGGCCCGACAAAGTAATACAAGCAACTCATCAGGAAAATTAGAAGAGATACAGATACAAAGAAGAGAAGAAGAAAACACAAACACAGGTACAGACACAGAAGAAGAGGAAGAAAAAGACCAAGATCTTCACAGAGAAATAGAAGGTAAAACAGATGGACAGAATATGGATAAAGCTTTTTTTGAAGAACAAATGAGAGCATTAAAAGAATGGTTGTCATTAGAATTTAGTGCAATTAAAAGAAAAATGAAAAGAACAGAAGATAAAATGCAAAGATTAGAACTAGTCATGACAGAAATAGGGAAAAGAGTAGAAAATGTGGAAGAACAAGAAACGGCTGTAGAAATGGAAGTAAATGACTTGAAGAAAATTGGAAGGAAGTGACAAAAAAATTAAAGAGACACAAGAGTTTTTATCTCAGAAAATTGATATGTTGGAAAATTATAGTAGGCGAAAAAACATAAAAATAGTGGGCCTGAAGGAAGGTGAAGAAGGCTCAGACATGAAGGAATTTATAAAAGGATGGATCCCGAAGGTCCTGGGAATGACAGAAATGCAGGAAGAAATGAAAATAGAAAGGGCACACAGAGCACTAGCTCCGAAATCGCAGATACATCAAAAATCAAGATCCATCTTAGCAACATTATTGAGATATACGACAAGAGAAAATATACTGGAGCGGGCAAGGAATAAAATTAGAGAACATATTGGAATACAAGGGTCAAAAAATATTTTTTTACCCAGATATAAGTTTTGAACTCTTAAAGAAGAGGAAAGAGTTTAATACAGCAAAATCGATCCTATGGAAAAAAGGTTATAAATTCATGTTAAGACATCCAGTTGTGCTTAAAATATTTATACTTGGGGAGCAAAACAGACTATTCTTGGATCCGGAGGAAGCACAAGAATTCGCAGAGCGTTTGCAGGACAGAGGGAGAGATGAAGAGATGCAATAAGAATGAAGAATGGCGATAAAGTATATATAAAGATGTAGAAACAATGTATATGTAAAGAACTAAAGAGGGAAAAGAGAAGGTTAGGAAGGAAGTAAGGGGGAAAAAAAGGGAGAGCTTTGTTATATGTGTAAAAAGAAAGTGTTTTCTGGGGGGGTTGGGGGGAGAGAATAACCGTCACTGCAAAATCAGTTGACACTTGCGAACAAGATCGCAATCCAAATGAAAAGGGGAGTTGTGGTTGCTGGCAAGGGATAAGGGACATCTCGGGGGGGGGGGGGTATTTGGTCTTAAGGTAATATTGGGTGTGGGAATTGTTGGAGTATTTTATGTTTTCAATGTGTTGTCATACATTGAGTTTAAAAAGGGAAAACAGATGAAAATGGGGAAAAGTGGGATAGAGGTGGTGAGGAAGCGGAAATGAGGTGTAAACAAGATATAAGATGGCCACGTTGAACTATATGACTATAAACATTAATGGAATACATAACCAAATTAAAAGGAAGAGGATATTAAATTTACTGAAAAAAAAAATAGATATAGCATTTGTGCAGGAAACGTATCTAACTGAAGTGGAACATAAATTAAAGAGAGACTGGGTAGGACACGTAGTGGCAGCATCATATAATTCAAAAGATAGAGGTGTAGCCATATTAATTAATAAAAATGAACCAATCAAAATAGAGGAGGAAATAATAGATCCAGCAGGGAGGTATGTAATGATAAAGTGTCAGAAATACTCAGAATTTTGGAATTTGCTCAATATATATGCACCTAATGAGGAGGATCAAAAGTTTATGCAAGATATTTTTTTGAAGATTGTAGATACACAAGGAAATATATTGATAGAAGGGGATTTTAACCTTAATTTGGATCCAATGTTGGATAAAACTGGACAAAAGACAAGCAAAAAGAATAAAGTAGCCAAATTTATGGTTAAATCAATGCAGGAAATGAAACTTAAGGATATATGGAGGAGCAGCACCCAAGAGAGAAGGAATATTCATATTATTCGAGTAGGCATAAAAACTACTCAAGGATTGATATGTTTTTGTTGTCGGCCCATAGTCAAGGGAGAGTTAGGAAAACTGAGTATAAAGCTAGACTATTATCTGATCATTCACCCCTGTTATTAGCAATAGAACTGGAGGACATTCAGAGGCAGCTCTTCAGTGCTTGACGTCCTGTTTTGCGGAAACTGCCAAAATGTTTGGCCTGGAAGTCATCCTGAAGAAAACTGAGGTCCTCCATCAGCCAGCTCCCTACCATGACTACCAGCCCCCCACATCTCCATCGGGCACACAAAACTCAAAACGGTCAACCAGTTTACCTATCTTGGCTGCACCATTTCATCGGATGCAAGGATCGACAACGAGATAGACAACAGACTTGCCAAGGCAAATAGCGCCTTTGGAAGACTACACAAAAGAGTCTGGAAAAACAACCAACTGAAAAACCTCACAAAGATAAGTGTATATAGAGCCGTTGTCATACCCACACTCTTGTTCAGCTCCAAATCATGGATCCTCTACCGGCATCCCCTACGGCTCCTAGAACGCTTCCACTAGCGTTGTCTCCGCTCCATCCTCAACATTCATTGGAGCGACTTCATCCCTAACATCGAAGTACTCGAGATGGCAGAGGCCGGCAGCATCGAATCCACGCTGCTGAAGATCCAACTGCGCTGGGTAGGTCACGTCTCCAGAATGGAGGACCATCGCCTTCCCAAGATCATGTTATATGGCGAGCTCTCCACTGGCCACCGTGACAGAGGTGCACCAAAGAAGAGGTACAAGGACTGCCTAAAGAAATCTCTTGGTGCCTTCCACATTGACCACTGCCAGTGAGCTGATATCGCCTCAAACCATGCATCTTGGCGCCTCACAGTTCGGCGGGCAGCAACCTCCTTTGAAGAAGACCGCAGAGCCCACCTCACTGACAAAAGACAAAGGAGGAAAAACCCAACACCCAACCCCAACCAACCAATTTTCCCCTGCAACCGTGTCTGCCTGTCCTGCATCGGACTTGTCAGCCACAAACGAGCCTGCAGCTGACGTGGACATTACCCCTCCATAAATCTTCGTCCGCGAAGCCAAGCCAAAGAAGAAGGAGGACATTCCACCAAGAACATATAGATGGAGGTTAAATTCCATGCTACTTAAAAGGCAGGAATTTAGAGAGTTTATTGAATGCCAAATTAAAACATATTTTGAAATAAACACAGAAACAGTGAAAGACAAATTTATATTATGGGATGCAATGAAAGTCTACATTAGAGGACAGATACTGAGTTATGTAACTAAGATGAAAAAGGACTACAATCGGGAAATAGAGCAGTTGGAAAGGGAGATAGTAAGTACAGAAAAGGAACTAGTAAAAAGGGATGATATAACGAAAAAGAGAGAATTGGCGGACAAAAAAATAAAATAGAAAACATTACAAATGTACAAGGTGGAGAAGAACATAATGAAAATAAAGCAAAAGTATTACGAACTGGGAGAAAAAAACACATAAAATATTAGCCTGGCAACTTAAAACAGAACAAG
This sequence comes from Narcine bancroftii, assembly GCF_036971445.1. Lineage (NCBI taxonomy): Eukaryota > Metazoa > Chordata > Chondrichthyes > Torpediniformes > Narcinidae > Narcine > Narcine bancroftii. Next base: position 421,739,597 of record NC_091469.1, read on the forward strand.
CTAAAAGAACTGTATTGGCATCAAGGAAAAAGTACAAACATATTACATATAACCCAATGGAGATTAATGAAAACTTTAAGGAATTTTATGAACAATTCAATTATACCAAACTGAGAATGAGGGGAAAGAAAATAAAATAGAAGAGTTTTCAGTTAAAATTGAACTGCTGAAATTGCAAGAAGAGGAACAAAACAAACTGATAAAACGATTTGAAATAGAGGAAGTACAGGATATATTAAAAAAAGCTGCGGAACAATAAAACGACAGGAGAGGATGGATTCCCAATAGAATTCTATAAAACATTTAAAGAGTTATTAATTCCTCCTCTCCTGGAAGTAATGAACTAGATAGAAGAAACACAAAACTTGCCAGATTAATGTAAGACAGCAATAATTACAGTAATACCAAAGATAGGGAAGGATCCATTAACACCAGCATCATATAGACCAATATCTCTACTTAACTCAGATTATAAGATAATAGCAAAATTACTAGCAAACAGATTGGCTGATTGTGTACCAAAAATAGTAAAACAAGATCAAACTGGATTTATTAAGATAAGATGAATAGTGGATAATATCTGTAAACTTATTAATCAAATTCATGCAGTTCAAGGAAATAAGAAGCCAACAGTGGCTGTTGCTTTAGACGCAGAAAAAGCCTTTGACAGAGTAGAGTGGAACTATTTATTCAAAGTATTACAGAGGTTCAATCTACCAGAAAAATATATTAATTGGATTAAACCATTGTATAATGGACTATTGGCCAAGGTAACAGTTAATGAATATGTATCGAGCCAATTTAAATTAAGTAGGTCAACTAGACAGGGATGTCCATTATCTCCCTCATTGTTTGCCTTAGCAATAGAACCATTGGGAGAACAGAAAATAAAATAAAAGGGATAAAAATAAAAGAGGAGTATAAAATCAGCTTATTTGCAGATGACATCAGAGTATACCTAACAGAACCAGAAATATCAATTAAAAAATTACATAAGAAATTGAAGGAGTATGGAGAAATATTGGGGTACAAGATCAATGCAAATAAAAGTGAAGTGATGCCAATGAGTAATGCGGATTATACAGAATTTAAAAAAGAATCATCATTTAAATGGCAAGCTCAAGCAATCCGATACCTAGGTATCAGGTTAGATAATAACTTAAGCCACTTGTATAAACTAAATTATCAGCCACTTATAAAGAAATTCCAGGAAGACTTAAAACATTGGAAAGAATTACCGCTAAGGTTGATAGGGAGGGTAAATTTCACTAAAATTAATGTCTTCTCAAGGATACAATACTTATTTCAATCATTACCAATTCCCTTAACAGAGAAATTCTTTAATGAACTAAAGAGAATAATAAGGAAATTCTTGTGGAAAGGAGGGAAACCAAGGGTAGCATTAGATAAATTAACAGAGAGGTATAACCAAGGTGTTGTGCAGTTACCAAACTTTTAAAATTATAGAGCCGCACAATTAAGGTATTTATCAGATTTTTACCAGACAAGGGAAAAACCAGACTGGACTAAGATAGAACGAGCTAAAATAGGGGAGAAGGTACCGGAACATATACTTTATAAGTGGGATGAAAAGCTGGTGCAATATAAAAGCTCACCAGTATTGCATCATTTACTTAATAAATGGAAGAAGATCCACTTAGAAAGGGAAAAAAAACAAATGACCAAATACCAAAATTGTTATTGACACAAAACCCACTAATGTCTTTTACAATTGATAACCTTTCCTTTAGAGAATGGGAGAGAAAAGGAATCAAAGAATAGAAAATTGTTTTTTGGGAAATAATTTATTAAGATTTGAACAGTTGAAGTACAAATATGGAATAACTCATGGAACTCACTGAAAGCTTATTTAAAGGATAAATTGGGAAACAGATTGAGATTACCAGAAGGAAGCAGCTTTGAATATGTGATTACAGCCAGAATGATAATTAAAAGATTTATAGTGAACATGTACATTAAGGTGCAAGATAAGGAAAATGATGAAATAAGCTATAAACCTAAACAAAAGTGAGAAAAGGATTTAAACATAAAGATAAAAAATGAAGCATGGGAAAAGTTATGTTCTGGAACTATGAAGAATACAATAAACACAAGGTTACGGGATACAGTATAATTAGTTCTTTGGCTTGGCTTCGCGGACGAAGATTTATGGAGGGGGTAAATGTCCACGTCAGCTGCAGGCTCGTTGGTGGCTTACAAGTCCGATGCGGGACAGGCAGACACGGTTGCAGCGGTTGCAGGGGAAAATTGGTTGGTTGGGGTTGGGTGTTGGGTTTTTCCTCCTTTGTCTTTTGTCAGTGAGGTGGGCTCTGCGGTCTTCTTCAAAGGAGGTTGCTGCCTGCCGAACTGTGAGGCGCCAAGATGTACGGTTTGAGGCGATATCAGCCCACTGGCGGTGGTCAATGTGGCGGGCACCATGAGATTTCTTTAGGCAGTCCTTGTACCTCTTCTTTGGTGCACCTCTGTCACGATGGCCAGTGGAGAGCTCGCCATATAACACGATCTTGGGAAGGCGATGGTCCTCCATTCTGGATCTTCAGCAGCGTGGACTCAATGCTGTCGGCCTCTGCCATCTCGAGTACTTCGATGTTAGGGATGAAGGCGCTCCAATGAATGTTGAGGATGGAGCGGAGACAAAGCTGGTGGAAGCATTCTAGGAGCCGTAGGTGATGCCGGTAGAGGACCCATGATTCGGAGCCGAACAGGAGTGTGGGTATGACAACGGCTCTGTATACGCTTATCTTTGTGAGGTTTTTCAGTTGGTTGTTTTTCCAGACTCTTTTGTGTAGTCTTCCAAAGGCGCTATTTGCCTTGGCGAGTGTTGTCTATCTCGTTGTCGATCCTTGCATCCGATGAAATGGTGCAGCCGAGATAGGTAAACTGGTTGACCGTTTTGAGTTTTGTGTGCCCGATGGAGATGTGGGGGTGCTGGTAGTCATGGTGGGGAGCTGGCTGATGGAGGACCTCCGTTTTCTTCAGGCTGACTTATATCACACCTCAAAAGTTAAAAGAATGGAATCCAACATTATCAGATAGATGTTTTCGCTGTAGGAAGGAAATAGGAACAACGGTACATGCAATTTGGGCATGTGAGAAATTGAAAGCATTTTGGGAAGATCTAAATCAGATATTAAATAAAATCACAAAAAAATAACATACTAAAAAATCCAGAGATCTTTCTTCTAAGTAACATAAAAAGTAAGGAATTAGGCCTCAAATTGGATAAAACGCAAAAAAAGATTTATTATGAAAGCCTTAGCAGTAGCAAAAAAGTGTATAATGTCAACTTGGAAAATGGAAGAGAGCATGGTACATGGAAATGAATAAATGTATTCCATTGGAAAAAAATAACATAATTAAAAAAATAAAGTCACATTATTTGAACAAATTTGGGAACCATACATAGAACTTAACAGAGAGGGCTTGCCTCGGACCTTCACCCCCTAAAATGATAAGAAGACAAAACGACTTGATTCAGTGTGTAAAAGTAGATGACACATTTTTCTTGTTTATTTTTCATTGTGTGAAGACATTGTTTTATGGTTTTATTGTATTGTATATGTTGAATATTTATCGGTTTTGGAGGGGGGTGGGAAGGGGGGAGGGAGGGTAGGGGGGAAAAAAGGGAGAAAATGCCACTGTGTATATTTAATGAGAAACATTTGTATATATTCACAGTGTGAAAAATAAAAAAAATTCTTTAAAAAACCCAGTTCATCTTCCTCTGCTCCACCTCCAAAGCATGTATAGCCTTTTGCAAGTCAGGAGACCAGAAGTGCACACAATATTCCAAGAGCAGTCTCACCAGTATCCTGTACAATTGCAACAGGACCTCCCTGCTCTTAAATTCAATCCCTCTGGCAACGAAGGCCAATGTTCCATTTGCCTGAAAAACACAATGCTGCGAAACTCAGCAAGTCAAATAGAGTAGTTTTTCTTCTTTGGCTTGGCTTCGCGGACGAAGATTTATGGAGGGGGTAAAAAGTCCACATCAGCTGCAGGCTCGTTTGTGGCTGACAAGTCCGATGCGGGACAGGCAGACACGGTTGCAGCGGTTGCAGGGGAAAATTGGTTGGTTGGGGTTGGGTGTTGGGTTTTTCCTCCTTTGCCTTTTGTCAGTGAGGTGGGTTTGTCAGTGAGTAGTTTTTATAGCAAAGATAAAGATACATGTCGAGCACGTCAAAAGAACCAAAGACTTATTGATCCAAACCAAGGCTTTTATTAACTAAAAGACTGGAGCATATCACAAGTAGGTCGACCAGTCCAGAATGACCTGGTCAGGCTAGGAGTAATCCTTTAAGACCTGCCAGTAGGTGTGGCTACACTCTCAGCCAATCACAGTTATCCTACACTACAATCTGTACATATACACATTGGTGACAGAATCTGTACTATCACAATATATAACCAACTTTTCAGGCTTCAGCCCTTCATCAAGGTATGGACTCAATGTGGGCAGGTTCCAGAGCACAATGGTGGGGGGAGAGGACAGTCCCTTAGGCAGGAGATAATAGATGGAAAAAGGAGGGAGTGCCCATCAGCAAACAAAAGGGAGGGTGCATGACTCTGAATAAGAGAAGGAAGGGGGTGGAGGGCTGGAGGAAAGAAAACAGGGATGGGGAGGAGAGGGGAAGAATGGGTAGTAGGCTTGCAGAAACTGGAGAAGTTGATAATAATGCAAGCTGGCTGGAAGTGCTCAGATGGAAAATTAGGTGTTGTTCCTCCAACTTATGGGTGGTCTTGGTTTGACATTACATGAGACAATGGACAGACATGTCAGCACAGGAATGGGGTGCAGAATTGAAATGGTTGGCTACTGGCAGATCCCTGTCACTGATGCAGACTGAGACAGTGAAGTGATCACTCAGTCTGCGTCCAGTCTTCCCAATGATGAAGTAGATGACTCTCGCCGATACACAAATGAAATGTTGCTTCACTTGGAAAGACTGTTTAGAGCCCCAAATGATGGTGAGAGGGGAGGGGAGGTGTGGGCGCAAGTATGGCATTTCCTGCAGCCACAGAGTGAAGGTGTCAAGGGGCCAATTTATAGGAAGTGATGAGGGATTCATAGAGGGAATGGTCCTTACGGAAGTTGGAGAGGGGAGGCGAGGGGAAGATATCTCTGGTGGTGGGATCATGTTGTAGGTGGGAGAAATTTCAAAGGATAAATGTGTTAGAGGTTAGGGGGTGGTAGATGACGGCGAGGGAATCCTGATTGTGCTGCATCTGTGGGCAAATGAGGCCAGGCAGATGAGCAAGAAATGGAAGAGATGCAGGAAGGAGTTGAGTTAATGGTGGTTGAGGGGAAGCCACATTTTTGGAAGAAGGAAGATGTGTCAGATGATCTAGACTGGAAGATTTCATTTTGGGAATAGATAGCACGAAGATGGAGAAATTGTGAGAAATCCTTGCAGGGGACTGGATGTGAAGTGTAGTTGAGGTGGTTGTGGAAGTAGGTGAGTTGGTAAAAATTGTCTGTAGAAAGCTTGTCTCCAGACATGGAGACAGATCAAGAAAGGGGAGTGTGTTGCCAGAGATGGGCCAGGTGAATTTGAGGTTGGGGTGAAAGTTGGCAGCAAAGTGAATCACAGTGCATGAAGCAGCCCTGGTGTAGTTGTAGGAAGTGTGGGGGGCCTTGACTCTATAGGTTTACGGTATGCATTGCTCCACAAAGCTGACAAGCAGACATAGCAGAAACCCATATGGGTACCCATGGCTACTCTTGATTTGGAGAAAGTGGGATGAGTTAAAGGAGAAGGGTGAGGGTTCTGCCAGGTGGAAGGTGGTGGAGGGTGACTAGTTAGGTCTCTTGTCAAGAAAGAAATGAAGGGCTTTGAGATGTGGAATGAGGAGTAAAGAGATTAGACGTCTATAGTGAAAATGAGGCAGTGAAGTGCAGGGAATTGGAAGTCATTGAAGATAAGGAGGGCATGTGAGGTATCACGGATGTAGGTAGGGAGAGATTGGATCGGGGAGACAAAATAGATTCAAGGTAAGATGATACCAGTTCAATGAGGCAGGAACATGCGGAAACAATGGGTCTACCTGGACAATTGTGTTTGTGCATCTTGGGTAGGAGGTAGAACCAGGTAGTGCAGGGATGGGAAACAATTAGGTTGGAGGCTGAGGGAGGGAGGTGACCAGAGGTGATGAGGTTAGAGATAGTACTGGAGACAATTGCTTGATGTTCAGTGGTGAGGTCCTGTAGAAAGGGTAAGTAATAGGAAGTGTCTGAGAGCTGTCATCTGGCTTTGGCAAGTTAGAGGTCAGTGCACCAAACCACAACAGCACCACCCTTGTCTGGACGTTTGATAATGAGGTTTGATAATGTTGCAGAGAGACTGGAGGGCAGAGCACTCAGGTGAGTTTGGAATAAGAGAGGGGAGTAGTGAAGTTGAGATGGTTGATGTCTTGGTGGCAATTAGCAGCTGGCCAGGATGTAGTGTCCAAGAAGAGGAAAAAGGCTTACAGCGGGAGAAGAGGTCTTAAGTCGGTGGGCCAGAGATTCTTGGTCTTGGAACTGGGCATGGAGAAGCAGGCGATGGAAGAATGTTTGGTATCATGGTATGGACAGTGAGCAACAAAGGTAAGGCCTCTACTAAGGACTGAATGTTCTTTCTCTGAAAGGGGAAGGTCAGAGGGGATGGTAAAAACCAAGCAGGGGTCAGAGTGGGAGTCAGTGTGGTGGAGGGTGTTTGGGGGAGGGGACTATTGGGGAGGTAAAAGGGTGAGGGTGATGGATAGGGGAAGCTGTGGGGGAGGAGGAGGAAGAGGGTTGGGGAGGTCAGAGTAGGGAAGTGGAGAGTAGGAGAGGTCTGAGGGGGAGGTACAGGGAGAGGTGGAGGGTAGGGAGGGTCAGAGTGGTTGGTGGAGGGTAGGGAAGGTCAGATGGTGAGGTGAGGGGAAGTGGATAAACACTGGAGGGGGGGGGGGATTAAGAAATGGAGAGTCCAGAAGGGGAGATTGGGTGGAGTAGGGAGGTGTAAGATGATAGGGAATGGTAAGAGTTTTTTTTGGGGGGGAAGAGGATGATAAGCCTGTGGAATCCAGCAGTGGGGTTAGCCTTGGCAGAATGGAGGAGGTCAGGACCATGGCATGTGTCTAAGTCCTCAGGAGCTCCAGCCTGCAGGTGGTCAGAGCCTTGGTGAGAGTTGGCATTGGGAGCTCCATTTGTCATTCCCTGTGCCTTGTGGATTACCTGTTGAACCTGCAAAACCACCTTTTGTCATTCATACACAAGCACTTGCAAGTCCATTTGCACAACAGCAAGTTGCAATCTTTCACCATTTGAATAATAATCCTTCCAAACTGGATGAACTCACATTTAGCAACATTGTATTCCATCTACAAGATCTTTGCCCACTCACTTAATCTATATAATAATCTATATTTCTCTACAGACTCTCCCCATCCTCTGCAAAAGTTGCTTTTCCACTCAATTTTGTGTCATCTGCAAACTTTGGTACTCTCTTTTTGTCCCTTTTTCCAAATCGTTAACGTACATCTTGAACAGTTGCTGGTCCAGCAGCACATGGCTCACCACTGATTGGTAACCTGAGGCACACCTATTTATCCAAAGTAAGTTGGCTAATTTTTTATTGGTTAACCAATTCATTCCAGCATCTGCAGATTTCTTGTTTACCTTTGACCATGCCCCAACTCCATGCATCCTTATTTTGTGTTTTATTTGGCACCTTCTAGAAATCCAAGTACACAGCACCCAACTGTTCCCCTCCATTCATTGCACCTTTTATAATCCACAAAAAAGTCCAGAAAAATTGACATTCCTTCCCTGAGTCTATTCTGAATCTGTCTGATGGAATAATTTCTATTCAGATGTCTCACTATTTATTCCCACTGTTTCAAGCACCTTCCTGACTACAGGTATGGCTTCCCATTCTTCAGCAAAGATAAAAAACCTTTCTGGGAAACCCAAGCACACACAGAGAGAACACACAAACACCTTACAGACAGCTCCAGATTCGAACCCAGGTCACTGGCACTGTGACATTGTTGCGTTAACCGCTATGCGAACTGTGCCACCCTAAATTCAGTATTTTCCCCCGTGCAGTTATTCCTGCAGCTTCTTATCTCATTAGATGCCATCAGACAATATTCCACTCAGTGGAAAATGTGCTGGCATTTTTTGTCTACTATACTGGACCCCAGCACCTGAAATTTTTCTTGACTATCAGTCTTTCTCATTGTGGATTTAGAATTCAAAACCAGAATCCGCCGATGCTGTTTCACGAATGACTCATAACTTGTTAAGAGTAAATGAAGTCAAAACATTTCCAAATGTTCTTCACTTCTTCAACCTCTGGTCAAAGTCAAAATAATAAGAACTTCCCCATTTTCAATGTGAGGCATTCCAAAAGCCTTCAAATTAGATAATCCTAATGCAGTCAGAGCTACCTGTTACCTTCAGGGGACAGCTTGCTCCAATTTATTGCCTTTGTAGGAAAAAAGATCAGTCATTTTAAAAATATTTTATTTAAGAATTTGAAAACCGCATTTAAAATTATTAATTGAATAATTTGAAAAATAATACAAATGTGTTATATATGTATAAAGTAACTTAATTCCCCCTCCCTCCCCACCCACCCAATGCCAAAAAAAGGAAAAAAACATCTTGTTACACATAATATTGAAGCTGAAGGATATCAGAGCAACGAGCATTCTGAGAGAGTCTTTTAGATTTTCAAACCAACAAAATATGGGCCTCATATTTTCAAAAAGGAATAATATTTATTGCATAAATTATAAGTGGAACATGAGAATGCAATTCAGCAGGCCACCTCTCCATTCCTAAATCTGTACTCGATTTCCAAGTAATGGCAATGCACTTTCTAGAAACTGCTAAAGTTAATCCTAAAAATTCAATTTGATACATAGTCAATTTTAATCTAAGGCTAATCATTTTAATGTCACCCAACAAAAATAACATCAAATCTAGAGGGAATTTTGCATTTAATAATTTCTCCAAATTTTTTTTAACCTCTAACCAAAAAGGTTTTACTTTAGGACACTCCCAAGTAGAGTGAAAAAATGAATCAATTTCTTGATCACATCTAAAACATATATCTGATACTACTAAATTCAACTTCTTTAATTTTTGGGGAGTTGAATATAATTGATATAAAAAAATATTGAACTAATCTCTATCTTACATTGATAATTTTTGTCATACTATCCTTACAAAGCTGCCTCCAATCATTTTCATCTATTTGTCTACTTCAATCAACCTACCATTTTAATCTTGATTTATGAATGCTTATTCTAGGAGCTGCTTTCTGAAGTGATTGTACATCTCTGAAATAAATTTATTCATACCACCCTTAGTTATCAATAGTTCTAATTCATTTTGTCTAGGTAATCTCAAATTATGACCTACCTTATCAATCAAAAACACTTTATCTTGATAATAAGAAATCAGACTTTAGTTAGACCACACCGGGTGTATTGCACACTGTAGGAAGGATGCAGAGCCTTTGAGATACTGTGACGGATTATGCTATATCTTATATTGTATGTATGTGTTTTAAAGGAATTAAATTGTGGGATTTTTTTGTTAGGTCACAAAAAGATAAAAAAACTTCACAAAACCGATTTAATTTAAAATGCCAGAGCTCAGCTCAAACCAGAAAGTCCAGGCTCCGAGTGCCTTTGCAAAAACTGAAGAATGTCTATAGAGACTTCACAAGTAGGGGTTAATTGGACATGCTGTGGACCAATGGATTAATGTTTTGGAAAGCAACAGATGAACAGACTCAAAGATTAGGTTAAGTGTGCAGTCTGAATGCAGATTGCTGTTCTAGGAAGGTCTGTCAGAGAGAGTCAAACAGGTTTTTCTCAGAGAGAGAGAGAGAGAGAGAGAGAGAGAATTCAGTTCTACAATTCAGCAGCAGTAGCTGGGACTGGAGCATGACAAGCTGGCAAGCTTGTGGAAAAAACCCATTTTGAAGATGGATTGTGAGTTCTTAGTTCAGCCTGGTCAAGGCCCTTATGGTCCATACAAGGGGAGATGGCTGGCTGCATAATGTTTCACTTGAAATAAGGGAAACAAAAAGGAACTCTGTGGTGACATAAAAGAAAGAGGTTATCATCTGGAAAACCCTGATGGGGCAAGTTTCTTCAGCAAGACACTGAAGTGGCTGATCAGAAGGAATCAGTTTGTGTCCAACAAGCATCAAATCTCTCTCTGAAAACCGACAAGAACCTTCCCAAGAGGTAACCATTTACCTTTAAAGCACCAAAGCCTGGTGAAGATTCATAAATGTCAAATTCTGTGCACAGTATAAGAATTGCCTGATACTAGTGAACTTGGAGGAGTGAGAAGTGAGATTGGACTGTGAATCAAAGAACTTTTCTGAACTTGTACACACATTAAATACACGTGCGCTTAGAATTAGAAAGGGGTTAAGTTGTTAATAGTAATAAGTTAAAGTTTGATTCTGTTTTCATGTTTAAAGATAATTAAGAGTAACTTTTGTATGTGACCATTTGTCTTGGTGAATTTCAATTGCTGCTGGGTTTTGGGTTCCTCTAGACCCATAACAATCCTGCCAGGGGAGATGGTAGAAGCATGTGTTATGTAATATTGAAGATCATCTTGCACAAGCATGAACAGGCAGTGAACAGAGGAAGTTGTGATTGGTTGGACTGGCATGATGCTTGGTGAAGATGTGTATGCTGAATAGCCTGTTCCTGTGCTGTACTGTTCAATGTTTTAACTGACTTCTGACTGCTAATGTTGACAGGATTTCAAGGTTTGAGTTACAGGGAAAGGTTGTGCAGACTGGGGCTTTTTTCTCTGGAGCGTAGAAGATTGAGAGGGGACTTGATAGAGGTGTTTAAGATTTTAAAAGGGACAGACAGAGTAAACTTGGATAGGCTTTCTCAATTAAGAGTGGGGGAGATTCAAACTAGAGGGCATGGTTTAAGATTGAAGGGGGAAAATTATAAAGGGAACATGAGGGGAAATTTCTTTACGCAAAGGGTGGTAGGGATGTGGAATGAGCTTCCGACAGACGTGGTCAAGGCGGGATCATTGGTTACATTTAAGGAAAGACTGGATAATTACATGGATAGGAGAGGACTGGAGGGGTATGGACCGGGTGCTGGTCAGTGGGACTAGGAGGGTGGGGATTTGTTACGGCATGGACTAGTAGGGCCGAACTGGCCTGTTATGTGTTGTAAGTGGTTATATGGTTATATATGGTAAGTGTTTTCTAGCCACTATACTCAAGTGATAATGCAACTACAACAGTGCCAAGTGCTTAGTAAAGCCCACATTTGGCCTCCTCAAAGTGAGATTCTGTGGCCTGAACTGTCCAATACTTAGTAGAAAATGGTCTTAATGAGACACAGAATCATAACTCTTCTGATTTCGGTCATGGCTTAGAGTTGTGACAGATTAAAAAGTTTTCTGGAACTTCTTGTGTGCAGGGTTATGCTTGAAGCCTCTGGAAAGGCACAGCACAGAGGTTTTTTAATCTGTCATGGCTTCGGGCCAACACCAAAATCAGAAGAGTTATGATTCAAGAACTGCTCTATGCAGATGATGCGGCCTTTGTGGCTCACTCCCAGCCAGAGCTGCACATTTGCACCTGCCTGCACTGAATTTGGTCTGAAAATTAGCCTGGGCAAGACAGTCATCTTTAGCCAACAAGCCCACGACACTCCATCAATTACCATCAATGGGTCAGTGCTCGCCTACGTAGAGAAATTCTGCTACTTGGGCTCCACCATGACAACAACGAATTCACTCGACGCAGAACTGGACACATGCCTAGGAAAAGCATCCACTACCTTCAGACGCCTCCTTGACCGCGTGTGGGATAACTGCCACCTCTCCACCAAGTTGAAGATCTGAGCCTATGAGGCCTGCGTGTTGAGTACTCTTCTCTACAGCTGTGGATCCTGGGTCACATACAGAAAGCAAGAACACCACCTTAACGGATTCCATTTCCGCTGCCTCAGATCCATCCTAGGCTACTCATGGCGTGACAGAGTCACAAACGTCCAAGTTCTGGAGAAGATTGGAAGTATGGACCTCTACTCAATCATCCGTGCTCGTCCCCTGCGGTGGGCTGGCCACATTGTCCGTATGGAGGATGGCTGATTGCCCAAAGATGTCCTCTAAGGTGGGCTACCAGATGCTCCCCGCCCTATTGGCCGCCCACGTCTTTGCTACAAAGACATAATCAAGCACGATCTCCAGTCATTCTGTGTCAATCATAGTGACTGGGAGGGCCTCGCAAAAAATTGCACTGCATGGTGCTCCGCGATTCGCAGTGGCACATCACAATGTGCCAACAACTACACAAAGTTCTGTGTGGGCAGAAGAGCTACAAGGCACCGTGTTCATCTTTGCTCGCGAAGGGATGGGCCATGATGAAGATAATGATGAGACACAAATGAGCCTGCAGATGGTGGAAGCTGAAGCTAAACACAATCTGCTGGAGGAACTCCAGCATCAGTGGGAGAAAAAAGAAAGTTTGAAATTTAGAGGGGAGCCCTTCTCCTTTATTGTTCTTTGTTCCCCAGCTCCACAAAGAGCTGAATGGATTCATTGGTGATAAACAAGAAAATCTGCAAATGCTGAGGTCCAGTGTGTTGTGCAAACGCACATGAGTGTTTCAGTGTTTGGTGCCATATTAATGAATGAAGATGTACTTACCTCTCCTGAGAAATGTTATTTCCAATGGTCAAATGCACATCAAAGTGCAGTGAAAAAATGCCTGCATTTTTGTGTACTGATTGGAATGTTGTCTGAGAGCTTCTAATGGGAGAAGGAATTGCCGGAATTATTGGAGGAAAAAAAATCATAGCAGTTACACAACAGTGTTAGAGTGACAGCGATGGGGGTTCAAATCTGGAGCTGCCTGTATGTTCTCCCCGTGTGTACATGGGTTTCCTCACGGCATTCCAGGTTCCTCTCATCGTTCAAAAACTTATCGGGGTTGTAGGTTAATTGGGTGGCACGGGCTCATGGACCGAAAAGGCCTTTTACTGGGCTGTATGTTTAAAATTTAAAAATCTTGAACACTAATACACTGCTTATTCTTGCAAGACAAAGTCATTGACAATTTGGGGTTCCACGGTTGGCGTAGCGGTTAGTGCAATGCCTTTACAGTGCCAGAAATCAGGACTGGGGTTCGAATCCTGCGCTTTCTGTAATCTTGCACTGTTTGTGTGAGTTTTCTTCAGGGGCTCCAGTTTCCTCCCACCATTCAAAATGTCCTGGAGGTGTAAAATGGGCAGCACGGACTCTTGGGCCAAAATGGCCTGTTACCGTGCTGTATGTCTAAATTTAAAAAATAAGTTTGAATTAAAAATTTTAAATCAGGTAGAAGGCAAGTCAGGTCACACAAGTAAAACTACAGTTCATTCACTTGATGAACAGGTTATGGACATTATGGGCAAGGTGCTTCAGGACAGGCATCTGGCAAACTTAATGGAAGTTTTGAGTTTTAAACATTTTCCATTTCTATTATTTCCATTACAAACAAAACTAATTGCAGCTGCGTTCACACGTCCTTCATCCATCTCTCCTATTTCAGATCCAGACAATGCACATAGCCTTCAGGTGAAGAAGAAACGGCAAAACTGAAGAGGAAGTGTTAATTAAATCTACACTAACTTTGAGACTTGTATCGTGTGTCATTTATAATGTAAGGTGGAGACTGCTGAGGCAACTTGCACAATAAAGGAGCAAGGAGAGAGAAAGAGAGGAATTCAGTAATGAGGGAGCAGCAAACTAGAGGGAGAGTTGCATCCTAGCCCTGCTGCATAGGGACACTGAGGACCCTCCATTGTGATGGCTGATGGCTATCCACAAGAGCTGGTTGTGGTAGTGCATTTTGCACTAACTTGTGTGCTGACTTCCACAAGATAGAGTGAATTTGCATGTAGGATCTGTTGACAACACCTGGCAATGTTGATGGAAATTTACACCGCTTTTTTGTTTGTCTGGTATTCAAATATGTCTGCATGGCTTATAAAACTAGAGATATAATGTGGATGAGGGCTCTGAGAACCTGTCAATATTCTTGCAATCCATTTTTATACAAAGAATTATTTATAAATTATAATAATAATGAAAAGATTGAAAAAGAAAGAAAAAGAATTAAAATTCAGGAAATCAAAAATGGCATAGATTCCACTTGGTGAGGAGGATGGCATCTCTGTTCTCTGTCAGTCTTTCTACCAGTATTTCTCTCAGTTATAGACAGATACTCACACCAGGTGTTGCACCCGAACCTCCCAGCAATATGCTGTTTGTGTGTAAGTTACTGAATTTTATTGAGGTTGCCCAAAGCAATCATCTCATGTGGCCATAACAAAAGCTCAGGAGTCATCATCTCTTTGAATACAGATCATTTGAAAAGGTAAAGGACCATGTAAGATATTCATTAAATGATTGAACAAAGGCAATTTATGAATAACATCACTACATAACAATTTATCAATGGTGTTGGAATTCTAAGTGGATGATCTTACCAGTGAAATTCAAACTTGTTAGCCAGTGAAATTCAAACTTGGGTTTATCATCTGTTAAAGATATCATTAAAAAATCTATTATATTCCAAAATATAACTAAAACTTAAAATAATTTTTTTCTTAAAATGTTAATATATTAAAAGAATTCCAGACACATAAGAATTGATTGTACATTAATTGGTTGAAGCAAAATAAAAAGGAATTCAACTTCTATTGACGAGCTGGATGGCCTACTCCTATTCCTGTTTATATGTTCTTATGCTCTACTTATTGTTGTGATCTGTTTCTTTCGAGCTATTTCAATGGTCCTCCTGGATGTGCCATGTGCAGGGAATCCAGAGGAACTCAGGAATACATTAGACAGGACGTTTTCAGCAGATTGGATTTTTGAGCAGAAGTTTGGAGCTATTTGTTTTGGAATCATTGTTAGCCTTCAATATATTATTGGCTTAAAGGGGAACAAATGGGAAAAATGTATGCCAATGCTGGGAGAAGGGCAGGATTTATGGTGGCGTCTCTTCTGAATAATTGGTAGCTGCACAATTGGCAGATTGTGACATTGTTGCTCTTCATTCTTCTCTAGTTTCTTCTTTCTCAGGAATCTCCTTGGCATCCACTCCCTGAATAGTGAGATTGTGGGGAATACAGCAAATGATGATGAGCATTCGTGGTGCCTTTGTGTCAGATCAATGGAATGCTCTTAAAGTAACTAGTCAGAAAAGCCATGGCTTTAAGATGCTGATGCTCTGTGAAAAACAGAATTGTTGATTTCAGGCTTTCATTTATTCAGGGCAGTCATGTTTTAATGAGTTCATGAGACACTAAGGTCTCCAAGGCACTGGTGATTGGAATATAGGCATCAGAAAAAGCAGGTATTAGAGCATTATGTTACTATCAGGAAATGAAGCACAGGAGTGCATGACTCGAGGCCTAAACATATGTGTATTTTGAATACTGACCTGCTCACAAACAGAAGTGGCTCATGATGGAGAACAGGCAGGAAGGACTAGGTGATGTTGTCAAAGAGGTTCTGTTCCTATGGGTACATAAAAATAAAAATAAATTCCAGTGCTCTTTTTGATTGCTATTCTCTTTGGTAAAGGTAATAAACTAATTCAAACTTGTAAATATATCAGTGATTTGATGGATTGCCATTCACAATGACCAATGTTACTAGTGTGGGCAAATATAGTTGGAATTGCACTGGCACTTGTATTTCTTCTTTTCTTTGGCTTGGCTTTGTGGACGAAGATTTATGGAGGGGTAAGGTCCACGTCAGCTGCAGGCTCGTTTGTGGCTGACAAGTCCGATACGGGACAGGCAGACACGGTTGCAGTGGTTGCAAGGGAAAATTGGTTGGTTAGGGGTGGGTGTTGGGTTTTTCCTCCTTTGTCTTTTGACAGTGAGGTGGGCTCTGCGGTCTTCTTCAAAGGAGGTTGCTGCCCGCCGAACTGTGAGGCGCCAAGATGCACGGTTTGACGCGATATCAGCCCACTGGCGATGGTCAATGTGGCAGGCACCAAGAGATTTCTTTAGGCAGTCCTTGTACCTCTTCTTTGGTGCACCTCTGTCTCGGTGGCCAGTGGAGAGCTTGCCATATAACACGATCTTGGGAAGGCGATGGTCCTTCATTCTGGAGACGTGACCTACCCAGCGCAGTTTGATCTTCAGCAGCGTGGATTCGATGCTGTTGGCCTCTGCCATCTCGAGTACTTCGATGTTGGAGATGAAATCGCTCCAATGAATGTTGAGGATGGAGCGGAGACAACGCTGGTGGAAGCGTTCTAGGAGCCGTAGGTGATGCTGGTAAAGGACCCATGATTCGGAGCCGAACAGGAGTGTGGGTATGACAACGGCTCTGTATACGCTTATCTTTGTGAGGTTTTTCAGTTGGTTGTTTTTCCAGACTCTTTTGTGTAGTCTTCCAAAGGCGCTATTTGCCTTGGCGAGTCTGTTGTCTATCTCATTGTCGATCCTCGCATCTGATGAAATGGTGCAGCCGAGATAGGTAAACTGGTTGACCGTTTTGAGTTTTGTGTGCCCGATGGAGATGTGGGGGGGCTGGTAGTCATGGTGGGGAGCTGGCTGATGGAGGACCTCAGTTTTCTTCAGGCTGACTTCCAGGCCAAACATTTTGGCAGTTTCTGCAAAACAGGACGTCAAACGCTGAAGTCCTGCCAGCACCTGTATACTTTGGTATTCATTCTCTTGTCCAGTGACATGTTGCGATTGCAGTGTCCCTGAACTTGTAGGATATGCCAGAAGGCTTTGATGATTATTTTGCTGGAGTCTTCTCTTTGGTAAATGAACCTTAATTCTAATTAATGGGTTGCAGTGACACTATGAGTAACATTTAAAGAAATGAATAGTTCAACGTATCTTAGAAGAACTATTCTTTAAAACCAAAAATAGACTTAATTCACAATAAATTATTTACTAAAGCAAAATCATTTGAAGTCTCTTCCCACACCCGTAGTTTCATTTCCAAACATGTCCATCAATGTACATTGTTACATTCATTTCTATTTATACTATTTACCTCTTCTGTGGCATCTTGTTATTACTCCCTGCTCTGTTGTTTGAGGGGCTGCCCCTCGATCTCAGACCCTTGATGCCCAGTATGGAAGTACTCTAGATTGTGGTCCTTCCCCATAGTGCCCTTGCGTTGGCTGCGTTGGCTGCACTCAGTTCAATCATCAGCATGAATCCCTGCAGCCTGGGATATGACAGTCAACAGCATTTCTGTGCAGACATCTCCATGTGCTGAAAGACCAACAGGTTGCAGGCAGACCAAAGTTGTCTTTCACCAAGTTGATGGTCATCCAACAGTTCCAAATGTCAGTTTCAGTGCGTCCCTGGGAACAGCCCGTAAATCAGAGAGACCTCTGTTGTACTGCTGCTGTGTATGAACCATTACAAGGACCCTTGCATCCCTCTCCACACACTCTTAGTGAATCTGCATTCTACAAAGAGGTGGGCAACTGTTTCCTCTCCATTGCAGTCATCTCAGGGATAATGTGCACTGTGTGTGATGATCCGGTTGTTTGGGAAGGATCTATCTGAGAATGCTCCTCATACTGCCAGACAGGCAGAGTCCTGGTGCTTTTCTGCATTCTAACTGTTCACTAGAGCTGGGAATTGTTGCTGTGGATGTGAATGGCATTTATGTAAGTTGAAACTTCTTAAATTTCAAGGAATTTGTACACAATAAGAGAGTGGGCTATTAAGTCAAATAGGGAACAAGGTTAGTTGTTTCAAAATTTTGTAAATGAAAACTCACCATTTTTAAAAATCAATATTTATGTTAATCTGAACTTGAATGCTATTGTTGGTTTTCATAGCTTAACAGAATTACAAAAAAAAAATCTTTAATTAAATTATTCAGCCAAATGGACTTGGAAACTTGCCTGTTTATTTTTTGCAATACCATCTAATGCATGTTTAAAAATAACGAATATTCAAATGTGTTTATACTGACACTATTACAATCATGGGTCCTCTACCGGCACCACCTACGGCTCCTAGAACGCTTCCACCAGCGTTGTCTCCGCTCCATCCTCAACATCCATTGGAGCGCTCACACCCCTAACGTCGAGGTACTCGAGATGGCAGAGGTCGACAGCATCGAGTCCACGCTGCTGAAGATCCAGCTGCGCTGGATGGGTCACGTCTCCAGAATGGAGGACCATCGCCTTCCCAAGATCGTATTATATGGCGAGCTCTCCACTGGCCACCGTGACAGAGGTGCACCAAAGAAAAGGTACAAGGACTGCCTAAAGAAATCTCTTGGTGCCTGCCACATTGACCACCGCCAGTGGGCTGATAACGCCTCAAACCGTGCATCTTGGCGCCTCACAGTTTGGCGGGCAGCAGCCTCCTTTGAAGAAGACCGCAGAGCCCACCTCACTGACAAAAGGCAAAGGAGGAAAAACCCAACACCCAACCCCAACCAACCAATTTTCCCTTGCAACCGCTGCAATCGTGTCTGCCTGTCCCGCATCGGACTGGTCAGCCACAAACGAGCCTGCAGCTGACGTGGACTTTTTACCCCCTCCATAAATCTTCGTCCGCGAAGCCAAGCCAAAGAAAAGAAAGAATTACAATCATATTAGGGAAGACTAGGGAGGATAATATATGTATGTTGATGGAAGGGCAGTAAAAGATTGGGTGTCCAGAGACATTTATCTTTTCCCAGAGCATTGTGTACATTTGGAGTAACTGCCGTACACTGAGCACTTGCTGCATAACCACAGAAGGGAAATGGGCTAGATCCTACATGGAAGAGAGCACAGTCCACAAAAAGACTGGTGCTATATTAAAGTACCATACAGCATCGTCACATCATCTCTTTGTTTCCTGATGGTAGTCAGAATCAATATTACCAAAATTGATTTTTTCGATCAATTTTCAACCCATCAGAGGATATAATTGTTCTTTGGTAAGTGAATTTCACTGGAAAAGCATCATGACAAAAGGGATTGGAAACAACAGGACTTTAATGTATTTTTGTATGTACGGTATATTACAAACACCCTTTTTCAGCAGAGGGACAGCCTGAAGACTACCTGGATGCATCCCCGATCCAAACACTGGCACCTCCTGGACTACGTCCTGGTGTGAGAAAGAGACAAACGAGATGTGCTCCACACCAGGGTCATGCCCAGCGCGGAATGCCACACTGACCACCGGCTGGTTCACTGCAAACTCAACCTTCACTTCAAACCAAAGTCCAAGAATAGTAAAGCCCCCAGAAAGAGGTTCAATGTTGGAAACCTGCAGTCAGACGAAGTGAGAGGAAACTTCCAGGCAAACCTCAAAGCAAAGCTCGAGGATGCAATTCGCCTCACTGACTCGTCCCCTGAAAACCTCTGGGATCAGCTGAAGACTACCATACTGCAATCCATTGAAGAGGTACTGGGCTTCTCCTCCAGGAAAAACAAGGACTGGTTCGACGAAAACAACCAGGAAATCCAGGAGCTGCTGGCAAAGAAGCGAGCTGCCCACCAGGCTCACCTTACAAAGCCATCCTGGCCAGAGAAGAAACAAGCCATCCGTCGCGCATGCAGCCATCTTCAGCGCAAACTCCGGGAGATCCAAAATGAGTGGTGGACTAGCCTGGCCAAACGAACCCAGCTCAGCGCAGACATTGGCGACTTCAGGGGTTTTCACGAGGCTCTAAAGGCTGTGTATGGCCCCTCACCCCAAGTCCAAAGCCCGCTGCGCAGCTCAGATGGCAAAGTCCTCCTCAGCGACAAGATCTCCATCCTCAACCGATGGTCAGAACACTTCCAATCTCTTTTCAGTGCCAATCGCTCAGTCCAAGAATCCGCCCTGCTCCAGCTCCCTCAACAGCCCCTAAGGCTAGAGCTGGATAAGGTCCTCACCCGGGAAGAGACATATAAGGCAAATGAACAACTGAAAAGTGGCAAAGCGGCAGGTATGGATGGAATCCACCCATAGGTCTGGAAGGCTGGCGGCAAAACTCTGCATGCCAAACTGCATGAGTTTTCCAAGCTCTGCTGGGACCAAGGAAAGCTGCCTCAGGACCTTCGTGATGCCATCATCATCACCCTGTACAAAAACAAAGGCGAGAAATCAGACTGCTCAAACTACAGGGGAATCACGCTGCTCTCCATTGCAGGCAAAATCTTCGCTAGGATTCTCCTAAATAGAATAATACCTAGTGTCCCCGAGAATGTTCTCCCAGAATCACAGTGCGGCTTTCGCGCAAACAGAGGAACTACTGACATGGTCTTTGCCCTCAGACAGCTCCAAGAAAAGTGCAGAGAACAAAACAAAGGACTCTACATCACCTTTGTTGACCTCAGAAAAGCCTCCGACACCGTGAGCAGGAAAGGGCTTTGGCAAATACTAGAGCGCCTCGGATGCCCCCCAAAATTCCTCAACATGGTTATCCAACTGCACGAAAACCAACAAGGTCGGGTCAGATACAGCAATGAGCTCTCTGAACCCTTCTCCATTAACAATGGTGTGAAGCAAGGCTGCGTTCTCGCACCAACCCTCTTTTCAATCTTCTTCAGCATGATGCTGAACCAAGCCATGAAAGACCTCAACAATGAAGACGCTGTTTACATCCGGTACTGCACGGATGGCAGTCTCTTCAATCTGAGGCGCCTGCAAGCTCACACCAAGACACAAGACCAACTTGTCTGTGAACTACTCTTTGCAGACGATGCCACTTTAGTTGCCCATTCAGAGCCAGCTCTTCAGCGCTTGACGTCCTGTGTTGCGGAAACTGCCAAAATGTTTGGCCTGGAAGTCAGCCTGAAGAAAACTGAGGTCCTCCATCAGTCAGATCCCCACCATGACTACCAGCCCCCCCACATCTCCATCGGGCACACAAAACTCAAAACGGTCAATCAGTTTACCTATCTCGGCTGCACCATTTCATCGGATGCAAGGATCAACAATGAGATAGACAATAGACTCGCCAAGGCAAATAGCGCCTTTGGAAGACTACACAAAAGAGTCTGGAAAAACAACCAACTGAAAAACCTCACAAAGATTAGCGTATACAGAGCCGTTGTCATACCCACACTCCTGTTCGGCTCCGAATCATGGGTCCTCTACCGGCATCACCTACGGCTCCTAGAACGCATTGTCTCTGCTCCATCCTCAACATTCATTGGAGCGACTTCATCCCTAACATCGAAGTACTCGAGATGGCAGAGGCTGACAGCATCGAATCCACGCTGCTGAAGATCCAACTGCGCTGGGTAGGTCACGTCTCCAGAATGGAGGACCATCGCCTTCCCAAGATCGTGTTATATGGCGAGCTCTCCACTGGCCACCGTGACAGAGGTGCACCAAAGAAGAGGTACAAGGACTGCCTAAAGAAATCTCTTGGTGCCTGCCACATTGACCACCGCCAGTGGGCTGATATCGCCTCAAACCGTGCATCTTGGCGCCTCACAGTTCGGCAGGCAGCAACCTCCTTTGAAGAAGACCGCAGAGCCCACCTCACTGACAAAAGACAAAGGAGGAAAAACCCAACACCCAACCCCAACCAACCAATTTTCCCTAGCAACCGCTGCAACCGTGTCTGCCTGTCCCGCATCGGACTTGTCAGCCACAAACGAGCCTGCAGCTGATGTGGACATTTACCCCTCCATAAATCTTTGTCTGCAAAACCAAGCCAAAGAAGAGAAGAAAAGAAAGATATATTGGTTCATCAGATAGTCATACTATCTGAATGATGTCAATGGAGATCTGCTGGTAGAGATGTCCTTACACAATTATCCATGTAATAAAGCCACATCACTTTGAAGGCTTTCTCTGCACAAGAAGCCTCTTCTTCCATTGAATTCTCAGTGTCATGCCTTCTGGTGCAAGTAAAGGAATTTTGGCACCAAGAATTATGTATTAGCAACTGGTCTAAAGGTAAAAAGAATGCAAGGACCAGGTGATAAATATGAATGTTTTCTAAAAATCTGTGACTATTTTAATAGTTGTCCCACTTGCAAATCCACAGAGCTTTCTTCCATTCAGCTCTTCATGAATATAAAGGAAGTTTTTGTGTGTCAGTAAATGATCCCATCATCTGGTCCATTCAATTAAAAAAGCTAATTAAAATTTCCATTTACACTGAATGGATGTTTAGATGCTCACTTGCATGGATAATTCCAATTCATAGGTTCAACAGTAAGAAGCTTTACAAAACATATAATATCAGTTACATTTTGGCTATGCTAAAAGCATAGGTTCAACCAAGTTTTTACAACCGCATTCAGAGTTTGTGTGTATGCAAATTAACCACAATTAAATGAATCAATATGCAATAGTTCACATTTACCACTTTTCAACCTCCTTTGATTGCAAATAGCAATAAATAAAAAATACATAGAAGTACAAAAACCATTTGAAATACTAATACTGGTTCAAAATATTCCATGAAATTTGTCATGTCTGTTTATTCGGCACTGTACCGTAAGATTTCAGAAATGTATGCCTATTGCATGTGGCTATCAGTATATTACTGACATTCACAGCTGTCTAATTCTGAAAGGTCACCAAAACCTGCCATTCATACAAAGCAGTTGGACTGAAAGATCAGACAAATTTTTATGCAGCTATTGTCGCCAGCCAGTAAACTACTGGTGCCTAATTTCTGAGGGCTTGAATGCAGCTTCTTTGTTATAAAAACAGTCCCATTCATAATAGTGCGGTGTTTCCTGCGCTTCATCCAGCTGCACATAAAAGCACGTTAAAACTTGTATCTGTCAATTGACTTACAATCATACATGAATTGTTTTCAGCCAAATTTCATGAACCAGTTTGGAACAAACTGATGAAAATAGAATTATTACCCTTGCAGCGATGCTTTTATTTTACATTCCACTAGAACAAGTTCTAATGAGTAGCATTCCGAAAGGTTTACATTTATTATAAAATTCTCAGTACCAAAGCATTTCATGGCCATTGAAATATTTTTGGTGTGCAATCACTATATAAAGCAGAGAATCACAGAAGCCAAACTGGCCAAAAGCATGATTCCACAAATTAATTAAGATTGTGGTTTTTTTTCTTGATGGTAAAGAATAGATGATGGCCTGGACACTGACAAAGCATCCCTCTTTTTTAGTAGTGCAGTGTATCTTTTTTACATATTCTGAGAAGTGAAGGAAGACCTTTGTCCAATGTCTCTTCCAGCAAATGACATTGCAAACAATGTAACATTTAGTTCTGCACTAAATCATCAGCCCTATGTTACATGGTCAAATGTCTGGAAAAGGACTTAAAACTATTCAGAAATCCACACCTTTAACTTTGACTCTTCAATAAATTATTTTTTTTCAAGAAAATTTCAGATTTTCTAATAGTTATCTGCAAGGAATAGCTTTCAAATCCATTAGGTACTAAGTACTAAGGGAGAAATTGCGAAGAGATCTGTTGATTATTATTTATCTAGCTGCTCCTGGGTTTCTGTCAAACATCTGCTGCCATTCTGGCCTAAAGTTGACAGCATTCTTTGTGAATATTTCACCTCTATTCCTGAATAAAAATCATATTGCTCAGTTGAACACCTTCTGACTAAAATCCGTGTAGTAGGATGGAACAGGAAGTTGAAATGTATGGTTTTCAGGGTTAGGTACGAGCTTGCCCACTAGCAGGTGTCTTGAACACAGATTTGATATACAAAAACTGTGAACCAATGGGAGATCAAAAACCTAAATTTGCAGTCTGGGTTGCAATAAAACAAACTGCATTTTGTTTTCGATTTTGCATGATATTGGCTTCTTTCACATTGTCAAGTTGCCTATTTTTGTTAAAAATACTAGCCTCCCTCAAATAAGTTAAACATAAGCTGAACAAAGATTTATTCAAATTTTAGTCAGTTTTCCTCCCACTGTGTAAAGAGCCAACCAATGGAATTCACACACAAACCTATTGTGAGATTTGATCAATTATTTGAATGGCAGGATTGCTTAAACAGTTAACAGACAGTTATATAAATTTGCCTACTCAGTTTCATCTGTTTATCAAAATCAGAGGCCTGAAATGTTAACTCTTGAGTGCCCATGCGTTTAGGAATCGGTCAGAGGTTAAATTTGGGAAGGGATGACATACTGGGAAATTGACAGCACCACTTTAGCCTAGCACGTTGGGACAAGCAGACTGCCAATATTAAAATGTTTATATTTCATTTTGGTCAATATTAACAAGGGGTTTAAAGTTTATATGTGGGTGCACAAAGTAGAATGCAGACTGAGAGAATGGTAGAAGATAAAGCTATCAAAAATACTACAGCCTCCTTGAATGTTTGGAAGATTTACCGCAAGATTTTCCAGTTTGCATAACTTGTCATTGAAACTTTCCAGAAAGCCTCGTTGCTGTGTTTGTAAACTTCACAGTTGAATTTCCAGTCTTTGAATGTGAGTACTTGTGAACTTCACTTTGAACTTAATGGTCACATAGATTGTAATACTGTCATATGATATTGATAAGTAGTAGCCTCAGGAGCAAAAACAAGCTGCCATGTAAATAGTTTTAGCTGCACAGGAATCTGATACAGCTTGCAGGAAGCTATACCTATCCGAAGGGTGTACAAGTGAAAGGTATGCTTCCTCAACATTTGTAAAAGTAATTGTTTCAGAGTTTCATGTCAAGGGGAGCAGATATTTGGAATCAATTAGAAAATAAATTCTGACTGCTGGATGGCTTCCTGGTGACTCTCAAAGTCACAACTCTACTAATTTTTTTTTGCCTCTTAATCATACTAAACTCGACTGGAAACATTTGAAGATCTGACAGCTGACACAGTACAAATATGTGTAACTTACTTGCTAAGGTGAGTCATCATAACAATTTTAGTTACGATACACCCAAAAGTGAAATGAACTTTGTGGCTCTGAGTGTCTTGTCTGTTATGCAGGGACTCATCAGCACACATTAAGTAAAGGACCACTTGATCATCTGGGAGTGAGGGATCCCATGCCACCAAAATGCATTTGCCAAGAAAATGCATAGTAATCTCAATGCAACGTGTGCAGGACTTCTTGGCAGCTACTGTTCCTTGCATGTTTCAACATTTAGGATTAGCCCAGAGGGATTTCTGTTGTGGTCTTAAAAGGCAGTTAAGCAGGTGGCTCCTATAAATGTGGCGAAGAAAGAAAAATAACGACTATATTGTAGCTGTGCACAGCAGTTATGAATTATTTATTGATGTTAAACTGGAAGATAGGCTAAGTTTAAAAATAGAATATATCCCAGTAACAGTAATCATGAAAAAAATAAATTATGGTAAAACCCTACCTGGCTTATTAATGTCATTGAGGGAAGAAAAATTAACCTTCCTTTTACAGATTGACCCATATAAAACCCCAGACCCATCAGAGTGTTTGTTTCCTGACTGTTTTCTTCATTCAAGGCCAATTAGGATGAATAATAAATAGCAGTGCCAAAAATAATTAATTAAAATGTCTTATTACTGTAATTCTGCAGAATACTTTCTTGTTTCATGTTTGGTAGTTAGAATATCAAATTCCACTGCAATATTATTCTGCTTCTATAGACTGCAGCATAGAAACAGACCCCTTTGACCTTACTAGTCTGTGCCAAACTACTTTTTTTTGCCTAGTCCCATACACCTACATCCAGTCCATAGCCCTCCGTACTTTTCCCAACGATTTACCTACCCAAATTCTTCTTAAATGTTAAAATTAAGCCCGCATTCAGCACCTCAGCCGGCAGCTTATTCCACACTCCCACCACTCACTGTGAGAAGATGTTTCCTCTCATGTTCCCCCTAAACTTTTCCCCTTTCATTCCTAACTCATGACCTCTGATTTGTATCTCACCTACCCTCAGTGGAAAAAGATTATCTACCCCCTCATAATTTTAAATACCTTTATAAAATCTCCCCTCATTCTTCTACACTCCAGAGAATAAAGTCCTAATCTTTAACTCAGTTCCTGAAGTCTAGACAACATCCTAGTAAATTTTCTCTGCACTCTTTCTATCTTATTGATATCCTTCCCGTAGTTAGGTGACCAAAACTGCACATTATAGTCCAAAATTTGGCCTCACCAATGTCTTATATAACTTTATCATAACATCCCTATACTTATTACTTTGCCTTATGAAGGCCAATATGCCAAAAGCTCTCTTTACTACCCTATCCACTTGTGATGGCACTTTCAGAGAATTGTGTATCTGTATTCCAAGGTCTCTCTGTTCTACCACACTCCTTAGTGCCCTATTATTCACTGTGTATGTCCAATTTTGGTTTGTCTTTCAAAAAAGCAACACCTCACACTTGCCAGCATTAAATTCCATCTGCCATTTTCAGCCCATTTTCCAACTGGTCCAGATCCCTTGCCAAGCTTTGAAAACATTCTTCGCTGTCATTAAAGCCTCCAATCTTAGTGTCATCTGCAAACTTGCTGATCCAATTGATATAGATGACAAATAATAATGGTCCCAGCACTGATCTCTGAGGCACACCACTAGTCACAGGCCACCAGTCTGAGAAGCAATCATCCACCATTACTCTCTGGCTTCTCCCATCCACCTTGTCAAAGGTCTTACTAAAGTCCACGTAGACAACATCCACAGTCTTTCCTTTGTCAACTTTCCTGGTAACCTCCTTGAAAAATTTTACAATATGGGAATCCCAGTCAAATATGTAGAAAATTAAAATCCCCTAATATCACAACCTTGTGTCCTGCAGCTGTTTGCTATCTCTCTACAGATTTTCTCCTCCAATTCTCCTTGACTATTGGGCATGTCTATAATACAACCCCATGAGTGATGTCATACCTTTCCTGTTCCTCAGCTCTACCCATATAGCCTCAGTAGATGAGGCCTCAGTAGAAGAGCCCTCTTGTCTGTTCTGCCTGAGCACAGCTTGATATTTTCCCTGATGAGCAATGCCCTTTTCATCCCCACCCCACTTCCCCTTTCTATCTCGCCTAAAGCAGTGGAAGCTCAGAATATTGAGCTGCCAGTTCTGCCCCTCCTGCACCCAAGTTTCACTAATGGCCGCAATGTCATAAGTCCCCGTGCCAATCCACGCTCTAAGCTTGTCTACCTTTCCTACAGTACTCCTTGCATTGAAATAGATCCAGTTTAGAAAAATTCTACCACTTACAATCTGTTGACTTCTAACAGTACATGCAATTTTCACATGATCTCTTCCCTCCTCCATTCCTCTATCTGCTCTGCCACTCTGGTTCCTATCCCCCTGCAAATCTAGTTTAAACAAACACTGGAGCAGCACTAGCAAACCTTCCTGCAAGGATAGTAGTCCACCTCTAGTTCAGAAGCAAACCATCCTGTCAGAACAGGTTCCACCTTCCCTGGAAGGGAGCCCAATGATCCAGAAACCTGAAGCCCTCCCTCCTGCACCATGTCTTTAGCCACATGTTAAGCTGCATGATCCTCCTATCAATCCTGAGATCACAACTCTGGAGGTCCTGTCCATCAACCTAGTGCCGAACTCCCTGAACTCTCCTTGCAGGACCTCCTCACCTTTCCTACCCATGTCATTGGTCCCTATATTCCTTCTAAAGACAGTGGCGGAAGGAGAGAAAGCATTAATAAACTAATAGTTGATGCACCAAAAAGGGTGCCCATTTCATTCCATATGAATGCTATGAATTCAGCTAAATATATGTACATGTAAAGATATTTCCTCAAGTTTTAGAAGGATGAGGAAGTCACGTGATGGAGTAGTGACCGGTAAGAAAATACCAGCCCTCTCCAGAAAAGTTAAAAAAAGTAAAGAAAAAGCAAAGCCACAAACACAGAAACCATAACAAATTAAAAATAAAAGTGTGGAGAAAATGGCAGCAAAGAAAGAAAAACCAAAAACAACGGGAAGAAAAGAAGGAAAGACGTCGGAAGAGAAAGGTGAAGGCCTTACCTATACGAGGAGGCCCACCGTAGAGAAAGAAGCCTGCTCCGTGAGGTCAGTGGAAACCCCCGAACTTAGAACTACAAAGATGGCTCACGGAGCCAAACAAAAGTGCGCAACCGCGCATGTGCGAGGATTTGCGCATGCACGATGCACAAGACAAAAACAATAACAACGGGAGGGGGGACCAGCTTAAATCTCCAGAGCTTAAACAGACAAGTATAACACGACAGCAAGACTCCCAACAGGAAAACACAGAAAATAACGGGAACAAGAAGGAAGAGAATAAAAAAAGGAAATCAGAGAAACAACAGATGACCAACCCAGAGGAAGACGACCAACACCAAGACACCTTTAATAAAAATAATAAAAACAAGAATACCCAACAAAATAAAATAAACAACCCAACAAGAAAACCAGAAGAGACAGAGGTAAAGGACACAGATCCTGGAGTGGACTCAGAAGAAGAGGAGGGAGAACATCAAACTCTACACAGAGAAATGGAAGATGAAGGGAAGGGACAGTACATGGAAATTTTTTTTTAAAGAATATATGGAAATATTAAAAGAATGGCAGTCACAAGAATTCAGAGAAATAAAAAGAATAAAAGGTACAGAAGAAAAAGTGAATAGATTAGAGATGATCATGACAGAAATAGGAAAAAGAGTAGACAAGGTGGAAGAACGAGAAACAGCCATAGAAATGGAGGTAGATGACTTAAAAAAGAAATTGGAAGAATCTGATAAAAAAAGTTAAAGAAACACAGGAGCTGTTAGCTCAGAAGATAGATAAAATGGAAAACTATTATAGGAGAAACAATATAAAGATAGTGGGCCTTAAGGAAGATGAAGAAGGCAAAAATATGAAAGTATTTATAAAAGAATTGATCCCCAGGGTCCTAGGAATGCCAGAATTACAGGAAGGAATGGAAATAGAAAGGGCACACAAAACATTAGCCCCTAAACCACAGCCACAACAAAAACCAAGATCCATTCTAGTAAAATTCCTAAGATATACGACAAGACAAAATATATTGGAGAAGGCAATGAAAAAAATAAGAGAAGACAAAAAAACCACTGGAATACAAAGGTCAAAAATTTTTTTACTACCCAGAAATAAATTTTGAACTCCTGAAGAAGAGGAAGGAGTTTAACGCAGCAAAATCGACCCTATGGAAAAAAGGTTATAAATTTATGTTAAAATATCCAGCGGTGCTTAAAATAATTATCCCGGGGCAGCAAAGCAAACTGTTCTCGGATCCGGAAAAAGCACGAAAATTTGCAGAACACCTACAAAACAGACAGAGAGATGAAGAAATGTAACAAGAACAAAAATGACAACAAACTATATATAAAGAAAAATAATAAAGAATAAGTAAGAACTAAGAAGGGAAAGAAAGGGAAGAAAGGAAGTAAGGAGGGAATTAAGAGACTGAGCTTTGTTATATATGAAGATTAAAATCTTTTCTGGGGGGCTGGGTGGGGAAGAATAACAGTCACTGCGAAATCAGTTGACGCTTGCGAGCGGGTTCGCAATCCAAATGAAGAGGGGAGATGTGGTTGCCCAACAAGGGACAAAGGGCAACTCAGAGAGGGGAGGGACTATTGGGGTTAAAGGAATTTTAGATATGGGAATAGTGGAAATATTTTATGTTTTAGAAATGTTGTCTTACAATGTGTTCAAAAAAAGAAAACAGAAATGGATAAGAAGGGAAGGTGGTGATGAGGAAATGGAAAGGAAAGATAAACAAAGTATGAAATGGCCATGTTGAACTATATGACTTTAAATATTAACGGAATACATAACCAAATCAAAAGGAAGAAGCTGTTAAATTTACTGAAGAAAGAAAAAATTGATATAGCATTCATACAAGAAACTCATCTAACTGAAGTGGAACACAAGAAATTAAAGAGAGATTGGATAGGGCATGTAACAGCAGAATCATATAATTCAAAAGCCAGAGGAGTAGCTATATTAATCAATAAAAATGTACCAATCAAAATAGAAGAGGAAATAACAGATCCAGCAGGGAGGTATGTAATGATAAAATGTCAGATATATTCAAAATTTTGGAATTTACTCAATGTATACGCATCTATATGTAAATTCGAGCTGGGAGTCGAAGGAGGAGAAGTTCGGAGAGAGTGACGTGGAGGTAAGCAGTTAAATACAAGGGCTTACTGGGGCTTGGGCCTACTCAAATCGGGCTGGGAGTCTCAGGAGGCAGCAGCTGGAGTTTGAGGTGTGAGTCAGAGGAGTAGGAGCTTGGAGAGAGTGACTGGGTTAATTGGTCAAGGGGACAGTAAAAGGGGAGGGAGTGGCCAGCGAGGAGTGGCGCACTGAGTGAGTGGGGCACTGAAGGAGTGGGACTTCCAGCCTTTGGCTGAACAGGCTTTGGCAAAAGCAGGCAAGGAGAAAGGTAAGTGGCATTATTTTAGCTCAGTCATGCCTATGGGGTTAGTGGTTTGTACTGGATGTCAGATGTGGGAACCATGGGTGAGTCCCACCCTCCCAAATAGCCACATCTGCGTCAGGTGCACCGAGATGCAGTTCCTTAAGGACCGAGTTGGGGAACTGGAGCTGCAACTTGAGGACCTACGGCTGGTAAGGGAGAGGGAGGAGTTGATAGATTCAACTTTCAGGGACATAGTTACCCCAAGACCAGATGTGTCAGGTAAGTGGGTAACTGTCAGGGGAGGGAAGAAAAATACCAGGAAAATGGAGAGCACACCTGTTAATATCCCTCTCAGTAACAGGTATATTTTGTTGGATGCTGTTGAGGGAGATGACCTGACAGAAGCTGGTGGCAGTGACCAGGTCGCTGGCACTGAGCCTGGCATGGTGGACCAAAAGGTAAAGAGGAATGCAGTGGTCATTGGGGACTCCATTGTCAGAAATACAGACAGGAGATTCTGTGAGCCAGATAGGTATGCCCGGATGGTGTGCTGCCTCCCTGGTGCAAGGGTGCGGGATATCTCAAATCGGGTCCAGGGTATTCTAAAAGGGGAAGGCGAACAGCCTGATGTCTTGGTACATGTGGGTACCAATGACATAGATAAAAAGAAGGAGGAAGTACTGAAAAAGGATTACAGAGAGCTAGGACAGAAACTAAGAAATAAGACAGCCAGGGTGGTGATCTCTGGTTTGCTACCTGTGCCAAGTGCAACTGAGGACAAAAATGAAAGATTAAGAAAAATGAATGTGTGGCTGAGGGGCTGGTGTAAAGGACAGGGTTTTGGCTTCTTGGATCATTGGGATCTCTTTTGGGGAAGACATGACCTCTACAAGAAGGATGGGTTACACCTAAACCCAAAAGGGGTCAATATATTGGCAGCTAGGTTTGGTACAGCCGTCGGGTGCGATTTAAACTAATTTGGCAGGGGGGTGGGAACCTGTATGATAGGGCAAAGGACAGAAAAGATAAAACAGGAAAAGTTAGGTTAGGCAGCGAAAGTAAAAAATCAGAAAGAGCAAGGAGGGTGAAAAAAGCAAATCTGAAGGCTTTATATCTTAATGCAAGAAGCATTCGGAACAAGGTAGATGAATTAGCTGTGGAAATTGAGATAAACAAATATGATTTGATTGGGATTACAGAAACATGGCTGCAGGGTGGGCAAGCCTGGGAACTTAACATCCCGGGGTATACGATATTTAGGAGGGATCGGCAAGAAAGAAAAGGGGGTGGGGTGGTATTGATGCTGAGAGAAGGGACCGACACAATTGATAGAAAGGATATCAACTCGGAAGATGCGGAATCTATATGGGTAGAACTGAGGAATAGCAAGGGGCGGAAAACGTTAGTGGGGGTGGTATATAGCCCTCCAAATAGTAGTGTAGAGGTGAGGGAAGGCATTAAAAGAGAAATTAGAAAAACGTGCAATAAGGGAACAGCTGTCATAATGCAAGTCTTTAATTTGCATATAGATTGGACTAGTCAAATTGGTAAAAATACTGAGGAGGAGGAATTCCTTGAATGTTTACGGGACGGTTATCTAGACCAATATGTCGAGGAACCAACTCGGGAGCAAGCCATTTTAGATTGGGTATTATGCAATGATAAGGGCTAATCAACAATCTTGTTGTACGAGGCCCTTTGGGTAGGAGCGATCACAATATGATTGAATTCTCACTCGACATGGAGAGTGATGAAATTAAAACCAAAACTAAGGTCTTGAATTTAAATAAAGGGAATTATGATGGTATGAGACGGAAGTTGAGTAAGATTGATTGGGTGGTGTTTATGGGGGAGTTGACTGTGGATAGACAATGGAAAGCATTCACAGATCTAATGGAGAAATTGCAAAAATCGCTTATACCGGTTTGGCATAAAAATAAACCAAAAAAGCTGACTCAACCGTGGATAACAATGGAAATTAGAGACAGCATTAGGTCCAAAGAGAGAGCATATCAATTGGCCAAAAAAGTACCACAACCGAAGACTGGGAGCAGTTCAAGATGCACCAAAGGAGGACAAAGGGATTAATCAAGAGAGCAAAAATAAATTACGCAAGTAAGCTTGTGGCAAATATAAAAACCGACTGCAAAAGCTTTTATAAATATGTCAAGAGGAAAAGATTGGTGAAATCCAGAGTAGGTCCCTTGCAGTCGGAATCAGGGGAATATATAATGGGGAATAAGGAAATGGCAGACCAATTAAATTCTTACTTTAGTTCTGTTTTTACAAGAGAGGATACAAATAACCTCCCAAGGATGTTGGGAAACATAGAGACTAATGCAAGGGAGGAACTGAAAGAAATCAGTATCTCTAAGGATATGGTCTTGGGGAAATTGATGGGATTGAAGGCAGATAAATCCCAAGGGCCTGATAATCTACACCGAGGGTACTTCAGGAAGTGGCCATTCAGATAGCAGATGCTTTAAGAATTATTTTCCAGAACTCGATAGACTCAGGATTAGTACCCATGGATTGGAGGGTAGCTAATGTTACCCCACTATTTAAAAAGGGGGGTAGAGAAAAAGCGGGGAATTATAGGCCGGTGAGTCTTACATCAGTAGTGGGCAAAATGATGGAATCCATTATTAAGGATGTAATAGCGGAGCATATGACTAGCAGAGAAGGGATCGGACGGAGTCAACATGGATTTACAAAAGGTAAATCATGCTTGACAAATCTATTGGAATTCTTTGAGATGGTGACAGGTAAAATAAATGGGGGAGAGCCAGTGGATGTGGTGTACCTGGACTTCCAAAAGGCCTTCGATAAGGTCCCGCATAAATGACTGGCTTCCAAAATCAAGGCTCATGGGATTGGGGGCAAAGTATTGATGTGGATTGAGAACTGGCTGGCAGGTAGAAGACAGAGAGTTGGGATAAATGGCTCATTTTCTGAGTGGCAGGCGATGACCAGTGGGGTGCCACAGGGATCTGTACTGTGACCCCAGCTGTTCACAATTTACATTAATGATCTGGATGAGGGGATTGGATGTAATATCTCCAAATTTGCAGATGACACTAAGCTAGGAGGGGTTGTGTGCACGGAAGAGGAGGGGTCAGGTAGCTCCAGTGTGATTTGGATAAATTGAGGGACTGGGCAGATACATGGCAAATGCACTACAATGTGGATAAATGTGAGGTTATCCACTTTGGTAATACAAACCAGAGGGCAGATTACTATTTGAATGGCAATAGATTAAGAGATGGGGAAGTGCAGAGAGACCTAGGGGTATTTGTACACCAGTCTCTGAAGGCGAGCATGCAGGTACAGCAGGCGGTTAAAAAGGCAAATGGTATGTTGGCCTTCATATCATGAGGGTTTGAGTATAGGAACAAGGATACCTTACTGTAGCTGTACAGGGCCTTGGTGAGACCACACCTGGAGTATTGTGTGCAGTTTTGTTCACCTTATCTAAGGAAGGATGTTCTTGCAATGGAGGGAGTGCAGAGGAGATTCACCAGGCTGATACCTGGAATGGCAGGAATGACTTATGAGGAAAGATTGCGCAAATTGGGATTGTACTCGCTGGAGTTTAGACTCCTGCTCCTATCTTCTATGTTTCTATGTTTCTAATGCAGAAGATCAAAAATTTATGCAAGATATCTTTTTGAAGGTCGCAGATACGCAGATACACAAGGGAATATACTAATAGGAGGGGATTTTAACCTTAATTTGAACTCAAACAAGGATAAAACTGGAAAAAAGACTAACAGAAAGAACAAAGTAACCAAATTTATAATTAAATCAATGCAGGAAATGCAACTTTTGGATATATGGAGGAAACAACACCCAAAGGAAAAGAAATATTCATATTATTCGGGTAGACATAAAACATACTCAAGGATAGACCTATTCCTGTTATCAGCCCACATTCAAGGAAGAATTAAGAAAATGGAATATAAAGCTAGATTGTTATCAGATCACTCACCCCTGTTATTGGCAATAGAGCTGGAAGACATCCCACTGAGAATGCATAGATGGAGATTAAACTCCATGCTACTTAAAAGACAGGATTTTAAAGAATTCATTGAGCGACAAATTAAAATGTACTTTGAAATAAATACAGAATCAGTGAAAGATAAGTTTATACTATGGGATGCAATGAAAGCATTCATCAGAGGGCAAATAATAAGTTATGTAACCAAGATGAAGAAGGACTACAATCGAGAAATAGAACAGTTGGAAAGGGAAATAACAAATACATAAAAAGAATTAGCAATAAAGGAAGATACAACTAAAAGTAGAGAATTGACAGTCAAAAGATAAAATATGAAACACTACAAACATATAAGGTGGAGAAGAACATAATGAAGACAAAACAGAAGTATTATGAGCTAGGAGAAAAAAATGCACAAAATACTAGCGTGGCAGCTTAAGACAGAACAAACTAAAAGAACGGCATTGGCATCAAGGAAAAAGGACAAACAAATTACAAATAACCCAACGGAGATCAACGAAAACTTCAGGGAATTCTAC
Organism: Narcine bancroftii; assembly: GCF_036971445.1. Taxonomy (NCBI): domain Eukaryota; kingdom Metazoa; phylum Chordata; class Chondrichthyes; order Torpediniformes; family Narcinidae; genus Narcine; species Narcine bancroftii. The sequence goes on from NC_091469.1 coordinate 421,774,429, forward strand.
AAACAACTATATCAAACTGAAAACAAAGGGAAAGAAGACAAAATAGATGAATTTCTAACTAAAATTGAACTACCAAACAATAAAACACCGGGAGAGGATGGACTCCCAATAGAATTCTATAAAACATTTAAAGACTCTCCTGGAAGTAATGAACCAGATTGAAAAAACACAAAAACATACCTGATTCATGCAAAACAGCAATAATTACAGTAATACCAAAGACGGGGAAAGATCCACTAACACCAGCATCGTATAGACCAATATCTCTACTTAACATAGATGATAAGATAATAGCTAAACTATTAGCAAACAGATTGGCCGACTGTGTACCAAAAACTGTAAAACTAAATCAAACTGGATTTATTAAAAAAAGACAAACAATGTATAATATCTGTAAATTCATTAACTTAATCCATGCAGTACAAGGAAACAAAACTCCAACAGTGGCGGTTGCTTTAGATGTAGAGAAAGCCTTTGACAGAGTAGAATGGAATTATTTATTCAAAGTACTACAAAAATTCAACCTACCAGAGAAATATATTAATTGGATTAAAGCATTATATAAGGGACCATTGGTGAAAGTGACATTAAATGGATATATATCAAACCAATTTAAATTAAGCAGATCAACAAGGCAGGGATGTCCACTATCTCCCTCACTGTTCGCATTAGCTATAGAACCACTAGGAGAACTGATAAGAACAGAAAATAAAATAAGAAGGATAAAAATAAAAGAGAAGGAATATAAAATCAGTCAATTTGACTGATGACATCGTATTGAACCAGAAATATCAATAAAAGAATTACATTAAAAATTGAAGGAATATGGAGAAGTATCGGTGTACAAGATCAACGCAAATAAAAGTGAAGCAATGCCAATAAATAATGTGGATTTCACAAAGTTTAAGAAAGAATCACCATTTAGATGGCAAACACAAGCAATTCGATACCCAGGTATACAACTAAATAATAATCTCGGCCATCTATATAAACTAAATTATCAGCCATTAATGAAAAAATTACAAGACGACTTAGATTACTGGAAAGACTTACCACTAACACTGATAGGAACGATAAACTGTATTAAAATGAACATCTTCCCAAGGATACAATATCTATTTCAATCATTACCAATTCACCTAACAGAGAAATTCTTCAAGGAGCTAAAGAAAATAATAAGGAAATTCTTATGGAAAAGGGGGAAACCGAGGATAGCACTAGATAAATTAAATACAAACAAGGAGGCTTACAACTACCAAACTTTAAGAATTATTATAGAGCAGCACAATTAAGATACCTATCAGATTTTTATCAAACAAGGGAAAAACCAGATTGGACCAGATTAGAGCTAGATAAAATAGGGGAGAAGACACCTGAACATAAATGGGATGAAAAATTGGTGCAACATAGGAATTCACCAGTATTGTACCATCTGCTCAACATTTGGAAGAAGATTCACGTAGAAAGGAATAAAATAAATTATCAACTACCAAAATTAAAATTGACACAAAATCAACTAATCCCTTTCACAATGAATACCTTTCCTTCAGAGAATGGGAGAGAAAAGGGATCAAAAGAATAGAAAATTGTTTTTTGGGAAATAAATTATTACCTTTTGAACAAATGAAGGACAAATAGAATATAACTCATGATACAATGTTTGCATTCCACCAACTGAAAACCTACTTGAAGGACAAATTGGGAAAAAGTCTGAGGTTACCAGAAGGAAGCAATTTTGAATATGTGATTACAGACACGATGATAATTTAAAAATTTATAACAAACATGTACATCAAACTGCAAGAAAAGGAGAACGAGGAAACAAACTGTAAACCTAAACAAAAATGGGAACAAGATCTAAACATAAAAATAAAGAATGAAACATGGGAAAAGCTATGCTCCGGAACTATGAGAAATACAATAAACATGAGGTTATGTATGATACAATATAATTGGTTACACAGGCTATACATCACACCCCAAAAGTTAAATAAATGGGACCCAACAGTATCAGACAGATGTTTTCGCTGTAAAAAGGAAACGGGCACAACAATACATGCAATTTGGGCATGTGAGAAAGTGAAAAAAATTTGCGAAGATCTAAACCAGAAATTAAATAAAATCACAAAAAGCAATATACCAAAAAACCCAGAGATCTTCCTTCTAAGTAATATAAGAAATAAAGAATTTGGACTTGATTTGGATGGAGCACAAAAAAGATTTATTATGATAGCCCTAGCTGTAGCAAAAAATATCAACCTGGAAATTAGAAGACAACTTGAGAATACAACAATGGTACATAGAAATAAATAAATGTATTCCATTAGAAAAAATAACATATAATTTAAGAAATAACATTACAATATTCGAACAAATATGGGAGCCATACATGAAACACAATAGAGAAATCCTACCATGGACTTCCACCACCTAAAATGACAGAAGGAGAAGATAACGTAAAGAACTGACTCAGTTAAATTTCTTGTTTATTTTTATTAAGTGATAACATTGTTTAATGGGTTTAATGTATCTTATAGATTGAACTTCAAATAAATGGGGAAGGGGGTGAGGGAGGGAGGGAAGGGAGGGGGGAAAAAGGGGGAGAAAACTACACTGTATAAGAAGAAAAATGTCTGTATGTATCTTGGTCAATATGGTTTATAGTGTGAAAAATTAAAAAATTTAAAAAAAAGAGTACCAAGTTCCCAGAGGTCAAGGGAAGGATGGGAGTCAGACTAGGGTATGGTAATTTCAGAAAGAAGCTGGTCAGATTGGTGTAAGGACAGCATTATGTCAATTATAAATGCAAGATATGGACTGGTTCGGTATAATTTTTTACACCATTTATATATTTCCCCATAAAAATTGCACAGATCAAAAGCCGAAATTTCAGAGATGTGTTTCAGATGTGAGACTGAGACAGGAAATGTTTTACTGCCACATGGTCATATGTGAAAGTGAGACCATTTTGGCAAGAAATAGCAGAAAAATTAACCAGGATAACAGAAGTGGCCTTCACAGGTGACCTGGAGCTATATCTATTAGGTAATTTCATGGAAATAAGTGACAAATTGACCAAATATCAAATCTCATTTATAAAAATAGCACTGGTGGTAGTGAAAAAATGTATCACAATCTCTTGGAAGTCTGACTCCCTTCTATTTATAGCACGATGGATTGCGGAAATGACCAGCTGTATACCTATGGGAAAAAAAACCACATAACTTAAAGAATGAATATGACACTTTTGTAAAGGTCTGGCAGCCATACATGGACCACATAGGGGCCAAGGTACTGTAATAAAAAGGAACAAAAAAGTATAAAAGTATTTATTATACATACAAAAATGTAGCTTCACCAACTATAGTCTATATACTTAAAATATATGTAAGCTCTGATGGTGAACGGATCTGTATGTATGGAAGTGGGAGGAAGAGGGAGGGAGGGACTGTTTTGTTCATGTCTGTTGTGTTTGTGAGAAAAAAATTAATATTTTGTATCTTTAAAATATCACTATGTATATTTTTGGAAAAAAAACCAAATAAAATATTTTAAAAAAGGAGTATCAAGTTCCTTGGAGTGCACTTGGCGGAGAATCTCACCTGGTCCCTTAACACCAGATGCATTGCCAAAAAGTTCCAGCAGCATCTCTACTTCTGGCGAAGGCTGAGGGAAGTTCATCTCCCACCCTCCATCCTTACTACATTCCACAGAGGATGTATTGAGAGCATCCTGTGCAATTATATCACCGCCTGGTTTTGAAGCTGTACCACCTTGGACCACAAGACCCTGCAGAGGATAGTGAAGTCAGCAGAAAAGATCATGGGGTGGGGGGGGGGGAACTCTCTTCCTACCAACACTCAATGCAGACAAAACATTGTGAAAGACTCCACACACCCCTCATGAAAACTGTTCTCCCTTATGGTCGAGGTACTGCAGCACTCAGACCCTTACATACAAATTAGGCAACAGTTTCCCCCCCTCCCCCAAGATATCAGACTCCTGAATTTGCAGAACATATGTGGCTGGGGTACCGTGGGCTTTTACTGTATAAGTTTTAATATTTTAACGTGTTTAACTTCTAACCTATATTTATGTAAATCTGCTCCGTGGTCCTGAAGAAACAGTATCTTGTCTTTACCATGCGAACATGGTATGAACAATAAATAAAGGTGTTTTGACTTGGCTGGCAATTGTTCATATACAAAGTAAATCCAATATTACAAAACTATTCAATTGTTTGTTGTTGGACATAAATAAATACTTTAAATACCACATAAAAAATGGGTTAAATATTCCCAAGAATATTGATATTTTTGATGTTTTTTGGGACATGGCCTCACCAAGGTTTGGGTAACTAGAAGACCACATGTGAAAACAAAATGATGAATTGTCTATTTATGATTCAAGATTCCTTTATTGTCATGTAATAAATCAGGTGTAATATTGCACAAAATTGACTTTTGTCTGCTGTAAGGCAGACAAAGATTCACTATCAGCAAAAATTGCCCGGCAACCCTTGCAGTCAGAGAAAGAGAAGCAAAAGAGAGTTCCCCCAGCCCCTCACCCCACAGACTCATCGAGTGTCCATAGATTCACCTCCAGAGCTGCTGACAGCTACTCTCTCTGATGTCTGCTTCCTGATGTTTCAGTGATAATGATATGAAAGTTTATTGTCACATACATAAATATAATGTACAGATCCACCAAAATTCTTGTGCACTGGAGCTGTATAGGAACATAAGATACACCACAACAATTATAAATTAACTTACCACATTGCTCCATGAGACATAAGATGAGAAATAGAAATGGACAGGTAAATAAATATTCACAGTTGCAGTTAGTGCAAAACAAAAGTGGTTTTAAAAGTGCAGATAAATTTTATTGATGGTTCTCAGAGTAGTTTATAGTTAGCGTAGTACAGGGAGGTTCAAGAAGCTGGTAGTTGGGGGAAAAAGATTTGTTTTTGAACCTGGAGGTGTCGGATCTTGGATTTCTGCCTGAAGTTAATAATGAGATAAGATTGCGACTAGGTAATAGAGATCCTTTATGATGTTGGCTACTTTCCTGAGGTCGTGCCTCACATTGATGTCTTCAATGGATGGGAGGCCTGAGCCTCTGCTGGGTTTGTTGCTTTCTGCAGCCCTTCTGCATTCCTTGGTGCTCGAGTTTCCAAACCAGGTTGTGATACAACCTGTGTGGATAAAAAAAAAAATTGGCTTGGATTTAGAAAGCAGAGAGTAGTAATGGAAGGAAAGTATTCTGCTTGGAGTTCAGTGACTAGTGGAGTTCCATAAGGATCTGTTCTGGGACTCCTGCTTTTTGTGATCTTTATAAATGACCTGGAGACATTCAGTTAAGCATTTGATGACATTGAATTTCTTCCAATTTCTTGGAGGTTCATGACGATATACACAACGTTCATAAGGAGCCACTATAATGGCTTTGTCCTCTAGCAGTCCACCTCTTCTGATTATCTTGCATCTCAAATAGCCTGGCTGATTAGAAACAATGGATATTCACCTAAAATATAGCTAATGACATGCAGTCTGGCCAATGAGACCCAGGAATAGTACAATGAAAGCAATTTGACAAATGAATGTCTCATTTAGAATATCATTGGTTTTCCAAAGTTAACTCAACAGATCTGGATGGTCCTGCGATGCTCACCAGCCAGGGCCTTCAAGATGCTCACTAAATTCTGTGTATCACTAAGCTTTAGGTTTTGCAGGAAGTAAAACATGTAGATCATTTTTGGAGATCAAAGAAGAAAGAATTATTTTATGGCTGTTAAAACTGTAATGGCACAAAACACTCATACCAATGCTCAAGATTTGTGAGGTTCATTTAGTTTGTAGCAGTCCTCCCACCTTACCTTTAAATGCAACACTGACTTCCCTTCCCCTATTGTGAAGAAATTCTGCATTCAGCCATATAATCCTTTTACAGTTGAATATTTTTTGAATTCTGAACATGGAACAAAATTTTCCAGGCCCTAACCAACAATTGAGTGTACAATTGAGATTGGAGTGGAACCAAATATTTATGTCAAACTTATAATAGAAACTTAATCTCTCTTCTCTTTGGCTTGGCTTCGCGGACAAAGATTTATGGAGGGGTAATGTCCACGTCAGTAGCAGGCTCGTTTGTGGCTGACAAGTCCGATGCGGGACAGGCAGACACGGTTGCAGCGGTTGCAGGGGAAAATTGGTTGGTTGGGGTTGGGTGTTGGGTTTTTCCGCCTTTGTCTTTTGTCAGTGAGGTGGGCTCTGCGGTCTTCTTCAAAGGAGGTTGCTGCCCGCCGAACTGTGAGGCGCCAAGATGCACGGTTTGAGGCGATATCAGCCCACTGGCGGTGGTCAATGTGGCAGGCACCAAGAGATTTCTTTAGGCAGTCCTTGTACCTCTTCTTTGGTGCACCTCTGTCACGGTGGCCACTGGAAAGCTCGCCATATAACACGATCTTGGGAAGGCGATGGTCCTCCATTCTGGAGATGTGACCTACCCAGCGCAGTTGGATCTTCAGCAGCGTGGATTCGATGCTGTCGGCTTCTGCCATCTCGAGTACTTCGATGTTAGGGATGAAAGTGCTCTAATGAATGTTGAGGATGGAGCGGAGACAACGCTGGTGGAAGCATTCTAGGAGCCGTAGGAGATGCCGGCAGAGGACCCATGATTCGGAGCCAAACAGGAGTATGGTTATGACAACAGCTCTGTATACGCTAATCTTTGTGAGGTTTTTCAGTTGGTTGTTTTTCCAGACTCTTTTGTGTAGTCTTCCAAAGGCGCTATTTGCCTTGGCGAGTCTGTTGTCTATCTCGTTGTCGATCCTTGCATCTGATGAAATGGTGCAGCCGAGATAGGTAAACTGGTTGACCGTTTTGAGGTTTGTGTGCCCGATGGAGATATGGGGGGGGCTGGTAGTCATGGTGGGGAGCTGGCTGAAGGAGGACCTCAGTTTTCTTCAGGCTGACTTCCAGGCCAAACATTTTGGCAGTTTCCGCAAAACAGGACGTCAATCGCTGAAGAGCTGGCTCTGAATGGGCAACTAAAGCGACATCGTCTGCAAAGAGTAGATCACGGACAAGTTGCTCTTGTGTCTTGGTGTGAGCTTGCAGGCGCCTCAGATTGAAGAGACTGCCATCCGTGCGGTACCGGATATAAACAGCGTCTTCATTGTTGAGGTCTTTCATGGCTTGTTTCAGCATCATGCTGAAGAAGATTGAAAAGAGGGTTGGTGCGAGAACGCAGCCTTGCTTCACGCCATTGTTTATGGAGAAGGGTTCAGAGAGCTCATTGCTGTATCTGACCCGACCTTGTTGGTTTTCGTGCAGTTGGATAACCATGTTGAGGAACTTTGGGGGGCATCCGAGGCGCTCTAGTATTTGCCAAAGCCCTTTCCTGCTCACGGTGTCGAAGGCTTTGGTGAGGTCAACAAAGGTGATGTAGAGTCCTTTGTTTTGTTCTCTGCACTTTTCTTGGAGCTGTCTGAGGGCAAAGACCATGTCAGTAGTTCCTCTGTTTGCGCGAAAGCCGCACTGTGATTCTGGGAGAACATTCTCGGCGACACTAGGTATTATTCTATTTAGGAGAATCCTAGCGAAGATTTTGCCTGCAAAAATAACTCCAAAGGAAATGGCCAATGACAATTTTTCTCAAGCAAAATATTTCAGTAACAATCAGGACTAGAGCAGAGGTTCTCAACCTTCCCTTCCCACTCACATACCATCTTAAGCCATCCCTTACCAACTACAGAGCATTTATGGCACAGGGATTACTTAAGGTGGAATGTGAGTTTAGGAGGACAGTTTGAAAGCCATTGGTTTATAGCAGTGGTTCCCAACCTTTTACTTTCCACTCACATACCACTTTAAGTATTCCCTATGCCATAAGTGCTCTGTGATTAATAAGGGATTGCTTAAGGTGGTATGTGGGTGGAAAGAAAAAGTTTGCAAACCACTGTTTTAATTGTACCTAATTGATTCGTTATGTGCACAGTTTCATAACTCCAAAGGAAATGGGCCAATGACAATTTTTCCCAAGCAAAATATTTCAGTAATAATTGGGTCTTGAGAAGTGATTCTCAACCTTCCCTTCCCACTCACATACCACCTTAAGCCATCCTTTACTAATCACAGAGCACTTATGGCACACGGAATACTTAAAGTGGAATGTGAGTGGAAAGTAAAAGGTTGGGAACCACTGCTTAAAAGGATAGTCAACATTTTGGACTGAAACCTTTCACTTTAACTATATTTTGAGAGAGTAGAGCAGTGGGCTAAGCATTCATCCTTGAGAGGTCCCTGTGTTGATTGTCAATGAGGAGAAGATGATGTTACTGATCCACATTGATTGTGTCTTCCAATGAGGAAGTCAAGGATCCAGTTGCAGAGGAAGGTACAGAAGCCCAGGTTTTGAAGCTTCTGTAGATGAGGCTTCTGTGGATGCTCCCTGACCGGCTGAGTTCCTCCAGCATTTTGCTAATTTCTCGAGTTTTCCAGCATCTGCAGTCTCTTGTTTGCATCTGCATCTAGTTTTGTGGAGCTTAGTAAATCTTACATTTCTTATATAGCCTTTCACTGCTTTCCCTCCCATCTTGTGATAATAATACAGACAATCTTACTGTCCTGTCAATGTGAATTTCTGAACTATTGTCTGGTCTGCATGAGTCTTTAGCATTTCAACTGTTTTGGTGTGACCTACTGTGAAGACTCATTAATATCCTTCTGCACCATGATATTAATAACAACTGTCTAGATAAGAATGATTGTGGCTAGTATTTGTCAACCTCTGTGTTTATTACAGGTGGTCCGTGGTGATGTGGCGAAGGCAAGTTTTATGAATTATAATGAATATGTAAAACAAGGTTGTAAATTTGATGATAAAAGAAAGAAAATTTTCAAAACAAAATTCCCACTAAAGCAAAACAAAGACATCTCAGTAGTCTGGGAAGAAGCTCAAGCTTGCCAACTTCTCCTCACTGGTGGCTTGGGGATTTGTTATAGGTAGTCTACAGTAAGTGAAGGAGGTTTATGGGTGAAAAAAGGTTGAGAACCTCTGTTTTAGATTATTATTATGGTCATGACCATTTCCCTCTCTGAAGGCCTCAAGCTGAAATAATTGCACATTGTTTGCAGTGTGAAATCCCCATACATTCCTCACTGTCATGTCAGTTATCCAACTCACAGACTCCTGCATGTGTTCTATGCTCTCTTTGTGACAAAACCTCCAATTTTTAAAATCCAGCCCCTTTAACTAATGAAGGCTGAAATGCCAATTGCCTTTTTTTTTTACCTTCTTAATGGACCAGCTTGCTTTTTTGTGTATGATTATGAACATTGTGGTGGAATATTCACTTCTCCTGATCTGACATCATCATTAAACTGCTATAAGCACTAAGTGCATGCAAGATACTCCATTCCTGATGCCTTCTATTAGGGTGCCCTCATTATGCCCCTCTCAAATTTCTTCTTCCCATGAGGAAGAATCTCTATTTGTCATGTCAGTTCCTAGTCACTAAAAATAAGAAATATCGTCCTTGATATCTCCATTAAATTCTAGGACCTTTCAAATGACATGTTGGTAAAGTTCTTTTAAGTTGATTCCATTTCTGTTGGGTTATCGCATCTGACAAAGAGAATGCAATTGTTAGGTTACAAAATCCATGGAGCTGCAGTAAATATCAGGTTTTCCACAAGCTATTAACTCCTGCCAATTTCTAACTCCCTTCGCCCCACCAATTTCATCTACCTGATGAGTCATGTTGCCCATTGTCCAGTTCTCATCCTTTCATAATGTAATCCTGAACCATTCATACTATTTCCCAATTTAACTAACATTTTGTAAAATTTGCAGACATTATTATAAAATATTGCCTTTTAATTTTATGTCTCAACTGTAATGCCTCTTTATTATTACTTTTTCGCCTGTTGCCGGTTTTAATGATTGGTGTAGTGTATCTGAATTCCAGGTTTCCGGTGTTCTTCTTTCTCATTCAGACACATTTTAAAAAATTCCCCACCAGCTCACAATTGTATATTGAAATCCATTGGCCAATTGTGTGACCATTCTGCAAGCAGAAACCGATTGTCTTGTACTGAATTGATGATGCTCCCTGCCTTGAGTACTCTCTTCCATTTGGCATCATCTGTAAACTTTAAACTCTGTTTCCTGCAAGTCCAGATTATGCTTTCAAATTGTAACCTATAATGGACCCTGATCTGTTCCCTGTGGATCATCACATTGCACCTTCTTTAACTGCCTTTAATCACTTCCTGTTTTCTGCATGGAACATATGACTTCACATATATTGACATCTATTTTTCTTATTAAAAGCCTTCTGGAAATCAAAATAAATTGAATAGTTTTTGAAAATAGGCACCAAGAGCACAATGAGTAGTTATTTAGTATCTGATAATTGTATGGTGGGCAGGATGTGCTGACAGTTCCCTGCTGTTTGTATGACATATCAAGGGCAAATACTGTGAGGGAGAAGAATTGTGGTTGTACCCCAACCATTTTTCCTCATCACTTCCTTAATAACTTCAACAAATTACTTTAAATCCATGTCACCCAATTTTTGATTTCCTCCTGCAAAAGGAAACTGAACCTTCCTATTTATTATTTTTAAGCCTATCAAAATGTTATGCACCTCATCCTATTTTACCCCCAGGCTCTATCCCAAAGACCATTAAACTTAAGAGCAGAAATAGGCTATTCAGCTCATTAAGTCTGCTCAGCCATTTAATTGTGAGCTGATCCTATTTTCTACTTAGCCCCACTCTCTGGTCTTCTACCTATAACCTTTGATGCCCTGGCTAATCACGATCCTACCTTTTCAAATATTTTTAATAATTTCAAATATAATCATGCAAATATCAAACATTTATGGAATATATAATATTAATAACAAATGACAAATTTAATAACACAATCTATAAAGCACATAAAACCATAATTTAAAACTATAACTGAAAATGTGAGAAATAATGTTTTTTCCACATACAGCGTGATTCTATCCTATTCCCTAACCCAAGATATATGACTAAAGGAAGTATGCACTTCGTTCATAGAATAAAATGGCAAATACAAAATAAAATTATATCTAGAGGTTATAAAGGTAATTCAAGAATGGTCCCACAACATTTGAAACTTTATATTTGAATTATTAATTGAATAACATACGTTTTCTAAATTTAAACAGGATATTATATCCCTAAACCATTGAGCATGAGTAGATGGCGCAGCATCCTTCTATCTAAACCAGTGGTTTTCAAATTTTTTTCTTTCCACTCACATACCACCTTAAGTAATCCCTTATTAATCACAGAGCACCTATGGCAGAGGGATTACTTAAGGTGGTATGTGAGTGGAAAGAAAAGTTTGAAAACCACTGATTTAATCATACGATAATGGATAAATATTGGGAGAATTTAGTAAGATTAGTGTAGGTTACATACATACACACATTTTAAAACATATCTTACTTGAAAGATTGAAGAATTCATATTCATATTCATATTTATAGAAACAATGGAGAATGCTATGCACGTTTCACAAGTAGGTGCTAATTGAAACGATGTCATGAAATTAATAGACCATTGTCTTGGATTGGAGACAGGTTACCCATGATGGGCTGTCCAATCGATTATGAAAATGTAATCAAAACATTGACTGCCCAGTAATAAGATCTAAAATTAGGTAGACCCATGCCTCCATTCCTTTTAGGTTTTTGAAGATGAACCTTGTTTAGACAAGGGGGATTACCCCTCCAGAAAGATGATATAATGAAATCAAGTGAATCAAAAAATTATTTAGGAATAAAAATTGGTATAGACTGATAAAGGTATTTTAATAGAATTAATAAGACCTACCAGGGATAAAGAGAGGGGCGACAATTTTGTTAAATACTTTTTTTACTTGTTTTAATAATGTAAGAAGGTTTCTTTAAAAAGGTATTTATGATTCTTTGTACCTATAATACCAAGATATTTAAATTGTTTTTTTGACAGTCTTAAAAGTGAAATTGATATACACTGTTCAAAGTTTGCTTTTATGCAGATTTAATTTATATCCATAAAACTTACTAAATTGGGAAAATATTGATAACGTAGATGGTAAATAAGTGTCAGAGTATGATAAATAAAGCAAAAGATTATCTGCATTCAGGGAGACTTTATGTTCAATTCCCTTTCTACAAATCCTTGAAATGTCATCACACTTTCAAAATACAATCAGTATGGCTCTGTCCAAATCAGACAATAATAGTCTTAGTTGACACATTTGATGTGTTCCACATTGAAGATTGAAAGGTTGTGATTGTTGAAAATTAGTAAGAATTAAATCTTTGGGGATGAATACAGTAATTTAATCAATGAAATAAAACCTGATTCAAAATTGAATTTTTCTAAAGTTGTGTATAAACATTTCCATTCAAATTGATTGAATGCTTTCTCTGCATCAAGGGATAGAACACAGTTGGGAACCAAACTTGAAGGTAGATACAAAATATCTAATGTGTCATATATTAAAATGGGAATAACAGTTATTAATAAACCACTCTGATGTTCAAGGATGATAGATAGTAAAATATCCTCTAGTTTACGGGCCAAAATTTTAGCCAGAATTTTTACATCAACATTTAATAAAGAAATTGGCTTGTAAGAGGAACACTGTTCAGTCTTACCTTTCTTTGCAATAAGAGATATACACACTTTATTAAATGTTGCTAGAAGTTTACCCTTCCTAAATAGTCTGTTATGAACTAACAACCCTTTTAAATATTTTTGTGATTAAAGGGACTTTGTTAGCACTAACACAGGTACAGCAATGGAAAATTCACAACTCGGTCCACCGAGTTGCCACTCTTTCCCTCCTTCCAGCATTTCACACAAATGCGCATGGAGACAAAAACACTTGAGTCATTTTGGTGACACCCCTCCGATGGCATCACCCAGTGCGGTCCGCAACCCCCTAGTGACAATAGCATTGCGGGTGATTTGGTGGGGGGAATTACAATAGCTCATTTGGGGGGCATGGCCCATGAATGTCCTCCCATGATGCCAAGCCTGGATCTGGATTACCAGTCTTAGACACCATCATCCTATCCTTCAGCAGGTTGTGAATCCTTTGATTTATCCATGGCCTTTGGTTGGGGTACTCTTGTTATGTGCACGTGGATGAGAAAAGTTGCATGGCTACAGGGGAATAAGAATGGGGAGTCAGGGAGGGAGTTGAGACAGATGGTTTTGCTGTGGTGTGGGTCAGCATTGATCTAATTCATCATAATAAATATGTGTAAATGAACATTGGCAACAATGTAATGCTCAAAATTTGTTACACTCCATATTGGAGTGTAAAACAGTAGGTATTGATTATTTACAGAAGAACCAGCTTTTATAAATGCTCCAACACAATGTTATTTATAGGTCCAATTAAACTCCAGTTACAACCATGGTCTCCCTGCTGCAGACCAGTCTGCACATTAACAGCTTACTCAGAAAACGTCACATGCTGCAGACAAATCCTCCCTCAGAAAACTTCACATGCTGCAGACAAATCCTCCCTTCCATATTCTTCAACTTGCAAATGCTACTCACTCTGGCTCATAACACCCATTTTTTTTTAGTCCTAATGGATGACATGAGTATGTAGTAGAAACTTTCCAGGCATCACAGAAAGCACTCCACAGGAGATTCATTCGTTCTTAGACACATATCTGCTTCTCATATTCCACGGGCCACGCTAACCTGTGGAATCCATTTTGGGCATTAAGTCTCTGTTCTACATGGTCGATCATTCTTCTCATAGATTCAGGGATGAGCAATTCTATAATCTTAGCCAAGGAGCGTAGTGGACATCACAGCAGGGCCGCTAGAAGAAAGCATCCCTACCTGCATGACTAATGTGACTCTTATTTGGCTTGCAGAGGTTTGGTTGCCACTAAATGCTCGGTGCATTGGATGGCATCTTCTCGGTGGAGCTTGGAACCCTTCCTTTCCAGAATAGAAATGATGGTGAACTACAATGTCACCTTTGTGGAGCAAACAGTGATGACTGATATCTCAGTGTTACATCATCAAAACAGAAGCCACCTAATTTCTGCAAGCTTCATCAGAGGTCCAACCTGCTGTCATAAGGCTCTGATTAAGAAATAGCACCAGAGATTACAGATGTCACAGAGATCTTCCCTCCAACAGACAGTAGCTACCATTCAATCTACAATAGTTAAAATATGGAATAAACTAATAGTGACAATGTGGTCCTAGGGGATTTCTGGCAATTTTATAGAGCACAAACTTCATTCATTGTTGCTCTATTGTCTGTCAGCTAATTAACCAAAACTTCTCCTGCTTATGGTGGATTGTGCTGTCTGAAGCTAGGCTCAAATTTGATGAAGGATATCTGAAAAATATAACCTGTAACTCACCTCATTAAAATTAGGTGACCCTTTACCAATTATTTGAACTCACTGGAAGAGTACTGAATGAATTAGCAGGAGAGGCAGAGGAAACTGAAAGGCACATATCAATGGGATATGCAAGGACAATTAGTTAACATCTGTTTGATATTGGGCATGCTTTGATGCATTCAGCATAATTTTTGAGCTACTGATGATTCTTGCATGCTGTATCTAATGGTATACTTTTGTTGTTTAGGCCTAGTGATGGAGTTGGTGGGGGTAGGGGGGGTGAAAGTTCAGGGAAACCCCTGAGCACATTTTTCAATGCTTCCCGCCACCCCCGCCCCCCAGATCTGGCAGCACCATCCCCTCGGACTCCCCTGCTCCAACACCGCCACCACGGCCCCCCTGAAAAATCAATGTGGCTGGCCATTCAACCCCTGCTCACCATCTGGTATGTGTCGTGGCACTTTTGTTATGTGCTCACTCCCTCTAACATTAGAACCACGTTACACTCCTGTATAGGCCATCAAATTATTTGAGGATTCTGTGAATTTTTGATCATTTTTCTAGTTTTCAATCACACTTACCTTCCTCCTTCATTATGGTTTTGAGCTTACGCTGTTTTCTGCACTTAAAGAAGCAAATAAATTGGGCCCAATTGAGTGCATCTGGCCTTACAACCAGAACATTTGATGTGATGTTGGTCCTTTGATCACCCAAACAAAAAAAAAATCTCATCTTGTTAGTATCAAGAAATAGAAGAGTACTTACTAAGATATCCTTAGTAGGTATCTATTTATGCAAAAGTTAAGTGTATGTACATCTGATGTACTGTGATGTTCTAATAGCAATCTTTCAACGGTGAACTAAATGGTTGTGGGGAGAAGGGCAGGGTAATATACATTACCTTTTATTTCATTTATGGCATTAATAATAATGACTGTTAACTTGACTGTGCCTCATATTTCACATTTCTGAAGGGGGAATGGTTCTCTCTAGGTCCTTCTTTATTTGGGCATTGTGATCTCAGATCCCTGACATAGAACATAGAACAATATAGCGCAGTAAAGGCCTTTTGGGCTGAGTTGACCCATATATTCCTTTTAAAAAAGTACTAAATCTTCCCTACCCCATAACCTTTTTACTTTTCTTTCATCTACGTGCTTGTCTAAGAGTCTTTTAAATGCTCCTAATGTTTCAGCCTCCACCACCATCCCCAGCAAGGCATTTCAGGCACCCATAACTCTGCATAAAAAAAACTTACCCCTGATGCCTCCCCTAAACTTGCCTCCCCTCACTGTGTACATATGTCCTCTGATGTTTGCTGATCCTGCTATGGGAAACAGGTGCTGGTTGCCCACCCTATGTATACCTCTCATAATTTTGTAGACCTCTATAAAGTCTCCTCTCATCTTTCCACACTCCAAAGAGAAAAGTCCTAGCTCTGCTAACGTTACCTCATAGGACTTGTTTTCCAATCCAGGCCAGATCCTGGTAAGTCTCCTCTGTACCATCTCCATTGCTTCCACGTCCTTCCTATAATGAGGTGACCAGAACTGAACACAATGATCTAAGTGTGGTCTCACCAGAGATGTGTAGAGCTACAACATGATTTCTCTACTCCTGAACTCAATTCCCCCTATTAATGAAGCCCAGCATTCCATAGGCCTTTTAAACTAACGTATCAACCTGTGCGGAAAAGTTTGACCCCAAGGTCCCTCTGTCCCCAAATGCTGCTGAGGAGTTTGTTTACTGGTTGGATTGCTTCCAGGCCTACCTCTGCAAGAACTGTTTTTCATATAAAACCAAACAGCATGCTGTCATCTAGGGAGCTAATGTTCCTAATTGCTTCGGCATTGCTAAAATATTGCATGAGGTATGGAAGCCTTTTGTAATCCTATGGAAGCCTTTTGTAATCCTATTAAAGCTGACTTTTGATTCTTTGTCATTCAGCCATATCCAGGAGCCATAAATTTCAGACCAATCACCATGCTTTCTGCACTTGCTCCAGTGGAGCTATCAACCTTAGATGACTCCTGCCTATGAAATCTTCATATGTAAGTCATATATGTAAGGTGGGTCCTTCTACCAAGAATGAAATACAGTATATGACCTGGAAGAAATGGTCAAGGTAAAATAACATATTTTCTTTCTTTTCAGTCTCTTCACTTTTTGTCCAGCTCTGCTTTATTTTTTTAATATTTTATTTTAAAAATTTCCATCCATGCAATTATATACTTCAACATATGCAAAATTTGATTAAATTTAAAATTACAAAGATTACATGATGTTTAACCCCCCCTCCCCTTTACCCTCCCCGCCCTCCCTCTTACATCCTGTCCCACTAAAAACATAATAGAAATACATAAAATATATAGTTATATGAAAAAATTTAAAGGAAAAAGAAAAAAGAAAAATAAGAAGAAAATATTATTCTGGATTGCACAAAGGATTGGCTCACACATTGAGATCTTTCAGTATTACATTTTAGGGAAGAACATTACACATCTTTAGAGGCTGGAAATACATTTACTTTATTCTTTGGCTTTTATAGTGATATTACAACAGGCAGCTAAGTTGGAAATGATTGAATTTTTTCCCTGTCAATTGGGTTTGGTGACCACATTGCTTCTGTAATTAAAATCAGAATATGCAAGGAATCCTTAGCAAGTTAGGCCATTCCAATGAGATTAACAGGGTTAACATTTTAGGTCAATGAATAAGAGTTAAAGAAACATGTAATCGGTCATTTGGATGGGGTTGTAGCAACTGCTACACAGAATGAAACCCACCACTACCACGTTGGAAGTTTCAAATGAACTGTTTATTCAAACCGCATGCACCCTTTAAGGGTGGTGTGAGCTCCGCCCCTGCGTCGGTGGTGATGCCCAAGGCGCATGCCCTGGACTAAACCACGAGGTACGGAGGTCCCCCAAAGGCGCTATCTTCTCATGGCTTCCCAGCCAGTGCGGCGGTACAAGCGGGGCCGATTTGCCACAAGGATGTGCACCACCACACAGCCCCCCACCCAGAACCAGGTAACATGTCTCGCCGCTAGGCCTGCCGACCTCATCATTTCGGCCGGGCCGTCACTACTGGCTGGCTAAGGTCCAGGTGCACCGTCTTGAGTCTGTCAACCATGAATAGCTCCCCCTTGCCCCCGATTTCCAGGGTGAATGTCTTGCCTGAGCATTACAGGACTTTGTAGGGACCTTCGTAGGGGCACTGCAGGGGCGCTGTGTGTGAGCCTCGCCGGATGAAAATGAAATCAGCCGTGGCCATCTATTTGGGGACACAGGACGGGCAGCTGCTGTGGTGGGTCGGGGGTGCTAATGAGGCAAGCTTACCCCACAGGTCTGCCAGCAAGGTCTGACTCTCGGTCGTGGAACCAGTGCTTGGGCCGAAGAACTCCCCGGGTATCAACAGTGGTGCGCCGTAGACAAAATCTGTGGACGATACCTGTAGGTCTTCTTTTGTAGCCGTTCTGATGCCAAGCAGGACCCAGGGCAATTCGTCCATCCAGTTGGGGCTGGTGAGGTGAGCCATGAGGGCTGACTTTAGATGCCAGTGGAAGAACTCCACTAGGCCGTTGGCTTGGGGATTGTATGCGGTGGTGTGATGGAGCTTGATCCCCAAGAGGTTTGCCAGCTGTGACCAGAGGGCAGATGTGAACTGGGAACCCCTGTCGCTCGTCATGTGTGCTGGGACTGCGAACCTGGCAATCCAGTGGGTGAGTAGGTTCCTGGCACATGACTCGGCGGAAGTGTCTCTCAGTGGGATGGCTTCCGGCCACTTCGTGCACGGTCGACCACAATCAACAAATAGCGGGCATCCCTGGACACCGGCAGGGGGCCCACGATGTCGATGTGTATGTGTTCAAACCTTTTGGCCGTGAAGTCAAACTGCCTTTACGTGGCACTGGACTTTGGAGGTCTGACACTGTGTGCAGTTTTTTGCCATCTAGGCTACCTGTTTCTTGAAGCCATGCCACATGAAACGTTCCACCACCATGCAAACCGAGGTCTTGAGTGAGGGTTGAGCCAAGTCGTGGACCATGCTGAAGTCCTGAGGTCTCCATTGTCATGGGACTACTGGGTGCGGCGAGCTGGTGGAGACATTGCAGAGCAGCGTGTCGGGACTGTCCGGCAGTTTGAAGTCCTGGAGCCGGAGGCTCGTGATGGCTTGTGTGCCTGCATCATTCTTCTGCGCCTGTGCTAGCTGGGCGTAGTCCAGGCCGGGGGAGAGACTGTGGATGGTGGGCCTTGAGAGGGTGTCTGCAATGACATTGCCTTACCCGCTCAGTGTTGGATGTCGGTGGTGAACTCTGATATGTGGGACAGATGCCGCTGCTGACGCACTGACCAGGGATCCTTTGACATTGTGAGGGCCTGAGTGAGCGGTTTGTGGTCAGCGTAAACAGTCAACGGTCTGCCGTCTGGGAAGTACCAGAAGTGTCTGATGGCCAGGTACAGAGCCAGAAGTTCCCTGTCAAATGCACTCTATTTTAGTTCTGGGGGGCAGAGGTGCTTGCTGAAGAAGGCAAGCGGGCACCACTGGCCATTGACTGACTGCTCCAGAACGCCCCCAACGGCCGTGGCTGAAGCGTCCACAGAGAATGCAGTGTGGGCATCCGGCTGCGTGTGGGCTAGTAGGGTGGAACTTGCCAGGGTATCTTTCATCGCAATGAAAGTGTTCTCAGCCTCTTCTGTCCATTCCAGGGTTTTATTCTTGGTGGCTATCAGTGTGGACAAAGGCCGCATGATGCGCGGCACCCGCAGGATGAAATGGTGGTAAAAGGTGACCATGCTGGTGAATTCCTGCAGATCTTTGAGGGTGTCGGGCTTCGGGGACTGGCGTACGGGTGCCGAGGTGGCCCCGTCTGCGGAGATGGTGTGGCCCAGGAACTGCTTGCCGAACTGGCACGATCACGTTGACCGTGAGGCCAAACTCTGCCAGATGGGCAAATAGCACACGGGATGGACCTTGTGTTCGTTGTGGTCCCGACTGGCGACGAGGATGTCGTCAAGATAGATAAACACGAAGTCCAAGTCTCTGCCTACTGTGTCCATCAGGTGTTGAAATGTCAGGGCCACATTCTTAAGGCCAAAGGGCATCCACAGGAACTCGAATAGGCCGAACGGGGTGATGATCGCAGTCTTGCCAATGTCATCGGGGTGGACCGGGATCTGGCAGTTGACCTTCGAGAAAACCTGGGCGCTGTGCCAGTTGGCTGTAAAGTCCTGTATATGTGGGATGGGGTATCGGTCCAGCATGGTCACCTCGTTGAGGCGACAGTAGTCCTCACATGGGCGCCAACCCCCGGAAGCCTTCGGGACCGTGCGGAGGGGGAAGCCCAAGGGCTCTCTGACCTTCGGATGATCCCTAACTCTTGGGGTCAGGAGAACTCCTCCTTTGCCAGTTGTAGCTTCTTGGGGGGAATCTACCTGGGTTTGACATGGAGGGGCAGCCCTGGGTCAAAATGTGGTGGTGGACCCCGTGTTGAGGCATGGCATGGCGGAAGTAAACTGTGGCTGCAGGATGGAGAGAAAATCATCGAACATGCAAGAATACTTGTCCTTGGGGGTCCTGATGGAAGCTATTCCCGGGCCGCACGCCTCTGTGGAGTCAAGGTGGACTGATTTGAATGTGCGGGCATGTACAACTGCTTGCCTTTGATGTCCACCAACAGGCTGTGCACCCAGAGGAAATCAGCTCCCAGCAGCGCTGCGCCCACCGAGGCCAGTACGAACTACCAGTGGAACTTGTCCTTGCCGAGCTGGATCTGTGCGCTACGTGTGCCGAAAGTCTTGGTGGAGGATCGGTTGGCTGCATGTAGGGTTGGGCCCCTTGCGCGGGTGCAGGTCTCGAAGGCGGTCGGGGGGGAGCACGCTCATTTCTGCTCCGGTGTCTACCAGGATACGTCGGCCACTGGACTTATCAATCACATGCAGGAGGCTGTTTGTGCAGCCAGCCATCGCAGCTGGCCGGGTCGTTTCCCGAACGAACAGGGCTGTCTGCACTTGCGGGCTTGGGCCCCCCAGCATTTATAGTAGAAACACCAGGTGGGGTGGTGTTCTTCCGGTTTGTCCTGGGGGGGGCGCTTGCAGCCGATTGGGTCCTGGGCGGGTGACCTGGCTGAGGGCAGCTTCGTTTTCTTGCTTGGTCTGCCAGAGGACGTCTGCGCAGGCTGCAACTCTGTGTGGATCTGAGAAATCCTCATCTGCCAGCAAGAGTTGGATGTCCTCAGGCATCTGTTCAAGGAAAGGCTGTTCGAACATCAAGCAGAGTCTATGGCCCTCTGCCAGCGCCAGCATTTCGTCCATGAGGGCAGATGGGGTTCTGTCACCCAGACTATCCAGGTGTAGGAGCCTGGAAGTGCGCTGCCGCTGGGAGAGGCCAAAGGTGCCGAGGAGGAGGCTTCTGAGAGCAAGGTATTTACCTTCCTCAGGTGGATCATGGATCAGGTCATCCACCCTGGCTGCGGTTTCTTCATCGAGCGTGCTCACGATGTGGTAGAACATCGTGGCGTCTGATGTGATGTTTCGGAGGCGAAACAGTGCTTCCACCTGCCTGAACCAAGTGCGTGGGCGATGCGTCCAGAAGGGCAGGGAATTTCGCCGTGACTGCGTTGATTGCTGCGGAATCCATATTGGGAGGCCAGAAAACCATCTGGACTCACTGGGGTCACCATTCTATGTAGTGACTGCTACATAGAATGAAACACTCCACTACCACGTTGGAGGTTTCAAACAAACTGTTTATTTAAACTTTGTGCACGCCCTTTAAGGGTGGCGTGAGCTCCACCCCGCGTCGGCGATGATGTCACCATGCTCGCCTGAGGCGCACGCCCAGGCCTAAACCATGAGGCATGGAGGTCCCCCGACAGCGCCATCTTCTCGTGGCTGCCCCGTTGGTGCGGCGGTACAAGTGGGGCTGGTTCGCCACAAGGATGTACGCTGCCACAGGATGTCATTTAGCACCAACCTCCTTTCTGGGAATAGCCTATAAATGTCTTGTTAGGAATAAATAAATTTATCCGGTCAGGTCCTTTCCAATGAATTTTGTGCAACTCATTTCAGCCTATCAAGAAAGCTGCAACTTTCTTCATGCTCACATGAACATTAAAATAGATGCTGAGGACAAATTGACCAAATCTATGTATTTGAAGAGAGCCTTATTGCTTTAGGTAAGGGTCTTGAGTGCTACTGACAAGCACAAATCAATTGAATCAGGACAAAAGATTATCTCCCATTTCTTGGTCTATTTTAACTGTCTGAAAAGAATGCTAAGATGCCTTGTTCATTGTCTCCTATATCAGATGTCTTATTCTTACTTCATCTCCACTCTTTCTTTAACCTCTGTGCAGATAAAGTATTCCATGACTTGAATCCCATTGCCTATCTACAAAGAATTGTTATCTTCAGTTTGGGGGACCCCAGAATAACTTAGTCTATTGTGCATCAAATCCTTAGCCTCCTGCACCTCTTGTTTGAGTATTGTATCCACCTTCTATTGACTACCTTGACATTCCCCTGGTGAATAACTCATTCATTCTTACTTTTAAGTTGCTGATTATCCAGCCAGCATATTCAGTATTCTTTCAGTGTTTCTTCCAGTTTTCCCTTATTTGGCATAAATTGTTCACTTAGCTCTGTAGCAGTTTGATGAGTTTACACAAAGGATATCAAATGGATGAATCAGGAAATGGGAGCAAGTAATGAAATGTCCCTATCCCTTGTTTTAATTTGCCTCTTGAGGTCAGCTGGCAATAGCCTGTAAGTGGGCTTTTCTCAAGCAGATGCTGAAATGTGACTTTCCATCCAGGAGAACACTAGTCCTTGTGCACCTCAACTACTGTGTTGGATTGATGAATGACAAGTGCCATTGGTCACCAGCTCTCAAGGTGAGACTAGGTGTGAGTATAGTAGGTCTATTGAAATTAAGCAAAGACATATACTACAACAGTAAGTAGAAACCTTAATTAGTTTAATTAGTTTAATTCTTATTTTAAGCGTATTTTTTAATTTAACATTTTTAATTGCAACACTATAGAAGCTGATTCTGGCCATTAAAATGTGTGCTGCCCAATTACATCCAATTAACTGACAACCCCATATGTTTTGGAGGGAGAAAACCAGAGCACCGAGGGAAAATCCACGCAGGTCATGGGGAGAACATACAAACATCTTACAGACAGTGCTGGATTCAAACCCAAGACTCTGATGTGGTCATAATGTCTGTCGCTCTACCGCTGCCCTGTGTGATTTTCATTTTTTAAAATTATGTTAACATTTAAAAATATTGTTTTCATTTGAATGAATGTTGTGAAATATCACAACATGGTGTAGAGTCAGCTAACCAGTAACAAAACACCATGATATTTTGTATATTTCATTGGCTTGAACCAGATAGAAAATAACACTCCTACATCTGCTAGCTATAGCTATAATGATTCTCTCTCTCTCTCTCTCTCTCTCTCTCTCTCTCTTTTTAAGCATTATCTATTTACTCAGCTATTGCTTTCATACGAACCCTAAAATAATGATGTGAGAATATCTCAATGTCTTCATATATTGGAAGTATGGTCGACTCCTTTAGAGGCAAACATTTTTATTTTCTTAATTATTATAGGAACATTGCACAAAATAAATCTTCTAAAATTTATTCAAAATATAATCAACTAGGCACAGGAAACTACAAGCTATTAGAAATAAACTGTTTACCAAAATGTCTTTGATGTTAAGAAACTCAGCCCAAATATTTAGATGAATTCAGAACAGCTGTAGGTCTGGAGCTCAGCTATATTACACTTGGATTAAAGGATAAACTTGAAGCCACATTCAGACTTGCTTGTTTACTAAATAAAAGGTAATACAATCCAGCTCATTAAACCAATGCTGCCTTCAATATTCAAAGCATAAATTTGTAGAGAGATATCAGTCTGATTGATGTAAGCAACAGAAAGTTATGATAGTAGGAGATTTTAACTTTCCACATGTTGACTGGGACTCCCATACTGTAAAAGGGCTGGATGGCTTGGAGTTTCTCAAATGTGTTCAGGAATGTTTTCTAAATCAATATTTTGAAGTACCAACAAGAAAGGATGCAATACTTGATCTCCTATTAGGAAACCAGACAGATCAGGTGACATACGTATGTGTAGGTGAACATTTTGGGTCCAATGACCATAGTATCATTAGTTTCAAGTTTATTATAAATAAGGATAGGCCTGGTCCTCAAGTTGAGATTCTAAATTGGAGAAAGGTCAATTTTATGGATATGAGAAACGATCTAGGAAGAGAGGGTTGGGATAATTTGTTGTCTGGCAAGGGTGTGTTCAATAAGTGTAAGGCTTGCAAAGGTGAAATTTTGAGAGTACAGGGTTGGCATGTTCCTGTCAGGATTAAGGGGAAAGCTAACAGGCATAGGGAACCTTGGTTTTCAATGGATATTAGCAATCTGGTGAAGAGGAAGAGAGAGATATAGGTGTATAGCAGGTATAGGTGCAAGGAATAAATGAGGTACTAGAAGAGTTATGGTGAGGTTGTATAAGACATTCGTAGTGCCATATTTGGAGTACTATCTGCAGTTCTGGTCACCAAACTATAGGAAAGATATCAGTAAGATCAAAAGAGTGCAGAGAAGATTTACTAGGATGTTGCCGAGTCTTCAGGAATTAAGTTATAGGGAGAGATTAAACAGATTGGTACTTTATTCCTTCGAGAGTAGAAGAATGAGGGGAGAATTGATAGAGGTTTACAAAATTATGAGGGGTATAGACTGAATATGTGAGTAGGACATGGCTTTAAGGTGAAAGGTGAAAGGTTTAGGGGGAACATTAGGGGGACCTTCTTCACTGAGAGTGGTGAAAGTTTGGAAAGTACTGCCATGTGATGTGGTAAATGTGGGCTCACTCATGTTTTAAGAATAAATTGGATGGATACATGGATGGGAGTGGCCTGGAGGGTTATGAAATGGGTGTAGGTCAGTGGGACTAGAGCAGTCATTCCCAGGGGTGGTGGAAAGATCCAAGTGCATGCTTAGGGAAAAGGGGGTGTCAGAGAGCAGAGAGGAAATATGGGCAATCTGAAAGTTTCCAACAAATTCATCCTGTTTAGGTGCGAGAGGTCCTGGGTTCAATTCCCGGATGAGCCCCAAAAATGTTACAAGCCCAGAGGACCCCCAAAACCCAGCAGCAATAGATATTCACCAAAACAAATGGTTAATTAAACAAAAGTTGCTTTTAATTATCTTTAAACATGAAAACAGGATCAAACTTTAACTTATTACTATTAACTTAACTAACCTAACTTAACCCTCTTCTAATTCTAAGCACACGTGCATGTAATGTGTATGTAAGTTCAGAAAAGTTCTTTGATTCACAGTCCAATCTCAATTCTAATTCCTTCAAGTGCACTGGTTGCAGGAAATTCTTATACTGTGCACAGAATTTAACATGAAGTTCACCAGGCTTGGTACTTGAAAGCTAAATGGTTACTGCCCAGAAAGGTTCTTGTTGGTTTTCAGAGAGAGATCTGTTGTGCGCTAAACACCCACAACGGATTCTTTGTAACCAGTCAAAGAAACTTGACCCATCAAGGTTTTCCAGATGATAACCTCTTTCTTTCAGGTCACCACAGAGTTCTTTTTTGTTTCACTTATTTCAAGTGAAACATTAGGCAGCCAGTCCTCTCGTCTTGTATGAACCACATGGACTTTGACCAGGCTGAACTATGCACTCACAACATGTCTTCGAAATGGTGTTTTCCACAAGCTTTCCAGCTTGTCCTGTTCCAGTCCCAGCTGCTGCTGATGATTATAGCACTGCAGAACTGAATACTCTCTCTCTCTCTCTCACAGAGAAAAAAACCTGTTTTACTCTCTCTGCTTGCAAAACCACATGACCCTCTTGGAACAGCAAATTCCACTCCAGACAGCCTGCGGCTCGACAAGATCTTTTATCTGTTGCCTTTTTGTAAACAACAATCCATTAGTGAAGTCTCTTGGGCACTCTCCAAAGCATTTGCAAAGGCTCTTGGAGCCAGCCTGTCTAGCATTAGCAGAGCTCCAGTTTTTTTAAAATAAGGTCTGTTTTAAAGTGTTTGTATGTGACCTACACTAAAAACACCTGCCCCAACATATCTCCCAAAAACATATCTATAATCTGTCACAATCCCACAACGCTCATTGTGTGCTATCCGCCAGGTGAAGAGGGGGTGGGGTGATTACCTGGGATGGTGATGTCCAGGGATGTTGAATGGCCAGGATGGTGATGGCCAGGGATGGGACCGCTCAGGACAGCGACTGATTGCCCGGGATGGTGACTGCCCAGGATGGTGATGGCCCAGTGATTGTAAATTGGTTTAATATAATTTTTATTTTTGAAATACATACATTAGTTGTTGTAAATTTGAAGTAGACCTCATACCAAGAAATTGGTGCATGTTGATGCATGTGTGTTTTGTGTGTGTGTGGGTTGGCCACTATGATGTGGCCTGGGAGGCAAGAGGGTGGCAGCCCGAGAAAGTTTGTAAACCACTGGACTAGAGGAATGATGTTTCAACATGGACTAGAATGGCCAAATTGCCTATTTTCACTGCTGTAATTTTCTATGGTTTCTAAAGAAATTAAGCCAAAAATACAATGATTGGTGTTGTAGTAACCATTTCAAAGCATTTCATTTTCTTTTGAAAGCCATTACAATCTAAGATTTCTGATCAACTTTTTTAAGCTAATAAAGCCAGATTTTCTAAGCCAGTCAGTCACATTAGAATGTTGCTCTTTGAACATTCAGCATATTGTAACCATATTGAACACTTAATGTAATCCTACTTTTAGGAATGTAGGAACATGAATTGAGATTTATTTCTTACAGCCTAAATTTCATTCTGTATAGCAATACAAATCTTTATTTTCACATTATTTGTTTCGCTTTCTCTGTGCCATTTTCAGTCCTTTAAAGGTTACGGAAAATATAATTTGTATTAAATTAATTTGAAATGCTGTCTGACCAAGAAACTACAACTGATCCAGTTTTATAATTTGGGGATAATCAAGAGGCCAGAATTTGAACAGTGATATCACAGATTAACAAGACTGGAAGTATCATCGGAAAAAGTGGGTGAGATTTTAGGCAGTTTTGAACACAAGTGGGATGACTTTAAAATCAAGACATTGCTTAATTGAAATCCAATGTGGTTCAGCAAGCCCAGAGTAATGAAGGTTAAATATCTTTATCTTTGCTATGTCAAGAAATTTGCTTGACTTGCTGAGTTTTTCCAGCTATTTTGTGTCAACTAGAAGAGGAATATGTTCGGAGATCTGAAAACAGTCTCAAGGAGGTTTTTGAAATGAAAAAAGTTGGAGAGTGTGATAGGAAAGAGAGAATAAGGGTTGATTTAATTAGCAAATGGTAAAAAGATGATGATACAAGGACAAAAAAGTGGGAGGTGCTTGACAAAAATTTAAATTTAAAATGGGGAGAGTTTTGAACAATTTTTATTTTGATTTTCAGGTTTTTTTGGGAAGAGAAATTTGGAAACATTATCTCATTTTGGTATTAGAAATGTTTGGCGTTTTCTTTTTTTTTCGAAATTTATTTATAGTATCTCCATGCATTCATTTCAAATTGACTTAGTATAATATTACATAATAGATACTAAATAATTTTCAAATTTTCACCCCCCCCCACCTCCCCTAACCCCTTAGGAAACCACCTTGTGGTGGTTAATTCCCAAAAACCCAAATGGGTGTGGTATAAACCACAAGTGGCATATGACTTTCGGGAGCAGAAGTACCACTCCCTCACCCCACCCCCAGGCAGACAAAATACACGTATAAACCGAAAAATCATCATTTCTTATATCCATAAAACCCCGGTCCATCAATTTAACCAATCTTATTCATAAACTCTTTTTTTTTTGAAAATCCAAACTTGATATTAAATTTTGCACCCTTTCCACCCTCCCAACACTGAGTTAAACATTGTTTACAATCAATAAAAGTTTTTTTTAAATTTTTTTTTGCAAGTCTTCCTGAATTTCATCCACTGAATTAAAACACCTCTGAACATCCCAGTTCAACACCGAATCTTCCATTCTTCTCAGTCTCAAGTTGAATTTCAAATCTTTTAAAATTTTCTTGAACATAATTCCTTCGGTCTTGATCTTCTAAAGCATCAATGTTATTCATAAGTTCTTTCTTCTGTGTTTCCCAATTTAATACCAAATTTTCCACTTTGTCAATCTTCTCAATGTTAAGTTGAAATTATTGTTTATTTTCAAGAAAAACTTATTCAAAATTTTTAACTATTCTTGGACATTGCTCCTTCGACTTTAATTTTATAAATCATCAATCTTGTTCATAGTTTCTTTCTACTGAATTTCCAAATTTAATAATAAAGTTTCTGTTTTTTCCAATTTTCTCAATATTAAACTAATCTTGTTGTTTAGTTTAAAAAAAACTTTTCAAAACTATTAAAATCTGTTTGCAATGTATGCATACTCACAGATAATAAATTCACTCTTCCAATATTCCATCCAAAAAAAATCACTGATAAACCTTATTGCAGGTCAAGGAGTTCCATATATATGTTAGTCTTCAGAAAATATTTCAAATATTTCAAATCAACATTCGTCACCATCTTTCAAAAAGGAGTCCGAAATCAACTTTAATAAGTTCTATTCTTGAGAAAATTCCAGCACCAACTCCGGCTCTGTCTGGGCAAATAGGTCAAATTTCTTCCAAAGTCAAAGAATGTAATTTTGTTCTGTATTTATAGATAATAAATTCATCCTTCCGATATTCCATCCAAAAAAATCACTAATAAACTTTAATGTTATCTGGAATTTTAAAACTCATGGGCAACCAATGCCAATTACTGCAATTTATCTTCATAAAACATTTCAAATCAATATTCATCACCATCTTTCAGAGGGGTGTCCAAGGCCAGCTTATCCGACAGTCCAATTAATGAGCTCCGTTCTTAAGAAGATTCCAGCCTTGACTCCGTGGTTCTGTCTGGGCAAGTAGGCCGAGTTTCTTCCAAAGTTGGAGAGTATAGTTTTGTTCTGTATTTGAACTCTATTTTCCTTAATCTTTGTTGCCATTTTAAACATCTTTCAGAGGGGTGTTCAAGGCCAGCTTATCCGACAGTCCAATTAATGAGCTCCGTTCTTAAGAAAATTCCAGCCTTGACTCCGTGGTTCTGTCTGGACAAGTAGGCCGAGTTTCTTCCAAAGTCGGAGAGTGTAGTTTTGTTCTGTATTTGAACTCTATTTTCCTTAATCTTTGTTGCCATTTTAAACTAAAAACAATTGATAAACAAAACAAAGACTTTTAACAGAAAAGAAATATTCTTAAAACGGGTATTTATATAACTGCCTGGGGGAGACCGGGAATGCACGTCCGCTCCCTACGCCATCTTGCCACGCCCCCATGTTTGGCGTTTTCTAAATACTACCTGTAGAGAGTAGACTGTTTTTAATCTAATGAATATCGTTTGTATTCAGGGATTGATTATTTAATTGATAATCACTTCATCTTTCTGACTAAATCATGTATCAAGGAAGTTATTTTTGATCATGCCCCAGTTATTATATCTTTGAATAGCTATGAAAATTTCCCTATTAAAAAAAAACAATGGAGATTCAATACTACTCCTCTTGCCGATAGAGAATTTTTAGGTTTTATGGAGCAACAAATTTAGCTATTTTTTAGTACTAATTCTTCCCCAACGATGTCTAACTTGATTGTTTGGGATACAATGAAAGCATACTTCAGAGAGCAAATTATTTAATATATGGATAACATTAAGAAAAAGACCAGTAAGGAAAGGATAGATTTAATTAATCAGATTAAGCAAATCAATCTATAATTTGCTCAAAACAAAAATCCTGAATTTTATAGGAAGAGCTGAACTTAAAACAAATTTAATCTACTTTCTACTTATTCAATTGAACAACAATTGTTAAGAAATATGTCTTTTTTATAGTCATGGAGAAAAATCTAGCAAATTACTAGCTCGACAACTAAAGGAATAATTGTTATAAAACAAGTAAATAAGATTTGTATGAGTGATACCAAAATGACATCAGACCATTCCAAAATTAACAAGACTTTTAGAGAATTTTATGCTTATGAATTTAAGAATGATAATGCTTCCATGTTGGATTTTTGTTTTGATTGATTGAATTTACCTGTCCTTTCTCAAGAGAAATGGGCTAATTTGGAGAAACCTATTTTGCAGGCGGACATAGATGTGGATATTTTCTCATTACAGTCAGATAAATCTCTAGGAGCAGATGGTTTGCCTGCAGAATTTTATAAATCTTTCTCTGAGCAGTGATATGCTATAGACACAGACCAGACGAGTGTTATACTAATATAGGGCTTTTATTAACAGACTCCCAGCCACCACTATACTGGCCAGTGGGAAAGCATCTCCATCTGTTATACCAATAGGGTGGAGCATCTCTACAGCCATAGCCAATAGCAAGCAACTCCATACATGAGAAGCAATCAGTATAAAAAAACACCCATTACATCATCACATTCACCCCCCCCCCACAGAAACTGACCAATTTAAATAAAATATTATACAGACCAAACCAAACAGGTTAAAAATTTTAGAGGTAAAGGGTTACAGCAGGATGATACAAAACCAGAATTAATTGGAACACATACTTGAAAACAGGCTACAGAGATAACAGTAAGTAGCCTTGTTAATTATGTCTACGACTAGAAATGGTCATTACACAGTCTCTGCGGAGGTTTAGAAATATGAGCAAATATGCGCAAAGGCACATGGGAATGCAGCTTTATCTCCTAACAAAGGACTTTTCGCACCAGCTGTGGAAGGGAGTGGAGAACAGGAGGCATCATTCTCACATGGAGAGTATTGTTCCTTGGGCAATGTATCAAGTAACTGATTTTCTCGTGGTGGGGAAGGCAGTGAGGGTGTCAGAATAGTGGAAGGGCTAGCAGACCACAGACCAGGTGAAACCAGGTCTCTAAGGAAAACAGTGTGCTCTCTCCCATCAGGAAAAGCAACATGAGCATACTGCGGGTTAACATGGAGCAGTTGAACACATTCTAATAAAATTGATATGCCATTCAGCCACCACTATACTAGCCAGTGAAAAAGCATCTCCATCTGTTATACCAGTAGGGTGGAGCATCTACAGCCATAGCCAATAGCAAGCGACTCCATACATGAGAAACAGTCAGTATAATACACCCCCATTACATCATCACAAGCAGCTTGTACCTCATCTTTCCTTTGTATTGGATGACTTATCTAAAGAAGAGAAATTACCTCTATCATTTAACAAAGATTGCATTTCTCTCATTTTAAAAAAAGGGAAAGTGCCAGCAGAATACACTTCTTGTAGACCTATATTGTTACTTAATGTTGATATGAAGATTTTATCAAAGGTTTTTAGCACACAGATTGGAATTTTTTTAACCAACTATTATAGACTCAGAACAAACTGGTTTTATTAAAAATGGTACTTCTTATTAAAATATACATCGATTACTGAATATTCTATATATACCTTCTACTCCATTGATTTAAGGGGTTCTCTCATTAGATGCTGAAAAAGTGTTTGCTTGAGTTGAATGGGAGTATTTATTTGCTGCATTGGCTAAATTTCATTTTGGTCCAGATGTTATTAAATGGATTCATTTATTATATTCAAGCCCAAAAGTATCAGTCCATTCTAATTTATAGCAATTGGCTATGTTTAATCTTAATAGGGGGACATGGCAAGGTTATCCTCTAAGTCCTTTGCTCTTTGATATAGTATAACATTTTCAGATGAAGATTGGTATTCTACTCTTAGTTTGATTAACAATTCCTCATTTTGTACAAGACATTGCTGATTACAATTTAAGGTGGTGCACAGAACTCATACGTCGAAACTTAATTTATTCTATTTTTGTGCAGATGTTGATCCTTTTTGTGAAAAATGTAAAAATGTTGAAGCCTCTCTGATTCATATGTTCTGGGAATACCCAAATTTCGAGAGATTTTGGAAAGAGATTTTTCAAACTCTATCAACAATTTTCAAGACTAACTTTGAACCCTGTCCATTAATTGCAATGATTGGTTTTTCTTGTGACTCAGATGAACCTGTATCAGCATCTCAGGAAAAAAAATCTTAGCTTTTACTATATTGATAGCCAGATGAGCTATTTTATTGAAATGGAAAGGAGATTTATCCCCTACTCATATGCAATACATTTTTCTGTCCACTCACATACCACTTTAAGTATTCCCTATGCCATAGGTGCTCTGTGGGGATTGCTTAAGGTGGTATGTGGTTGGAAAGAAAAAGTTTGAAAACCACTGTTTTAATTGTACCTAATTGACTCATTATGTACAGTTTCATAACTCCAAAGGAAATGGACAAATGACAATTTTTCTCAAGCAAAATATTTCAGTAACAATTGGGTTTAGAGCAGTGATTCTGAACCTTCCCTTCCCACTCACATACCACCTTAAGCAATCCCTTACAAATCACAGAGCACCGATGGCATAGGGATTATTTAAAATGGTATGTGAGTGGAAAGGTAAAGGTTGAGAACCACTGGGTTATATAATGTAATATCCTATTTAAGTTTAGAGAAAATTGGATATAATATTAAAAATAGAAAGTTTTAATTTATGAAATTATGGGGCCCAGTCTTTGAATTTTTTTATAATTGGAAGAATCAATAATTATTATACATTCCAGGAATTCTTTGTTTGTTCTCCAGTGGTCGCCAGTGATTCCACATCATTGTTGATTTTTTTCTCTCTCATTATAAAAAAGGTAACTTTGATTATAGGGATGGGATAGAGTAGTTTAGCTTAGGTTTTTAAAATTTTTTTAACCTTTTTTATTTTAATATAACAGTCCAATAAATGGGCCTGACATGGTTGCATGCATTATGTTTATCACTAGATTGAGTTATTACAAGTAACTATAAATGTAGTTATGCATATTTTATTATTTACCTTTTTTTCCCCTTTTGTATGTATTTATTTGTATACAATTGATTTATTATGTGATCATCATTTATTATGTATGCCCAAATGTTAAACTGTATAAAAAATATTTGAAAAAGAAAGAAAGAATCATGTTTCATGGAGTGAAGCAATTTTGGATAACAAATGAAGCAAATCCTAGAAATAATATGATTGGGTTAATGGGACAGTCAAATTCTATGGCAATGTGCCTATTTCCTCCCTCTTTTAGTTAGCAAGTAATCTATCCAATTTTGTTGCTGCTTGACAACTAACCTGAATACTTTATGATGCACACACTGTAAAGTCATATGTTGTGAATTTCTTGCAGGGCAAGATCTTTCACTCTCCAGCAATGTTGAAAATCTATACTTCATCCTCAGAAACTTTTGTGTAAGAATAAGTGTGCAAACTAAAATCTTCCAGTCACAACAAGGGAAACAGAACTTAAAGATATATCTATTATCTTGAAAGGGATAATCAATAGAAACCATCAAGACTTAATATGGCTGGGTGAGAATATCAGAGGTCAGTTGAAAGACAGGAAGGACAGGCTGCCAAATTGTCTTTGATTAATTCTTCATTGTAGTGTCAGTCAAGAAACATATTGTGACCTTTGTCAGAAGGTAAACTATCAAGAAGTCTATTATACTCTATTATGTCATTATGTTAGAAGAATTGGGACATTGAAAAGCAAACTTACCAATTGAGATTTTGGGCATCAATAGATATAACAACAGCAACTAATTGTCTATCTGGGCACTCTCCAACCACATGGCATTAACTGACTGCTCTGTTTTCTGTTAGGACCTTCCCCTGTCTCCCTCCCCCCCACCCCTCTCTTTCCTATCCCCTGTCTCCCTCCCCCCCACCCCTCTCTTTCCTATCCCCTGTCTCCTTTCCTCCAGCTCCCCACACCCTTCCTTCTCCATTCAGAGAGCTACCCCATCCCCCTAACATTTCTTAATTTTTTTCTCTTCTGGCCTCCCACCTATATCCACCCACCTCTTGCCTGTGGCCTTTTTTATTCAGTCTTTAAGAGCTGGTACTAAGACAATAAAGTTACAGTAAACTCTAAGTCATCCAACCTCCATGGCAAATGGGGAGCTGTTACATTGCACATTAGTATTCCTTGCATAAATCTTTAAATAAATTGCCAAACTATGTCATTTTACATGCCAATTCTATATTCATGTCATATACATTAAAAAATAAATCAAATAAGTTACTGTACTCTCTATTGCATAGTGTCAAGTCTTCATAAGCGGACAATGCTGATAACCAGTCTACAACAGCACTGTCCTTGTGTATAATGTAAATAAACTAAAAATGTATTTTCATATTTATTTTGCAGTAAAATTTACAGTTTGAGCTTATTGTCACAAAAAAAACCTATTGTCAGTTGTATGAGGATTCTAGATGCATTAACATCAGAAAAATGAGAGCTCGCTGTAATTCAACTACGAGGCATCCAGCCAGGCTGTAACTTAACCCGAAAATCTCATGAGATTATAACACTAGCTGTAACATTTTAGCTCTGATGGAAATACATTGGAAATCAGTCAACATGAGCAGACAAAACCACCACCATCATTTTACTGGAAATGAAGGGTTTATCTTCTGAGGTGAGATTGAGTATCCTAGGACTAATCTCACTGGAGTTTGGAAGGATGAGAGATTATGTTATAGAGACATATAAATTATGAAGGAAATAGATAAGATAGACGCAGGGAGATTGTTTCCATTGGCAGGTGAAAATAAAATTAGGGGACCTAGCCTCAAGATGCAGGAAAGTAGATTTAAGATGGAGATGAGGAATTAGTTCTCTCAGAGAGTAGTGAATCTGTTGAAATTTCTGCCCAATGAAGTGTGGTGAATGTCTGCTAAGCTGCCTGTCTCCCCTCTGGTGAGCCTTGCTGTACTAACATTGCCCATGCATTATCTCTGCTGTTAAGGACACTCCCCTTGTGGATGCACCTATTGTCTTTCATTAATGTACCATGAGTTTCTGCTAATAAAAGCCATGATTATTGTTTGACCACATCGTTTTTGTCTACTTCATCATCTGGCACTTCATGAAGCAGTAAAGGCAACCTCATTAAATGTTACTAAGACACAAATAGATTTTTGAAGAAATGGGGAATTAAGGATTAATGAGGAACAGGCGAGAAAGTGGAGCTGAGTTCATGGCCAGATAAGCCATGATCTTATTGAATGACAAAGCAGGCTCAATGGATCAAATGGCCTTCTCTTAATCTGATTTCTTATGTTCCTATGCTCCAGATAAATAATATCAGCATCGTTTTGTATTATATTTTGTAGTAAGTTATGTCAACTTTTCATAGAGCACTAAAACAAATATGCTGCCAGCCTGGCAATTCTTACAGTTGATATGAGAAAGAGAACTTCTACTCCAAAATGATTCTATGTCTATAAGCACCCTGAGCCAGATTTTTGAAGAAATGCAGAGCAAATTACCAGAAATATACTTCATTAGCTTACAAAGCATCTTTGGTTTATTGACCAGATATCATGGACTTGGGGGGAAAATTTAGTTCAAGTAAGTTTTAAAAAAAGGGTCCAGTCTGAATCAGCTTTAATTTTTAATATTTTTTAAAATTTAG
The DNA here is from genome assembly GCF_036971445.1 of Narcine bancroftii. Taxonomy (NCBI): domain Eukaryota; kingdom Metazoa; phylum Chordata; class Chondrichthyes; order Torpediniformes; family Narcinidae; genus Narcine; species Narcine bancroftii. Next base: position 421,809,470 of record NC_091469.1, read on the forward strand.
ACATACAGCATGATAACAGGTTCTTACGCCCACAAGCCCGTGCCACCCAATAACACCCAAATGACCTACAAACCTTGGAAACCGGAGCCCCCTGGGAAACCCACCCAGACACTGGAAGAAAGTACCAGCTCTTTACAGAGAGCGCGGGATTCAAACTCCAATCCCGATCGCTGGTGCTGTAACAGCTTGCGCCTACCACTACATTAACCGTGCCGCCCAGGGCTTCCTAGCTCTGACCCTATCAGTCTTTCAGAGACAAGCATCACAAATGTGTTAAAGCCTGTGTTTGGTAAAGTGTCCTGAACTCAAATAAGAATAAGAACCCTGGAAGTGGTTAGCTTTAGAGATGAACGTGCAATGCACTACATGATAGATGCACGGAGGAACCCAGAATGAAACCATACGCTTCACTAAATGGGGCCTATCCTTAATTTTCAATCCAGACTTTTTAACAGAATTGAATCTCATTATTCATCCAAATGTGGCAATATGCATCTAATTTCTCTTCAAATATATCCTCATCAACAGGTATAATAAAACCACCAATTTCAACTATTATAAGCTGGAGGATATAAAGGAAGCTCTTTACATGTAAAGAGCTTTCTTTACATTTATCTATTTGCAGTAAATGTACACTATCACCATTATGTTAATCAAACATATTGATATCTTCTCAAATCCTGCTTAGATAAATAAACATTTCACAAATTACTTTTCACATTAGTCTGTTAAATGCCAGGCCATACCACACAGAAATTGGATAGTCTCCATTTAATCTCTCATTCCTTTAAATTTTCAAGTCCAGATCTCAGCCTGTGACATCAAGTAAGTAGTAAAAGTGTCAGAAGGTGATCACCTCATAACTAAATTCCTTAAAGCCCTGCTTCCAGAGCTTTCTCCTTTTTTTTAACTAAAATTCCTATTCTGCATATGTCCGTGAGAATGGATTTTCCCATAAATACTTGCTGTTACTGAAATAATAATAATACACAAAGAAGTTAATTACTCCATTTTAACACAGGCTAATTCATTTCAAGATCAAGATCAAGAATCTACTTATTACGTGCTCATTTTTCACCTCCCAGGACTGTGGAACAGTGCTATTAAAAAACAAGATTTTAAATGGCCAAAAAAGATAATAAGCTGCATATTTCCTTGACTTTCTATTCTTCAATTTGAAGTGTAAGCTGTAGGGTTGCATTTTTAAAAGGAGCAACCTGCATCTCCTTTTCCTTGTTGTCTTTCTGAAACACTGAGTGCAAAATGTTTAAACTGGTAATTTGGTGTTTAGCTTTAATTGCATGCAGCAAATTAAAAACTAATGATTTACTGAATACTCCCATGAATTCAGTGTGCATCAGATTATAGCCACAGAGTGCACATACTAATTACTGTAGCGCACCGGACTCACAAAATGAAGACAAGGTCAACTCGAGTGTGTTGTATGTATAAATGGGCTATATTCCCATTGGCATTAGCAGAATAGCAACCAAATCTACCATTTATATGGCTCCCTATACAGAAAACATTGCAAGTGTTTTATATTGATGAAAAGAAAGAAATTAAATCAGAGCACATGCAAACCAGATTGTGTTAATTTATCAGATTTTTGGTGCATGTTCCCTTGTTGATTATTGGAGAATGGAAATTCTATTACATTTAGAATGATGTTCAGTCCTCAAAGTGGTGTCTTAGGAAAGAGTTATGAAGACATTTTACAGTTATCTAGCTAATCTGATAACCAGTAGATTTAGTCATTTGCCATTTAATATTCTTCTGAGAGGCTGACGGGTTTTGACTGCATTTAATAATTCAGGATAGGTTTAGAAATGCTTCAGAGCATTCATTGTCAAAGCTTGCATCGTGTTTTGGGCAAGTTTGAGTAGATTGTACATTCAGACAAAGCTTTCAGATAGACTGTTTCCTTGCAAATATAAATGAAATTAATCAACTATAAGCAAAGTACAGTATCAAATAAACAAAAAAGGAAATTGATCCAATATACTGCTTATATTTGTGAAAAATAAGAGTTTGGCTTCATAATCTTCCATGAAAAGAATAGTAAATCTCTGAGTATTTGGGGGTAACCCATAAAAGGATAGGATCATCCTACTAGATGAGCCAGAGGCATAACAACTACTGTAAAACCCCTGGTGTCCGGCACTATGGGGATTGGCAGTAGCCAGCTAAGTGAGTTTTATGGTTGCTTTAAGAATTGCATTAAGAATAGACAGTTTAAAAGATTTTTTTAAAATTACGCTGTTCTTAAACTGAACAAACTTCACTCGCATGAATGATTGATATATAGGACTAGGTGTTACAATCCCTGACATTTTAGTATCGGTTAGATTGATCCTCTCTCATTGAGTTAGTACGGTCGGGTGCCTCAATTACATTAATGGACGAATACTACAAGGGAATATTAACCGGTTTTGGACACATCTTCAGTTGTATTCCCTAGTATCATTGGGTGTTTCAGCCTTTTAAATAAAGACACCCTCTGCCAGGCAGGCCCACCATAGGCTGAGCAGACCTGGGTGTGTGTCCCATATCCATTTCACCTAATGTGTATTTGGTGCCCAGATCGGATCCCCCCTTTTTAGCCAGAGCCAGTGACTGCTATTTTCAGATGAGTCTTTAACATCTCCTTTAGAAGTGCCATGGTTCCAACATGCTTTAAAGCTACCACCTTTTTCCCATGCCAAAGTAGTCGTTTGCGTCCTGCCTCAGTGACTTCTATCCTGTTGCACTCACGTCTTCCATCATGAAGAGCATCGAGATACCCATCTTGGGACACATCAACCACCTGCTGACCCCATCACATATATATCCAACCTCTCTATGGATGATGCCATCACCACCACTCTCTATCTCGCCTTCACCCACCTGGAAAGTTGAGCCTGCTGGGTCTGAACACCTCCCTCTGCAAATGGATTCTTGACTTCCTGTTGGGAAGACATCAGGCAGTCTGGATCAGAAATAGTACTTCCAAGACCACCACCCTTAGCCCACTGTTGTTCACTCCGCTGACTTATGACTGTGCAGCAAAACACAGCTTGAACCATACCATCAAGTTCGCTGATGACGTGACTGTGGTGGGCCTTATTAATAAGAATAATGAGTCAGTGTACCGAGATGAGGTGCAGTCACTAATGGACTGGTGCAGAGCCAACAATCTGTATCTGAACATTAATAAAACAAAAGAGATGGTTGTTGACTTCAGGAGGACTCTCTGCTGACCATTGATGGCTCCACCATTGAGGTCGTCAAGGCTATCAAGTTCCTTGGAATACACTGGCAGAGAATCTCACCTGGTCCATTAACACCAGCTTGATAGCCAAGAAAGTCCAGCAGCATCTCTACTTCCTGCGAAGGCTGAGGAAACTTCATCTTCCACCCTCCATCTTCACTACATTCTACAGAGGATATACTGATAGCATTCTGAGCAATTGCATCACCACCTGCTTTGGAAGCTGTACCACTTTGGACTGCAAGTCCCTGCAGAGGATAGTGAAGTCAGAGGAAAAGATCATTGGGGGCTCTCTTCCTACAATACATAATGGATGTGGAAAGCAATTAAACATTGTGAAGGACTCCACACAACACTCATGTAAACTTCTCTCCCTTCTGCCATCTGTTAGGAGGTACCGTATCACTCAGGCCTTTATGTCCAAATTGGGCATCAGATTTTCCCCCAAGCCTTCAGGCTCCTGAATTCCCAAAACATATGTGTATAGTGTACCATGGACTTTTATTGTATATGTCCATATTTTAATTTCTATTTTAACTTATATTTATGTAAATCTTCTCAGTGGTCCTGGAGAAACACTATCTCATCTTTACTGTGCAATGCATGTTATAAACGACAAATAAAGGTGAATTGACTTGACGACTTGAAATGGAGAGGGATTTAATGCCTTTCAGAGGGCATGCTCTGTGATTTCTACTTCCCTCAGAAGCTTCGTCATGGATTTGGCAACAAATCCTCTACAATTGACCTCAACTGGGCATGTCTTAACTTTCCAGCCTCACTCTTCTGCTTCTACGGCAAGATTCGTATAACATAGTTTCTTCCATCCTTGCACATCATCCATAAACTTGCATTAAGAATAAACAGTTTAAAAGATTAAAAAAAACTACACTGTAGTTAAAATGAACAAAGTTTACTTGCATGAATATATACACCTTAAAGAAATTTGATTGAGTATTGAAGACTTGCCAAATCTCCTCAGATTCCTGTAAAATTCACACCCATGAGACATTTTGGACATAGATTGTGCCCATAATATGTGTTAATGACATCAGCCTGGGGCTTGTAATGGATTTGCCTTTTACTTCCTCTGAAAGAAAATGTAGTGTTATGGGATATTGTGCTTTGGCATAAGCTTTATCCAGTTTGTGATGAATTTCTAGAATACAGTAAGACCCATGTTCTCCAGAATTCAAGCAGATTCAAGCAACTGGCCAAAAAAAAATCGAGGAAAATAAATAGATTAATAAAATTAAAGATAAATAAGAATAAATAAATAAAAGTGTAAAATTGTAAAAGTAAATGTTCTCTGCCCAAAAGATGAAAAATAACAGCATAATTAACACTCCCCTTCCAAAGTTTACAGATAAAGCCTTACTAATATATTTAATAATATACTATTAGGATAAAGACTCTTACTAAGCAGGGATAAGGAGAAAGTTTAAAAGAGTCATCCCATCGGCAAACGGCATCAACCAGATCTTCATCCTGGGCAACGCCATTATATTCAAACAGCTGCTACGAGCAGAGCACGACAAAGGCACTCCGCTTGCTAAATATATTCTTCCATCTTCACCAAAGTTTTATGTGTTATTTCAGAAAACATTTACTTTCTTGAGTTGCTTAGATTCCAAATAACAGTTGTTCAGAATCAGAATTTATTGACATGAACAAGTCATGGTGTCTTGTGGCAGCGTCACAGTGCCAAATGTTTGTATTATAGCCATCTTACAACATTATAAAAATAAACATAATAGTGCACAATAGTGTCTTTGGTTCATTGATTATTCAGGAATGTGACGGCAGTAGGGAAGAACCTTCCTTGTGCCGTTGAAGGCCCGTCTTTAGGCTTCTGTATCTTTCTCCTGAAGGAAGAAAAATGAAGAGGCAATGACCTGGGTGGAGGGGCCTTTGAAGATAGAGGCTGCTTTTTTAAGACACCGCCTCATGTAGATGTCCTCAATGGAGTGAAGTCTGGTGCCTGTGATGTCCAGGCCAAGTTACCAACCCTCTGGAGTTTATTTTTGTCCTCAGAGTTGGCACCTCTATACCAGGCAGTGATGCACCCAGCCAGAATGCGCTCCACGGTACACTTGTAGAAGTTTACGAGAGTCTTTGGCGACATACTAAATCTCCTCAGACACCTCACAAAGTACAGATGCTTGCAAGCCTTCTTTGTGATTGCATCAATGTGGAGGCTGCAGGACAGATCCTCAGAGATTTTGATACCCAGGAATTTGAGGTTTTTGACCATCTCAGCTACTGAATCCTTGATGAGGACTGGGTCATGTCCCCTGACTTCTCCCTGAAGTTCACAATCATCTCCTTGGTTTTGCTGATCTTGAGCGCAAGGTTGTTGTTGTTACATCATTCAATGAGCTGATCTCTCTCCCTCCTGTACACTTCTTATTGCTGCTTGTGATTCTGCCAACAACTATAGTGACATCGTCAAACTTGTAGATAGCATTGGAATTGTGCCTGGCCACACAGTCATGGGTGTATAATGGTTAGAGCAGTGGGCTAAGCACGCATCCTTGGGGTGCGGCTGTGTTGCTATTCAGTGAGGAGGAGATGTTGCTTCCAATTCGTATTGTGACAGAATATAGATATGTTTTTGGGAGATAAACTGGAGCAAGTTTTGTTAGTGTAGGTCACATACAAACACTTTAAAACAGATCTTATTTAAAATACTGAAGCTCTGCTCATGCTAAACAGGCTGGCTCCAAGAGCCTTTGCAAAAGCTTTGGAGAGTGCCCAAGAGACTTCACTAATGGATTGTTGTTTACAAAAAGGCAACAGATGAAAGAGCTTGTTGGAGCCGCAGACAGCCAGGAGTGGAACTTGCTGTTCTAATAGGGTCATGTGGTTTTGCAAGCAGAGGGAGTCAAACAGGCTTTCTCTGTGTGTGTGAGAGAGACACTCACATAGAGATCAATTCTACAGTTTTACAGTCAGCAGCAGGAACTGGAACTGGAACAGGACAAGCTGGCAAGCTTGTGGAAACCCCATTTGGAACACAGGTTTTGAGTGCTTAGTTCAGCCTGGTCAAAGCCCTTGTGGTTCATACAAGAGGAGAGGTCTGGCTGTCTAATGTTTCACTTGGAATAAGAGAAAAAAAAAGCACTCTGTGGTGACCTGAAAGAAAGAGGTTATCATCTGGAGAACCCTGAAAGGGCAAGTTTCGACAGCAAGGCACTGAAGTGGCTGATGGAAGTAAATCAGCTGTGGCTGTCCTGGAACAACAAATCTCTCTCTGAAAACCAACAAGAACCTTCCTGAGCGGTAACCATTTACCTTTCAAGCACCAAAGCCTGGTGAACATTATACATGTTAAATTCTGTGCACAGTATAAGAATTGCCTGCAACCAGTGAACTTGGAGGAATGAGAAGTGAGATTGGACTGTGAATCAAATAACGTTTCTGAACTTATCTTCTTCTTTGGCTTGGCTTCGCGGACGAAGATTTATGGAGGGGGTAAAAGTCCACGTCAGCTGCAGGCTCGATTGTGGCTGACAAGTCCGATGCGGGACAGGCAGACACGGTTGCAGCGGTTGCAGGGGAAAATTGGTTGGTTGGGGTTGGGTGTTTGGTTTTTCCTCCTTTGTCTTTTGTCAGTGAGGTGGGCTCTGCGGTCTTCTTCAAAGGAGGTTGCTGCCCGCTGAACTGTGAGGCACCAAGATGCACGGTTTGAGGCGATATCACTGTATATATGTGTGCCCTTAGAACTAGAAGGGGGTTAAGTCAATAGTGATAAGTTAAAGTGTGATTCTGTTTTCATGTTTAAAGATAATTAAAAGCAACTTTTGTTTAAGTAACCATTTGTTTTGGTGAATATCTTTTGCTGCTGGGTTTTGGGGTCCTCTGGGCTCGTAACAGTATTGACTGTGGTCTTCTGATGAGAAAGTCAAGGATCCAGTTGCAGAGAAGGGTACAGATGCCTAGAGTTTGTAGCTTCTTGACTAGCTATGAGGGAATAATGGTATTGAAGGCCGAACTGTAGTCTGTAAAGATCAGCCATTTGTATGAATTGCTGTTTTCGAGAGTTTACTGTATTTTAGAAATTCAGCACAAACGGGATGAAGCTTGTGCCAAAGCACAATGTCTCATAACACTACATTTTCTTTCAGAGGAAGTAAATGGCAAATCCATAACAAGCCCCAGGCTGATGTCTTAAACACATATTATGGACACAATCTTTGTCCAAAATGTCTCAATGGTGTGAATTTTATAGGAATCTAAGGAGATTTGGCATGTTGTCAAATATTCAATCAAACTTCTACAGGTGCACACTGGAAAGTACTCTCTAATAGCCACACAGCCTATTCTGGGAAATCAAGTTCCCAAGAATGCAGAAGGCTTCAGAAGTTAGTAAACATAACCAGATCCATCAGAGGCTCTGACCTCCCATCTATTGAGTGCATCAGTGTGAGGCTCTGCGTCAAGAAGGCAGCCAACAACATCCCTACCACCCTAGTCACAACCTTTATTTCTCACTGCTAAATTCAGGCAGAAGATTCAGAAACCTGAAGAATAGCACCTCTGGGTTCAATGATAGTTCCTTTACAACAGCTATCAGGCTCTTGAGCCTCCCTTTTCAACAGCTATCATGCAAATCATGGACTTTCAGACACCAGAAAAAGATTGTCTGCACTATTGCAGTCTTTTTTTTTCCCCAAAAAAATACTTTATTCACAATAACTTATTTACAAGAAAACTGTTCAAGACTTTTTACATTCATAGAGTCAATCATATCAATACATTCTCATCAATGAACATATTACATTGTTTTGTAAATCTGTTACCACCACTGTGGCACCTTGTCTAGAATTTAAAAAATACAATCAAGAAAAGAGTTCAAATCTTTTTAATATTAGTCATATCTATACATTCTCAACAATGTACATTTTACATTTGTTCTCTCAATGCCCCGATATCACCACTGTGGAACCTTGTCATTTTTCCCCCTTTGTCATTGTATTTTGCACCAGGATAACTGAATATTTATTGTCTTTTTGTATTAATTGTCTTTTTTTAATTCAATTAAGTACATGTATATCCAACATATTTGTATATTGCACTCAACCCCAGAATCTGCGGTCTTTCTAGTTTAATACTATTGAGGTTGCTTTCTGTAAGAAAGTATCTGCAAGTAAGAATTTTGATGCATATGTACATTGTACAATGTATATGACAATAAACTCATTATATTAAACGTACATGAATCACTTAATCTTTTAAGCACCCATGTCCCAATAGAGCACAGTGTTAGATTTTAAATAGGATCCAAATGATTTCTCATTAGTGATAAAAATTGTGAATTTCTCACCTGGGGATAATTTGCTTCTGAAAACAATCCTATTATCTTCTATAAAGTTCTTTAAAGTATTTTGGTATGTTTAAAGTGTGAGACAAAAGAACTAATTAACAATTTCCACACACTATTCAACACCAAAGGAAAGTACCTTCAATTAAATTCATGATTTTAAATGCCTAGCTTGAAGAATACATTAAAGGCCTCTCATTCAATAAGTGATGACATTCGTCATTCACTGGCATTTATAAATTCCTCAAATTTCATCCCACTTTACAATTGTTCTGGAATTGGCACTGTTCATTTGCCAGCAGCTACTTTTTTTAGATGCAAAATCTGAAACAAGCTGACCATCCCCATACCCAAAATATAGCCAGTGTGTCAGAGACAACTCCAATGATGAATGAGCCTCAGGCAACATATCTGGAGACCCTGCCCTGACATATGGCCATCAAAGGCTATAAAAGTGATTTAAAAGTTTTAGACAGAAACTTATTTAAATTTAATCAATGAAGAACAAATTTCAAGATAATATATGAATAACTGAAATTGAAAGAGACTGAACACAAACAAATGCTTGAATAGAGTAAAATCATCTACGCTTACCTTATACCATAAGGATGGACACACAAAACTCAAAACGGTCAACCAGTTTACCTATCTCGGCTGCACCATTTCATCAGATGCAAGGATCGACAATGAGATAGACAACAGACTCGCCAAGGCAAATAGCGCCTTTGGAAGACTACACAAAAGAGTCTGGAAAAACAACCAACTGAAAAACCTCACAAAGATAAGCGTATACAGAGCCGTTGTCATACCCACACTCCTGTTCGGCTCCGAATCATGGGTCCTCTACCGGCACCACCTACGGCTTCTAGAACGCTTCCACCAGTGTTGTCTCCGCTCCATCCTCAACATCCATTGGAGCGCTTTCATCCCTAACGTCGAAGTACTCGAGATGGCAGAGGTCGACAGCATCGAGTCCACGCTGCTGAAGATCCAGCTGCGCTGGATGGGTCACGTCTCCAGAATGGAGGACCATCGCCTTCCCAAGATCGTGTTATATGGCGAGCTCTCCACTGGCCACCGTGACAGAGGTGCACCAAAGAAGAGGTACAAGGACTGCCTAAAGAAATCTCTTGGTGCCTGCCACATTGACCACCGCCAGTGGGCTGATAACGCCTCAAACTGTGCATCTTGGCGCCTCACAGTTTGGCGGGCAGCAACCTCCTTTGAAGAAGACCGCAGAGCCCACCTCACTGACAAAAGGCAAAGGAGGAAAAACCCAACACCCAACCCCAACCAACCAATTTTCCCCTGCAACTGCTGCAACCGTGTCTGCCTGTCCCGCATCGGACTTGTCAGCCACAAACGAGCCTGCAGCTGACGTGGACTTTTTACCCCCTCCATAAATCTTCGTCCGCGAAGCCAAGCCAAAGAAGAAGGAGATCCTACATAAATTAATGAGATCACTGTTGAACAGTGATTAGATTAGATATGCATCTGAATCCTTTATTCACCAAGTCAGTGCTTGCCCTCATGGTAAATCTAGCAGCAGAGTAGATAATCATGTGCCTTTGCATATCTCCTTCATGATATCACAGACTTTGGTGAGCAAATGGCAGAGGTCATTGATGGATTCAGAAAAGTAAGATAAATGTCAACAGTAAAACATGAAAGTCTGCAGACACCATGACTGAAGTAAAAACACAATGCTGGAGAAATGGGGGGTGTGGCAAGATGGCGTAGAGGGCAGACGTGCGGTCTTAATCCTCCCCAACCAGTTTTTTTAAACACCCATTTTTAAACTTTAATCTAAGTATATAAACGTTCTATTTCTGCTTCTAAGTACATTAGTTGTCTATAATGGCGGCTAATATTAAAAAACCTAAGGTTCAACTAGAGAAAAAACTACTTCAACACTAAAGTGGTGAAGAACTGAGGCCTACCTGTCCAGCTGGAACCACGGAGCTGCTGTCGTGAGTATCCAAGCCACAGAGAACTCCAGCCAGGTTGAATACTACGCCGGTGCCGGTCTTCTCCCTGCAAGATGGCACCGGCTTGTTGAAGAAATCGACCGATGACTCGCGCTTTCGCGAAGTCGGGCGTGCAGCCAATCCGATGGAATAAGGAATCCTTGGGCCCATACTGCCGTCGGGGGAGCCGGGGACACGCAGGAAGGTGCTGGAAACTGCCCCTGCGCAGCCCCTCGCTTTGCCGGGCATGTGTGGTGCTTCCAGGGTCCGGGATCTGTTAGAACACATGTGGGCTGTGGGGGGGCCCAAGGAGTGGTGCCCCGACGTGGTCAGGGTGCCGTCGTCGGGTGTCCAAACCCACAGCCGCACGGGGAAACTCTTGACAACAAGGGAGCAAGAAGAGGACTTACCTTATACAGCCTGTTCACAGAAACAACTGGAGGGGGAGCTTGAAGAAAGTGGGTCTCAAGATGTGGCACTGGAATCTGGACTGTGTTGGAAGGGATTGCTTGTTATATGGATACTATGTCTCATCAAATGACTCAAATGCAATCTACAATGTCTGAAGATTTATCTATGCTTAAGAGCTGATGTTAATTCAGTAGATGAGGTACAGGAGAATTAAAAAACAATCGAGACAGCTTTTTCTGAATGTAAAGAGCAAATTCAACGTAATAAAGAAAAAGTGGAAAATTCGTACATGGATTGGGAAATGCAGAAGAGCGAATTATTTTAAAGAATTGATTCATTGGAAAATCAATGAAAATCAAAGCCGGAGAAATAATGTAAAAATTATGGGCCGTCTGGAAGATATGGAAGGTACAGATCTGATATAATTTTTTAAGGATTGGATCCCTGAGATGTTAGGTAAAGAGTTCTTTCCAGTTGGTTTGGTATTGGAAAGGGCACATAGACCTTTGAGGAGGACACCGTTACCGGCTCAACCATCACGAGCAGTGTTAATTCAGTGCTTGAAATATCAGGATAGAGAAATGATTTTATGGTTGGCGGTACAGAAGACAAAACAAAGTCAAGTCCCAGTGATGATTCAGAATAATAGATTTTTTAATGCTGATTTGAGTCAAGAAATTATCAGATGTCGACGTGAGTTTAATTCGACCAAAGATGTGCTGTGGCAGAAAGGATATAAGTTTGCTTTTCGATACCCTGAAGTGTTGAAGGTTTTTTATGGCAATTATCAGTCTCAATTTTTTGAGAATGATCGTGATGTATTAGTTTTCGCAAATTCGTTACCGGATCTACGTGGTCAGGGAAGAAGTTCACCGTCGTCACCTAAAAGAAGGGCCAATGGACATGGAAATGGACAGAATGGAAAGAACGGGAAGAATGGGAAAGATGGGAAGGAGGCTTTGGCACATAGTCCTAGTGATGTTGAGGATTCGAATCAATCTTTGGGACTGGAGTCCCAGGGCTGAATATATTAATGATGTTGAATTACATTATTAAATATATTATATTTCTGGCTGGGGGGAGGTGGATGGCACTGATATCTTTGATAGTCATCTGCCACTGGTGGGGTGATCCACACCCAGTTTTTTAGGGAATTACTACCTTTGGGTGTTTTTTTTTTCCTCTATTTTTGGGGGGGGGGGGAGAATTAATTGTATTCCTTTTCATATTAACTTTTTTTATAATATTAGGGGAGGGAGAGTAGATTTTGTTTATTAACAGGAGAGCACGTTTTTATATTACGTACTTAAATTGATAGTTCATTAAAATGTCTAGTTTGGAAATTTGCAACTTTTAATGTTCAGGGATTAAATAATCCAATTAAGCAAAAGAGAGTCTTAGCTTATATTAAGAAAATGAAAATTGATATTGCTTTTTTACAAGAAACACATTTGACTGAAAAAGAACATTTGAAATTGAAAAGAAATTGGGTTGGTCATGTTTTTTTTTTCTTCATTTAACTCCAAGGCAAAAAGTGTAGCGATTGTAGTTCATAAGAATTTATCTTCTGACTGTAGAGGGGAAGGTTTTAAAAAGGGACTGCAAAATTTTTAATGAACTTTGGACTTTACTCAATATCTACACACCTAATGTAGATGATGAATGTTTTATTTCAGATGCTTTTTTGTTATTAAGTCAAGCTAATGAAAATATTTTAGTTGGGGGAGATTTTAATTGCGTTTTGGATCCATTAATGGATAAATCCCCAAAATGTATCAGAAAATTAATGATGGCAATACAAATTGGGGATTTAATGAAAGACTTAAATTTGGTAGATATTTGGAGAAGGATGAATCCTACAGAGAAAGATTTTTCTAGACATGATTCCTTTTCTAGAATAGATTATTTTTTTAATATCGGCACATTTACAGGGAAAGGTATTGCGGGCAGATTATAAAAGTAGAGTAATATCTGATCATTCTTTATTATTTTTTTCTTATGAAAGTGCAGAGGTGTGACCAAGGGTAGCATTAAATAAGCTTACTTGGAAGTATGCATGAGGTGGATTGTAATTACCTCATTTTCAGAATTATTATGAGGCAGCCCAACTTAAATTTATTAGTGGTTTGATGGATTTGGATCAATTTCCAAGTTGGGCTAAAGTTGAGATGGCATGTATTTCTGAAACTGCAGTACATCAATTTATATTTTGGCGGAATATATATTTATTACTGGAGTATAATGTGCCGATAGTAAAACATTTATTGATGTTATGGACAAAAAAGAATAAGACTATAGGATCAAAAGGTAAATTATCTATTTTAATGCCATTACATAATAATCATCTTATTCCTTTTTCATTGTTTAATAGTCATTTAAAGAATTGGGATTTTAAGGGTATAAAAAATATTGCAGGATTGTTTTGTAGGTCAATTTCTTTATTTTACTCAATTGAAAGAGCGTTTTGATATTGCTGAAGCTTCTTTATTTGTTTACTATCAACTTCGGTCGTTGGTTAAAAAAATGTATGGTAAAGAGATGGATTTACCTGTATTGTCGGAGTTTGAGTCTTTGATTTCTTCTATGCCTAAAAAGGGTTATATTTCTGTTATGTGTCAAGTATTACAAGATAATATGGACAAGTCAGAATGGGAAAAATCTAAGTTTAAATGGGAAAATGATTTAACTTTTGTTTTTCCTGAAGACTACTGGATGGATATGTGTCATGATACTGTTCTTTCTTTCTTTGGCTTGGCTTTGCGGATCAAGATTTATGGAGGGGTAATGTCCACGTCAGCTGCAGGCTCGTTTGTGGCTGACAAGTCCGTTGCGGGACGGTTGCAGCGGTTGCAAGGGAAAATTGGTTGGTTGGGGTTGGGTGTTGGGTTTTTCCTCCTTTGTCTTTTGTCAGTAAGGTGGGCTCTGCGGTCTTCTTCAAAGGAGGTTGCTGCCCGCCGAACTAGATTGACAAATGCACGATATGGAATGGTTAATTATAATTTTTTGCATCAGTTATATTTAACTCCTGAGAAATTGAAAAAAATATGGCTTTAGTAATTCAGATTCCTGTTTTAGATGTGGTACATGTGTTGGAACTTTTTTACATGCTGTTTGGTCTTGTATGTATGTACAACCATTTTGGGAAGAAATTAAGTCAATTTGGAAAAATTCTATAAGATTAAGTTACCATAGATCCATCTGTTTTTTTACTGGGTTATGTGATTCCTTTAAAGGGATTGGGGTTGGATAAATTTCAAATCGCATTTGTATATTTAGCGTTGTCCGTAGCTCAAAAATGTATAGCAAGTACATGGAAGGATAAGACAGTAATTAGTATAATGCCATGACTTAATGAAATGAAAGCTATGGATAAAATTACTTATGGATAAAATTGTTATGGATAAAATTACTTATGTTTTGCATGATAATTATTCTTTTTTTGTTAAAAAGTGGTCATTATATTTGGAATATATTCATTTAGAGGTAGTTTGATTTATTTTTTTTAGTTTTTAAAAAATATATATTTCTTTGGCTCTCCTTAAGATAACTGGCTGAAGGGGTGGGAGGGAGGTGGTGGGGTTTTCTTTTTTTGTCTTTTTATTTTCATATATATAAAAATTTTGTTGTGAAGTGTATTTTGCATGTTTACCAATAATTTTTCATTAAAAAAAGTTTGGAAAAAATAACAATGCTGGAGAAACTCAGCAGGTCAAACAGTATACTTAACTAATGTTTTGGGCTCGAGTCCTTCAACGAGGTATGAACAAAATGTGGTCAGGCGCCCGAACAAAATGGTTGGGGGTGGGAAGGGTAGGGCAAGGAGCACAGTGCCACAGGTGCGAGGTAATAGATGGATAAGGGAGGAGAGCACACAAGCAAACAAGTGGAAGGGGATGGTTCAGTGAATGGAAATGGAAGGGATGGGAGAGCTGGAGGAAAGAGGGATGGGCAAGAGAGGGAGAAAAAAGAATAATACACTGTTTGACCTGTTGGGTTTCTCAAGCATTGTGGTTTTACTTGGATAGATGTCAACGGTGAGCAAATAAATAATTCCTTGAGGAACTCAGCAGTTCAGGCAGAAATGGGTAGAAATGGTCAGTCAATATTTCAGGTCTGGACTTTTTATAGAGAATAAAGAGAAAAAGGTTGATTTTATGTTTATAAAGGGTGAACAAACCTGAGAGAGGGGTCACAAGGTGGTAGGGTAAAAACCAGAAGGTATGAAAGAGGAGTGGAAGGGTGGGTTGGGAGGGAAGAGCAGACAAAGGAATCTGAGAGACATATCTCAGTGAAAATCAGATTGGGGTGGAAAGGGATAGATGTGGCTGGAAGAGGGATCACACTGAAATTGGCAACTGGAACTATGTTCTATTTTATCCTTTCTTTGGCTTGGCTTCGCGGACAAAGATTTATGGAGGGATAAATGTCCACGTCAGCTGCAGGCTACCTACCCAGCGCAGCATCCTATAGTACATATATCACCATAGGATGCATTTGTCCCCATTTTGAGCAACAATGAAACAGCAAAAGGTTAACAATTTCATTTAAATCATTAATTTGCTCATTCACTTTTCAGATTCAGATTTATTGTCAGAGTACATACATGACATTAAATACAACCCTGAGATTCTTTCTCCTGCAGGCAAGGCAGAATTGGTAGAGTAAAAAACTGTACTCGACATACACATATAAACGAATAAAGATGTGTAATAAACTAACTGCATTACAGAGAGTCCTTGAATGAGTTTGTGGTTGAGGAATGTGATGGTGGAGGGGTAGCAGCTGTTCCTGAACGTATATATACCTCTTTCCTGATGGTAGCAGTGAGAATAGAGCGTGGAATAGGTGTGGATCCTAGATGATTGCTGCTGCTCTCCGACGGCGGTGTTCAGATTTAAGATTTTAGATTTATTGTCAGAATACATATATGATATGACATATAACCCTGAGATGCCTTTTTTCCTGTGGGCGTAACAGAATTACACCAAAATGGCAGTGCAAAAAATAAACTGTACTCAGCGTAAACATGTTAACAAATAAAAGGACTGTAAAGAGATAACGAATGTAAACAAATTGACTGTGCAATACTGAAAGAACAAAAAAAATTCAATAAAGTGCACAAGTAAGAATCCTTAAATTCAATCTGAAATAACATTGCAAATGCACAAATTTTCACAACAGGTAGGTTAGCATTTGAGAAGATAGATTGTATCTTGTAATCGAAGTGCAAATATAACATTTTATCATACTATTCATTTTCTGGAGGGGTCTGGTAAAATGATAAGCTTAAAACATCTATTCAACATCTTTTCCAAAGGAAACTTTGAAATATGCACCTATATAGCCGAGACAAAAGAAGGACATTCTGTTCACAGGCTCTTATTGACTTGCACGAGTACATTAAAGGATATACAGGTATCTAACATGCAGCATTACAGTGCTGCCTCCCCATGGTTATAATTACTCTAGCATAGAAAGAAGCAAGGGATTTTTAACCCCAAGAAACCAGTGGGCCAGGCCATGTGGGTTAAGAAAACTAAATCCTTAGTTTTGATATCAGACTCTGTGTTTTTGGTAAGTTGTACTAGGATAGCAAGAAGTCACTCACTTAATGTTGGACAAGTAGTTCTAGATAATATCAGCATTTAAATTTTTTGGGTGCTGCATGGGCTTTCTGTGATTCATCTTATTTACTAACAATACAGAAGTGGGACTAAGCTGTAATTCAAGATCAATCAAAAACACAGATAAAAGCAAAACATGTTGGAAAAGCTCAGCAGCTGAAGCAGCATCTGTTGAAGGAGAAAGAGTGATAACATCTTGACTGATCAGGTCAAAAAACATTCCTCTTTCCACAGATGCTGCCTGATCAGCTGCATGCCAGCATTTTATGCTTTTTATTTGAGCTGTATTTTAGTTTGGTATTTAAAGTTATTCACTCTTCCTCATCTGGCAGATATTTGGCTAAACATTTTTCTGTGAACACACCATTTTTCAACAAATTGTTATGTTTCAGGTAAGGATTGTCAGTTCAAGATTAGAAGGGGTTAACCATTACTATCAAACAGAGAGATGATACACTCTGGTGGGATAAGCAGGAATGCAGAATAGTTGTTCTATTATAGAGGAAGGTGAACAGGCTTAGGGTTTGCAGGAGATAGAGAGAGTGCAGAGAAGATTTACAAAAATGTTGCCTGGGTTTCAGCATCTGGAATACAAGGAAAGATTGAGCTAATCAGGTCTTTATTCCTTGGAACGTAGAAGGCTGAGAAGGGATTTGATAGAGGTGTTTAAGATAATGAGAGGGATAGATAGATTTGATGTGGAAAGGCTTTTCCCATTGAGAGTAGGAGAGATGGATACAAGATGTCATGGGTTGAGAGTTGATGGATAAAGGTTTAGGAGTAACATGAGGGGGAACTTCTTTACTCAGAGAGTGGAATGGGCTTCCGGGAAAGGTGGTGGAGGCAGAGTCAATTTTGTCATTTAAGAAAGAGTTGGATAAGTATATGGATGGGAGGGGGATGGAGGGATATGGGCAGGGTGCTGGTAGGTGGGATTAGAGGTGGGTACTTGGATCAGTGTGGACTAGAAGGGCCAAATTGGCCTGTTTCCGTGCTGTAATTGTTATATGGTTATATATGTTAAGTGGACAAAAAGTAAATCCTGATGAAAGAGAGAAACAAGAAAAGAGCAGAGGTCACAGAAGTAGTACCTAAGTCACAGGCATCTATAGCCTCCTGGAAGAAAACCTCTTTCAGCTGGATTTGGCAACCATACATGATTAAAAATTGGCACAATCTTCCTTTTTTATGTACTTGAACAGAAATATCTCAAGAATTGCACACTCCACTGCACTTAAGTACAAAAGGCAGTCTGGGGTGAATCCCTGCAAGGTTGGCAAGTGTCTCACGTTGTAACACATTTATAAATGAGCAGCAGCTCAAATTTGCTTTTATGTTGGACTCCCAGATTTTCAACTATATGTACATGGCAAATAAATATTGTGCTCAAAATAAAGGAGGACAATGTAAAATTGCAGTTGATGGACAGTGCTTATGGCCTGTTTCTGTCCTGTATCTTTCCATGACTCTAACAATAATTGGATTGTAAAATATCAACAGGAACTGCTTTATACTCTATGGGATGGTAATAAAATTGGCAATCAATGTAAAAATTACTTAAAATCAAATAGCCAAAGCACAAAGAAATTGTGATATCAATGAACAGAATAAACAGCAGACTAGTAAATAATGACTGCAGTGCCTAGTCATCCAAAAAAGTTCAAAGTTCAGATTTATTGTCTGAGTACATACATGGCATCATATACATCCCTGAGATTTTTTTTCCTGCAGGCTAGACAGAATTTCTATTTATCGGTAGTACAAAATAAAACAGTACTCAAGAAAGGTTATGTGTGCAAGAGAGAAATGTAAACAAGTAAAGAAATATAATCCAACTGTGTGCAATATAGAAAAAAAAATCAATAATAAATAATGTGCAAGGTAAAAGTTCTAAATGAGACCCTGAGTTTGTTGTTTCGGAGACTGGAATGGAGGAGTAGCAACCGTTCCTGAACCTGGTGGTACGAATCTTGTGACACCTATAGCACTTTTTGAATGGCAGGAAAAAGAACCGAGTATCACCTGGGTGGTGTGGATCCTTGATAATTGCTGCTGCTCTCTAATGGCTACGTTCCCTGTAGATTTTCTTGATGGTGGGGAGAGTTTTGCCTGTGATGTACTGGGCTGTGTCCACTCCCTTTTGCAGGGCTCTCCATTCAGAAGTATTGGTGCCCCCTCACCAGGTCATGATGCAGCCAGTCAGCACACTTTCCACCACACATCTGTAGAAGTTTGGCAAGGATTTTGATGTCATACTAAACTTCTGCAAACTCCAAGACATGCTTTCTTCACGATGATATCAATGTGTTGGATTCAGGGAAGGTCATCCGAGATAGTGACTCCCAGGAATTTAAATTTGCTCATCCTCTCCATTTCTGATTTCTCAATGATCACTGGATCATACAGCTCTGGCTTTCCCTTCCTAAAGTCCACAAGCATCTCCTTGGTTTTGGTGACATTGAGTGCAAGGTTGTTGCTAGTTCTCCATTCAGGTAAGTTTTCAATCTCCCTCCTGTATGCTGACTCAATGCCCCTTTTTATTCAACCCATTACTGTGGAATTGACAGCAAATTTGTAGATGGCATTGTTGTCAAAGTGAGGCACACAGTGCTGCGTAGCACATTATTTCACTTTTGAGCTGAAGTACACAAAAAAAGAAACTTTTCTACTATGTTCTAAGACACGATGCCTACAGATTTAACATTTCAGAGGACCATGCCACTTTAAATGTCAATAGTACCCAGACACCCAATGGCTTCTGACCTCAGTTATGCTGTCCTGAGGATGCAAATTTATCGGAAGGAAGAGTTCGATCTTTTGGTCTTGCCTATAATTTGTGCAGCATAAATGCAGGCAGAAGTCAGCTGGGACTCTTTAATGACAGCACTGTCTATAATAGTATCATCAAGCAGGACATTGGCATAAATCATTTGGCACTTTGCAAAGTGTCACTGCTGTCAGCCTCCCAGTGATGTGATCTTTAGTCTTTCAGATCTATAGACTGGCATTTGGATCAGCTAATGCAACTTGCAGTGCCTTGCATTTTAAAACAATCCAGCCAATATGTAAACTAAATTGTAAATATTTGCAAGGTGTTGACTTACATTCCTATCATAACTCCAATATTTACCTCAGCATATCAGTAAAGCTAACTTTCAAAAGCTTATACACTAATAAGATTTATGTGCTTACTTTAACATTATTTTCCCAGGTGAATCTTGGCACTCAGATTTTTGTACCAGAGCCAAAATATTTAAACCTTTAAACACTGATAATACAGAATATTTTATTTTTTGTTTAGAGAAAATGCAAATCTGAAATGAATCATAAATGATAACCATATCCTGTAAAATAGTATTCTTTTCTATAATTTTCCTTTTTTAATATTGTTATGTAGTAAACCTTCACAAGTAATGCCAAGAGTAAAGTGCTTTGAGACATCTCTACATTATAATGTGTTTATATAAATGAAAGTGTTATTTCTTAACAGTGAAGTTGAAATTCCTATTCTACGAATAACAATTTTTGAGGTATTTGGGTAAAGCTTTGCTCACACACAATAGAATGATAGTTTTGTACAAAGTGGTACTTGGAATATTTAAACAATTTTAATGTCCTCCTTTATAAAGCACACAATATTATGAACAAAATGCATACAGTAGGTCTTGTATCAACTTGCATTTTCTAAAAAATGCATCATTGGATTCCATGGTGGAATTGTAGAAAAAGATTCACATTCATTTAATGTAATTCTACCCCACCCCTTTATCATTAGAATGCATTGTGTTATTGCACCTCTGGCCATTGTTCTATATCAGCAGTAATCTATTGACATGAGTCTTCAATTCACCTTGACACAAACTGGTCATGTTTCCTGAAGAGAAGAATGATAAAGGCACCTGTATATATGATCCGCAATAACAGGCACTCAGGAATGAATTATGTTATACATTTTCTCTTCACAATTGAATGTCTTGTTGGCAATTAATTGTTGCTGACTTGCAAAGGAATATTGTGTCTGGATATCTAAGAAGAAATGTGAAACACAATTAACAAGACAACTTATGTAAAAAAATTGTAATTCAAATTGTATTTTATGGTCAACCACAATTAATTGAACATAAGTAAACAACAAAATAAGAGAAGTAGCCCATCATCCCATTGCTGATCATCACTGAATTCTGCTAGCCTCAGCTTCTCTTCTGTGCCACATCTCTGTGCCCTTCTGTTTCTCAGTCTATCAAATGTTTATCCATCTCCTCCTTAAATACTTGTAAACATTCAGATTCCACTACTCACCAGGGCATGGAGTTCCAGAGATAATTTAAGGCTTTGTCTTGTTATATTTCTCATTCTGAGTTCTGTTTTGAAAGATGACCAGGGAATCCGAGAAAAATATGGAAGGGTGTGTTCAAAGCTTCCTTGAAAAAGTGGAAAATTCCCGCTGACTTATGGGAAACTCAGGCCCATGACAGCTCAGAGTGGATGAGCATTCAAGCTAGTGCTGAGAATCCGGATGGTGTTGAGATTATTGGGAGGATACTGAAGACCACCCACCCATCCATTCAGTCACTACCTGCATTGTCCTTATTAGCTATCTCAGGATCCACAAATCCAGAGTGAAAACAACTCATCAGTGATCCAGAGGGATTACCTAGGAAGTAAGAGGAACAGATTCATAGAATTTTAATTAAAAAAAACAATTTCATGGAGGAACTCAGTACAGTAGTTGACATTTTGGATTGGAACCAGTCTTCATGAATGGTTCTGAACCAAAACGTCAACCATTTCTTTCTCCCACTGATGCTGCTTGACTCTTGGAGTACTTCCAGAAGATTATTTTGAAACTGCAGACTCCTGTGTCTCATTTAAACGACTGCGCATTTTTTTTTAAACTTTAAGCATAAAATAGCTTGTACTTGTTCATGATTTCATTATATTCTTCTGTACAAACTTTTCATGACAGATTCAAACTTTTAAAAATTCTGTAAGGAATATAGAAGCTGTTGGTGGTCACCTCTCTTCATTAGAAGGTGGAAACTTTGTACCAATATCATTTTAACTAAATTAATTTGCATCACTCTTCATCCTTTTCTCAACCACAACTCATTGGACCTCTCACTCGCTCACATCATATTTATTTTCCTTTATCCCCTTTGTTTTCTTCTGCATGAATTATTTTCTCAACCATTGAATCCATATTTCAGTTTTCATCATAAACTATTCATTAACCTTTGTTTTCTGATTCACTTTCCTCTGCTATTTAGATCCTCCCAAACATCCTTTATTTTTCTTTCCAATATTCTTGTCTTGCACATCCTTTTATATTTTTCTTACTTTGCCCTTCTCAGCTTCCCCATGAGAATCCATTCCCTTAGCTCCTTCTGAATATAATTTAAATCTACATTTCTTTCACATTCTAAGATTTTTCAGCAACATTTGTTGAAATATAAAACCGAAGAACATTTTCAGAAATTTTGCACATGACCGTTCTGTCAATCACAGCTATTTTCTCATTCAAATTTCAGTTACAACCTGAACCCCATGAAATTTGACGCAAATTGTTTGAGGTGTAATCTGCCACAACTATCCCTTTAATTCAGAAAATGAGCAGTAGCATTTGCAGTCTCTGTGCCATTTATCAGCATTACTGATTCTGAGAAAAGGATGAGAATGAGGCCAAGCCTGTGTTTTTTAACTCTCTGTAATTTCCCACTGTATCTCATTTATCTTTGGAGTGCAATGGGAAGCCCCAAAGGAACAGGAGCCACAGCACAGCACTACAGATATGACAAACAGCAGGCAGAATCTTCTGTAACTATAACAGCTGGATTTTTCTCCTTTACTGAAAATGGCCTGATTGCATCATCCCCCAGATCCCTTGCAATGCTATCTTCTCAGATGTGGGAGATGTATTTGTGAATTTTAGGACTCAAGCAGTGGTCTTGTTGGTTCAGAGCCCTTATTATTTTTCAACTGGTGGATGTCCTGCCAACATTCTACCAGGCCAGAGGCAGCACAAAGGTTGTAATAGACAGTGTTCCATGGCATGCATGCATCAAGAACAGGATCTCAGTTGAAAAGGTTTTTGAAGTACCGTATATACTTGTGTAATCGTCAACATTTTTGACCACTTTTTTTGGGGGGGGAGGGGTTGACTTTTACACGGGTCAAACTTTTGACCTCGTGAAGTACCTGTGTTGTTCAAGGCGCTGGGAGCAGATGGCTGGAATTAGGAGGTAAGTGTGGATTCACGATATTGGGAGTTCAGATGGTTGGGCAGTGGGGCGTCGAGAGTTTGGATGGGGGGTGGCCAAGGTGAAGGTCAGTGGTCGGGAGCTCAGATGGGCAGATGACCAGGGAGAGGGGTGTTCAGATGGGTGGGCCACCAGGATGAGGATCCATGGTTGGAAGCTTGGATGGGTGGGTGGCTATGGCATCAGGGATTTGGATGAACGGGTGGCCGGGGTGAGGATCCGTGGTCAGGAACTTGGATGAGTGGGCAGCCGGGGTGACGGGAGTTCAGATGGGCACATGGGCAGGGCAATGGGAGTTCTGATGGGCAGGCACCCAGGGCAAGGGTCCACTGTTTGGGTGTTATGAGCTCAGATGGACAGGTAGTCGGGGCCAAAAATAGTGGGTTGACTTTTACATGGGTCATATAAAAACATGATTTTTAGGTGAAGGGGAGGGGAGGGTGCACTATTATATGGTATCAATGATTACACAAGGATATACGGTCATTTACATGATTTTTTTTCCTTGCTAGTGTATCACATTTAGGTTCACAATGTAGTCTCCTCTACATTTGAGGAAGCAAATGCAAATTGGGTGACCAATTTGCAGAGCACCTGCTTTCAGTACACAGTAACATCTCAAAGTTTGCTACATCACATCTCAACCACACTGTCACTACTATACTGATTTATCTATTTGTGGGTTCTTGCACTATTGTATTGAGACCCTTCTCTTCCACCTCGCTAGTGAGTTTTTACAAATTCAGGTTACCATATAACCATATAACCATATAACCACTTACAGAGCGGAAACAGGCCATATTGGCCTTTCGACTCCACACCGGTTCACTTCTTTTTTTCTTTCTTCTTCTTTGGCTTGGCTTTGCGGACGAAGTCCTCAATAATTTCCTGTAGATTAGTTATGTCTTCCTTGCTCCATTTATTGTTACTTGATACTTGTAACTTGATATTATTTACTTTATTATTACTATATGTACCTATGTATTTTGCATATATTAAAACCAATAAAAAGATTGAACAAGAAAGAAAATTAATCTTGTTATGATTTAAAGCACAGGTACATGCTAACAGCCCCACTGGCTCTCATATTTCTTTTCTATATCAGAACAGGCCATTTCTGCTGTAAACCAGCTGTCTCTCATATTATCTCAGATTTTCTTTCTCATTCAGCATAGCCTAGGATATGTACTACAGCCCTCTTTTTTGCAATTTTTAAATTTATTTGCTTGTGCTGTCACCCTTGAATTGCTTTCATTTTAGAGCTTTATCATTTCACTCTCTCTAATTGCCCCCATTAATACATCAACAACATACCAAGGGTGTGTGAGTAGGAAAGACCAGACCAGATGCAATCGCACCACCAACCACAACATCCCTACCCACACTATTCTCCTTTTGCAGGATCAGTCTCTCCAATACCACCTGATCCACTCTTCCCTCCCCACCCATCCTTCTAACCCCTGGGCACATCCCACTCTAATTACGGAAAGTACAAAATGTGTTCCTACATCTCTCCTTCATCTCCATCCAAGGCTACAAGCAAATCAACAAGGTGAGGCAGAACATTACGTGCACATCATCCAAGCTATTAGATTCATTGAACTTGTTTAGTCTTCTCTACTTTGGTGAAGCCAAATGTGAATTGGCTAATTGCTTTGCCTAATACCTGCACTCTATCTGAATATTGAAACTAGAACTACCAGTAACTAATAGGTATCTGATTTAGTCTTTTCCATCTCTTCCTCACTTACTTACTGCCATTCTTATTTTTTCTTCTTTCCCCACCTCTCCCTTTCTCTCAATATACTTAATATCACCCTTCCTATTTTATTCTCGATTAAGGGACTTGACCTGAAATGTTGACTGACCATTTATACCCATGGATACTGCCTGACCTGCTGAGTATCTTCTGCTTCTCATTGTTTGTTCAAGATGACCAATGACCAGTGTTTCTCCAGCTAGTCCCAATTTTTGGTGGATGGGTAGAAGGATGGAGTGAACGCACTGCACTGAATATTTACCTTGGCTTAAAGTGAACTGGGGGACACCATAAAATTTGGACAATTAGCGCAGAGACAGAATATTGAAGAGCTAGTCATATGGCCTAATCCTGAACCTATTCCTTATGTTCTAATGTCCAGGGAGACACAGGAGAGGTGTTGAAAGTGTGGCTTTGGAAACTGATCTCTGCATTTGTGGCTGTTGCTTGCAGATGGTTCCTTGAGGAGGAAGGTTGTTGAGAAAGTGATGACTACATTTTGACACCTTGGAATTGCATTATACAAGTTGAGTCTATAAAGCTAAATGAGGGAGATATGCACTGGAAAATGGATGCTTGGCAGTTTCAACATCAAGGAGAGATAAAACAGTGTTAAATTTAGTTTTGCAGAGTAAACTATTCACTTATTATAAAACAGCCTCTTATTCTTAAATGCGGGTGGACATTCAGGTTACAATATTTAACCTTGGATGGCTATAATTTGTCAATGAAAATTAGAGCTGAATATGAAAGAGCCTGGAATCTTACTCATAAACCAAAACCCATTTATATAGAAATGGAGAAGGTACAGAGAATATAGGAAATATACAGAAGATAACATTTCAGATTAGAACCCTTTGTTAAAATTCTAGGATGTTATTTCTTTGAACACCTCTTGGAACTGTTGACAAGGATTAAGAATGTCCTCTGGGCTATTTTCCATTGAACACAGAACAGAAATTGCATACAAATCCAAACAATAGTTTCTTGAGTTTAAAGGTATCCTCTTAAACTAATTATGTGGATTACACCATAAACCTCTGGTGCGAGAGAGCCACTCTTTGCATTATTTACTAGTCTTTCAGTATTGCTTTTGACTGCTGTAAATACCTTGAGAAAATTATATATCTTGCATCAGAACTTATGAAAATGTTTAATTGATGCTAAACTACATTTAACAAAGAACAAAATCACCTTTTTATTGCTATTGCTCATTCATATGTAAAACTGCACAACATCACGCTTGTTTTAATCTTCTTGCTTTGTGATCTAAGCATGCCTTTAAGCTCCAATGCATTCAAAAGTAATGAAACTGAAGCTGCTAAATCCTAAAGGATTTCTGATCAGACATTAAAGAGTAACCATTTCATAGAAAACAATTATTTCTCCTTGTGAAGAAAAAACAGCAATCAGAACAGGTATTGATTAACATATATATTGAAAGATCAAAACAGCAAAAAAAAATTCAGACAAAACATCTTCACTAAAATTTCACTCTGAACTCTTCGCTTATCCTCTCATTTAACATTTTGATGATATTGGAGCTTGACTCAATTCTCTCAGGTTCAAGTGTCAGTGATTGGTTGTTGACAGATAAACTAGCAGCTTTGCCACTCAGGCCGCCAGTTGCCATATCACTCAGTAAGAACAAGTAAGATTATCTGAGCAACAAGTGTGGACTTTGTTTTAAATACTCAGCTTTCACTCTAATCAGCATGACCAAATTATTCCTGAAATACATTTATCTGCAAGGATATTCACAGGATACATATTCTTTGGCTTGAATATATATTGAATGATGGCATATCCAACTCAGATGTTGCTTTTTACCTCATGAGCATCAAACATGGAGCATTTATGAGGCATGTGGCTAAGGGTCAGAACATGACGAGTTAAAATTAATGGGCAGAAAATATTGCTTTTGTTTTAGGTACATTTTGCTGAATTGTGGATCAAAGATTTACAACAGCCAGGTGTGAATGTAAACAACATTCATTTTACATATAAACAACGTCAAAAGAAAAGAGGTGCTTGAATGTCACAGACAAATTATATAGAGCACATGCAGATGAAAGTACAATTAGATTGTTACACCCTTGATTTAGGTCATATATGATGTAAAAGTATATTTGGCAAAATACTTTCCTTTTAATCCTCAAGAAGCTTGATGGTCCACAGTGCTACCTATTTCATTTTGATTCTGATCTTAGTACAGATTCATCTTTCTCTGAACATCCTCCCCCACCTCCCCATGGCTATATTCAACACTCAGGCTTTCTTCACCTTATCATAAAACCTGGAGAGTTCCTTTTCCCAACTTGTACATGAATGGCAAATATTAGTTTGCAGATGTAGCTGGTTATTATTAAAGGGAATGAATTTTTTTATAAAAGGAAGGTTCTGCTGCAACTGTTCAGGGTACTGGCGAGGCACACCTGGAGTACTCTGTGCAGTTCTCGTCTCCTTACTTGGCATTGGAGGTGGGGCAGACAAAGTTCACCAGGTAGATTCTGGAAATGAGGGGTTAATTTCTGAGGAGAGATTGTGTAGCCTGGGATTATAACATTGAAATTCAAGGATGAGGAAAGATCTTACAGAAACATATAAAATGATGAAAGGAAACAATAAGATAGGAGTAAAAGATTGTTTACACTTGGAGGTGATATAAGAACGAGGAGACATAAACTCAATGATTGGTAGATATAAAACAGAGATGAGGAGGAATTGCTTCTCTCAGGTTAGTGAATATATGGAATTCTCTGCCGAATGAAGGAGTAGAGGCTGCCTGTATTTAAGGATAGATTTTTGAAGAGTTGGGGCAATAATAGCTATGGGGAACAGGCGGGAAAGTGAAGTTGAGTCCATGACCAGACCTTATTGAATGACAGAGCAGGCTCAACAAACCAAATGACTTCCTCCTGCTCATACTTCTTATGTTCACTCATGCCATGTCTTGGCAGGCTGAGATTCTTCCCCAGTCCCTTCCCTCAGAGACTTTATATCTAGGATGCCATGTAAAAGAGAGCACAAAAGATAAGTGTACAGAAATTAAAGGGAGACAGGAAGAGGAATGGAGTGATACTAAATGCAGATAAACACACAGAGAAAAATCAAGAATATAGTGAAAGAAAAAACATTACCTGAGAAAGAAAGCAATCCAGAAGTGAAAAACTAGCAAGGGAGATGATCAACAGAAATGTCAATCAGTTGAGACAGTAGACAATAATAAAAAACAGAGCATAAAATGAAAACAGTAGAGTGACAATTGGCAAGAGAAAGAGAGCTTCAACCTATCGCGATCAATGCCATTTAAGATTTGTTAGTATACAATGCTAAATTAGATTCTGTGGATCTCACTCCTGCTCACCTCTCCAGGGGAAATCATTCGCATTTACATCTCTCCTCTCTGTACTTCTCCAAAATACCGTCACTCCCATCCCCACAATGGATCCTTCTCCTGTATTCCTTTCCCTTGCTGCCACTTTATACCTTTTTCCTTCGCACTGCTTTTGTAAATCTTTTCAACAAGCATTTCATCTTGATACATCCTCTCTCCTGAACAATCCTACACTTACACCTCTCCCCTGTGTACCAACACAAGACATTATTATTGCCAAAGATGGAAACTGACATCCACCATGAAGAAGTATGAATAAGTATTCTAGGTGCCTTCCATTTACTTTCGTATCCTTTCGAAAGTTTCTAAACCTCTCAAAAACCTCTCTTGAAAAACAAGAGACTTTGGCGAGAAGAGGCAGAGACTAAGGTAAGATCAGAATCAGAATCAGAATTCATTGTCATGAACAAGTTGAACAAATCATGAAATTCGTTGTTTTGCAGCAGCGACAAAGAGCAAACATTCATAATTATAACCGTATTACAACATTACTAAAGAAAAATAATAGCGCACGAAAAGTAAGGTAGCATCTTTGGTTTATTGATTATTCATGAATCTAATGGCAGCGGGGAAGAAGCTATCCTTCTGTCACTGAGTGGTCATCTTTAGGCTCTTGCACCTGTTTCCTGATGGTAGCAGAGTGAAGAAGGCATGGCCTGGGTGGTGGATTCTTTGAGGATAAGGAAAGCTTTTTTAAGACACCACCTCACGTAGATGTCCTTGATGGAATGAAGTGATGTCACAGGCCAAGTCAACGGCCCTCTGAATTTTATTTTTATCCTGAGAGTTGGCACCTCCATACCACATGTGTTGCAACCAGCCAGAATACTCTCCACAGTACACCTCTAGAAGTTCACCAGAGTCTTCAGTGACATAACAAATCTCCTCAGACACCTCACAAAGTAGAGCTGCTGGTGAGCCTTTGTTTGTGATTGCATTAATTGAAAGCTCCAGGAGAGATCCTCAGAGATGTTGACACCCAGGAATTCGAAGTTCTTGACCCTCTCCACTACTGAGCCGTCAATAAGGAATGGGTGGTGTTCCCCTGACTCCCTCCTGAAGTCCACAATCATTTCCTTAGTTTTTCTGACATTGAGCGCAAAGTTACACCATTCAATGAGCTGATCTGTCTCCCTCCTGTATGCTCCCTCATTGTCGTTTGTGATTCTATCAACAACTGTGTTGTCATGGAAAACTTGTAAATGTTCTTAAGACTAAGGTGAGATGTTATTAGTATTTATTCTTTGACCTTATGTTAGTGTTAAGGTAGAATAGTCAGAATAGCAGCAGGGTTAGTGGAGTATTCATTTTGTGAGATGTGGAAATTCTGGGAGACTTGCTACCTTTAATAGCTACATCTGCACTAGGTGCATCGAGTGGCAACTCCTCACAGCCCATGTTAGGGAACTGGAGCTGCCACTCGATAATCTTCAGCTCATGTGGGAGAATGAATAGTTCATAGATAGGAGCTATCGGGAGGCAGTCACATCAAAGCTGCAGCAGTCAGGTAACTGGGTGACTGTCAGGAAAGAGAAAGCAAAATCAAGGAGGGTACTCCTGTGGTTGTTTCTGTCAATAATAAGTCTGACACTTAGGAAAACTGTTGGAGGGAATGAACCACCAGGGCAAAGCTGCAGTGTCTCTGGCACTGAGGCTGGTCCTGTGGCTCAAAAGGAAAGGAAGAAGAAAAGGAGAGTGACTGTGAGAGGGGATTCAATACTTAGAGTGAGTTGATAGGAGGATCTATAAACATGAAAGAAACACCACGATAATTTGTTGCTTCCCATGTGCCAGAGTCAGGTTCATCTCAGATCGGGTTCACGGCGTCCTAAAAAGGGAGAGAGAGCAACCAGAAATTGTTGTACATATAGGTATCAATGGCAGAGGAAGGAAAAAAAATGTGGCGCCAAAGAGAGAATACAGTGAATTAGGAAGGAAAATGAAAGACAGGATCTCAAGGGTAGTAATTGCAATATTGCTGCTTGTGTGACGTACCAGTGAGGGTAAGAATAGAATGATATGGCAGATGAATGCGTGGCTGCATAGTTGGTGCAAGGGGCAAGGATTCAGGTTTCTAGATCTTTGGAATCTCCTTTGGGGAAGGAACAAAAAGGGCAGGTTACTTCTGAACTACAAGGGGATCAATATCCTGAGCTGTTGAGGAGGATTTAAACTAGTTTGGTAGAGGGATAGAAACAAGAATGATAGGGCAAAAATAGAGCAGATGCTGGAAAGTCTGATGCAATGTGCAGCGTGATTGTGAGGAAGAACAGGCAGTGGAGGGAACATAAATGTAGTCAGCTGGAAGGATTGAAAGGTGTTTACTTCAATGCAAGTGATATTAGGAATAAGGAAGATGAACTTCCTTCAATGAACACAGATCAGTAAGAGGAATTATGATGTTGTGACCTTTACAGAAACTTGGCTGACACAAGGTCTGGATTAACTGATACAGGTACTGGGTTTAGATGTTTTCAAAGGCATAGAAAGGGAGGTAAAAGTCGGGGAGGGGGAATAGCATTACTAATCATGGATATATCACAGCTGTTGAAATGGAGGTTGTTGTGGAGGGATTATCCTCTGAGGCAGCATGGGTGGAAGTCAGAAAAAGGGAGGGAGTGATCATTCTACTGGGTAGCCCTCGGGACATTGAGGATCAGTTAAGTGGCAGATTTTGGAAAGGTGCAAAAATTATTATACGAGACATCAAAGTTCCTAATATTGACTGGCACCTCCTGACTGAAAGAGGGATAGATGGGGTAGAATTTATCAGGGGTGTCCAAGGATTCCTGATAAAGTATGTAGCCAACTAGAGGAGAGGCCATAATAGATCTAGTACTGGATAATGAACCTGGTCAGGTGACGGACCTCTCAGTAGGGGAGCAGTTCTATGACAGTGACCACAACTTGACCCTGAGGAGCAGTTAAGTAGGCAGATTTTGGAAAGGTGCAAAAATAACTGTGTTGTTGTTATAAGTGACTTCAAAGTTCCTAATATTGACTGGCATCTCCTTACTGAAAGAGAGATAGATGGGGTAGAATTTATCAGGGGTGTCCAAGAAAGATTCCTGTCACAGTATGTAGCCAACTGGAGGAGAGGCCATAATGCAGTGGTGGCGAACCTAACCAAAAGTGGCACATTTGATGATTAGAAGAGGTGCATTGAAGGAGACATGATAAGTGTAGATCCAAATCCAATTACCCCCTCCCCAGTTAGCACTGCCAGACTCCCAGTCAGTGCCGCCACACCCCACCCCCTCCAGTCAGTGTCTCCACCTGTCGAGACAGTGCCACTGAAGTCAAATACAACTTGGCAGCCACCAAGGCCAACTCTCACGAGGCCACCTTGTCATTGTTTATTTTGATGGAATGAATGTAAAAGGTTGGCCACCCCTGCCATAATGGATCCAGCACTGGGTCATGAACCTGGTTAGGTGATAGATCTCTTGGTGAGGGAGCATTTCTATGACAGTGACCACAACTTGACCGACTAGACTAGAATAATCAAGGAAGGATGAATTATGATGAGATTAGGCAGGAACTTGGGAGAGTAAACTGGGAACACATTGTGGTGGAACCACTTTTAATACTGTTTGTGTATGACTGGCCCGCCTCTCACTGATTGTATCTGTGGCTCCTCCCCTTGATTCCCTTAATAATGGCACCTCCCCCAGAACAAGCTCAGGTCTCAGGTCAGCAACATGGTAATAAAAGACGATCACTCAGGTAACTTCTAGTCTTTGAGGTAATTGATAGAGCTTCACAGAAGTAATGTGGAGGATGTTTATAGACCACGTGCAGGATTTTGGATAGGTTTGTCCAACTGAAACAGATAAAATATGGTAGGATAAAGGAACTATAGTTGACAAAGAGGTGAAATAGCTAATTAAGAAGAAGGAAGCATACTTAAATAAAGTTTAGGAAGCAAAAATCAGGAAGGGTTCATGAGAATTATATGGTAACCAAGAAGGAAATTAAATAAAGGACTTTGGAGAGCTAAAAGGAAACATGAGAGTGCTTTCGCAAGTAGAATTAAGTAAACCTTAAGGAGTTCGATGCATATGTGAAAATCAGAAGAATGAGTAGAGTGAAGGTAGGGCCACTTAAGGATAAAGGAGGGAATATGTGCCTGGCGGCAGAGGATGTCAGGGAGATCCTGAATTGGGGTGGATGACCTATGACCCACAGACTCGATCCAAATATATCTGGCCCAGTGCACGGGTGCTCTCCTCACCCTCGGTGTGAGGCTCCTCACTCTGTGCATGGCTCCCTCCCATCTCTGTGTGGCTTGCCTGCTCTCAGTGCATGGCTCCCCCACTCTCTGTGTTTTGGAGACCCCCTCGCCATCTGTTATGAATATACCTCTACTGTCCTCTGTGCTGGAGATTCCCTTGCCCTCTCCGTGAAACTTCCACCCACACTGGATCCTCCTGCTCTTTGTGCTAGTGACTCCCACTTCTATGCGAGACCCTCCCTCTCTCTCTGTCACTTCCTCTCTCTATGTGTGACTCACCCTCTCTTTGTGACACACCCTTCTCCATTGTGACATTCTTCCTCTTTCACTGCTTTATGTTTTGGGGTTAGTTATTTTGTTTTCATTGTGACTATTTTTTCTCCTTTAAGATTTTTTAAAATTGTGACATTTTAATGACTAACTCGTGATCTTGGGTGCATTTCCAGAATTGAAGATGCCTTCCCTGACCTGAAATGCGTCATTTCATTTATTTATTTGATTTATGGTAGCATCAGGGCGGCCCACTATTCAACCACTGACACACCAGCTGGACCACACACAGTAAAAGGTTGCCCACCTCTGTCCTAAATGAATACTTTATCACTAGAGAAAGGGATCTTGGTCAATGTAAGGCTAGTATAAAATGGTTATATGCTGGACCATGTTGAGGTCAAGAAAGAGAAAGTTCTGGATCTTCTTAAAACATGTAGATTGGTAAGTCCCTGGAACAAGATGAGATATACCCTAGGCGATAACAGGAAGTGAGGGAAGAGATTGCTGGGTCGTTGGTAATGATCTTTACATCCTCCATGGGTACATGGGAGATACTGAATGGAGAATCGCATATGTATTTCCCTTATTTCAAAAAGGTAATAAAGAGAATCTTGGGAATTGTTGTAGAGTGAGTCTTGCATCTCTGGTGGGCAAATTATTGGAGAGGATACCTAGGAACAGGATTTACGAGCATTTAGAGAAGCAAAGTCATCATGGTTGGTGAGGGCACACCATGCCTCACGAACCTAATTTAATTTTTTGAGAAAGTGACAAAAGAAACCAATGAAACTAGATGTGGTACATATGGATTTAGGTAAGGCATTTGATAAGGACCCCATTTAGAAAGTGATGGAATCAGAATTGATTCAGAATTGGCTTGCCTGTAGAAAGCAGAGGGAAGTAGTAGAAAGAACAGGAGAGTTCTGGGACCCTGCTCTTTGTGATTTTATAAATGACCTCGTTGAAGAATTGGAAGTATGGGTCAGTAAGTTCGGAGATGACGCGATGGTTGGAGGTGTTGTGGATAGTGTAGAAGATTGTTGTAGGTGGAAGAGTGTACAGTTAATGGCAGGATTCTTAGCAGTGTAGTAGAACAGAGTCCAAATGTGGTCCAAATCCATAGAACTCTCAAGGTTGATGCGCATGTTCATAGGGTAGTTATGAAAACTTATGGTATGCTGGCCTTCATTCGTCAGGAGACTAAGTTCAATATTGTGTTTAATTCTGGTTGCCTCATTACAAGAAAGATGTGGAAGCTTTGGAGACGATGCAGAGGAAACTTACTAAAATGTTGCCTGGATTGGAGAATGCGTCTTGCGAGGCAAGGTTAACCTTTCTTCTCTTTGGAATGAAGAAGGATGAAAGTTTAGGGGATACTGTATCAGGGTAAGTTTTTACACAGACAGCAGTGGGTGTATGGAGTGTATTTTCAGGGATAATGGAGGCTGCTATATTTAAAACTGTTAGACAGGCACATGATTCCAAGATAAATATTTGTCAATGACACCACAGCAGAATCACAAACAGCAGTGAGGAAGAGTACATGATGGAGAAGGATCAGCTTTCTGAGTGGTGTCACACTAACAAGCTTGCACTCAAAGTTAGCAAAACCAAGGACTTGATTGTGGACTTCAGGAGGAAGTCGGGAGAATATAATCCAGTCCTTATCGAGGGCTCAGTAGTGGAGAGGGTCAAGCCCTTCAAATTCCTGGGTGTCAACATCTCTGAGGATCTGTCCTGGAGCCTCCAAGTTAATGCAATCACAAAGAAGGCTCGTCAGTGGCTATAATTTGTGACATGTTTGAGGAGATTCAGTATGTCATCGAAGACTTGAAAACTTCTACAGGTGTACCGTGGAGAGCATTCTGGCTGGTTGCATCACTGTCTGGTCCTGAGATGCTAACACTCAGGACAAAAAAAACTCCAGAGGATTGTTAACTCATCACAGGCACCAGATCTCACTCCATCCTGGAATCTACAAGAGGTGGTGTCTTAAGAAAGCAGCCTCTATCCTCAAAGACCTCCACCATCAAGACCATCCCCTCTTCACTCTACTACCATCTGAATAAAGGAACAGGAGCCTAAAGACGAGCACTCAGTGACACAAGGACAGTTTTGTCCCCGCTGCCATCAGACTCCTGAATGATCCATGAACCAAAGACACTGCCTGACTTGACTTTTCGTGCACTGTTCATTATTTATTGTTGCAAGGTGGATAATATGAACATTTGGCACTGTGACGCTGCCACAAAACAACGAATGTCATGACTTGTTCATGACAATAAATTCTGATTCTGAGATAGCATGCCTGTGCTGGACAGCAGACCATGAGGGTTTGCAGACTCTGGGCAAGTAGCAGATTGGCACAGGCACCAGAAACTAGAGTTTGTGTGGCTGCAGAGGCTGGAGGTATGCTGGAGGAAAATCCATGGATATTCAGTCTTCTGAGGGGTCTCTATTTTACTTCTATTGTTAGGGGCACCGCCCAATGCTCATGACAACTCTTTTCCTTCTGGCAGAAAAACATCATGTATATTAAATTTTTAACCTGAAAATAAAAGGAACCTTTGAACACTGATGCGAGAAAAATAGAGGATTGTGAATGTGAGGTAGCAAAGGTTTAGATTGTTGAGTAGGTTAATATAGGTTGGCACAACATCATGGGACGAAGAGCCTGTACTGTGCTGCAATGCTCTAATCTATATCCCTTCAGTCAGAGTGGTGTGTTTGTGTGTGTGAGTGAGAGAGAGAGAGAGAGAGGGTGAGTGAAAGATAGAGCATATTTAAATATGACTAACTGTACTGATTATACACCTGTAGTGACTTCTGTTTATGTTCACATTATAAACAACCTATTAATCATTTTTTCAGTTGAAATGTCAGATTCTGTCATTGTACATAACCTTTCAGTTTGTTTTTGAAAAAGATTTTAATATACCTTATGCAATTAATATGACAAGGCTTCCAATATTTAAATAAATTTACTTCAAAAACTGTTAAACTTGATTAGTTGAGTTCTTCCAGCATTTACTATTTTTGTTTCAGATTCCAGCATCAGCATTTGTTTATTTTTAATAGCTTTTTAACAGTGAATAGTTTGGCCATCAATATCAAGAATTACCACTGAATTAAAATCTTCAGCATTTCACACTCCAGGGGCCTTTTCAGTTAACTTGATCCTATACATCTTCTTCCCACCTTAAGTTAAAATTAAGGCTGCAAAAAAAAAAATTGAAAAAGAGAGAAAGCATGCAGCAATGATTCTGAATGTTAACAGGAGATGTTGATGCACAAATAGAACGGATCCAGAGGGTCCTGTACCCAGCAAGGTGTGCAGTTCAATTCCCAAGCGCACAAAAAGAACACTGAAAAGGTAATGCAAAATGAATGTTCAAAACTCAGCAGTACGTGCCTCGGGATGATGCCAGAAGATAGGCATTGACCTCAAAAGAATGTTCAAGGTCTGTGGCTACATTGTAAAATGCCATATCTAACTAAATGTCCCAATATCTTTTTTTTAATACTACTTTATTTCCTTGAACTCTGATAATTGAATATTTATTGGCTATCAGCATTTATTATCTATTTTTAAAATTTAATTTCTTATTCAAGAAAGATACAGATTAAATATGTTAAAAGTCAAAAAGATACATTACACATAAATCATATTATTTCATCCAAGGTATGTCACATTTTCAAACAAACAAATTACATTGTATTAATATTTTATTATTTTATTATAAAAAATATCTAAACCCACGACCAAGAAAGAAGCTGTTTGGCTAAAACAAAAAGGAAGACAGAATTCTTTTGACCTCATTAGTCAACACTTCTATCTTCATATCAAATCAGATTATGAAAGTAATTCAGAAAGGGTCTCCACAGTGTTTGAAAATTTACATTCAAATCAGAAATTGAGCATCTACTTTTTAATTTAATTTAATGTAAATTGTTGTAGTTTTATATTTATGAAGTTACCTGTTCAGGTGCAAGGATTTCAGTGCATATGTGCATTGTATAATATATATGTCAATAAACTCATTATTGTTACCTAACACCATGAATTAACTAATTTTAAACATTTGTGCATCTCATATTTAAACCTGTTGCCAGCTACTTTATGATAGCAAGTTGCATGACACTCAATGATGCTCTTTACTTTCACCTTCAGCAGAATGACGCATGAAAGTAGAATAAGCAGGAGAAAGGAAAGGTTGAATGTTTAAATCTCAAGAATCACACAATGCTTATGAATAAAGGAAGGGACTTTCTGAGGCAAGTCGTTCATTGGGGAGCAATGCCCATTGGAGTTGACAATATCATCATATCTAATCCTCATTTTTTCATCCATCTTTCTTCTCATCCCATAACCTTCCTTTCAGACACCAAAGAACAGGAACTTGTCAATGCACTGACGATGAAAGTGCAGGTAATGAAGATGAAGACACACTCTCAGTCAATTTCACACACACCTGCGCATGGTCATACATGCTCACACACCAGTTCAGGTACAGCCATTATATGATGAATTTTGATATTTTGAGGGGTAGCATAAGTATCAGTTCTTTAGTTTGTGAAGTTGTTCACAAGTTCTACCAAATAGAACCTTGATAGATTGTTTTCAAATAAAAAGCTGATGTATGCATTTGGTGAAATCTTGGTGGGTTAGGAAATCTGGCAGAGACAGTGGCAGATTAACCATTAGGCTGAGTAGGCTCAAACCTAGGGTCCTGAAAGGAAATTGGCTATAGCAGTCATTGATTGGTGACAAATGTTTTTTGGACCTGTTATCGATTGGTGTTCCAGCTCGAAACATCGACTGTTCTTTTTCTCCCGCTGAGTTCCTTTTGCGGATTGTGTTTGGCCTCAGACCACGACATCTGCCTTCTGCTTGTGTGCCTCCAGTCGATTGGGTGTCAACGGTGTAAGATGATTGGGCACGTTCAGCCCTTCAGCTATTAGCTGGTGTGGATCGGGGTTTGCAAGCTGTGCATATATGAATCACCGCAAACTCAAGGAGCAAAACAATATTCAATTTACGTTAGAAGTAAATTGGAGAGCTGTGAGTAAAATGTTTTATTTAAAAACTGGATTTATTGGATGCAAATTGTGCCCCTCAGTTCAGTAGGGCTGAGACGAGGATTTGGAGTCGGGCACTGGGAACTCCAGTGTGTGCTAGGCCAAGGGGAGGGTTCAGAGTTGGGCGTCGAGCGTAGTACAATTTCTTTAGTTCTTCAGCCCACCTGTGGGCTTGTGAGTCACTAGGATGTATCAAGCTCTGGCAAGAGATTGACTGCATGATATATATCTAAATACATACATTTGCTGTAGAATTTATCTGTCCTTAATGATCACCTAAATGTTCAGGTGAGCATTCATTTTCAGCACTGAAGAGGATCAAAACCCATTTATGCTCAACAATGAGTGATGAGAAACTTAGTCACCGATTCATTGATTTACATGCTGTTAGCAACACTTTTATAAACTAAAAAACATGGAAGTTATTTATAAATGTAATGAAAAATAAATAAATAAAAGGACTAATTGATTTGTATAACTTTATGATATTATACATGTAGTACAGCGATACATACAGCGACAACAGACTCGCCAAGGCAAATAGCGCCTTTGGAAGACTACACAAAAGAGTCTGGAAAAACAACCAACTGAAAAACCTCACAAAGATAAGCGTATACAGAGCCGTTGTCATACCCACACTCCTGTTCGGCTCCGAATCATGGGTCCTCTACCGGCACCACCTACGGCTCCTAGAACGCTTCCACCAGCGTTGTCTCCGCTCCATCCTCAACATCCATTGGAGCGCTTACACCCCTAACGTCGAAGTACTCGAGATGGCAGAGGTCGACAGCATCGAGTCCACGCTGCTGAAGATCCAGCTGCGCTGGATGGGTCACGTCTCCAGAATGGAGGACCATCGCCTTCCCAAGATCGTGTTATATGGCGAGCTCTACACTGGCCACTGTGACAGAGGTGCACCAAAGAAAAGGTACAAGGACTGCCTAAAGAAATCTCTTGGTGCCTGCCACATTGACCACCGCCAGTGGGCTGATAACGCCTCAAACCGTGCATCTTGGCGCCTCACAGTTTGGCGGGCAGCAACCTCCTTTGAAGAAGACCGCAGAGCCCACCTCACTGACAAAAGGCAAAGGAGGAAAAACCCAACCAACCAATTTTCCCTTGCAACCGCTGCAATCGTGTCTGCCTGTCCCGCATCGGACTTGTCAGCTACAAACGAGCCTGCAGCTGACGTGGACTTTTTACCCCCTCCATAAATCTTCGTCCGCGAAGCCAAGCCAAAGAACAGCGATACAAGTTATTTAAAGTAACTTAATGTCACTTTATTTTATTCAATGAAGAATAGGGCGGGGGTCAAAGTCAGGGGGAAGCCAAACTAATGCTCAGCCTAGGGACCAGGTGGTAGTTGATCCACCACTGGTCAGAGAACCTGGTAATTTCAGGTAGCAGAGAGAAATCTGGCATCAACTTGCACTGATACGATGGCAAAACCTGATCCTCATTCAGGAGGGTGATGACTAACTCCTCAACCCACTTCAGAAACCAACAATGATGCAGCATCTGAAGGCCACAGTGATTCGTGTTCCAGGACCCAAGGAGATGGTAACTGGCCCTCCAAAGGACAGCTAAGATTGTAGAAATGCCTTCTCAGACAAATAAATCCTGGTCTATCATTCTCTCACAGAGTTATAATGAGTGTATAACTAAGTTGCCCAAACAGTTGCCTGTCAGCCAGTTTGTCCATATTATGCTGAATTTAGCATGGTCTTTGATAAGGTCACGCAAGGTAGGCTTGTCTGATCGCACAGATTCCAGGGTGAGATGGCTGATTAGGTGCAGAATTGGTTTGATGGTAGGAGATAAAGGGTGATAATGGAGAGTTGTTACTTAGATTCGCAGGGATTGATGCACTGTTGTCACCTATATTATACCAAGGGTGATGTCATTAACAGGGTTGGTAAGTTTGCAGGTGACAATGACATTGGTAGTAAAGTGGCCAGTGAATAAGCTTATTTAAGATTACTACAGAATCTAGATGAACAGGGAAAGTGGATTGTGAAATGGCAAATGGAGTTTAATGCAGACAAGTGTAAGGTGTTGCACTTTTGTAGGTTAAATCAGAGCAGGATTTACACAGTAAAAACACAGAAATGCTGGAGGAACTTAACAGGTCTCATGGTAAGCATAGATTTTTTTTCCAAAAATAGATTTTAGTCACTATAAATTATTTATAAAAAGAAAACTGTTTAAAGTCTCTTTCCACCCATACATTTCCATCATTGGACATTGTACATTCATTTCTATTTACATCATTTCCACCCCTGTGGCCCCTTATTACTTCTCCCCATCTCTGCTCTTCCCCTCAGTCTCAGTACATCAAATCCCAGTAATGGGAGTGATCTAGACTGTGGGTTTTTTTCTACAGCGTCCTCGCATTGGCTGCACCAAGCCTCGCACATACTCCTGCAGTCAGGAATGTGTCAGTCAGCAGCATTCATGCACCAACAACTCTGCGTGCTGAAAAACTGAGAGATTTTGGGCAGACCAAAGTGTGTCTTACACCGAGTTGATGGACTTGCAGCAGTTCTTGATGTCTGACTCTGTGTATGTCCATGGGAACAATCCATAGATCAAGGAATTCTGTGTTATGCTCCTTCTGGGGATGAACTGTGACAAGGACCTTTGCATCTTTTTCCACACACTCAGTGAATCTGCAATCAGCAAAGAGGTGACCGACTGTTTCATCTCCATCATAGTCATCTCAGGGACAATGGGGTTGTGGGTAAGGTTACAGGAAGAATCTGACTGGGAGGGCTCCTCACACCACCAGCCAGGCCAAGTCCTGGTGCTTGTTTGTAAGCACTGGTGCTGAGTCATTCTGCCAGATAACCTGGATGATCTGCTCAGGGAACCACCCTACCAGGTCAATCAAGTTCTCATCTCATTGTTTACAGGAATTTCCATGCTGACCACTGCTTGATGGCCTAGTGGTCAAAGGTATTGATCTGGAAAGATTTTTCCCTGAAAAACAGGTGGTGTGGCAAAGTCCAACTGACTGGGGCATTGTGTAGCAACAGGGCCAGACCCATCCTTCATAATACCTGGAACAGGTAAAACCTCAGCACATAGCAGTTCTTGGTGCCCTCGTACTTTGGTTTTATCCTCAGTCTGATGTAACCACACATGAACGTGGTCATCAGAATGAAGGCTATATTGGGTATACACTTGCCCCCATTGTCTAGGACTTGTAAATGGTGACACTTTAGAGCTTTTCCATTTTGGATCCCCATACGAACCTGAAAACTTCTCTGGTGACCGCCAGGGTGGAGGTGTGGGAGATAGGCCACACCTGTGCCACATTCTTCTTTCTTTGGCTTGGCTTCGCGGACGAAGATTTATGGAGGGGTAATGTCCACGTCAGCTGCAGGCTCGTTTGTGGCTGACAAGTCCGATGCGGGACAGGCAGACACGGTTGCAGCGGTTGCAGGGGAAAATTGGTTGGTTGGGGTTGGGTGTTGGGTTTTTCCTCCTTTGTCTTTTGTCAGTGAGGTGGGCTCTGCGGTCTTCTTCAAAGGAGGTTGCTGCCCGCCGAACTGTGAGGCGCCAAGAAGCATGGTTTGAGGCGATATCAGCCCACTGGCGGTGGTCAATGTGGCAGGCACCAAGAGATTTCTTTAGGCAGTCCTTGTACCTCTTCTTTGGTGCACCTCTGTCACGGTGGCCAGTGGAGAGCTCGCCATATAACACGATCTTGGGAAGGCGATGGACCTCCATTCTGGAAACGTGACCTGCCCAGCGCAGTTGGATCTTCAGCAGCGTGGATTCGATGCTGTCGGCCTCTGCCATCTCGAGTACTTCGATGTTAGGGATGAGGTTGCTCCAATGAATGTTGAGGATGGAGCGGAGACAACGCTGGTGGAAGCGTTCTAGGAGCCGTAGGTGATGCTGGTAGAGGACTCATGATTCGGAGCCGAACAGGAGTGTGGGTATGACATCGGCTCTGTATACGCTAATCTTTGTGAAGTTTTTCAGTTGGTTGTTTTTCCAGACTCTTTTGTGTAGTCTTCCAAAGGCGCTATTTGCCTTGGCAAGTCTGTTGTCTCTCTCGTTGTCGATCCTTGCATCCGATGAAATGGTGCAGCCGAGATAGGTAAACTGATTGACTGTTTTGAGTTTTGTGTGCCCAATGGAGATGTGGGGGGGCTGGTAGTCATGGTGGGGAGCTGGCTGATGGAGGACCTCAGTTTTCTTCAGGCTGACTTCCAGGCCAAACATTTTGGCAGTTTCCACAAAACAGGACGTCAAGCGCTGAAGAGCTGGCTCTGAATGGGCAACTAAAGCAGCATCGTCTGCAAAGAGTAGTTCACGGACAATTTGCTCTTGTGTCTTGGTGTGAGCTTGCAGGCGCCTCAGATTGAAGAGACTGCCATCCGTGCGGTACCGGATGTAAACAGCGTCTTCATTGTTGAGGTCTTTCATGGGTTGTTTCAGCATCATGCTGAAGAAGATTGAAGTGAGTTGGTGCGAGAACGCAGCCTTGCTTCACGCCATTGTTAATGGAGAAGGGTTCAGAGAGCTCATTGCTGTATCTGACCCGACCTCGTTGGTTTTCGTGCAGTTGGATAACCATGTTGAGGAACTTTGGGGGGCATCCGAAGCACTCTAGTATTTGCCAAAGCCCTTTCCTGCTCACGGTGTCGAAGGCTTTGGTGAGGTCAACAAAGGTGATGTAGAGTCCTTTGTTTTGTTCTCTGCACTTTTCTTGGAGCTGTCTGAGGGCAAAGACCATGTCAGTAGTTCCTCTGTTTGCGCCACACCTGTGCCACATACAGCAGTACCAAAAGCACCTCACATCTGATGACTAGGTTCTTCCCCGATATCAAGAGGGACACTGCACCCACAGTCCCAATTTCTGGTGGACATTTGCGATCCACTTTGACCAATTCTTGTTACAAGCCTCAGCCCCTCCAAGCCAGATCCCCAACATCTTCAGGCAGTCAGATCTGACTGTGAAGGGGATAATGGACTGGTCAATCCAGTTACTGATGAGCATCGCCTTGCTCTTCTTCCATTTTACCTTGGTTCCTGAGGCTGAATCAAATTGGCTGCAGATGCTGATCGATCTGTGGGCCAATTGTTTGTCCAAATAGAAGGCAGCAACGTTGTCCAAGTACAAGGAGTCCTTGACCCAAGTGCCTCCACTACCTGGCAACATCACTCCTCTTATGCCCTCGACCTTACTGATGGATTCACCAAATGGCTCCATGCAGAACACTAATAGGGCTGCAGAGAGCAGACAGCCTTACCTAACTCCAGAACTGATGGGGAAACTATGTTTCCCATCCATTGATTTGGACTGTGCTACAAGTGTCAATATAGAGCAGTTTAATTCAAATTCAGATTCCCTCTGCAAAGCCCATCTTGGAGAGCATGTCCATCATGTACATGTGCAATATCCAGTCGAAAACCTTCTTTTGGTCTAAGGTGGCCAGGCAGGTGTCCACTCCCTTCTCCTGCACATAGGTGATGGTATTCCTGAGAAGCATGAGGCTGTAAGAGATTTTCCTGCCTGAAACCATGCAGGTTTGGTCTTTGTGAATTATCTGTGCCAGGGCAGACCTAATTGAGTTGATGATGGCTGTGGACAGGATTTTTTAGGCAACATTTAACAATGATTATGGATCTCTAATTCCTGATATCCTCCTTCCCCTTCTGTTTGAAGATAAGGGTGATAATGCCATTTCTGAAGTTTGTATCCCAGGAGGATAGCATTGTATACTTCCAGCAGGTCCAGATCCACTAAATCCCACAGAGCTGTGTACAACTCAGACTGGAAGCTATCATTTCCAGAGGTTTTACTCAGCCAAAAGGAGCTAATGAAGTCCGTCAACTCCCCCAGGGTAATTGGCTGGTCCAGAATTTCCTTGTTGTAATCATCTAAGGTGTCTATGATAGAGGACAGGATGTTTTTGGAGGCCATTCTGTCTGTAGCCTTTGTGTTGTACAGTTCAGTATCTGCTGATCCTCTGTACACCCATTTATGAGGATGTGACTGAGCTGTTCTCTTCCTTCAGGCTGTGGATCACAGAAATTCCTCTGTGAACCTTTGGAAAAAGAAGAATGAGCTTGTCTCATCCTGCTGCATTGTGTGAATTCTTGTTCAGAAGATAAACACCTGAGAACTCTTTAATTCTTGAAGTTTCTCCCTCACATTCATCCATCTTGA
The DNA here is from genome assembly GCF_036971445.1 of Narcine bancroftii. Classification (NCBI taxonomy): domain Eukaryota; kingdom Metazoa; phylum Chordata; class Chondrichthyes; order Torpediniformes; family Narcinidae; genus Narcine; species Narcine bancroftii. The sequence goes on from NC_091469.1 coordinate 421,853,228, forward strand.
CTGCAGAAGGAAGATTTGCTGCTGATCAGTCTGGAGTTCCTCTGACTCCATCTTGCTCTCTGAACACCTTTGAGGATAAAGAAACTTTTGATGTTTTCCTTGGTCACTTCCCACCAGGTCACTGGGGAGTCAAGGGAGGGGTTCTCAGTTCTCCAACAAGCGTACGCCTTTAGTTTCTATATGTTCTCAGGGATAAGCAACTGCACATTCAGCTTCAACTTTCTCCTGTTCATCTTGTGGTCCTCCGATAGGGGACAGGTGATGCGAAGGAGGCAGTAGACAGAGAAGAACACCAGTGTAATGTCAGTGGCTCTGACCGTGACGGCCTTTGAAACAAAGACAAAGTCATTCCGAGACCAGGTTGAGCCATTCAGTCTTGACCAGGTGGGCAGTGGCTGTGCTCCACCTGCAGGGTTGCGGTGTGTCATTTATATTTCCATCAGGAGTCTGGATGAAGTGTCCAGTCTGCTGTAAGCACCACCAGATTGTCCAGCCGCATTGAAATCACCAGCTAGGTTGACCCGCCTGGACATCGCAGGCAATGGTCAGAGCTGTTGGAAGGTGGTCAGCTTCTTGTTTTGCACGAGTGAGGTGTACATGTGGATCAGCTAGACCAGGGTTATCGTGCAACTTCAAATCAACCTCAAGGAAGTGTCCCCAACCACCTCCTTCACCTTAGTGATTACAAAGTTGTCTCCCCACAGCGAAATACCAAAACTGGATGCGTGACAATCATTCCCCCCACCCCCTTTAACATACAGACAACCCATGGGGTTACCATCGTGACCTCCGATAGCACTGAACAATTAAGATTTTTCTTCCTGAACATTATTGGTGCATTTTATGCTGCTGATCATCTAAATAAAAATTCTACCACGCATCATTTTTTCTGATACTGTATAACCTATTTTTGTGATTCCCTATCATATTTTAAGTCTAATATATATTTCGCACAAAGCAAGATGTTTTGGTCAATTCAAGCATGCCTGGTTATGTCTTTGGCTTGGGCATGCTTAGTCAAGATAGATGCAGACAGGCTCTAAAAGCAGCTCAAATATACAGATGCAGTGCATTACACTAAAAAAAGATTGAATACATGTTGATCCACATGTTCTTCAGGAAATAGCATAATGAGTGTACATAACAATAGCATTTATTGTCTTCAGGAAGATTTAATACAGCAGAATTTTTTAATTAAAAAAAATTAAACATACAGCATTGTAACAGGTCATTTCAGCCCATGAGTTCATGCTACCCAATTTATACCCCATTTACCTACACCCCCAGTACATTTTGAACAGTAGGGGGAAACCAGAGCCTCTGGAGAAAAACTACGCAGAAACAGGGAGAACGAACAAACTCCTTACAGACAGCATGGGACTCGAACCCTGGTTCAGACCTGATCACTAGTGATATAAAGGCATTGCGCTAACCACTACGCCAACCGTTCTGCCCTGTGTATCATCAATGTGGCAACAGGTGTGATACATTTGTGGTAAGTATATGCTTGACAGATTATGTTATATTTTATATAGATATGTTTTAAAAGAGATAAATTGTAACAGATTTTTTAGTGTAGGTCACATACAAACACTTCAAAACAGATATAATTTAAAATGTCAGAGCTCTGCTCAAACCAGGCTGTCCAGGCTCCGAGCGCCTTTGCAAAAACTTTGAAGAATGCCTGTATAGACTTTACAAGTAGGTGTTAATTGGACATGCTGTGGAGAAATGGATTATTATTTTGGAAAGCAGCAGATGAACGAGCTCAGAAGATTGTGTCCAGTGCTGCAGACTGAGTGCAGTTTGCTGTTCTAAGAGGATCTATATACAATATAAAATATAACATATTCTGTCACAATGCATAAAGCTCAAAGACACAGCATGACTGCACTTAATAAGAAAGCCTATGAGCTCTACTTCATTTGTAAAATTGGTGACCAAGAAAAATCCTGGGCTCCTCACATTTATTGTGCAACATGTGCCGGGATACTTGGAAGTCAATACCATTTGCAATCCCAATAATATGGCAAGAACAGAAGGATCACTTGACGAACTGCTATTCTTTATCTGACCCATGTATCTGGCTTCTCTACTAAAAATAAGAAAACTATTGAATACCTCAATATGCCTTCAGCCATGAGTCCAGTGCCACATGACAAAAGTTTGCCAGTTCCGAAGCCATGAAGTCATGAAGCCTAGATGAGGCAGATGAAGATGCCACAATGCGTGAACCAGATGTGGAAAATAACACTGACCCAGATGTTGAACTGTTTATGTCTGGTTTATCCTCATGAATACACAGCCAGAATTAAATAGTCTGATCAGGGACTTAGGGTTGTCAAAAGCAAAACTCATTGGTTCAAGATTGCAAGGATGGGGTTTACTGTTACCAGGTATGATTGTTTTTTTTGTCTTTTGGAGCTGTCAAGAACATTTGACAAACTTCTTTACATAGGTTGACAACCTCAGAGAAAATAGCATGCAAGGCATTTAAAGATGTTGTTGAGAAGTTTTTTTGGCAACTACAGAACACCAAACTACATCCAGCTGATTGACCACATTCTTCAAGCTACAATGGTGACCTGGTGGGAAGTGACCAAGGAAAACATCAAAAGTTTCTTTATCCTCAAAGGTGTTCAGAGAGCAAGATAGAGTCAGAGGGAACTGAGCCATTGAAAATTCAATTTCTACAGTCGCACTTGGACTTTTTCCTTGATCTTGGTGCAGTCATTGTTGAACATGGAGTAAAGTTTCACCAGGACATTGCAACCATGGAAGAGAGTTATCAGAGCAACTGAAATCCATCAATGCTGGCTGACTAATGGTGGACAGTGACACAAGAAGCATCAGGTACTGAGTATAAATGAAAATCAGCGATAAACTAATGCAATGTGTTAGTATTTTATACAAATAAAACATGCTAAATTAAATAAAAGTTAATTTCATGTTTCTCCAACTTCCTACATGATACAGCAAATCTGAAATTATATTTGTGATCAGTTTGAAGTTGTCCATCATAATCTCTAATTTTTTTTTCAGGAAGCAAACCTTTGATGGAGGAAGACCTCCATGACAGAGGACAGGATGTTTTGGTAGGCCATTCTATTGCAGCCTGTGTCATACAGTCGGCATGAAAGTATCTCCTGATCCCCTGTAGGCCCATCTGCAGTTTGCAATCCTTACAGTCCAGTGCCAAGCAGTGCGAGCCCTCATGCCAAATGCTTTGGTGAGCTGTATCATTGATTTCAGCTAAGGAACAGAAAGTGATCTTCCTCTGGGAGCAGTGTATCCTCAGGCAAAGCTTGTGGGAGATCCAACTGTGCTTCTGCTCCGCTGTCTTGTATTCTTCTCCCAAAGATTGGTGGGGGGAGGGAAAGAAAGACTGCCTCTGCTCTACCCCCAATCTCACAGAGGTTGGGGCAAAGGCCTCTGTACTGTTCCTGCTCTCCTGGAGCTGGGGATGATGGCCTTGCACTATTCCCTGGAGCTGGGAGTTGCCAGGTAATGTACATCCCACTTTTGGGCTTAATTGAAACCCATTTTCCTCATTTCTTTCCCCTCTGCCTTGGCTCTTCCTCTGACTTCATCTGATACTCATGCGATGAGTGGTTGTTGCCTTCTATTTACACCATGTCTCTTTCTTTCCACTGCTTGCAGTGTCAGTTGCCAGTTTCTTCCATGGGGCTCTTTGGGTTTTCACTATCTGCCATTTTTCCTCCACAGTCCCTCCTCCATCGACTCTGCCTTCTCATGAGGAGCCTGTGGCCACATGGCTCTGGTTGAAAGGTTGCAGGTGGACATGCGTGGAGTCTCCTTGCTCTCCCTTGCCTCGATCTCTACTAGGGCCCTGTTGCAGTTGAGACTGAGGGGATGTTGATCTTGCTGCGTGGTGATGTTGGCCATTTACCTTCTTATTGCCTGTGTATAGGTGGCTCCCATTTTGGGAAGGTTTCCCCACATAAGTTCCCCACATAACTTGCAGCACTTGCTCACTGCCCTGCCCTTGTTCTGGTGACCTTCCTGCTTGCAGTTCTTGCAGATGACTGTTCTGCATTGGTTTGCCATATGCCTACACACCAGTGGACTGTCCAGTGGAGACCAAGTACCCAAGGTTCCCTTTAATGGCAAATACTGAAAGGGTTGGGGTGAATGATAGCTCTTTTGATTCCTGTCTCAGCTTGGTGTTTGCTGGTCCAGATTCTAAGCATGTCCCCTCATCATTATGACCTAAGGAAATGAGCACATCATGATTGGCACATGTGTGTTCAAGATGTGCTCCGTTATTACTTGTTCCTTATGCTTTAGAAGGATGAAAAATGGCTGTGCCTTGAATAGCCCCTAGACTTCCTTCTCCTGGAAATCTGGAAGCATCTTTTGCCATCCTGCTTCAGTTTTGATGTCATATTGAAGTGGCGGTTATCTGTGACATCCTGATGGCAGTAGATGTTTTTTGCCTCAAATTTGTAGCATTCCATTATGACCTTGTGGACAAAGAGGACCTGGGAAAATGGGGAACCTCCTGTCAGGTCCTTCACTGCAACCCTGGTGGTGTTCCAAGTTATTTGTCCTCCCAAGGGGTTTCTGCCACAGGTATCCTCACGGGATTTGCATTTCAGGCCAGAACCCTTCATCGAGGTAAAAAAAATGTATAACTTTAGTCCGGAGCCCATCATTAAGGTATATAACGTGAACATTTTGGGCCTGAGTCCTTTTTCAAGGTACATTTCAGGCCCGAACCCCTCGTCAAGTTATGAGCAAAAAGCAGGGAGTCACCTGAATAAAAATGCTGAGGAAGGAGGAAAGAAAGCTCAGCCAAAAGACGAAAGGCTATAATTGGACATGGATAGGAGAAATGGAGATGAAAGGAAAGAATTGATCAGGGGGGTGGGTTGTGAATGCAGAGCTGAAAAAAAGGGACAGAGAAAAAGGGAAAGAGAGGGAGATAGAGTTAGAGCAAAGGAGACAAGTATTGAGGAAGGGGAAAGATGAGAAAGGGGAGGACTATCATAAACTGATGTTTGTGCCTTCTGGTTGGAGGGTATCCAGACAGAATATAAGATGCTGTTTCTCCAATTTACAGGTGGTCTCAGTTTGACAATGCATGAGACCATGGACAAGAAAATCAGCATGGGAATGGGGCAGGAATTGAAATGAGTTGCCACTAGGAGATCCCCGCTCTTGCAGCAAACAGAGCAAAGGTGCTCAACTAAGTGATCTCCTAGTCTGTGTCCAGTTTCTCAGATGTAGAAGAGGCCATAAAGGGATCTGATGGAGAGGAGGCCACATCAGGATGTTAAGATGATGTCTCGCCCATTTTTCAGCAAGAGACACCACTTTAGAACTAGGCCCCCCTAAAAACTGTGTTTTTCCCACTTCAGTGCTTAAATAAAAAAAACTTGGACATCTTTATATTGTGAACAAAATTTTTGCCATACTTCTTTTATGCACATGTGAGACAATGTATGCCAATTTAAATGAAACAGGTTTGAAAATTGGTGGTCTTCAAATGTTAATACTTTTAAATGTTAACAAATGAATTACTTTACAGTCGACTTTGTTGGCATTCTAAATCTTTCCAGGGTCATTCACCTATGTTACATTGCTAAAGCTGAAATACTAATTATGTTATCCTGAGGTTAAATAAAATATTACCATGTTGATTATTTATTTTTACAAGACTGTTTTAGAAAGATACTGGATCATGACCATCTCAGCTTTATACCATGTAACAATTATACTGTTTAAGTCAAGACTTCATTAATTGACCCTGATCAGATAAGGTCAACTAGTCAACTTTTGATTACAGCAGCAGGTTTGAGGCTTGTTACTCTCCAACACCTGACAGGTCAATGGAAAATTGTTCTTCAAACAGCTAAGTGTCTGATTGTGCAATACCTAAATCAGTCTCATTGATTATTCACACACTAATAGGTTGGTGAAGTAATTAGGTTCTTTTTTGTGGATTATCAACAGAGGAGAGGTCAAATAACTACAAATTGTGGCAGAAAACAAGAGTTGTCAAGGACTTCAACATTCCTGATCGGTTCAGAGATGCTAGAGCAATGTCTGATAACGATATGCTGATACCATGTTCTTGAGGGTTTGATTGCCCTGTTACAGAAATCCAATGAAACATGAGTGATGGGCACTTCTTTCTACAACTTTCATTGAGCCCCAGGTTTCTATCAATGCCAATTATTATTCTATGTAGCAAGTAAATATTGAAATATAGTTGGTTTTCCTCAAAATTGCTCCTCATCAGAATGTTTCACTGCAGGTACAGAATCCACATAATTAACCAGAAATATAGTTCTACCTTAAAGACTGGAGATGTGCCTAGAGCATGAAATTTGTGCATGCATGAATCCTGGCTGTTGTAATATCCTTTTCAAAACTGGGTTTCTGTGGCACCTCTGGCACACATAAGACAGTGCAACAAGAGGATAGGGAGACAGGTGGGAACTGCTGGTAGAAAACAATATATCACAGAGTTATCTTTGCCCTTTAACATGATTCTAGTAATAGACTGACCAAATCCCAGTAAAGTGCCATCTGTGAAAAGCATAGCTGCACCATAACGAGTGTTGCACCCTTCTGAGCAGATACAGTGAGAAGCAACAGAATTCGAAAAATTAAAATTTGAAAATCAAAATTGTATTTTACTTCCTTTGGTTATTTGACCATCAGAGGTTGCCCAAACATACAGGCAACAGAACATAGGACAATACCAGGCCCTTCAGCCCTCGATGTTGTGCTAATCCTTTAAAAAAAGTATTAAACCCTCCCTACCCCATAACCCTCTATTTTTCTTCCATTCATGTGCTTAAATGCCCCTAATGTTTCAGCCTCCACCACCCTCCCTGGCCAGGCATTCCAGGCACCCACAACTCTCTATGTAAAAAACGTATCCTGATGTCTCCCCTAAACTTCCCTCCCTTTACTTGGTACATACTACATATCCTCTGCTGTTTGTTATTCCTACTCTAGGAAACAGGCACTGGCAGTGCTCCTTTTCTATGCCTCTCATAATCTTGTAGACCTCTATTAAGTCTCCTATCACCCTATGTTCCAAAGAGAATAGTCCCAGTTCTGCTACCCTTACCTTCTAAGACTAGTTTTCCAATCCAGGAAACATCCTGGTAAATCTCCTTTGCACCCTCTCCATAGCTTCCACTCCATTCCTATAATGAGGTAACCAGAACTGAACACAATTATCTAAGTGTGGTCTCTCCAGAGATTGTAGAGTTGCAACATGATTTCTCTACTCCTGAACTCAATCCCCCTATTAATGAAGCCCAGCATTCCATAGGCCTTTTTAACTTTCCTATCAACCTTTGAGGGATGTATGTATTTGAACCCCAAGGTCCCTCTGTTCATCCACACTCTTAAGTAATTGACCTTGTACTCAGTCTTCCAAAATGTATCACCTTACACTTAGCCAGATTGAACTCCATCTCTCATTTTTCCACCCATCTCTGCATCCTGTCAATATCCCCTTGCAATCTTTGACAACCTTCAGCTCCATCCACAATTCCTTCAACCTTCATGTCATCTGCAAACTTACTGACTCATCCTTCCACCTCTTCATCCAGGTCATTTATAAAAATCACAAAGAGCAGGGATTCCAGAACAGATCCTTGTGGCACTTCACTAGTCACTGACCTCCAGGCAGAATACTTTCCTTTAACTTCTACACTTTGCTTTCTTGCTGGAAGCAAATTTTTTATCCACAGAGCCAAGGGTCCACTGATCCCAAGCCTCATAACTTTCTGGATGAATCTCTCTTGGGGGACCTTATCAAATGCTTTACTAAAAGCCACATAAACCACATCTACTGCTTTACCCTCATCCATTTTTTTTGTTACTTCCTTATAAAACTCAAATAGACCCATGAATTACAACCTTCCCTTCACAAAGCCACGCTGACTATTCTTGAGCGGACTGTCCAACTGCTCATAGATCCTATCCTTAAGAATCCTCTCCAATAGTTTGCCCACCATTAACATAAGACTCACCGGTCTATAATTCCCAGGATTCTCCCTATTACCTTTTTAAAACAAGGGGTCTACATTTACCATTCTCCAATCCTCCAGCACCTCCCCTGCAGTTGAAGAGGACACAAAGATCATTGCTACTGCCCCAGCTATCTCTTCTCTCATTTCCTGTGGTATATCGCATCCAGCCTCGGGGACTTATCAATCATGATATTTTTAAAAAGATCCAACTTCCTTAATCCTCTTTCTTAATCTCCACATTGTCCAGCACATAAGCCTGTTCTAGTCTGACCTCGCCCTAATCAAGATCTTTTTCTCTTGTGAATAGTGAAACAAAGTATTTATTTAGGACTTTCCAAACTTTCTCCGCCTCCAGGCACATGTTGCCTCCTTTATCCTTTTGTGGCCCCACCTTCATTCTCGTCATCCTTCTGTTCTTCACATACACATATAATGCTTTGGGGCTCTCCTTAATCCTACATGCCAAGGCATTCTCATGCCCCCTTCGAGCTCTCCTAAATCCTTACTTAAGCTCCTTCCTGGCTACCATATACTTCTCATGAGCCTTTCCTGTTTGTGTTTCCTATATCTAATGTAGGATTCCTTCTTCCTTTTGACTAGTTGCCTCACCTGTTTCATCAGCCTCGGTTCCCTTTTCCCACCATCTATCCTTGTCCCAATGGGACCATCCTTTCCTGAACCCAGCACAAGTGATCCTTAAACTTCCTCCATATTACTTCTGTGCTTTCACCTTTGAACAACTGTTTCCAATTTACTCTTGCTAGTTCCTGCTTCATCCCTTCATCATGATCCCTTCCCCAATTAAGCACATTCCCATTTCGTCTGTTTTTATCCTTTTCCATAGCTATACTGAAGCTAACGGAGTTGTGACCATCTCATCAAAATGCTCCTTCGATGAGAAGTTCGTCATCTGACCAGATTCATTACCCAGAACTAGATCCAGTATGGCCTCTCCTCTCGTCAGCCAGTCCACAAAAGATACCGGAGAGTTTTGTAGTAATGTTTTAAAATAAGACTGAAACTCCCCTGGAAAACTTAACCAATTAGGACCAGATCTCAAAGGACAGTTCATTGATCTAATTTTCAGGAAGACTTTATGCACGTGCGCGGATTTGGTAGCTGTTGTCAGAGGTGTCCATGCCAATGACTTCAGTGCATAATGTAGATGATGTTCACTGCCACCATGGTGTAACTGCTTGTCCCAAATGATGCTGAAGTTTTTATTGGTGGAGCTGGACTCATCCGGGCAATGAAAGCATTCTGTCACACTGATGATTTTGCTCAGAAGAGGTGAAAAGGCTTTGGGATATCAGATATTAATGTGTCTGGTTGAATTAAATTTCTAATCAGTGAGATGGTGAGACACTGAGCAGTGATAATGCTGTTGAATGCCAGGGTTAGGTGATTAGACTTTCCCTGAATAAAGATGGCTATTGTTCAATGCTTCATTGATGCAAATGTTACTATTCCTGGATATTGTCTCGATCTTGCTTCCTACAAACATGGACTGCTTGGATTTTCTGCAAAATGATATCTGCATTCTTCAATCAATATTAAACATCTTCACTTTTAATCTTAGAAAGAAAGGAAAGTTAAAGCAGGTCAAGAGAGTTGTTCCTCATAAACATCTCAGAGGTATTCCTGAAATAATTCAGAGGAATAAAACAATTTCCATAATAATTGATTCCAGCATTTCCCTATTGGTATAACTGATTTATAGTTCCATCTTTTCCTTTCTTAAATAATTTGCTACTTCTAATCTGTGGGTAGCATTATACAAATTATAGGATGTGATAGTACAGGTTCTATCACCAATGTGTATATATACAGATGTACAGATGGTAGTGTAGGATGACTGTGATTGGCTGAGAGTGTAGTCACACCTACTGGCATGTCTTAAAGGATTGCTCCTAGCCAGACCAGGTCATCTGGACTGGTTTACCTACTTGTGATATGTTCCAGTCTTTTAGTTAATAAAAGCCTTGGTTTGGATCAACAAGTCTTTGGTTCTTTCGAAGCGCATTACATAAGAGTTTTGTATGTTGACACTAGGACATGTACTATCTTCAGGATCTCCATACTCAGAATCTCTGAGAAATGCAGGTATCTTGTCCTGGGGATTTATCAGCACTTAGTCCAATTCATTTCTTCAATATATTTTTTTTTAAAACATGCTAATTTACTTCAGTTCCTCATTTATTCCTGATTGCTATTATTTCAGGGAGTTTATCTGTCTTCTACTGTGAAATCATGTAAATAGTAGTTATTCAATTTATCTGCCATTTCCTCATTCCTCAATACAATATCTCCAGTCCTTGCTTGCAAGAGACCCACATTACCTTTAATTACAGAAAATTTTACAGCCTTGTTGGATTACATTAATATTCTTCTTCCCCTTTTCTTATCAATTTCTTTACCAAAATATTTAATGTTCATAATCCTCAGGTATACTGCCCTTTTTATTTTGCAATACGTGGTTAGTTCAGTGGATAGTGCAACGTTATTTCAGTGTGAGCAAACTGGGTTCAAATTCAGTGCTGTCTATAAGGAGTTCTCCCCGTGACTGCATGGGGCTTCCTCCGGAATCTCTGGTTTCCTCCTACTTTCCAAAGACAGAAGTTTGGTTGATTGATTGGTCACATGGGTGTAATTGGGCAGTGCAGTCTCATGGGCCAGAGGGCCTGCTACTGTATTGTGTCTAAATTAAACTACAATGACCCTTTCTCTTTAATTTAAAACTATCCTTAACTTCTCATTAGGCACAGCTTAACCTCTCCCTGTTACATGTAAATTTGTTGTAAACTCTGTATTCTTTTAATAATTGTCGTAGCTCAATTATGCTCATAGCTTTTAATATAAATTCTCAATCTAACAAAGCCAAATCATACTTCTTACATTCTAGTTTTCTTTCTGTATATCTAAGGTTCTTTGTCTCAAGCTTAATAGATCACTTTGTTCTTAAGAAACAGTGGTATCATGTTATGCTCATATTTCCCCAAAAGCTCCTTAATTTACAGATTTTAATTAACCATTTCCTAATTCATAACACAAGATCTAAAATAACACATTCCTTTGTTGGAGACTCAAAATACTGATCTAATACAATGTCTTCAAGTCTTTCCAGGAATTTGGCCTGTACACTATTACTACCAATTTATTTTTCTCAGTCTATATGCAAATATAAGTCCATTATGACTACAGGCAGTTCCTGGGTTAAAAATGAATTCCGTTATCTAGGTCTGTCTTTAATTCAAAATTTGTACTTAAGTTGGAACAAGTACATACAGTCTTTATTTAGCGTCAGTTAGTCAAATGTTTGTCTTAGTGTATAGTATACATTTTATGATTATATGCATATAAAAACACTTCTCAATACACTAAAACATCTTAAACATAATAATGCAGGTAATAATGCAGTACCGTACGCAATAATAAAATTAACTACATACAGTCATAAGGTCCTGAAGTGTATTAACTACTGCTCACTTGTTTGTTTGGCCTGACCCGTTTTATGCATTGTAGGTAAAATGACAGCGGGAATAGCTATTGGTGGTTCTCTGTGGTTTTTATGTTTCCCCCTCTTTCCCTTTTGCTTGCACACTCTCTTCCCCTTCTCATTCGCTCACTCCTCCCACTCTTGCTGAGGTTGATGTGGGAAGTGGTGATGGAGTTGGCATGGGCACCGGAATGGTGTTGGTCTGGACCAGATCCTGTGTTGACAGAGGCATCGGGGGCTACAGTATATTTGCAGTCAGGGTCACTGGTGGAGGTGACACTGGTTGGTGGGGATGGGGGTTAGCGATGGAGGTGTTGGAAGCTCAGGCCTGTGGGCAGCAGGGTTGGGATGCAAACCCACGTCAGAGTTCAACCTGTGGGCAGCCAGGGGTGAGGTGGATACTCACATCAGAGATGTTGGGAGATCTGGCCTGTGAGTGGCTAGGGATATGGGTTGGAAACCAACTTCTGGAATGTTGGTGATGGTGGGCATTTGGGGCCTGTGAGGTCGGTGATATTTGTATTTGCAATTTGGTTAATATTCATTTGAAACAAAATAATCAAATCTGAAGAAATGGGATTTTGCAAGCACTGCCTCAGATTGCCTATTGTTTAAGAAAAAATAATTTAATTTAAATTTGACTCAACCATGCTTGAACCAGAAGCTGATGCCATTCTACTTCCAGCCAGTTTGTAACTACAGGATCTTCGTAAATCAGACGTCTTCAACCCAGGGACTGCCTGTACTACATTATCCTTCTTGTATGTATCTTGAATTTCCTATTTTATAGTCAGCCTGTGATGTCCAGCAATGATTCCTGTCCCTTTGCCTTTCTTAGCTCACCCAAATTAATACAAATTCTTGTTTTTCCAAATGAATCTTTTCTTTCTATGGCCTTTATTCTATCTTTTATTAGAAGCATCATCCCTCCCCCTTTTTATATTTTACTTATCTCTTCTTAAAGTCTTATGGTATATTCAGTTCCTGATCATTGTCACTGTGTAAGCACATCTAAAACAGAAAAACACAAAAGCTGCAGATTTTGGAATCTTGAGCAAAGAGTTGCTGGAGGCACTGAATTGGTCAGGCCAGGCAGCATCCATGGAAAGAGAAAAATGTAAGCACAGGAGTAGAAGAAATGAAAGAGCGGACCATTTGTAGAGCATGTCAAAAGAACCAAGGACTTGTTGATCCAAACCAAGGCTTTTATTAACTAAAAGACTGGAGCATATCACAAGAAGGTCGACCAGTCCAGAATGACCTGGTCTGGCTAGGAGCAATCCTTTAAGACCTGCCAGTAGGTGTGGCTACACTCTCAGCCAATCACAGTCATCCTACACTACCATCTGTCCATATGTACATATACACATTGGTGATAGAATCTGTACTATCACACCATTCCTATCTCCTAACCCTCTAATTTTCTTTCATCCATGTGCCTATCTAAAATTCTCTTAAATACCCCTAATGTTGCAGTCTCCACCACCACTCCTGGCAAGACATTCCAGGTACCCACAACTCTCTGAGTAAAGAACTTTACCCCTGATGTCTCCCCTAAATTTTCCTCCCTTCAATTTGAACATCAGTCCTCTGGTATTAGCTATTCCTGACTTGGTGAAAAAAAGGGGCTGGTTGTTCACCTTTATCTATGCCTCTCATAATCTTGTAGACTTCTATTAAGTCAGCTCTCATCTTTCTTCACTCCAAGAGAAAAGTCCTAGCTCTGCTAATTTGCCTCATAAGACATTTTCCATTCCAGGAAATATCTGGTAAATCTCCTCTGCACCCTATCCATTACTTACACATCGATCCTATAATGAGATGATCAGAACTGAACACAATGATCCAAGTGTGGTCTCACGAGAGATTTGTCAATATGCAATGACCTCTCAAATCTTGTACTCAATTCCATAACTAATCAAGCCCAGCATCCCATAGGCCTTCTTAACTCTCCAATCAACCTGCGCAGCAACCTTGTTCCTCCACATTGTTAAGTTTCCAACCATTTACCCTGTACCCAGGTTTCTGTTTTGATCTTCCAAAATGCATCACCTCATACTCCATCTGCCACTTTTCTGCCCAACTCTACATCCTGTCTTTATCCTTTTGTAACCTCATCACTATCCCCAACTCTTAAAACCTTTGTATCATCCACAAACTTACTGACTCATCCTTCTACTAATTCTGCTTATTAAAATCACAAGAATGGGTGTCCCAGAACAAATCCCTGCAGAATTCCACGAGTTACTGACATTCAGGCAGAATACTTTCCGTCCACTGCTACTCTATGCTTTCAACATGCAAACCAATTTTTAATTCACACAACCAGATTTTCATGGATCCCATACCTCATGACTTTCTGAATGGGTCTCTCGCATGGGACCTCGTCAAATGCCTGACTAAAATCCATGTGGGCTACATCTACTGCCAATTTCTTTTGTTACCTCCTCCAAAAACTCATTTAGGTTTATGAGGCTTGATATTCCCCTCACAAAACCACGATGACTTTTCTTGAGTCAACTGTACTTTTCCAAATGCTCAGAAATCATATCCTTAAGTATCTGCTCCAATAGTTTGCACACCATCAATGTAAGATTCACCTGTCTATAATTCCCAGAATTCTTTCTGTTTTCTTTTTTAAACAAGGGGACCACATTTGCCATTCGCCAATCCTCTGGCACCTCCCCTGTGGCCAAAATATTACCTAAAATTAGAAAAATCAATGTTCAAGCTATTAGCCTTAAGGCCGACCAGGAGGAATATGAAGTGTTATTCCTCAAGTTTACATTTAGTCAGATATTTTCTCCCCTAAAATCACAAAAAGCATTATACCAAAAAACCCAGAGATCTTCCTTCTAAGTAATATAAGAAATAAAGAATTTGGACTCGATTTGGACGGAGCACAAAAAAGATTTATTATGATAGCCCTAGCTGTAGCAAAAAAATGTATTATGCCAACCTGGAAATTAGAAGACAACTTGAGAAATCAACAATGGTACATAGAAATAAATAAATGTATTCCATTAGAAAAAATAACATATAATTTAAGAAATAATATCACAATATTCAAACAAATATGGGAACCATACATGAAATACAATAGAGAAATCCTACCACGAACCTCCACCACCCAAAATGACAGAAGGAGAAGACACCGAAATGAACTGACTCAATATATAAAAGTAAAAGACAAAAATTTCTTGTTTAATTTTATTAAGTGACGACATTGTTTAACGGGTTTAATGTATCTTATAGATTGAACTTTGAATAAATGGGAAGGGGGAAGAGGGAGGGAGGGAAGGGAGGGGGGAAAAGGGGAGAAAATGACACTATATTCAAGAGAAAAATGTCTGGATGTATTTTGGTCAGTATGATTTATAGTATGAAAAATAAAAAAAAATTAAAAAGTTACATTTAGCCTTGTCCTGGCAATGGTTGAGGGCAAGCACAGCTATTTCACTGAAGGAATGGTTCTGGTGAGTTAAAATAATTGACTACAGGAAGCTCATTTAGACCTTAAATCCACAAACATCAGAGACCAAACGCAGATTGGATGACCATTTTGCTGAATACTTATAGTCTGTTTTAAATCTAAACGTGAGGTTCTTGTCGCCAACCATTTAAAGTCACCCTGAACAGTACGGAGATTGATTTTTTTCATTTTAGGTAACCTTCACCCCCAACTGATTCTATTGTTTTCATCTCTTCTTTACTTACTCCTCTACTTAGACTTTTTCTTTCTCTAACTTTGCTTTCCCTGCTCCCCCTTACTAATCATTACTCCCTCTACCTGTGTCACCACCTCTGGGCCCTTCCTGAGTTTCTTTCCTACTTAATATATGTAATTTTACCTATTTTAGTCTTGATAAAGGGGTTTGACTTGAAATGTAGACTGGATGTTCTGTTATCTGCTGAGTGCCTGCACAGCAATTCTTTGTTTGCTCATATATTTAACAGCTATTATTTCACACCCATTTATTTCTAATTATGCCATTAATTCAGCTTTCTTGCTACAAATGGTGTATAACCATAACCATACAACCATTTACGGAGCGGAAACAGGCCATGTTGGCCTTTCGAGTCCGCACCGGTTCACTGATCCTATGGATACTGTCTGATCTGCTGGGTTCCTTCAGCAATTTGTTGTTTGCTCAAGATTCCAGCATCTGCAACTGAATACTTTCCTTTCATCCACTATCAATGGGCCTTGATGTTGGCGAGCATTCTGGACAGCTGCTCTCAATATTCTCTCTTTATCTGGATAATGCAAACGTCTAATCAGGTACCATTTTTCTCTGTTCAAATTCGATTTGGAGTTAAATTCTTATGTTTGTACAATACATTGCCCCTGCCTGACAACACTCACGTTATCACTACACATACCTGATTCTTTATCCAACACTATTACTTTGGCCTTCTGCAGAACCCTCTCCCCCATCTATTTAATTTAAAAGCCCTGCTTATCTATTTAGAGCAATACTGGAATCAGTCACTCAAATAAAGCTTGTCCCAATGGAACAGCTTCCTTTTTTTCTTAGTACTGGTGTTATTGTCTATGATTTGAAAGTCATTTTTCCCACACCAATGTTTGATCCACATAAACACATTTCTGATTTTCCTGACTCTATGCCTATTTGCCCATGGTATATTTATACTCAGGTGGTAACTCAGGGATTGTTTGACTTTTTGATTTGGATCTTAGCGTTCACACCTCTTCAGTAGAAGACATTTTGTTGACCTGTCTATGTTGGGTTCCACATGGCCCACAACAATCAAATCTTTTTTCTCCCAGTTCAAATTCTTTTCCAGCTCCTAGAAGATGTCCTTAACTCCAATACTAGACAGGAACCATAGCTTTCAGGACACATGCTTGCAATTGCAAATGTCCAATGTCATTACTGCATTTGCTTTCAGTTCTGTGATCACTCAGTTTCCCTTTTGTCTCCGCTCTTGTTCAAACAGGTTGCAAGTCCTGGGATGAAAGTCTCTGCAAAATTATCTTTTGGACTTCATGTTTGCCTCCCACTTTCCTTTCCTTCTTGTGTAGCTAATTCTGCAGCACTTAATCTAGGGGTAACAAAATGTTCAGGTAACTTTACCTCACCTGATGGATCTAAGTGTCCAAACCTTGAACTAAATTATTTGAACTTCAAACACTTACAGCAGAAGTACTTCCAAGAATGAAAATTGTTTGCTTAAACTCAAGCATGTTGTGACTGCCATGACTATCTTGGTTTGATTTATGTAATTAATCTCATTTATTATTTTTTTAAACCAAAGGCTTCACCATTATTCTCATCTTACCAAACCAATTTACTTAGCAAACACTGTGCCTTAGTAGAATGAACAGGCTTATATTTTATGGTCATACACATTGATCAGCTTCTCTCAGTGCCTCTTCCCATGATAAACTTTACACATAAATCTCAATTTTAGAACTGATTCTCCTAAAAAATAGAGAAAAGGCTTCAAAACATGCTTTGAGGACATTACAAAAATCTGCAGTGGGCTGCTTTCATCTGGCCTAAAGAACGCATGGATTAACATGCCCTTTTATTGGTGCCACAGTTTCCTAGACCTTAGGCCTATCCAAGGATATTCTTACCATCACTGGCATCACTAGGGAGGTACGGACAACATTGGGTGACACCATCAGAGGGGGTGACACCAAAATGACTGTCTATAAAATTTTTGAGCAGTGTTTCAGCAGAAATTTATTATTTTCTATTAAAATATCCCTGTAGTTAGTTATAACAAAAAAATATTCATAAGCCCAGCTTACATGTATCAATATACCTACAAGGCTCAAACTGTGCTAATTTACTTTTTGAACCTTCTAATGCATTCTGGTCAGAGGTGTCATTATTACCTAATTACAATGATGCTTTGAATCACATGGTTTCATCCACACATGCTGCAAGCACATGCTATGGTTTTCATCGTTGCTGCCATTTTTATAGTCTCTGCTTTTGTAAAATTTTCTGATGTTCTAGCTACAATAATGTGGTAATTAGTATTTGTGAACCTATATCAATAACATTTTTGAGAATGAATTAGTAATTAAAGGAAAAGAAGGATAAAAAAAAGAAAAAGGCTTCCGCTCAGTTACTAATAATGTGGAACTAATAATGTTGTAATTCAATGTAGAAAGATTTTACAAAACAATTTTGTTGTTATTATTCATACAATCTAAGAAATATCACATATTATTCTACATTTTTACAACTATATATTTTTTCATATATTGCTAATTTGCCTTTTTTTATTGTGCAAGGATATTCTGTAATGCCACATAGAGTGCATAAATCAATATCAAAGAGGCCAAGTGGATGCCAGCAAAGGAAAGTAAAAATCAACATAATTTAATATAAGGTGAAAATCAACATATTTTGATGTAGTTCTTAAATGTTTTTATTTCAAATTCTATTGTTTTCTTACCAAATTTTCACTTTAACCTATGTAAATGTAAACACATATGATATTGTAATTTAAAGGTGTAATTTTAATTTTGCTAGTTGTTTATCTCGCTACTATTACCATTACATTCAGTGATATTCAGGTATTACGATTTACAAGTAACATTAGTACAAAAAACATTACTAAGGATTCTGTATTGTCTGGTATGGGAGGAGGTCCATGGGGGGGGGAGGGAACAAATGACCCCACGAGTTACTGCACTTGGTGATACCAACCCTAGTGATGCCACTGCTCACCATGGATTAGGTAGAGAGCAAGGAAAGAAATTCTCACTTGGTCTATTTCCCAAGGTGTCAATCCATGAAAATTATTCCATTCAACCTAGTCACAGTGGAACCTTTACTGTCTCCTGAATTGGATGGTATGGCTGTGTTTTCTGGAGGAATCCCATTTGTAGGCATCTGGAATCCAATGATATATAATAGCAGGTTCTCCCTCATTTTGAATTCAAACTATACCTTCATTGAATAGTGTATTTTCAGCTCAATCTACTGTACTTCCACTGAAAACCAAAGGGTTCTGTAATGCAAAGTGGACAGGACATTAGCCAAGAGTTCGGACACTACGTGTGCCAACAGGGAAGGTGGTATCCAAGATGGTACGTTCATAGAAAGGGATTCTATATTTAGTATATATTTGAAAAATTATGGAAGATGGAGATTCACTTGCAGCAATTATAATGAAAAGGAAATCGATAATGATTATTGGTTTATTGTCAGGAATATTGTAAAATGTACATGTTTACCAAGATTCTTACTTGCTGCAGCTGAATAGATAAGCACATGAAAACCACAACAATTTATTCAAAAAAAGACAAAAAATATAAAATGCTTCATTCCTTTATATTCTCTGGTCTCTCCCCTTTCTTGGCAAGATAAGTGCTTCTTTACACAGCCAAGTGAGCAAGCTGGGAAACAACTGAGGAAAGCTGTCAGATTAAAATTATAGAAGGAAATGTTCCGCACTTTGACTGGGATGGAAGCTGAGAAATATCTAGGACAGTGTTGTTAGGGTTGAAAAGGGATGAGGTTAGGACAGGACTAAAAAAAGATCATTACTGTTAAACAGCTTGTAGGGAATGATGCCAAGTGACATTATTAAAAATTGCAAAGGAGCATGAAACACAATTTATTTTTAAAAATGATGGAAATTCTATATGGCATTATTTCCCCAGCAGTGGACCACGGACCACTAGTGATGCGTAGATTTGTTGTAGGTAGTTTTTGACAACAAGAAATATTACTGATAAGCAAGAAAATTGTAAAAATAAACCTAATAAATTTAACATAGAAGAACAAAAAAAATCTCAAAAATAAAATTCCCACTGAAACAAAAATTAAATCCCTTAAGTGGTCTGGGAAGGGGCGCGAGCTCGCCAGCCTCACTCCCCACTAGTGGCTCTCAGTAAGTAAAGCAGTGGATGAAAAGTGGTTGAGATCTATTTTCCACCCACCCATAGACAATGGTTACTGGATAGTATGTCCTTTCTAAATTTGGAAAAAAAATCAGACTTAAGGTGAGGAAGATTAAGATCTCTTTTGATAAGACGGGGTCCATTTATAGCTTACTTTCATAATTGGAATGATCAAGGTGTGGGAATGCAGTAAATGGACATGTTTCATCGAATCTCCGGAGGCCATTGCTCGAGTTCAAGTCTGCTTGAATACCAATTTCAAGCTTAGTTTGTGGATGGGGTTAGATCTTTATAATTAACCTTTTTTCCCCTTTTTTCTTTTTCTTTTTCTTTTCCTTTTCTTTTTTACTATTAATTATGTTTAGATTGGAATATGAGTCCATGTATTATTATTATTTTTATATGATACGATACCAATCTAAATGTATATTATATTTAATTTACATGGACATAATGTATGGTTATATGATAAAATTCAATAAAAATCATTTTAAAGAGAACTACTGATATATTTGATATACCCCAAGTTATATGAAAGACAAGGGAGACCACATTTCTTTACTGATGAACCAGGAAACATAAAGTCACTTCTTCCTGGATCATTCCCACAAAACTTGACTTCAATAGTCTGATCAAGAATGACTAACTCGCCCCCTGGGGGAAGTCCATGTGCGAATGTCAAGAAAGATTAGAATTCAATTTAATGTAGTTTCCTGGTTGACAGGTCAGTCTCTGATGTTGAAACAGTCAAACATTGCAGTATTTCGCACCTAATCCATCCATTTTCACTTCATTTTATTCGGCATTACTTACAATAACTAAAACATTGATTTGGAAAATTAAAAGTACACTTAATATTTCTGAAAGGAACTCTATACATTCTGCTGGGAAAATACTAGGTGTCAGCTAAGCTAATGGTTACAAAAGACTGCTGTGAGGGACATCAAGCAACGATTTCCGTTACGAGCACAGTATTCATCAGAATCCTGATGCACATGAACAAATTAAAGAGATCTGTGATGCAGTACTAATGATCTCTCATGGGATTGACTTTCAGTGATAGTATTCAAACTGGAAACAGGCCTAAGGCTGATTAGTCACACACTTTGAAAATAATCTGTACAGGTAGCAGCATTTTATTATTCGGCTGCTACAGACTCAAGGCCTTACATCATCTTTGTGTGTTGTACTGGAAGAATCAACATATTATTTTAAGAAACCTTTACCAAAAGGCAAACTGTTTCATGCAGTCAGCAGCCTAGGCAGGAAACCAAATGCTGACTGAAATGGCCAAATCCTGCCAAGGATCACTGAACTGATTAATGAAGCAACACAAAGAAAAGTGGCCCTTATTATATGACCTTACACATTTCAATTAAATGGATTGTGCACTTGAAAAATGGCAGAATGAGTAAAGCAGTCCCTTACAGCTAATTACATGAAAAATACTTTGTGTATGGCTTTGCAGACTATTCTAGTCTCAGCAATAAGACCCTGTCAAGTGCAAATCTTTTTTTCTTGCTTCTCGCCTGAGGCATTGAATGAGTCAAATGACTGTTAGTGTAGATCAAGAAAATGAGATTTCAAAAGTGCCTGAATCAATTTCTTTCTTTCATATATTCAGTTACAAGATTTTAACAGTCACAAACAATTTAGAATGAAATGTTTGGCAATATTTCATTGAAAGAAATGAAGGAAAAAGGGGAAGCAATGACAGTAACAATTGGTTTCAAAAATAATGCATTGAAGTTTTAATATTGTAAAAAAATAGTGAAAGATAAATTTTCTAATTATTACTCTTTGGATGAAAGACCCAAGTGTTCCTTTGGGTCTATACTGAATAATGGCCAAAAAATTGATCTGGTGATCTTCAGATTTTGTGCAGTATTTCCCTTTTCGAACAGCAATAAACTTACCAATGACAAATATTTTCTTCATTTTCAAGAAAGCCATAATTTTGATACACATTGTATTTTTGAAGCTTCCATATTTTTATTCTTAAAACATAGTAAGTACTTAGTCAAGTTTGGTTCAATTTCTCATGTGCAAAATCCATCAGTCAATGAATATCATGTTAGGATAGATCTCTGGGATGACTCTGGAAAACTTAGGACAAGTGTAAAAGAAACCATCACCACTATTTCAAATATTTTAAAGTAAGGTTTCTAAATATTTGTTTGAGTTTATAAAATTTCAGGACGCAGGACAAAGGAATCTTAGGTTTGTATGTGATATAATGTATGTAATCAGACAATAAATCTGATAAATGATATGAAATAATAAATAAAATTTAAACATTTTAAACTTGTTGAATCTCTGTCCCAAATCGTCAAATCAGTCAAAATTATTTAAATGTGGTGTGGGAGCAAATCTCAGGAAAAAATAGTTCTATTTTAAAAGAGGTAAAGGATAATGTTTATTTTTTGATGTGCTTTATTTTAACACAATGTTTACCATATTTACAAATCCCATCACTGGATTATGTCAGCACAGAATAAAAGTATTAGCATCAAAAACACATCTTTCCAATCTTAACATTTTAGGAAGATCAATTTATGCTCACTGTTTGTAATTTTGATATGAATTACATTCACTGCTTTTAATTTTTTTTAAATAATTTGTTCAGTCATTCTGAATGCAGGCTGCTACTTGTAGAGATTATTTTAAAAATGCGTAATCAGCCTGAGGCCTGTTTCCAGTTTGAATGGATTCACTGAAAGTTGATCCCGTAAGAGATCATTTTCCCTCCAGACCTTTCTGCTACTTTTCAAATGAACACTGCACCAATATTAAAAGATTTATATTGCCCCTTTTAAAAACTTTAGAATAAATTAATTACTATTCAAGTTGTAATACTGGAGATGCATAGTTTATGCATGGAGAGAAAATTCCCAGGCTTGTGACAATGATCAAAGAGATAAATATTGGCTTGAACAGCAAGGAAAATCAGGATATTTTACCTCACTTAAAAGAGCCGATAAAGTAGTCTACAACCCTATGGTATGAACATTGATCTCACAGTACTGTAAAATATTAGACTGATTTCCTAAGTGTGACCCACAATCTTCTGTCTCAGGCTTGAACACTGCCAAATGCTGCCTATCCTTATTCTCTTGTCTATAGCTAATTTCTTAGTTTTGATGCCACAATGCAGACATGTGTCTCTTCTTTGGCTTGGCTTCGCGGACGAAGATTTATGGAGGGGGTAAAAAGTCCACGTCAGCTGCAGGCTCGTTTGTGGCTGACAATTCCGATGCGGGACAGGCAGACACGATTGCAGCGGTTGCAGGGGAAAATTGGTTGGTTGGGGTTGGGTGTACAATCACTCTAAAATGGCATATTAGCCTCAAGGGACATATTATTGACGAATGCCAAATCCAGACCTGCAAAAGTTCCAAACAACCAATCACCATCAAATTTTTGAGCTGCACATTCGTAATGTAACAGAAATTAATTTGAAAATCTAGGAACACTACCTTCTGCTCTTTCTCTACCTCTACTGCAGACTTGAATTATTTCAAAATGGGGAAGGTTGGAGCTTGCATTACAGGACTTCTTATGTTATACAAGATGACTTCTGCAAGAGTGAAAATGAGGTTGACCATCACATCCATACTGATGAAGATAGGCTCCGATCTCTGCACAAAAATAGAGAAAGGCCTGATTGAGTGGACATATCCTATGGTGGGGGAGTCTGGGACCAAAGGCTACAGCCTCAGAATACAAAAAAAAATTCCTTTAGAACAGAGACAGGGAGGAATTTATTTACCCAGTGGGTGGTTAATTTGTGGAATTTGTTGCCATGGAAGGCTGTGGAGGCCAAGTCATTGGGGCTATTTAAAGCAGAAGTAGATACATTCTTGATCAGGAAGGGACTCAAGGGTTACAGGGAGAAGACAGAAGAACGGTGTTGACTGGGATAATAAATCAGCAATTATGGAATGGTGGGGTAGACTCAAAGCACCAAATGGCTTAATTCTGCTCCAATGACTTGTGGTCTTGTCATTCAGAGGCCTCAGAGATGTCGCAAATGGTGACTAGAAAGGAATTTCCCAAACAATAGAAAACCATTTTCCTCACACAAATGAAAGCCATCCCAAGGAATCTGAGCAAATTTCTTAAAAATATGGTAGACTGCAGATAATAAGCAATAATGACTTTGCAGTCTGCATTGAAAAGGGTTGCTACATCTGGGAAACTATATGACACTGCAGATACTGTAAATGGAGCAAAAATCAAATTGCTGAGGAACTTGGGTTGAATAAAATCTGTGGAGACAAAGCATTAGTTGACATTTTTGGACATGACCCTGCATTAGGACTGTGACTATACAGGGGAGTCAGCCAATGTAAAAAGAGAGGGGGGGGGGTGAGGCAGGGGCTGGCAGGCGGAACCATGTGAGAGAGGGAATGATGGACAGATGGAGCCAAGTAAGAAAATGTCACTTGGCTGGATTTATACCAACCTTTACCAATTTATCACATGAATTTAATGACGTGCATGATTAGGCCATAGGTAGTATAGTTATTATTGATTGTATTTTAATTAGTTCCACTCTTTAAATAATGGAGGAGTTATCAACCAATTGCATCAAATTTAATACAATATTGAGGCCTGGTGTGGTACATTGCATCACATAAGTGCCAGGTTTCCACCAATGTGGATGAATTCATGGGCTGTATTACAGGTGCTCATCTCGATCAAGATGCTGAGGATCCATCTGGGGGACAAAAGTTTTCTTGAATCTTGATTTCCAAATATTTCCATATAACATGAATGTTGCTTGGGACCTGAAAATTTATCTGAATACTCAAGAGGTTAAAGAATAAAACCTTGGCCGTGAAGCTGAGCTCTGGGCTCTGCTGAATAAAGGCTGCAGTGAAAAGTCAATTCCAATATAAAAACATAGATGGAGGTTATTCAGCCAAAATCAATGAAAAGGGTTGCTACATCCACCAGCTCACAAAGCATTCCTGTTCCCTCCTGGTTTCCCCTGTAATCTACTTCTCTATATTCCTATCAATTCCACTATACATCCAAACTAGGGGCAATTTACAATGGCCAATTACCCTTTCAACTCCTGAATCTTGGAACACCCAAAGGAAACTAATGTGGTCACAGAGAAACTCCACACAGAGAGCATGGGAAATCTGGGTTGAACATGGCCACCAGAACTGGGGGGAGTGGAGGAGGACAAGGGGGACCTGAATGAGGTAATAAATAGGACACAGAGAGTATTTAGTTAGAAACTTTCTCTAGTAGCATCAGTGTCAAAAACTAGAGAACATAGGTTTAAGGAAAGGGGAAAGAGGTTTCAAGGGGATTTATTTTCCTCCTTGAGGGGTGGTTAGAATCTGGAATTCATTACCTGAATGACTAGAACATAGAACATTATGCATAATATAGACCCTTCAGCCCATGATGTTATCCCGATTTAAATATATCTACTCCTAAAAAACCCTCCCTACTGCATAATCCTCTATTTTTGCTTTCATCTGTGAGCCTGTCTAAGAGTCTCTTAAAGGCCCCAATTGTCCCACCCTTCACCACCATCCCCAGCAATGTATTCCAGACATCTATAACTCTCTGCGTGAAAACCATCCCTGATGTTTCCCCTAAACTTACCTCCCTTCACTTTGTACACATATCCTCTAGTATTTGCTCCTCTCACCCTGGGAAAAAGATGCTGGCAGTCTACCTCTCTCACTCTTGTAGACTATTAAGTCACCTCTCATCCTTCTTTGCTCCAAAGAGAAAAGTTCTAGCTTTACTAATGGAAGCAGGTACTCTCATTATATTTAAACAGTAGCTATAGAAGCACTTCAATTGCCAATACATAGGTGGCTACACCCTACGTGGTGAAACATGGTGTGATAGTACAGATCTATCATCAATGTATATAGTGTATATAGTTACAGTATCTAGACTGTGCTTACAGCGATTGGCTGAGAGCTTAGCCACGCCTACTGTCTGGGCCTTAAAGGGTTGTGTCCCTAGCCAGGTCGGATCATTCCGGACTGGTCGACCACCTGTGAAGAGCTCCTGTCTTTTGCTATTAAAAACCTTGGTTTGGATCAACAAGTCTTTGATTCTTTCGACAAGCTCTACACATGGGATTAATGTTGATTGGAAATTGATGGTCACCTTGCTCATGGCAGGCCAAAGAGCCTATTTCTGTTCTCTATGATCCCATGCCTCTAGCTACTGTTCTGCCCAAGACATGAAACAATCACCTTAACAAGCTGGCTAGGTAATAAATGGGTGCAGGACCCTTGAACACAAATACCTCAGGTCTTGCTATTTTGTACTCCGCAATGTACTCCAGTCAGCAAAGATATACTAAATTTATTAAGTTCAGCTCATTTGACAAAGTCCCAGGGCCAACCATTCCATAACACTTCCCACATTTGATGGCAAGCTACAATTAGAAATATGTTGCAGAAATAAGTCATTTCAATAACAATCATAAAGGAAACGATTAAAAATTCAGAAGAATGAATTGCCGCTAATAATAAACTGTAAGAATCAGGAGAACTGGTGGAGATGGGGGATGTGCTTAAGAGATAGAGCAACAGATGTTGAATATCTTTGGCTTGGCTTCGCGGACGAAGATTTATGGAGGGGTAAAAGTCCATGTCAGCTGCAGGCTCGATTGTGGCTGACAAGCCCGATGCGGAACAGGCAGACACGGTTGCAGCGGTTGCAAGGGAAAATTGGTTGGTTGGGGTTGGGTGTTGGGTTTTTCCTCCTTTGTCTTTTGTCAATGAGGTGGGCTCTGCGGTCTTCTTCAAAGGAGGTTGCTGCCCGCTGAACTGTGAGGCGCCAAGATGCATGGTTTGAGGCGAAAATAAGAGCAGGCAAAGGTTCCTCAAGCCAGTCGTGCCATTCAATACGATCAATTGCTTGATCATAATTGAAGCCAATCTCATTTAATTAAGTGGGGAATTTCCATTGCATTTGTGGCTTGTGATGGTAAAAAAGGCACAAGGATTCAGGAAGTTGGCATACCTGGTCTCTGACCTGCTCTTATAATCATTTTTTTTGTGGTTCGTTGATTTAACATTTTAGTCTCTGGTTATATCTGGCACATTGATGGTTAATTATTTGGCAATAACATTAATTTTGAACGCTAATGATGATTGGCTATTATGTAACTCAATATTTAATTGATCATATAAGTTGATATTTAGTTGCTTTGTATCCATAACTACTCCTATCCAAGTTAAATATGAAGAGAACTAAACTTTGTGTTACCATCATTGCATATTCCCTGTTTGAACTTTGTAATGGATGGAATTTCAGTAGTTGGCAGCCCTTTATGTTGCACTGAGGAACTCTGGCAACAATGTCAATTATTTTTTCACAAGTTACTATTAAATCTGGTTTTGTAACCTTTATAGGCATTTCATTCTAGATTATAACTCACTGGATAATTTTAGCTTATGTTACCTCTGCTCTTTTTGCCAAACACTCAAATTTTTTTGGTAAAATATTTTCCTTTCATCATTCTATTGAAATCCTTCTGAATTTAAAATGCCCTATCAAATGGGAAGCATTATGGAATGGTATTGCCTTCTCTGCTCTGGATGGAATTATCCCTCCTCCTCCAATCACTTTTATTTCTGGTACAATTCTACTCAATCTCATCTACTGCTTTTCATGGCCATGGCATTGTTTCTAGAGTGTGATGCTCAGATTGCATATAATACTCCCATTGAGGACTAACTGATAGATACTTTTATAAATTGAAGAATACAGATCCATTTTCAGCTTGTTCTACATGTTAAGAGATTTTTGTCCGTAAACGACGTGCTCTGTTTCTGTTCTAAAATTGTAATTTCTTGTTTACCAACATTGAATTTATATTGCCTCTCCCCATTCTTCTTTATTTTTTTTTCACAAAGCTACATTTGCCAGATCCTCCTTATTAGTTACCATTGTTTAATACATTTCTGAGTTTCATGTAATGTAAAAACAAAATTGAAATTATCCAATTTACTCAAACTACATCAAGGACCAATAGCCATAGACCTCCAGTCTAGAAATTCTGTCTTTTAAAAAAGCACAGAATTCTGGAGAAGCTCAGCAAGTCAAACAGTGTCCTTTATTTTGCAAAGGCAAAGATACAGAACTGATGTTTTGGGCTTGAGCCCTTCATCAAAGTATGAGAAAATGCTCCTCTTCAATGCTGCTGTCGCTTCTCTCCTTTCTCCACCTCTCATTTCCTGCCTTTGCCAACCCCCTCTCCGCCATCCCCCTTTTGTTCAGAGGCTTGCAGTATTTATTTTCTCATACTTTGATGAAGGGCTCAAGCCCAAAACATCAGTTATATATCCTTACCTTTGCTACATAAAGGACCCTGTCTGACCTTCTGAGCTTCCCCAGCATTGTGTGTTTTTTACTTCAACCATGGTGTCTACAGAATTTTGTGATTTACTTTTGTTCCTGTCTGTTGGTCAATTTCATGTTTTTGCAGGCACTAACCATCCCATGTTAGTTTTAAAATTCTGTTTTTAAAAAGTGAGATATATTTTATTAATAGTATTTTTGTGAAAATGATTATGTCCTTGAACTTCATTTTTAAAATAATACAAAATCCACTTCTCAAGTTATTTGATTTCTATCTTCACACATGCACTGAGGTGACAATATTCTACAATCTGACATCATGTGCGTGATTTATATCTGCAATTATCAATGATATTATTTACTGTTCTCAGTCCAGATGCCAGGATAATATGTTAAATACTGTATTCACTTGTGTAAAAATCAAAATTTTTAGACTACTTTTAATGTTAAATTTATGGGATCAACTATTATATGGATATTACTTTTGAGAGGTTGAAATTCACACAAGAATCCAAACTACTGTATCAGTTGCAGAAGTCCAAATGATCTTTAAACAAATAAAGAACAAAAAAAAAGAATAAATTAAAGTAATAAAACAGATTTTTGTGCATCAAAACAAGTTAAAAAAATTTGAGAAGAATCAAACATGAAAGTTTACAGAAAGCATGACTGAACTAAAAACACAAAAGCTTGGGGGGAGGGGGAGGGTGGATGAAGAAAGGGGGAGCTCAAAGGAAATGGGGGTTGACTAGGGAGAGGTGTGAAGGAATAGGGAAGGGTAAGGAACAGTGGTGGGGGAGGGGAAATAATCCTGTGGGATCCAACAGTAAAGGCAGAAGAGGTATCTAAGGTGTCACCCTTGTAGAAGCTGAGGCTGGTGTAGGAACTGGAGAGGGAGTTGGCGTGGATTCTGGTATGCGGGAGGTCAGGACTACAGTAAGTATCTGGATTGTCGGAAGTGTCGGGTGTCACATTTGTGGCCCGAAATGTGAAGTTAATAAAACATTAAACACAAGTTTTATCAGGTAAACCTCTCAGTGTCGTTTTATTCTCCCGTTTCCTTTGTTCTCCTGCTTGTGTTCTTATCTCTCTCTCATACCACGTGACTTCCGGTACATCTCATACATATTCATTATCATGACATCCCTCCTTTAATCAGAAATAAACTTTACCTTCACTTACCAATATCCCTCGGAAACATACAAACATCATAACTAATGGTAATACTATAATTCAACTACATAAAATTTACTTCCTACAGCACTCATACATGCACTTTATGATATAAGATTAAAATACTGTCCCAAAGTTCTTATTAAAACTATGGCACAAAGTCTTCGTATCGTTTGGGCACTTTCCGGTTTCGTTTCGGCCTGCCTGCGATATTGTCGTCGCTTCTCGGTTGTTCACTCTCAGCGTCAGCAATACTGCTCGCCACGGCTTCGGGAGTTTCTGGCGCTCTAGTCACTTCATCAGGAGTGCTGGTAACTGCCTCTGGAACATCATCAGGTCTCTCAGTTTCAGCATCTCGTATTGGCCTTTCAACCTCCTCGCTCGATGTATCTCTGGACTGGTACCTTTTTACACTTGATACATTTCTTTTATACAGGACTCCAGTCGGAGACTTGACTGTCACCATACTGCCACTTCTGGATACGACAGTATAGGGTTGATGGTAATAAGGTGTGTCTAGCTTACCACCAGTTTCATGCCTCACTAGAACATTATCTCCTGGCATGATGTCTGAGTACTTGGCTCCACGTTTCGAATCTGTGTTCAGCTTTGCTGCACCTTTCTTTTCAGCATCGTGGTCCCTCATCTCCTGGTCGTCTCGGATTTCCTTTATTTCTGGCATTTTTGTGCGGATTTTTCTCCCAAAAAATGCTTCTGCAGGACTTTTTCCAGTGGTTGCATGAGGCGTTGCTCGATAGACAGCCACATAAGATAGCAATGCTTCTCGCCAATTTTGTCCTTCTGCATGTGCAATCCTCAATCGTTTTTCAATGGACTGATTTTGTCTCTCTACTTCCCCATTGGCTTGCGGCCATTTCGGAGTTACTTTATGATGGTGGATACCTGTGGTCCTCATGTATTCCGCAAATGTCTCTGAAATGAATTGTGGACCATTGTCAGAGTATAATGTAATAGGTAATCCATATCTTGCGAAAATCTCTGCTAACGCTTGTATTGTTTTTTCAGTGGTTGTGGACTTCAACACCACGAACTCATAGTATCTGCTGTAGTAATCTATCACTACCATAATTGATTCACCCGTCGGTAAAGGTCCAAGAAAATCAACAACTACGTCGATCCATGGTCCTGTCGGAAGTTGCGTACTCCGGATCAGTACTGGCGGATTACTCTTACTTGTGATTTGACATCCGTGACAAGTTTTTACAAATTTCTCTGCGTCTTTATCACAACTTGGCCACCATACCTTGGTCCTGAGGTTTTGCTTGGTACCAACAATGCTTAGGTGTCCTTCATGCGCTAAGGATACGATCTTCGGTCTCAATCTTTGTGGTATCACCAATCTGCAACCTCTTAATACACACTGTCCGATGCAACAAAGTTCGTCTCTAATGTGAATGTAAGCCTTGTGAGTACACTTGTCCCATTGTCCACTCTGTATGCATTCTCTTACTTCCATGAGTTCTGGATCACGTTCGGATTCTCTCTCGACTTCCTTCGTAGTCACAGCTTTCGGTGTCGCCTGAATAGCTACGAAGCGTACAAAGCTCTCTGTTTCAGTTCCAAATTCTGACTTGGATTGTGAACCTCCATCCTTCACCAATCTGGACAGCGGATCTGCAATGTTTGCTTTCCCTGCAATGTGGATTACTTTATATTTGTAGGGTTGTAGTCTGAGTACCCATCTCTCTATTCTAGCACATGGTTTGGATCTAGGTGCATAGATCACCTCTAATGGCTTATGATCTGTGATGAGTTCAAATTCAATGCCGTATAAATATGCATGGAACCTCTCACAGGCCCATACAAGTCCGAGTGCTTCTTTCTCTGTCTGAGAGTATCTTCTTTCCACATCTGATAACGATCTGCTGGCATAGGCAATGATTCTTGGTCCTCCATCATGCATCTGGACCAACACGGCTCCTAAACCATCTGGGCTGGCATCCGCTATGACTTTGGTTGATGCCGCCGGATCGTAATATCCAAGAGTTTTTGCATCTGTCAGGCTTTGCTTCAGCGCTGTGAACGCTTTCTTCTGCTCAGATCCAAAATGAAATGGTACACCTTTCCTGGTTAGTTTCCTTCGTGGTTCTGCCACTGTAGCGAAATTAGGAATGAACTTTGCACAAAAATTGACCAATCCCAGGAAACTCCTCACCTCTGTTGCGTTTTGAGGTGCACGTGCCTCTGCAATAGCTTTCACCTTGGCCTCTGCAGGGTTTAGTCCTTCCCGTGTAAATCTGTGTCCCATGAAGTCGATTTCTGACACACCGAACTGGCACTTGTTTCCATTCACGGTAAGGCCTGCCTCCTGTAATCTAGATAGTACACGCCTCAACCGTTTGTCATGCTCTTCCTTCATTGGTGCATGGACTATGATGTCGTCAGAAATGTTGGCAACTCCAGGAATACCTTGAATCACTCGATGGATTTCATACTGGTAGATCTCCGAAGCTGCATTAATTCCAAATGATAGTCTCTTGTAACGATACAATCCACAGTGAGTCACAAATGTAGTTACATCTCGGGAACCTGGATCCAGCTCTAACTGATAATAGCCCCATTTCAGATCAATTTTTGAGAATACCTTGCTGGTAGTTAGTTCTTGAAGTATTTCCTCCACTGTTGGTATAGGGTGTCATTCTCTAATTATAGCTTCATTGGCCATTCTCATGTCAACACATAGTCTTATGTCACCCTTTGGTTTGGGCACAATCACTACGGGACTGACCCATTGTGTCGAATGTTCCACCGGTTCAATAATGTCTTGTTCGATCAATTCTTTAATTTTGGCTTCGACTTTCCCACGAAGTCCAAACGGAGTTCGGCGCATTGGTTGTGCCTTGGGTTTGATTGTTTCATCTACCGCTAGCTTCAATTGTTGACCTTTCACCTTTCCTACTCCTTGGAAGACTGCAGGGAATTCTTGCTTCATATCCTCGTATGACTGAATTGAATTGACACAAGCTCCAATATGAAGTATTGCCAGGTCTTGCACTGTGCTTCTACTCAGCAATGGTTCTCCCCTCTCTTCTATGACCATAAACTCTGCTTCGGTGTACTTATCTTCAGCTTCAATAGTTGCAGTAAAACATCCAATGGTCTGCAATGGCTTGGTTGCTGTGTATGGATACAGTTTCTTGGAACACTTCTTTGAGGTACAGATGATCTTTTTCCTTTTCATCTTCTCCCATAAATGTCGATCAATCACATTACTGTCACTGCCTGAGTCTACAATGACCTGAACTGTCACTCCACCAATGATCACTGGGACCTTCTCATGATGTACATCATTCAACGTAAATTGGTAACAACTCTGTTCCTCCTGGGTATCATCATCGTCACCGTCTATCTGGCGAATGGTATCTTTCTTTCCAGGATACTTTCCTTTCCCCCAGGCTTTGCCTTTGGAAATTGTACTCTTCCTCTTCTGGTCTGCATTGGACTTGCTTTTGCACTTCTTTGCAAAGTGGTCCTTACCTCCACACTTTCTGCAAACTTTGCCTTTGGCCGGGCAATATGGGTCTTTTCCAAAGTGACCTCGGTTTTCACATCGATAACATTCCACGTCATGTGTCGGCGTATATCTTGGCTGATTATGGCGATGTGAGAGCCTCTTAATTTGCTGGCTTGAGTTGTCTTTCAGGGTCATGGAATGAAATTGCCCTTCAACAGCCTCTAATGCAGCAGCAATGGTTAAAGCATCGGTGAGTTCCAACTCATTCCCTCTTTCCAGTAGACGTCTTCTGAGTTTATCTGATTTGCAGTGCTGTACGACTTGATCCAATAATTGGTTGTCCAAATCAGCTAGCATGTAATTGCATCCAACAGCTAGCTGGCGTAGTCTCGTCACGTACTGAGCAATTGTCTGGCCATCTTTTTGTCTCGTTCTCCGAAACAAATGGCGTTGAAATGTAGCATTCGGTGTCACTACACAGTGTGCATTTAATGCATCTACTGCTTTCCGGTACTCAACGTTTCTTCCAGTATTCAAAAGTGTCTTAAATGTTTCCCGAACTGCGGGTCCTGCAGTGAAAAGAAGTAACGCCCTTCTCTGCGCTTTTTGTTCAACTGTACCGGTATCTAGAAATAGGCCACGACTGTCGGCGTAGGATTCAAATTCTTCCAGCCATGCCTTCCACTTCACACTTACAGTGCTTGCATCACCAGTCGGGTCTAAATGAGCAATTCCACTATTTGTTAGAAAGTCACTGTCTGCACCAGCCATGAGGAAAGATTCCAGCCCCAAAAGTACTGAGACAAAGAGAAAATTCTTATCACCTTGAAGTTGTCTGTAATCCTCTGTAATCTTGTTTAGTCTTTAATTTTCTTCAAGCTTCTTTCATCCTCGTCGCCAATGTCACATTTGTGGCCCGAAATGTGAAGTTAATAAAACATTAAACACAAGTTTTATCAGGTAAACCTCTCAGTGTCGTTTTATTCTCCCGTTTCCTTTGTTCTCCTGCTTATGTTCTTATCTCTCTCTCATACCACGTGTCTTCCGGTACATCTCATACATATTCATTATCATGACATCGGGAACTCCAGGCTGTGGGCAGTTGGGACCATGTAAGAAATTTGTGTCAAAGGCATCAGGAGCTCCGGCCTGCAGGTGGCCGGGGCCAAGATGTGAGTTCACAACCGAAGCGTCGTGCAGTCAGGCCTGCGAGTAACCAAAGCTGAGGTGTGAGAGACTAGGGTCAACTTTTATATGAGATACAAGGAAGATTCAAGATTTTTTGGCCAAAAATGGGTGGTCGACTTTAACCTGAGATCATTTACACGAGTATATACGAGTACATATTTACAAATGTGATGAAAATGTATGGAGACACGTTGCTACAATTCAAGCATTTTCCAGAAGATACATAACAGAATGTATTTGACAAGGCAGTGAAGATAGATAACCTTACACTTGTCAAAACTGATACTGAATAATCAAGGAATATTTAACATAAAGAATGCAGAGACAAACAGTTAAAAACAATTTCCTTCAGAAACATTAATTTTAATGACAATAATTTTTACCATCAAAGAATTATATTTTCACAATCATGTACTTCATCTGCCACTTATCTAATTATTTTCCTGATCATTTCCTCCATCAAACTAATATTCTTGATGCTTTTATGGGGAAATATTGTTTACTAAATAAAATAATCAATTGTTGTTTTGAATGTCCAAGATCACTTATCTGAAATACATTATACATAGATTTGTAGGATCAAGAAGTAATTATATAATTGCTCTGATTATTTCAGTATATGTCATTATCTGTATGCTGTCTTAACATCCTCTTTTTTCAATTTTGTACTTCTCCCTTCCGTGGTTTCACCCACTCAATAAGATACTGCCTTCTTTTATTTTTTTTTACCACCAGTTCCCAAATTTAACTTCTTTGATAAAATAATTTACTGGAAGATCAGCAAGAAATTCTACAGTTGCACTATTTCACAGGTTGCAAGTTTGCCTTATACTAAAAATGTACATTTTCAGCAAGATCCTCAGAAATTACAGGAGCAATTTTCAATTTTCATTGGGGTGCAAAGCTAATGGAACAAGTTAATTGTATTTTAGATATCTTATTCTGCTTCCAAATCAGGTAAATTGTGTAATGAGTATCCCAAATGCCACCGTATTCTTTCCAGCCAATAGAATTGAAAATTACCCACTATCATTTTCATTGATTGCAAGATTTCATATGTAAGTTGCATTATTCAGGCAAGAATTCAAGCAAAAGATTAGTGATGTGTAGATTTAGAGCAATTGGGACTGATGTTATATTATTCTATGCTAACTTTGCTTGAAAAAAAGTTTTTTTTTTAAAAACGCAGACTGAAAAGTTGACATTTCTGTGAAATGTGTATTGTTTTCAGTGGATATCAGTGGTTATTTTCAGAATTTCTCAGCCAGGTTACTATTAAAACTTTAGTAAGAGATTAACCTATTACAAGCTCCCATTTCATTTAGTGTGAATATCACTTTAAGGGCTAGTACAGGTTACAACCATTCACAGATGTGGAGAGACTGCATAGGAACAACCAGTACACAAAGGAGCCAACTTCAATACTTTGGCGAGGAGATGGAACATTTGTGGCTTTTTCCAAAGACACAGGTAATGAGAGAGTCATGTAGGTGAAACACTGAGGAAACAGCATTCATTATGGACCACCAGCCATGAAACACTGAGGTGGAAAGACTCTGTGTGAAATGGACAATTTAGCTGATTTTCCCTGTCAGAGGAATTATTGAACCTCACCATGACCAAAGGAAAGGTCATTTTGATTGACTCATACCTGTGTTTTGGATGCATCATGGAAGTCACTCATTTTGTTCCCCCTTCGCAAGGAAAAGGGGAGTTATAACAACTGTTTGTATGAAAAGATCTTTTCTCTGGAAGAAACTCAACAAGGATTTGTGATTTTTTGGCAGTCCGCTCACTCAGTCTCTCCCACCTCCTTCGTGATTACTTCTGTGCATTGGTTTAAAAGCCTAGATTTGGACAAGGCATTTCTAACTCATCCCCCCCATACACAAACACATGGGGTTGATTTGATGAATGTGTTATGTTATTAGTAGTTATTAATAAAGATGAGCTTTTAAAAGACAAATATAACATTGCCTTTGTAAATTTCTATTGCTGCTGGTCTGCAACGTAACAGACCAAACTCTTAAATGTACAAAGAAATTATCATACATTGAAAATAACTTGCATAAAGAATTAAGTTAACATCATATACATATAATAAATACGTATTTGATGGCATTTATCATTTGACTGATATTTAGGTAATGTGATTCACTGCTAATCTGTTGCAGGAGGTACAAAGTAGTAACAGCCAATAACACTGTCTGAGAGTTTACATTTTTGGATAAAACATCAAGAGTTGGGCCAGCCTATCCAGTCAATTTCTTATTTTGTGACCAATCCTTCATTGTTAAGTACTGGGTTGTCTTGCCTGGATAGCATTCAAAACAAAGCTTAATTCTGTATTTTGGTACATGTGTTAATAAACAATTCAATTCAATTTAATTTTTCCAATAGATATAGCTATTGAAAACATCAACTATCTATACTAGGGTTCAGTAGTGATCTCATTCCAACCTGAGAAAATCCAGTTGATACCATTGACAATGCATTTGCCATTCCACAACTTTTCAAATGTGAAACACAGACTTGAAGTCATGAAACTGACATTAGCATCTCAAACCACATGCCCAAGAATTTCTTCAACTTTGCACAATGCCTTTTACTTCTTATAGATGCTACGTGTTCTGTTGAGATTCTCTAGCACTTTTGGGTACTGTATCAGATACCAGAGATTGATTATACTGGAGAACTTTTCAAATCCCAGACCAATATATATTTACTGGTGTGGACCACGTGCACAAACGAAATGATATAGGGGTGTGATAGGGCCCATGTGGAAATTGAATAAGGCAGCTATTAGAATGCAACCTGGAGGATTATTTTTGTGCCTGCGAGTCATAGGGTCATAGTGCATTAAAATAGGCCCAGCTTGATCATGCCAAACGACATGCCATCCTGTTTTAGTCCCACCTGCCCACATTAGGCCAATACCTCTCCAAACCCCTCACATTCATATGATTATCCATGTTTTTTTATATATAAAGGAAGCTAATTTATCTGCCTCTACCATTTTGTCTGGCAGGTTGGTCCACATGCCCACCACAGTCTGTGTAAAGAACTGTCCCCTTATATCCATTCCAAATCCAATGGTCCAATTTCCACACTTGTACTCTTTATATATCTGAAAAAAAATTATATTATTGGCTAGCTCAACTTCATATTTCATCCTTTCTTCCCTTTCTGCTTTTTTTTTGTTGCCACTGTTAGTTTTTAATAGCTACCCAATCCTCCAACTTCCTACTAATTTTGCAATACTCTATGTGCTCACTTTTGGTTTTATGTGTTTTTTAACTTGTGTTGTGAACCATGTTTGACTTATTTTCTCTTTATAATGCTTCTTGTTCTTTGGGATAAAACGGACCTTCTCCATCTCTTCTGGCTCTACACATAGACACCCACTCTGACCCCTAAGGGGATGTATTCTTTCCCTTTTTGGATTCTTCCTTTCACTATCAACAAAGCCACCTCCAAACCTCTAGCCTTCCTCATTTCTTTTTCACCATTCTCCTATAGTTGACAACCTATAGTTGTCAAGGGATTTTATCAACTTTGTCTGCCGGTATCTGATATATCCCTCCTTTTTCTTTCTGATCTGTGTCTCCATAACTTTTGCTCACCAGAATTTCTTTATCTTACTGCAGTGAACTGGAATTCACTGTCTTTGTATTGTTCTACGACGGAGGTGAGGGTGAACGGACATTTGACTGATTGTTTAGTAGTCACTGGCTCCATGGAGAGCTTTATAAACTCTGCAATGGCTCTGTCATACAACTCAAGAGGGTACCAATGGACTATCATATTTTTCTAGATTCGCACTCGCATTCTGTGATGATCCAGGGGTATTCTATAGAACATCTAACTGTAAAAGGGGGGAACTTTGTAAGTTCCAATCGTATGCACTGAAGGATTTGTGTCTCTGGGCCTGGACTTCCAGTGTCACCCTAAATGAGTGACGATGGAGTACTCTGGCCCACTCCCTGCAATCATGGTGTGGAATGGAAGGTCCCAAAAGCAGGACACCAAAAGTGGTCTCTCCACCCTAAATATTGATTCCCTCCCCCGTTCCGAACCAGACTCCTGATTGCAAACCAATAGCTACAAAGAGCAGGAGATATAGTATGGGGATGGGGAATTTATCAGAGCCAAGACACAGTGGCTATTCAAAGAAAATATCATTGAACCTAGCAACAGCTCATGGACAGTCCAGATGGTAGTTGTGAAAGGGGAAGAAAAGTCCAGGTTAGTGATTGATTTCAGCCAATCAATCATTTCACACTTCTGGACGTATACCTCCTCCCTTAAATTTTGGACATGCTAAACAAAATTGCTCAGTACTGGGTCTATTCGACCAACGATCTGAAAGCTGCATACTATCCATTCCGAGGACAGCCCCTACACAGCATTTAAGGTAGATGGACAGCTTTATCAGTTCTGGAGGGTCCCTTTTGGTATCACCAATGGGGTCTTGGTCTTCCAGAGACAGATGGACAAAATGGTCGATGAACACAGGTTGAAGGCCACCTTCCCTCATCTTGACAACATTACCATTTGTGGACACTCTCTGGAAGACCATGATGACAACCTACAGAGGTTTCTCCACATGGCAAAGACCCTGAACCTCACGTAAAGCTCCAGTAAGTGCATGTTCCGGATGAAACATCTGGTGATCCTGGGCTATGTGGTGGAGAATGGGATCATTGGCCCGGACGCTGATCAAATACTCCCCCGTTAGACCTCCTACTCCAGAGGTCCATTAAAGCCTTAAGGAGGTGCCTGGGCTTCTTTTCCTATTACTCCCAGTGGGTCCCTCACTATGCAGATAAGGTCACCTCTCTCTAAAAGTCCACCTCTTTCCCATTGTTGGCCAAAGCCCAGGTGGCTTTTGACTATGTTTCGAGCAAAGGCCACCATGCATGCAGTGAATGAGAACACACCCTTCCAGGTGGAAAGAGATGCCTCAGATGTAGTTCTGGCCACTATCCTTAACCAGACAGGCAGGCCGATCGCCTTTTTCTCCCATACCCTACAATGCCATGAGCTTTGGAACCCATCTATGGAGAAAGAAGCTCAAGCTATTGTAGAGGCCATCAGGCACATGAGCCATTACCTGGCCATCAGAAAATTTAAACTGCTCACTGACCAGTGATTGGTGGCATTTATGCTTAATAATGCAAAAAGGGGAAAAATCAAGAATGATAAGATGATTAGTTGGAGAATCGAACTCTCCACCTATAATTACAACATAGCATTCAGGCCAGGTACTCTCAACGAACCTCCAGATGTCCTGTCAAGAGGACCTCTACACAGACTGGCCAGTTGCGGTCACTGCACCATGAGCTTTTCCACCCTGGCATCACCTGCACGGCTCATTTCATCAAGGCACGCAACCTGCCCTACTCCATTGAGGACATCAGGGAGATGACCAGGTCTGCGCGGAGTGCAAGCTGCACTCCTACCGCCCCAATAAGGTGCACCTGAAAAGGCATCCCGCCCCTTTGAATGACTCAGTGTTGATTTCAAGGGTCTCCGCCCTTCCACCAATGGAAATGTGTACTTTCAAAACATTATCGACAAGTATTCATGTTTTCCGTTCACCATCCCCTGCCCAGACATGACCACCATCATGATCACCAGAGCCATGCACTCTTTTATTGCCCTGTTCAGGTATCCCAGCTATATCTATGGCAACCAGGGCCCATCATTTATGAGTGAAGAGCTATGCCAGTACTTGCACTTAAGGATGACTAGCCTCAATCTCCAGGGGAACAGACAAGTTTAAAAAGAGAATGCGACAGTATGGAAGGCTGTGAAATTGGCTCTCCAGTCCAAAGGCCTTCCAGACTCATGCTGGCAAGAAGTTCTACCCATGTCGCTCCACTCCTCGAGGTCACTCCTCTGCACAGTGACCATTGCAACCCCTCATGAGCTTATGTTTATGTTCCAGGGGAAATCCACATCTGGGACTACTCTCCCAGCTTGGCTGATGTCACCAGGGCCAGTTCTGCTGAAAAAGCATGTGAGGAGGAGCAAGACCCCTGATTTGAGAGGGTTCACCTGCTGCATGCCAACCCAACATATGCCTATATGGCATACCCTGACTGCAGAGAGAACACCGTCTCAATCAGAGACCTGGCACCCACCGGAATTGAGGGTCTGATACCTCGTGTGCCAGGAACTACCAAGTACCCCACTCAGGGTCCCAGAGGACACTGCTCGGGAAGTGGACCAATTCACCCCATGACCTGAGCCAGAGCCCTCAAGACCCACTGACCCTGTACCACAGGGGGTCCAGGAAGTTCAGGAAGCCCAAAGTCCTCCAGTACTGCTGCTCTTTACCAGAATTACCAGACCCTCTGACAGACTTAATGTAAATAGTTGTAAAGTTTTTTTTTGAATGAATGATCTCTGTTTTTCACCCACAGGCTCAATTCTGAAGGAAGGGGTGAATGCAGTGAACTGGAATTCTCTCTTGTGTATTGTTCAGATGGCTGGCTCCTCCCCTGGCTCCACTCTCACCTACCCCAATATAAACCCTGTTTTTTTCTGCCTTACCTCAAATTCACCTGAGAACTATTGTGTCTACTGGCCATTGAATGTCAGCTATTAAAAGTGTGCTTGTACTCCTCATTTGCCTCTGAGTGCATTCATTCATGTAACACTTACCATTCCTGCTCTTTACTCCACTTGGAACATGTTCATCCTGGACTTCACTATAACATTTTATTTAGCCCTCATTTGGCAGTTATGCTCTTACTCTCTAACATTTGTGTCTGGTCAATTATTGCCAACACCTGCCCAATCATATTGCAATTGGCCTTGCCCCAATTTAGGATTCTAACTTGAGGACCAGTGTTCCCCAGAATAAGGTTCAAAATTGCCCCTTCTTTTGAAGGTTTATCTGCATGTTGCTGGAGAAATTTCTCCTAGTCAGACTTTCACAGGAACATAAACATTGACAAGTACACAAGCACAGTGACAGGTACAGAGATCAATTGCTGCACAACCAAGGCTAACCAGAAACCAGGGTTGGATACAGAGGTCCATGCACTTCTTAGAACTCTGTGTGGTAAGGTAGAAGTACAGCAAGTAGGCGAGCATTGGAGTAATACTAAGAATTACTAAGAATTAGTAAACTGAGGTCCTCCATCAGCCAGCTCCCCACCATGACTACCAGCCCCCCCACATCTCCATCGGGCACACAAAACTCAAAACGGTCAACCAGTTTACCTATCTCGGCTGCACCATTTCATCAGATGCAAGGATCGACAACGAGATAGACAACAGACTCGCCAAGGCAAATAGCGCCTTTGGAAGACTACACAAAAGTGTCTGGAAAAACAACCAACTGAAAAACCTCACAAAGATAAGCGTATACAGAGCCATTGTCATACCCACACTCCTGTTCGGCTCCGAATCATGGGTCCTCTACCGGCATCACCTACGGCTCCTAGAACGCTTCCACCAGCATTGTCTCTGCTCCATCCTCAACATTCATTGGAGCGCTTTCATCCCTAACGTCGAAGTACTCGAGATGGCAGAGGTCGACAGCATCGAGTCCACGCTGCTGAAGATCCAGCTGCGCTGGGTGGGTCACGTCTCCAGAATGGAGGACCATCGCCTTCCCAAGATCGTGTTATATGGCGAGCTCTCCACTGGCCACCGTGACAGAGGTGCACCAAAGAAAAGGTACAAGGACTGCCTAAAGAAATCTCTTGGTGCCTGCCACATTGACCACCGCCAGTGGGCTGATATCGCCTCAAACCGTGCATCTTGGCGCCTCACAGTTTGGCGGGCAGCAACCTCCTTTGAAGAAGACCACAGAGCCCACCTCACTGACAAAAGGCAAAGGTGGAAAAACCCAACACCCAACCCCAACCAACCAATTTTCCCCTGCAACCGCTGCAACCGTGTCTGCCTGTCCCGCATCAGACTTGTCAGCCACCAACGAGCCTGCAGCTGACGTGGACATTTACCCCCTCCATAAATCTTCGTCCGCAAAGCCAAGCCAAAGAATCCCTTCAGACCTGCACTCCTGAAAACCTTACTCATAAATGTAAGATCGCTAGAGAAGAAAGTGGATTACCTGAGATTGTGTATGAAGCAGAAAGAACTGGAGAACTGCTGTGCACTGGTGATGACAGAAATGTGGTTCCAGGACTACATTGCAGACTCAGTGATCCTCTTTGATGGCCTTTTTTCCTTCAAGGGAAACAGAGATTCTGCTGCTTCTGGCATGACTCAAGGAGAAGCTCTGTGTATTTACATTAATGAGTAGAGATCAACAATTGCTCTGTTGTGAAGACCTTCTGCTCAGCAGAGATAGGGTACCTGATGGTGAAATGTTGACACTTCTACCCACCCAGGGATTTCACGGCCACATGGATTAATGCAGTTTATATTCCACCTTCAGTGAATGAAGGTGAAACAATGAAGGAACTTTCTGGTGCCATCTTCAAATCCCAGATGTCCCACTCTGACAGTTGCATGATTGTAGTTGGCATCTTCAACCATGCCAACCTGAAAAATGTTCTACCACAGTTTCAACAGAATGTCAGCTTCACCACTAAAGGAAAGAACACCCTAGATTGGGTGTACATACAGGGCTGATCCTAGCGCCCATCTTGGATGCTTGGATGATATACAAGTCCTGCTTACCGTGGCTTACAGATCATTGGCAAAATGAATGAAATAAGTTCACAAGGATATTAGGATGTGGCCTGGAAAGGGGGAAGGGGTGGTGGTGGGGTTTGGGGCCACAGCAGCACAATAAGACTGTTTTGAGATCTGTTTCAGAAAGGCAGCCATCTGTATTGAGGAGTACACAAGCTCAGTGATTTGCTACATCAGCAAGCGCATTGATGATGTGACCAAGATAAAATGCTTCACAACCAGGGATAACCAGAAACCATGATTGGATGCTGAGGTCTGGACACTTCTCAGAGATTGTAATGCTGTGTTCTGGGCAGGAGACAAGATGGCACTAAGATCAGCCAGGGCTGAACTCTCCCATGCAATCCTGAAGGTAAAGCATGGGTATGCACAGATGATCCATAGACACCATCCAAACAAGGTGCAAGGGATCAAAACTGTAACAGACCACAAGATAACCTTGCGAGTCAAAGACAATAATACCTCCCTTCCAGAAAGACTGAACATCTTGTATGCACAGTGTAGGAGCCAAAATTTGTAATTTGTTTACTTACTTTGTTTGGTAGGTATCCCATTGGTCCCTGGAGTTGTCTCAGTTTCTACTAGCTGGACATGGTCACATGCGTAAGTTCCAGGAAAATGCGCAGTTCATTAGTATATTAGAGTGCCAGCTGGAGCATGCGTGGTGTGTTTATGCATTAGCGTGCCGGTTGGAGCATGTGCGGTCGTGCATTTCATGAATCAGGAGCTTTAGAGTATATATAAAAAACATGACGACAGTGTAGAAGGAGGGCGAGTGAAATTGTCATAACTTTCATTGATTTTCTTCATGAATGTTACTTTGTATTCACAGAGCTTTAATACAGAAATTATTCATAGTCATTTCATTGAATTTAAAAAAAGATAGTTACCAGTTTATGTGCTAAATAAAGGATTTAAATAAATCTGAACATTTATTGGAAATAATTGAAACGTGTCATGAACAGGTGTCTCACCTAGCCTCCAAGCAACTATTTATTGGATTGAAGTCACTACAATGCAATGAGATGAACAGGCTAATGATGAAGCAAGCTCCATGTCTACCCAATGAATCAGCCCCCTGTATAGCTGCAGCTGAGATGAGGGGAACCCTA
Organism: Narcine bancroftii; assembly: GCF_036971445.1. Classification (NCBI taxonomy): domain Eukaryota; kingdom Metazoa; phylum Chordata; class Chondrichthyes; order Torpediniformes; family Narcinidae; genus Narcine; species Narcine bancroftii. Next base: position 421,896,606 of record NC_091469.1, read on the forward strand.
TCCAAGGCGAATCCACACAAGGCAGTGGGACCAGACAACATACCTGGTCGAGAACTGAAGGGCTAAGCAGACCAATTGACTGAAGTCTTCATGGTCATCTTCAACACCTCACTGCATCTGATTATCATCCCTGTGAATGCCAAAGAGCCACCATTCATCCAGGTACCAAAGAGGGTGACAGTAACAGGCCTCAATGACTACTACCCAGTGGCACTGACATCTAACCATTATGAAATGCTTTGAGTGCCAACTGATGGAACACATCAAAGCACACCTCCTGGAGACACTGGACCCATTTTGATTCACCTACAGACTGAACTGTTTCACTGATGATGTTATAACCTTGTTCCTCCACTCATCTTGACCCACCTGGAGAATGATGCCTCATTGACTTCAGCTCAATGTTTTATATGATCATTCTTCAGAGTCTGGTGGAGAAGCCGTCCTCACTGGGACTCAACACTTCTCTCTGTAATTGGACTCTTGGTTTCCTAATGGAAAAACCAAAGTCTTTCTGGGTAGGCAGCAAAATCTTGAGCACCATCACAGTGACCACTGATGCACCTCAGAGTAGTATGCTCAGCCTGCTCCTGTTCATGCTAGTGACCCATGACAGTAATGCCAGATCCAGCTCCAACAGAGTCATCAGGTTTGCAGATGACATGACAGAAATTGGCCTCATCAGCACAAAGATAAGTAGAACTACAGAGAAGATGTGGAAAATCTTGTGAAATGGTGCGAGAATAACAACCTGAGTCTCAATGTGGATAAGACAAAGGAGATGATTGTGGACTTCAGGAGGACCAGGGTCACCGGCCTCCACTACACATTAATAGTTTGGTAGTGGAGAGAGAACAGAGCACCAAGTTCTTTGGTGACCAATTTTGGACACAAAAAAACTCCAAACTTATCAGGAAGGCACAACAGTGACTGCACTTCCTGAGAAGACTTAGGCAGAAAAAGCTATTGGCCACATCCTGTCAACTTTCTACAGGAGCTCTATCGAGAGCACCCTAGCCTGCTGCATCACAATGTAGTGCGGTTGCTGTAGAGCATCGAATCAGAGGTCAATCCACAGGACCACAAGAACAGCAGTGAGGATCACTTCAGTCTCCCTTCCACCTCATTGATGTGATCTATTAGGATCATTTGAAGAGGGCTTCCAATATCGTTGAGTACCCCTATCATGGCATCTTTCAGTTACTCCTGTCTGGAAAGGGATATCGGAGTATCAGAGCCAGAACCACCATGCTGAGAAATAGTTTCTTCCCATCGGCAGTGAGACTGCTGAACGACTAATGAATTGCTCATACAAACCCTCGGAGACTCTACCATTTATTTATTTTTGCCAATGTATCATTTGTACGTGTGTTATGTCTGTATGTGTGTTTGCATGTTTTTGCACCAATGTCTGAAGAATGCTGTTTTGTTGGATTGTACTTATACGATCAGATGATAATAACCTTCAACGATGCAAGTTCACTCCATTCAATCCTCTAATATTTTGCACTTCTCAGTCAATGTTGGAGAAGTTGAAATCACCGACGTCAGCAATTTCTCTTTAAATGTGATTTTGTTGCACCTGATGATTTTTAGTGGCCTAGTTTATACACCAATCAAAGCAACTACTCTTTTTAGATTTTTGATTTCCACTAACACTACCTCACGTGATAGTTCTCTAGCAACACCCTTTCTAAAAAGTACTGATATCTTCTTTAACAAATAATGAAACCCTTCTACCTCTATTCCTATACAAGTAACATTGAGCTGTCAGCTCTGATACTGCTTCAGCCATATCTCCATTATGGCTACAACATCCCTTTGTTCTGTATTCATGCCTCAGCTCATCTGTGTTCTCCATCAGGCTTCTTGCATTAAAATGAACAAATGAAGTTTACTTTTTTACCTCAATGCTTGTCTTCTACCATCCTGTTTGGTTTCAATGCACTCCATTTGCCTTCCATGCTGTCTTTTTTTTTTAATTTTAATTTCCTCTCTTTCCTCCTTAGATCCCCACCTGTGCCAGACAAGTGTAGTGTAGATGGGTGAATCTAGAAAATCTCCCCACCAGAATATTTGTTCCCTACGGTTAAGGTATAATTCAACTTTATTGTTTTATTTAAGTATTAGAACCATAGAACAGTACAGCACAGAAACAGGCTCCTTCAGCACTCCTGGTCTGTGCTGAGCAATTTTTTTTGTTCCACTGATCTGCGCCCAATCTATAGCTCCCCATACTTCTCCCAGCCATGTACCTGTCCAAATTTTTATGTTAAAATGAGCCCGAATTCACCAATTTGGCTGGCAGCTTGTTTTACACCCCCACCACCCTCTGTCTGAAGAAGTACCCCAGCATGTTCCCCCTAAACTTATACCCTTTCATTCTCAACCCATGTCCTTTGGTTTGAACCTCACCTACTCTCAGTGGAAAACACCTATCCACATTTACTCTCTATCTCCCTCATAATTTTAAATACCTCTATCAAATCTCCCCTCAACCTTCTATGCTCCAGGGAATAGAGTCCTAACCTGTTTAACTTTTCCCTGTAACTCAGTTCCTGAAGTCAGGCAACTTCCTAGTAAATCTCCTTTGCACTTTTTCTATCTTATTGATATCTTTCCTGTAGCTAGGTGAACAAAACTGCACACAATACTCTAAATGTGGCCTCACCGATATCTTACACAACTTTATCATAATATCCCAACTCCTATACTCAATACTTTGCTTTATAAAGGCCAATATGCCAAAAGCTCTCTTTACAACCCTATCCACCTGTGACACCACTTTCAAAGAATTATATATCTGTATTCCCAGATCCCTCTGTTCTACAGCACTCCTCATTGCCCTACCATTCACCATGTATGTCCTTTCTTGGGTTGTCCTTCCAAAATACAACACCCTACACTTGTCAGCATTAAATTTAATCTGCCATTTTTCCAGATGGTCCAGATCCCTCTCCAAGCTTTGAAAATCTCATTTGCTGTCCACAATGCCACCAATGTTAGTGTCAATCTTAGTACAAACTTGATGATCTAATTCACCACATTATCATCCAGATCATTGATGTAATTGACAAAAACAATGGTCCAGCACCGATCTCTGAGGCACACCACTAGTCACAGGATTCTAGTCTGAAAAGCAATAATCAAACACTACTCTATGGCTTCTTCCCATCCAGCCATTGTTGAATCCTGTTCACTATTTCACCATGAATACCTAGCACCTGAAACTTCCTGACTAAATTTCCATGTGGGAACTTGTCAAAGACCTTACTAAAGTCCATGTCAACAACATCCACAGCCTTACATTTGTCATCTTTTCTGGTAACCTCCTTGAAAAGCTCTATAAGATTGGTTAAACACAACCTACCATGCTCAAAGCCAAGTTGACTATACCTAATCAGTTTCTGGCTATCCAAATAATTATATACTAATTTCTTTGAAGAACTTCCAATAATTTACCTACTACTGACATCAGACTCACCAGCCTATATTTTAAAGGGTTACTTTTGGAGTCTTTTTTATACAATGGAACAACATGAGCTACCCTCCAATTCTCAAGCACCACATCCATGGCTAAGGACATTTTAAATATTTCTGCCAGAGCCCCTACAATTTCTACACTAGTCTGCCCTTCAACCTATCACCTAACTCCCAGAACTGTCCTTGCAGGACCTTCTCACCCTTCCTACCCATGTCATTGGTCCCTATATGGACCACAACATCTGGCTGCTCACCCTTCCTCCTGATAATATGGTGGACTCAAACCCTGACACCAAGGAGGCAATATACCATCCGGATTCTCGATCTCTTCCACAGAACCTCTTATCACTAGTGCTTGCCTCTTCTCTTTCCTTCCCTTCTTAGCCACAGGACCAGACACCATGCTGGAGACATTATCACCATGGCTTGTCCCTGGTCGATCATTCCCCCAATAGTATCCAAAATGGTATATTTGCTATTGAGGGGAATGGCCACATTGGTGCCCTGCACTGCCTACCTGTTCCCTTTCCCTCTCCTGACTGTCACCCATCTACCTTCCTCCTGCCTCCTAGGTGTGATAGTGTCCTTATAACTCCTGTCTATCCCCCTCTGCTTCCTGAATGATCTGGAGTTCATCCAATTCCAACTCCAATTCCTTAACTCAGTTTGTCAGGAGTTGCAGCTGGATGCACTTCTTGCAGATGAAGTCATCATTTGCAAGAGTAGCATTCCCCTGCTTTGGCTGCCATCCTCACTGTATATGACTAGAGGAAAAAGTATATATCTAAAACCTGCTCTTACCTCTGCCTACCTGCTGTTTTGTTAATAAATTAACAATATATATATTAATAAAAATGAATTGTATTTATTTATTTTTATAGATTAATACTTGTCCTGCATATGTATTGTTTGTAAGTTTGCTATGTCTGGTTGTATACCTAATTGTTTTGCACTGAGGAGTGGAGAATGCTGTTTCATTGGGTTGTACTTGAGGTTACAATAAACTTGATTTGGCTTGACTTGTACAGATCACCTCTGCCCCAAGAAGTGATCCCAATTTTTCATAAATCTGAAACCCTCCCCCTTGCACCAACAGCTCAGCAACATGCTCGATATACACTATGGAAACACATAAATTTTGAATTGAACCTCACTTGCAATAGTTATCTGAAACTCACACTGACTGATGTCTGCAAAGCTTAATCCAATTACAATAGATTGTAATGCCAATTCATGTAAATGTATACTGGTATATCATTAGTACATAACTCTTATTCGCAGATTGACATTACAAGAGCATTATTCCGTATAATCAAAACTGATCTATGCTGGCATCAACTACTTTATCTTTTTTATTATCTTTATTAGTTTTACACAAATAAACACTTATGTACAAAATATTTATGGAATGCACAATAAAAATGACATATTACCTAGCTCAACAAAATATAAAGGTACATATAGTGTATCCATAATACAAAAGTACTTCTGATAATAATTTTATCACAGATAACCATGTCTCTAAACCCCATGCCCATAACAATGTTGTATGTCTAAAAAAAAGTACTTTGTTCCTGTAGTAAAATGGAAAATTATTGAAATTCAGGATTTATATATGCTTAGAGGTTGTGGAAATAATTCAAGAAATTCCCCCACATAATTTGAAACTTTATATTTGAGTTATTAATTGAGTAATGAATAATTTCTAAATTTAAGCAGGACATAATGTCCCTCAATGATTGAGCATGAGTGGGCAGTGAGGCATCCTTCCATCTAATTATCGCACATCTGGCTAAGACAAAAGACAGAGTATGACTTTTGATTAGAGTTAAAAGAACATAATTCTCTCCAGCTATACCAAATAGAGCAACAAAAGGAATAGATGCTAGATCTACATTAAAGATTAAGGATAAAGCTTTAAACACGTCCCTCCAGTATTTTTCAAGACTAGTACATGTCTAGAATATATGAATTAAAGAAGCCTCTTCTTCTTACATTTATCACAATAAGAATTTACATCTGAATAGATATGAGATAATTTAACTTTAGACATATTGGCCCTATGAGCAATTTTAAATTGTAACAAACAATGATGGGCACATAAGGATATAGTCTTAACCATCTTAGAAATTGAATCTCAAACCTTATCCGATAATAAAAAGCCTAAATGAGATGTATCAAACCCACCAACTTATCATAAATAATGGATATTTGTAAGAAAGTTGTAAACTAAAAATTACATCAACAATGTTTGCATCAGGTGCCTCAGGGAAATCAGGTATCTGAGATTGAAGAAAATGCCTGTAATGCAAATATTTGAGAAAATTAGTATTTGATAAATTGAAATTTTCAGAAAGTTGTTCAAATGATGCATAGCTGTTAACAATAAAATGATCTTTGAAACATTCAAGACCCTATCTTTGCCATTCATGACAGTGGACTTGAAAGAGAAAAACCATGAAGTCCAAAATGTTTTCTGAACAGCACCCACACTCTCACAGTGTACCTGACAACAGGATTATCAATTGATTTATTTGAAGAGAAAAAGTGAGGATCCAAGAAGTGCTGAAACAGAATTTTTTTTAGCAGAATTCAGCTCTGTTGCTTCCCATGCTGGATGGTCCTCTCAGTTATGAAAATGTAACCAAAACATAAATTTACCAATACTGACTGCCCAATAATAAAATCTGAAATTAGGTAGGACCATGCCTCCATTTCTTTTAGATTTTTGAAGACTAACTCTGTTGAGATGGGGGCATTTACCCTTCCATATATAAGACAAATCAAGTAAATCAAAAATCGATTTGGGAATAAAAATTGGTATAGTTTGAAAAAGATATAAAAATTTAGGTAAGATATTCATTTTTATATAATTAATACAACCAACTAGAGATATAGAAAGGGGCATTGTCTTACACTGGAAGGTAAGTACAAAATATTGTATTAAAATAAGAGTAATGGTTCCTAATAAAACCAGTCTGATCTTCAGAAATGATTGATAGATTCTCCAATCTATGGGCCAAAACTTTAGCCAAAATCTTTTATTTTTGAATATTTTATTTACAATTTTTTCAAACTCAAACAGTTCCATTAATCCATTGTGCTAAGGACTGTTTCACATGCAATAATAAAGTAAGGAAATTTTCTTTAAAAAATACTTATGATTCTTTGTAACTGTAAGTACATTGATTTTCCACAATCTTAATAGGAAGATTAGTGAACACTGATGCAGGTGCATTCAAAGGGAAAAGTTCACTTTTATGCGGGTTTAGTCTATATCCTGAAAACAGACTAAATTGGGAAAGTAGTGATAACATGGAAGGTAAGGAGGTGGTAGGGGTTGATATAAAATGCAGGAGATCATCTTCATAAAAGGAAACTTTATGTTCAATTCCCTTCCTACAATCCCTGAAATATGCTCTCACTCTTGAAATGCAATCGCCAAAGGCTCTATGGCCAAATCAAAAAGTAATAGACTTAGAGCACACCCTTGATAGGTTCCCCATTGGAGATTGAAAGGTTGTGACTGTTGGAAGTTAGTGAGAATTGAAGCCATAGGGCATGAATACAGTAATTTAATCCATGTAGTACAACATGGTCCAAAATTGAATTTTTCTAAGATCATAAATAAATACATCCACTTGGCCCAATCAAACATTTTCTCTGTATCTAAGGAAAGAAAACATTCAGGAGCCAAACTGGAAGGTAAGTACAAAATATCCAATAAGTGGCATGTATTAAAATAAGAGTAATGGTTCCTAATAAAATCAGTCTAATCTTCAGAAATGATTGATAGATTCTCCAATCAATGGGCCAAAACTTTAGCCAAAATCTTTTATTTTTGAATATTTTATTACAATTTTTCCAAACTCAAACAGTTCCATTAATCCACAATACAACAATTTCATTCATCAAATATATTTACATTTCTTCTATTGAGTCTGGTTTTATTATCCCTTCCCCCACAGCACAAAAAAAACTACAAGAAAAAAATAAAAATTCATTAACCATAAAGAAACTAGATTTACATGAAAAGACTAAAAACTCTGGTCAAATCTTAACATTAACATTTAATAAAGAAATTGGCTGTAGGAGGAGCACTCAGTTGGATCTTTACCTTTCTTTACTATGAGATATATACACACGCTTTGTTAAATGATGATGGGAGATTACCCTGCTTTAAATGAATCAGACAACACATAACCTAATTGAGATGAAAGCAAATGAGAAAATGATTAAAAAAAAACTCCACAGGAAACCCATCAGGTCCTAGAGATTTTCCAGAATGCAATGAAGGAATAGCAGCAGCTATTTCCTTTTCTGATATAGGCTCATCTAATCTTGTTTGGTTATCTGAAGAAAGTGTGGGAATATTTAAGTGATCTAGGAAACTCTTCACTGAACTGGGTATCATTTGTAAATTCAGAAGTATAAAGTCAAGAATAAAATTTCCTGAATGTATCATTTATCTCAAATGATCTGTAATAATGTTACCATCATCCATTTGAATCTTTGTAATTTTCCGCTTTGCTTCAAAACTTCACAACTGATTAGCTAAAAGATTACCAGATTTGTTGCTGTAAATATAAAACTCTTCAAAAGTTGGATAAGTTAAAAGGAGATCAAATTTAGATTGAAGTTCAACTTGTTTTTTGTATAATTCAAGATTTTGAACTTGAGCATATTGTTGATCAATTTGTTTAATTTGATTACTAATTCTAATCTTTATTTATTGGCCTTCTTTTTTATATTCATGCCATTAGAAATAATTTCCCCTTGAGAAAAGCATTCGAAGAATCTCAAACAAACTATAAATTTCTAACAAAGTATTTGTATTAAAGAAAAAAATTATCTGCTCCTCCATAAATTTCACAAAATTATTATTTGATAGTAAAGTTGAATTGAAATGCCAATGTCTTTTTATTTGAGAGAGACAAGGAAGGGTCATCTATAATACAACAGGGGCATGATCTAATATTACTATATCCTGATAATTTCAAGAGCAAGTCAGTGGGATAAGTTGATTATAAATAAAAAAATAATCAATTTGTAAAAATGTGTGAAAAGAATACCCTCTCTTAGTTGGATAAAGAAAATGCCAGACCTCAGAAATACCATAATTATTATTTTTTTAAAATTAATGAGGCAGATTTACTTATTGTAGTAGGGTTAGGAGATGAATGATCCAAAACAGTGTTTAACCAACAATTAAAACCCCCATCAAACACCAGAGAGTATAAACTCAAATCTGTTAGGGAAGAGATAAAAATTTCAAAAAACTCCACATCATCTACATGATGGGCAAAAACTATCATTTTATTATATAATTTTCCCTGAAGCAATGATATAATGACCATTAGAATCTGACATGGCACTGAAATGAACAAAAGGAATATTTCTATTAAAAAGATTTGAGATGACGCCCTCCTTCCCCCCCCCCCAACCCCCACCCAGATTTAGTCTGAAAGGAAGAATGAAAATGCTTCCTCCTCCACCTTATCATTAGGCAAGAATGATCAAAACTATGAATATGCATTTCTTGTAACAATACAATAGAAGCTTAAAGTTGTTTAATATGTGAAAACACTTTCTTTCACTTATCTGATGTTTAAACCTTTTACCTTCCAACTATGAAAATTAATAAAATTATAATTTTTTAAATTAATAATGTAAGTTGATTAACACAAATAATATCTGAACTCCAGGTGTCAGTCTTGAGGCAAAAATTTGAAACTAGTAATGTCACATTTGTGGCCCGAAATGTGAAGTTAATAAAACATCGAACGCAAGTTTTATCAGGAAAACTTCTCAGTGTCTTTATTTTCCAGTTTCCTTTGTTCTCCTGCTTGCGCTCTTATCTCTCTCTCATACCACGTGACTTCCGGTACATCTCATACATATTCATTATCATGATATCCCTCCTTTAATCAGAAATAAACTTTACCTTCACTTACCAATATCCCTCGGAAACCTACAAACATCGTAACTAATGGTAATACTATAACTTAACCACATAAAATTTATTTTCTACAGCACTCATACATGCACTTTATGATATAAGATTAAAATACTGTCCCAAAGTTCTTATTAAAACTATGGCACAAAGTCTTCATATCGTTTGGGTGCTTTTCGGTTTCATTTCGGCCTGCCTGCGATATTGTCGTCGCTTCTCGGTTGTTCATTCTCAGCGTCGGAAATACTGCTCGCCACGGCTTCAGGTGTTTCTGGCGCTCTAGTCACTTCATCAGGAGAGCTGGTAACTGCTTCTGGAACATCATCAGGTCTCTCAGTTTCAGGATCTCGTATTGGCCTTTCAACTTCTTCGCTCGATGTATCTCTGGACTGGTACATTTTTACACCTGATACATTTCTCTTATACAGGACTCCAGTCGGAGACTTGTCTGTCACCATACTGCCACTTCTGGATACGACAGTATAGGGTTGATGGTAATAAGGTGTGTCTAGCTTACCACCAGTTTCATGCCTCACTAGAACATTATCTCCTGGCATGATGTCTGAGTACTTGGCTCCATGTTTCGAATCTGTGTACAGCTTTGCTGCACCTTTCTTTTCAGCATCGAGGTCCCTCATCACCTGGTAGTCTCGGATTTCCTTTATTTCTGGCATTTTTATGCGGATTTTTCTCCCAAAAAATGCTTCTGCAGGACTTTTTCCAGTGGTTGCATGAGGCGTTGCTCGATAGACAGCCACATAAGATAGCAATGCTTCTCGCCAATTTTGTCCTTCTGCGTGTGCAATCCTCAATCGTTTTTCAATGGACTGATTTTGTCTCTCTACTTCCCCGTTGGCTTGCGGCCATTTCGGAGTTACTTTATGATGGTGGATACCTGTGGTCCTCATGTATTCCGCAAATGTCTCTGAAATGAATTGTGGACCATTGTCAGAGTATAATGTAACAGGTAATCCATATCTTGCGAAAATCTCTGCTAACGCTTGTATTGTTTTTTCAGTGGTTGTGGACTTCAACACCACGTACTCATAGTATCTGCTGTAGTAATCTATCACTACCATAATTGATTCACCCATCGGTAAAGGTGCAAGAAAATCAACAGCTACGTCGATCCATGGTCGTGTCGGAAGTTGCGTACTCCGGATCGGTTCTGGCGGATTACTCCTACTTGTGATTTGACATCCATGACAAGTTTTAACAAATTTCTCTGCGTCTTTATCACAACCTGGCCACCATACCTTTGGTCCTGAGGTTTTGCTTGGTACCAACAATACCTAGGTGTCCTTCATGCGCTAAGGATACGATCTCCGGTCTCAATCTTTGCGGTATCACCAATCTGCAACCTCTTAATACACACTGTCCGATGCAACAAAATTCATCTCTAATGGGAATGTAAGCCTTGTGAGTACACTTGTCCCATTGTCCACTCTGTATGCATTCTCTTACTTCCATGAGTTCTGGATCACGTTCGGATTCTCTCTCGACTTCCTTCGTAGTCACAGCTTTCGGTGTCGACTGAATAGCTACGAAGCGTACAAAACTCTCTGTTTCTGTTCCCAATTCTGATTTGGATTGTGGACCACCATACTTCACCTATCTGGACAGCGGATCTGCAATGTTTGTTTTCCCTGCAATGTGGATTACTTAATATTTGTAGGGTTGTAGTCTGAGTACCCGTCTCTCTATTCTGGCACATGGTTTGGATCTAGGTGCATAGATCACCTCTAATGGCTTATGATCTGTGATGAGTTCAAATTCAATGCCGTATAAATATGCATGGAACCTCTCACAGGCCCATACAAGTCCGAGTGCTTCTTTCTCTGTCTGAGAGTATCTTCTTTCCACATCTGATAATGATCTGCTGGCATAGGCAATGATGCTGCCGGATCGTAATATCCAAGAGTTTTTGCATCTGTCAGGCTTTGCTTCAGCGCTGTGAACGCTTTCTTCTGCTCAGATCCAAAATGAAAAGGTACACCTTTCCTGGTTAGTTTCCTTAGTGGTTTTGCCACTCTAGCGAAATTAGGAATGAACTTTGCACAAAAATTGACCAATCCCAGGAAACTCCTCACCTCTGTTGCGTTCTGAGGTGCACGTGCCTCTTCAATAGCTTTCACCTTGGCCTCTGCAGGGTTTAGTCCTTCCCGTGTAAGTCTGTGTCCCATGAAGTCCATTTCTGACACACCGAACTGGCACTTGTTTCCATTCACGGTAAGGCCTGCCTCCTGTAATCTAGATAGTACACGCCTCAACCGTTTGTCATGCTCTTCCTTCGTTGGTGCATGGACTATGATGTCATCAGAAATGTTGGCAACTCCAGGAATGCCTTGAATCACTCAATGGATTTCATACTGGTAGATCTCCGAAGCTACATTAATTCCAAATGATAGTCTCTTGTAACGATACAATCCACAGTGAGTCACAAATGTTGTTACATCTCGGGAACCTGGATCCAGCTCTAATTGATGATAGCCCCATTTCAGATCAATTTTTGAGAATACCTTGCTGGTAGTTAGTTCTTGAAGTATTTCCTCCACTGTTGGTATAGGGTGTCGTTCTCTAACTATAGCTTCATTGGCCATTCTCATGTCAACACATAGTCTTATGTCACCCTTTGGTTTGGGCACTATCACTACGGGACTGACCCATTGTGTCGAACATTCCACAGGTTCAATAATGTCTTGCTCGATCAATTCTTTAATTTTGGCTTCGACTTTCCCACGAAGTCCAAACGAAGTTCGGCGCATTGGTTGTGCCTTGGGTTTGACCGTTTCATCTACCACTAGCTTCAATCGTCGACCTTTCAGCTTTCCTACTCCTTGGAAGACTGCGGGGAATTCTTGCTTCATAACCTCGTATGACTGAATTGAATTGACACGAGCTCCAATATGAAGTATTGCCAGGTCTTGCGCTGTGCTTCTACTCAGCAATGGTTCTCCCCTCTCTTCTATGACCATAAACTCTGCTTCGGTGTACTTATCTCCAGCTTCAACAGTTGCAGTAAAACATTCAATGGTCTGCAATGGCTTGATTGCTGTGTATGGATACAGTTTCTTGGAACACTTCTTTGAGGTACAGATGATCTTTTTCCTTTTCAACTTCTCCCATAAATATCGATCAATCACATTACTATCACTGCCTGAGTCTACAATGACCTGCACTGTCACTCCACCAATGATCACTGGGACCTTCTCATGATGTACTTCATTCAACGTAAATTGGTAACAACTCTGTCCCTCCTGGGTATCATCATCATCACCGTCTATCTGGCGAATGGTGTCTTTCTTTCCAGGATACTTTCCTTTCCCCCAGGCTTTGCCTTTGGAAATTGTACTCTTCCTCTTCTGGTCTGCATTGGACTTGCTTTTGCACTTCTTTGCAAAGTGGTCCTTACCTCCACACTTTCTGCAAACTTTGCCTTTGGCCGGGCAATATGGGTCTTTTCCAAAGTGACCTCGGTTTCCACATCGATAACACTCCACGTCCTGTGTCGACGTATATCTTGGCTGATTATGGCGATGTGAGAGCCTCTTAATTTGCTGGCTTGAGTCGTCTTGCAGGGTCATGGTATGAAATTGCCCTTCAACAGCCTCTAATGCAGCAGCAATGGCTAAAGCATCGGTGAGTTCCAACTCACTCCCTCTTTCCAGTAATAAATTGAAAGTATACCTTATAAGGTCAGAAATTATACAGATTCCTAAAGCCATAACAACCTTGAGAAAGCAACCCCCTCCCTTCCACCCCCAAAAGCCAGACTGCTGCTAAAGATGCCAACAGCATGCTCTTCAAACAATCATTTTTACCTGAACAAATCTTCCTGCTGGACATGTTAAGTCTAAATCCATTCTTATTAATGTAAATACAATTCAGCATCTCCAAACAATAGTTAATTATGTTGAGACTTCAACCAATAAAAAAGATTTCTTTTAAAATTTCTCATACAACTTTAAAAAGTATATAAAGTACAAATTTGAACTATTATTACTGAGAAAGAAATAATATACAATTCTCAGTGTTCCTCTTGTAAAAATGTAATAGCTCAATTAAATTAATACAGTTATATCATGATTGCCCTAATCTAGGCTTTATCATCACTTTCCCACTCTCCTCAAGCACCTTTGAGTTTTAACTCCCTTGAGTTTTAAATGTCTGTCTATCCGCCTTGAATATATTCTATGTCTCTATCTTTACAGAAGGCAGGTAGTGAATTCCAAAAATTCATCACTTTTAGAGAAAATACATTCTTCACATTTATTTTTAATGGAATCATCCTTATTCTGAAATTACGCTTCCTGGTTCCAGATACAGGAAAGCCCCTGGTATCCGGAATTCAAGCAACTGGCAGCCTCAAGTAACCATTTAAAAAATCAATGAACACAAATTAAAAAAATAAAATAACAGGTAAAAAATATGTAAGTTTATAATTGTAAAAGTAAATGATCTCTTAAGTAACAGATAAACCTTTGGTGAAGATAGGAGCAAATATTCAGCCAGGGGATTGTTGGTCATGCTTTGCTCATAGCAGCTGTTTGAATAAAGTTGTGTGAAACAGCAATGGAGTCACCCAGGACAAAGAGCTGGTTAATGCTGCTTGCCTTTGGGGTTACTCTCTTAAAGTGTCTCCTTATCCCTGCTTAGTATGCTCTTCAAACAATAATTTTTACCTGAACAAATCTTCAGAGGTTTTATTTGTACACTTGGGGAAGAGGGGTGTTAATTATCTATAATGTTCTTGTTCATCTTTCGGGTGGCTCCATTGAGGGGAGGAACCTGCAGATGCAATAAATGTTTTCAAATAAAGTAAAATGCTTTATATATTCAATACACCTTAGAATAATATATTTTAATCAGATCATCTTCCATTTTTCAAGACTGCAATGAGCATAGACTCAACCAGTTCAACTTTTCTTCATTAACAAAGAGTTTTAATCCAAGAATCAATCTACCAAAATTTCTCTGTCTCCAACTTGTGTACCTTGAATTGTGAAGTGCTCTTGGGGCAGTATTACTAGAATCCTGTACAGCTGCATTAAAATATACTTCTTTCATTCTTCGTAGCCTCAAAATAATGAACCAACATACCTTCAGTCTTTTACTTGCTGGATCTGAATAGTAGGTTCACATTTCCATGCACTGAAGCCCCCAGGTCTCATGGTGTTGCAACATTTTATCATCAACTTCAATTTAAATTTTCTTTTATCCTTCCTTCCAAAGCAAAAACCTCACAATTTTTTCATATCACCTTCAATCTGTGGATTCTTGACCACTCACTTAAATGATCTTTATCCCTTTGCAGAATATTTATGCCCACTTCACAACTTGCCAAACCACATTCTGAATTAACTCAGATCCTTCTTTTAAAATATTTTATTTAAAAGATTTCCATACATGCATTAATCAAAATTAATACAATTATACAAGTTTCAAAAAGAAACAAATTAAAGCTACATACATGATGGTATTTACCCCTACCTCAGAAACCTTTCCCTTCCCAACCCCCCTCCCTCAGAACAGTTAATATACATGATATAACATAGATATATAAACATAGAAAAAGAGGAAGAAAATAACTTTTTAGGATTGCACAAGAGATGACTTCTAACTCACCTACAGGTCCAGAGGCATAAAGAGGACATTATTACAAATTAAATCGTAATAGTTGGGCATATGGGCAAATCTAGATCCTTGATCTAGATCCTTGATCTAGATCAGTTGTTCCCAACCATGTTAGGCTGGAAGCCAGGTCAGCCTTAGACAGCATATTTCCATGTGGGTCTTTTAAAATCTTAAATTAAATACTTTAGATAAAGTTGTGTTTCTTACAGAGCTGCCTTTGACTTGAAAATATTGCTCAGTCATTTCTACAGTGTTAGGCCGGAAGCCAGGTAGCCTGAGACCGAAAAAGATTGAGAACAACTGATCTCAATCAACAATACAGATTTTAAATAGCTGAGATCCCAGCATTGATCCTTGTGGAGATTAGCCACTAATTGCCAATCTACAAACAGTAACATAGATAATAACAGGAGCAGGTCATTTTGCCCTTCGAGCCTGCACTATCATTCACTATAATCATGGCTACTACTCTATCATAATATAATGTACCTCCAGAAGGGTATGTTCGTGGAAAACCATGCGCATTGGAATTTTTCACAATTAGAACCTTATTTCCCATTGATCCTTTTATAAGTAGAGATGTGTTCCAATTGGTTTTGTTCTCAAAAGTAATGCACCCACAGTGTGTGGCCTACAGGCAAGGGAATTCTGATAGCATTTTACACTGAAAAGAAAGTGTTATTATTTCAATTAAGCATAACTGGATGTTACTTTGCCTGATAAAGTATCGTGCAAGTATCAATAGAAGAGAGAGCATTGTCGGTTTCTAAAGCAAATCTCTTAAGTTACCTCCCTCAACGAACTGGCAGCCTGTGATCATTGTCCTTGGTAAATTAGTTCAGTCTCTGTATAAATTTTTTTCCCAAGTCAGTATCTCAATTATTTTGCAAGTGATTTGTGAATTCCAGAAGGGATATTTGTGAACAGCTGAACTACCATAACACAGATACACTGTACTACAATTTTGCTCATCCCCCATAGTCCTTGATACTTTTTTTGTGTAGAGAAATCTATGTTCTTTTTCTTTGGCTTGGCTTCACGGACAAAGATTTATGGAGGGGTACGTCCATGTCCGCTGCAGGCTCGATGGTGACTGACAAGTCCAATGTGGGACAGGCAGGCACGGTGGCAGCGGTTGCAAGGGAAATTGGTTGGTTGGGGTTGGGTGTTGGGTTTTTCCTCCTTTGTCAATGTGACAGGCACCGAGATTTCTTTAAGCAGTCCTTGTACCACTTCTTTGGTGCACCTCTTTCTCAGTGGCGAGTGGAGAGCTCGCCATATAACACGATCTTGGGAAGGCGATCGTCCTCCATTCTGGAGACGTGACCCACCCAGTGCAGTTGGGTCTTCAGCAGCGTGGATTCGATGCTTGCGGACTCTGCCAGCTCGAGTACTTCGATGTTGGTGATGAAGTCATTCCAATCAATGTTGAGGATGGAGCGGAGACAGTGCTGATGGAAGCATTCTGGGAGCCGTAGGTGATGCCAGTAGAGGACCCATGATTCAGAGCCGAACAGGAGCGTGGGTATGACAATGGCTCTGTACATGCTGATCTTTGTGTGTTTCTTCAGGTGGTTGTTTTTCCAGACTCTTTTGTGTAGTCTTCCAAAGGCGCTATTTGCCTTGGCGAGTCTGTTGTCTATCTCTTTGTCGATCCTTGCATCAGATGAAATGGTGCAGCCGAGGTAGGTAAACTGGTTGACCGTTTTGAGTTCTGTGTGCTCAATGGAGATGTGGGGGGGGGGGGGGGGGCTGGTAGTCATGGTGGGGAGCTGGCTGATGGAGGACCTCAGTTTTCTTCAGGCTGACTTCCAGGCCAAACATTTTGGCAGTTTCTGCAAAAGTCATGCGCTGAAGAGCTGGCTCTGAATGGGCAACTAAAGCGGCATCGTCTGCAAAGAGTAGTTCACGGACAAGTTGCTCTTGTGTCTTTGTGTGAGCTTGCAGACACCTCAGATTGAAGAGACTGCCATCCGTGTGGTACCGGATGTAAACAGCATCTTCTTTGTTGAGGTCTTTCATGGCTTGTTTCAGCATCAAGCTGAAGAAGATAGTAAAGAGGGTTGGTGCGAGGACGCAGCCTTGCTTCACACCGTTGTCAATGGAGAAGGGTTCGGAGAGCTCATTTCTGTATCTGACCCGACCTTGTTGGTTTTCGTGCAGTTGGATAACCATGTTGAGGAACTTGGAGGGTCATCCGAGGTGCCCTAGTATCTTTGTGTGTTTCTTCAGGTGGTTGTTTTTCCAGACTCTTTTGTGTAGTCTTCCAAAGGCGCTCACGGTGTCAAAGACTTTGGTGAGGTCAACAAAGGTGATGTCGAGTGCTTTGTTTTGTTCTCTGCACTTTTCTTGGAGCTGTCTGAGGGCAAAGACCATGTCAATAGTTCCTCTGTTTGCGCAAAAGCCACACTGTGATTCTGGGAGGACATTTTCGGCGACACTAGGTATTAGTCTATTAAGGAGAATCCTAGCAAAGATTTTGCCTGCAATGGAGAGCAGGTGATTCCCCTATAGTTTGAGCAGTCTGATTTCTCTCCTTTGTTTTTGTACAGGGTGATGATGATGGCATCACGAAGGTCCTGAGGCAGCTTTCCTTGGTCCCAGCAGAGCATGAAAAACTCATGCAGTTTGGTATGCAGAGCTTTGCCACCAGCCTTCCAGACCTCTGGGGGGGGGGGATTCCATCCATACCTGCTGCTTTGCCACTTTTCAGTTGTTCAATTGCCTCCCTCATTACATCCTTACATCGGGTCTGTGATAGTCTTACTCCCATCTTAAGTATATTTAGTGACACCTCCATAGCTTTTGTGGGAAAGTACCCAAACTCTCCATGAATAAATTTCTTGTCATCTTAAACTTAAATGTCTTATCACAAATTTTGAGAAAATTCAACAGCCTTCAAACAGGATAAACATCCACTCCACATCCAGTCTGACTTGCCTTGTCAGAATTTTGTATGTGATTCAAACACATTCTTCCAAAGTCATATGAATACAAAAGCTAGTCAACTCAATCTCTCACATATGCTATTTTTGTCATTCCAGGAAACATTCTGGTGAATCTTCACTGCACAATTCCATACGCAGATATATTCTTTTGTAAGAGAGAAGAAACAAATAGATGTAGGAACTCAATAGATTGAGCAGCATCTGGCAGGGTTCGGGGGGTGGGGGAGAATGGAATTGTTTCAAGATGAGACCTTACATCGGGTCTGTGATAGTCTTACTTAAGTAAGGATGCCAAAACTGAACAAAATTAAAAAAATTAGAGGGAGAAGTGGAGAAGTGTGAAAGGGAGCATCTTAAATGTGGGAAGTGCATGTTCTTGTGTATTTCTTATAAACTGATCAGTTTCCTAACAATGGATACCAGATGCCTGAATTTGTCTAGAAGTAAAATATTTTATTTGGCCCTAAATATTCTGAGAATTGGAGAAGTGTAATTACTTGTACATTTTGGAATTTGAGGCAGATCAGATGATAGTGAGTCTGCAGGACATTTGCATTTACTTAACATAAAACTTATAAAAGGCAATCTCAATCAATATCACCTAGCAGGAACAATGAATAAAACAACCTGAATTTATATTGCCTGCTCCTTTTTCTTCTGTCCACAATTTGCACCTGGTAAAGTCTTTCTCTAATGAGTCGAAGTTCCGGTGACAATATATTCCCACTGATGGCCCCCATAATTTGCATTATGCTGAGATCTGCTGAGATTGTTCACCAAGCTTATGTGGAAAGCAAAGGACCTCTTGGTTACAGTGGGAATTTTACACAATTATTAGCACCTCCCCCCCCGACTCCAAATATTTTCTGAGAATAAGCTTGTTAGGAGTCAGAAACTGACAGGAAAAATTGCCATACAAAATACAACAAAACTTCAGTTATCTATAAATGTAAAGGTGATTTTCTCCATCTTACAAATTAAGCAAAATTGCAATTAAAAAATACTGGTCTAATGGTAAAGTTAAAGGCTGATCCAATAGGTTAATTTGTTTAGATGTACCATCCAAAGACTACAGATTTTTTAGTGATTTGTTGTAAACATAAAAAGCTGTACTTAAAACATAAATACTGAAAAGCAACATCAACATTCAAAGTTTTGAGGGTATATGTAAATTCCACTCAATTAATGCTCATGTATCTTGTCTTAGACGATCTCTGAACACCCCTCAGCAGAGGGTTGACTGATATTAGCAGAAGAGGCATAACTGGTAATCCAGACTGCAGCTGCCCACTGTTTCCTGGAGAGTTATTAGAGAGCTGGTTTCAGATTAATAGAGCAATCATCAAGAAAGATTTCTAGTTCGATCCCCATCCAACCCGCACCCTCAACCCACCAAGTCCCAAAAATCCAAACAAATTAATCATTTTAATTTCTGAATATTTGCACCACTACAATTGAACACTCCATTAGAAGAAGGACAAGGAAAATTGGCGTTAAAGGCTGGAAAATATTAAATGCGAAGTTAATAACTATTTACTTTGTTTTAACTCATTGCTTTCTTTCTCTCAATGAATTTTGCTCATTTTTTTCCCACATGGGGAAAATGTCCACACTCCATACAAACTGCGTAGGAGGTTGGGATTGAACCTGGATCACAGAAGGTGTGAGGCAGCAGCACTATCTGCTGCACCACTCTACTGCCCTGGAATTTAAATTCTCCAGCTATAGGTAGGATTTGAAAGACTTTGATTCATAAGCTCATTACCATCATTGTTCCATGGCACCAATATTGACAACATAGGTACTCTGTGCTTTTGGATGTCTTGTCCAATTGTCTCTCAAAGACCGTAGGTTAATAATCTCCCGTCAAATGCTAATAATCCACCATTCTTGGGATTTTAATGTTGCCAGACTATCACGTTATTTGGACAATTAAGTGTTACTTGTGTCAGTCCAATATACATTTTTGTAAACATTTTTTTGCATGCTATTCAGAGATCTTGTACATTTTCCTATTAAAGTTTAAAGAAAGCAGAAAAGCAAGTCCTAATGTGTTTAATCGGAGCATAGGCAACTGAATCCAATAGCTTACATCTTAAAAAAATATTGTTTGTCAAACAACCTAATCCTGGCTTCCACTATTCACCTACCCTACGATTCTAGTAACACATGGATGATCTCATGAGTATGCACCTGTACATCCATGAAGAATAAGTATATGGACAATGAGGACTTAGTGTATGTATGAATGAGTGAGTCCAATGCTGAACCATGGGGATTTCTGAACAATTAGATATCGGAGATTCAACGCTATTGATTTTGTCAGTAGCAGAACTAATCTCCTCTCTATCCTCATCAGGGATCTGATGTGAATTTTTTGGTGATATCTTTAGGTGTGTGTTCCCCTATGACCTTTGCTTTGTTTTTAATCTGAAACTATATCCATTCTATCTCAATTCAGGGTGTAAATCAGACCTAAAAAGTTCATGATCTTTATGCTTAGTCACACTCTATTTAATAAAACATTACTGGACCAGCAAGACAGAAATTAACCCTTACTTTGTTAAATAAATATATTTTTCAATTACAAACTGGGATATATAAGTACAGAAAATGAACAGGTGACTGGAAACGTTAAATGAAATTTTGTTCAATTCTGTGTTTACAATTTGATAAATAGCAACCTGGTACATAAAAAGCATAGAACAAAACAGCAGTGTGCCAACCAATATAAACCTATACAACAAACTAAACTTTCCCTACCTCACACTCTGTAGCTCTCTTTTTTTCTTGTATCCATGTGCCTGTCTAACAGTCTTTTAAATGTGTCCATTGTAGCAGGCTCCACCACCCCCAGGCAATTTATTCCAAGCCCCTACTGCACTCTGTGTAAAAAGATTTACCACTAATATCTTCCTTAAACATTCCTCTCCTCACCTTGTACAGCTGTCCTCTGATATTTGCTTGTCTTCTCCAAGGAAAAAAGGTGTTGGCTATCCATCCTATATGTGCCTCTCATAATTTTGTAGACCTCTATTGTCACCTCTCATCCTTCTTCATTCCAAAGAGAAAAGCCCTTGCCTCTTAAGACATGTTCTCCAATCCAGGCAACATTCTGGTAAATTTCCTCTGCACCCTCTCCATAGCTTCCACATCTTTCCTGTAATAAGACAGCAGAATTGAACACAACATTCCAACCAGAGTTTATAGAGCTGCAATATTACTTCACAACTCTTGAATTCAACCCCCTGACTAATGAAGACCAGCATACCATAAGTCTTCTTAATGACCCTATCAAGCCACGCAGCAACTTTGACAGATCTATGGAGTTGGACCCCAAATCTTCCACACTGTTAAGAATCCTACCATTAACCATGCACTCTGTCTTCAAGTTTGACCCTTAAAAAAAAGCATAACTCAACACTGATCTGGATTGAACTACATCTGCCACTTTTCTGCCCAACTCTGCATCTTGTCCATGTCCTGCTGTAACCTACAACACCCGCTGTACTATCTACAACAGCTCCAACCTTCTTAGCATCTGCAAATGTGGTGACCCATTCCTCCACTTCTTTGTTCAGGTCATTTATAAAAATCACAAAGAGCAGGGGGCCCAGAAAGATCCTTGTGAAACTCCGCTAGTCACTGACCTCCAGGCAGAAAACTTTCCATCTACTACTACCCTCAGCTTTCTGTAGGCAAATCTTTTCTGAATCCACACAGCCAATATTCCATGGATTCCATGCTTCATGTCTTTCTGTATGAGTCTTCCATGGGGGACCCTATCAAATGCCTTACTAAAATCTATATACACCACATCTACTGCCTTACAACCATCAATTATTTTTGTACTTTCTCAAAAAACTCAATTTGGCTTGTGAGGAACATGCTTGATTAGATAAATTATCTGCAAGATTTGAGACAGAGGCTTCCTGCATGTGATCTCTGCGGGTAAAAAGAGATCTAAAACGAGCAATGACTTCCTTTAAATAGAAATGGAGTCAGCATTTCAAATGATGCACATTTACATCACAAAGAGCACCCACTAATCCTTCTGGTTTTAACTGGGCCAGACAAAAAAAACAACCATGTTTTTTGGAGAGATAATAATAATATGAATAATGTGTAACAGTTACAGTAAAATCAATCCTAAATTTAATTTCTTTTGAAAATGACAATTGAAATGTAAACAAAAGTCTGATAAGCAAGGTAGTTCATTAGTTTAAAAATAAGTCACTGCTCTATTCAGATAAAAGTTTTATGTAAAATCAGATTTCATATTTTTCAAAAGGGATTTTGAAATCTGAAAAAACAAAAGAAATGAGAGCAAAGAAAATTCTCCAACATTTTGTTCCTCTGGTGTTTCTGACCAATTCTCATATATCAGAGGTGTCAAACTCAAATTCACGGAGGGCCAAAATTAAAAACTTGGACTAAGTCGTGGGCCAAACTAAATATTTATTGAAAATTTTCAACAACATCTGCATGTTTTCTCTTCTTTCAACATATGTAATGTTAAACTTTTTCTTATTAAAATAAATGTTTAATAATAGTTTTAGTTAAACTCTTTCCAGAAGAAGCATTAACAAATGAGAAATAAAATATAAAATAAAGTTTGCTGTAAAACCAGACTTCTTTTCATCTCCTCCACCTTCTGGAGCTTTTGCTTCTCGTTCAGATCCTTATACCTGTCCTGGTGTTTCGTTTCATAGTGTCGTCGTATGTTATATTCTTTAACTACAGACACACTGGCTCCACACACAAGACAAACAGGTCTGGCTTTTAAAATGATGAACATATAGTCTGCCTCCCACCTGTCTTGAAAGGTCCTGTTTTCTGTCTTTCGTTTGGCCATTTTTCGTAAGGGGTTTATTACATGTGAGTTGGGTGACAGGTCGCAGATGCTAATGAAAGTAAAGAGAGGAGGTGGGGGCGATTAGCGGGCTGACGGGCTGGCGCCAACGGATTTGCAAAGCATTCTGGGATTTGTAGTATCAGCTGTGCATGCGCTATACTGGCGCGGCGGCCAGCGGGCCAGCTCTAATACATATTTGATATGATCTTGCGGGCCAAATATAATTATATCATGGGCCAAATTTGGCCCGTGGGCCTGAGTTTGACATGTGTGTCATATATATTATTTATGTAATCAGTTTCCATCTTTTCTTTGTTTGGGTTTCAAATTCCAGCTATTTGTTAAAAAGAGCTACTTCTCCTTATCTTCCTTTCAGATTTTAGCCAAATGATCCATAAATTTGATATTTTACAACAATTTTTTACAATTATAATCTATGCTTTGGTTTTGACCATCCCACTGAGGGAATAGTTTTCATTCTTCCATTCTGCATTTATATAGAGTCTTGGAAGGCTCTATATAAATGCAAATCTCTTCAGTTTTCTTTTATTGTCCTGATTCTTACAACCTAACCTTAAAACTAGAGTCCATCAATCCAGGTAAAACCTTCCAAAGAATTTTAATTTCTCCTTAAGTATGGTTCTTACAATTGTCTACATTGCATCGACTAAGGGGAAACCAGTTATTAATAATTCTAGTAAAAACACAATGCTGAAGAAACTCAGCAGGTCAAATAGTGTACTCTATATAGCAAAGATGAAGATACATAACCAATGTTTTCTCCAGCATTGTGTTTTTACTTCAACCATGGTGTCTGCAGACTTTCATGTTTTACACTAATAATTCCAGATTGATCTATTTGCTTTTATATTCTCTACTTATAAACATAAGTAATTGTGTTTATAAATAGAGAATACAAATGTACTGATTTGCTCAAAAAATCCTTATTAAAATGTAGCTTTACTCAGTATTTGATTTGAGGGAATGGCCTGAAAAAATCTAAAAGTTTAGTGAGCAAAAGAAATCTGTTATTGTGCTGGTTAAAGACCTTAGTGGATTGTGTGTAGGGTCGATCCTTATAATGCATTCTTGTACAGGCTTCATGGAGCTAATCAATCTGTACACTCTGCTCTGAAGGTTATACCACTCTTGGGCATTGAGCATATTTCCTAATTAGGATAAGGATATATGCAAACTGAAGAATAATTCAATAAATTAAAGTGCATTATTGACCAGCTCTTTAAGTATCCTTATGTCTTTTGTGTGTTTTAATCTGAAAGTCTTTGAATGATTTTACAGAAATAACTTTTAACCTTTAAGACCTCTTATCAATTATTAGCACTAATAATAGATGGAAAGTGAATATTTTAATACTGACAGTTTGATGGTGAATTTAATGATGTGTTGCATCTTATGCGTTAATCTGTAGAGGGGGACATTTTTATCCTGAATTTGTAGGACATAGGCATTTTAATGCTACAACATTTTGAAAATGTAAAATTCTGAGATAATAAAGTAAAATATGATGCAAAATTAATTTTAAAGATGGGAATGTCAAATTGAAGGTTTTTAATGATGACATTAATCACAAAAGAGATATCAATTAAATAATATCCTGATAATTGATGTCAAATATAACTTGAAAATATTATAAATATTCTCCTGTCAAATAGGCTTCTAACATACATATAATACAAAACAGTCAACAAAATTATAATGGAACATGAATGCAGACTTTTAACAAAAGTCACAACTTAATTAGCTATGTTCAGTTTTCCCCAGTAACAGGATTATTTTTTTTCAGCTTGACTAAAAATGAATGTATTATTTTGTTAATTTGAATATACTTTGATTTAATAATCTAACTGAATTTTAACAAATCTCAGTCTCAACTCCTGATTTCCAATGTTACTTTGTCAGGACTCAGGCCTTTTGGACTGCAGGACCGTCGGAGGAGGAGAGAAAGTCTTGGTGGAGAGGTGAGTGTTAGAGAGGCAGTTTAAAAAGAGAGTGGAGGGCAAAGGATTAAGCCATTCGTTCTCAACCTTTTTCTTTCCACTCACAGAATCCCTATGCCATCGGTGCTCTGTGATTAGTAAGGGATTGCTTAAGGTGGGATGTGAGTGGGAAGGGAAGGTTGAGAATCACTGCTAAAGACCCAATTATTACTGAAGTATTTTGCTTTGAGAAAAATTGTCATTGGCCCATTTCCTTTGGAGTTATGAAACCGTGTACATAATGATTAACAGTGGTTAAAACAGTGGTTTTCAAACTTTTTCTTTCCACTCACATACCACCTTAAGCAATCTGGAGTACTGCGTGCAGTTTTGGTCGCCTTATCTGAGGAAGGATATCCTTACCTTGGAGGGGGTGCAGGGAAGGTTCATTAGACTGATACCGGGGATGGAGGGACTCGCATATGAAGAAAGGTTGGATAAACTAGGCTTGTATTCTCTGGAATTTAGAAGATTGAGGTGCGGGGGGGGGGGGGGGGGAGGATCTTATAGAAACTTATAAAATTCTTAAGGGTTTAGGCAGACTAGACGCAGGAAGGTTGTTTCCAATGCTGGGAAAAACCAGAACCACGGGCCATAGTTTAAGGATAAGGGGGAAATTTTTTTAGGACTGAGATGAGGAAAAATTTCTTTTCTCAGAGTGGTAAATGTGTGGAATTCTTTGCCACAGGAAGTAGTTCCCTGTCAATATTTAAGTGTAGGTTAGATTTGGCCCTTGTGGCCAAGGGAATTAGGGGGTATGGGGAGAAGGCAGGAACCAGGTACAGATCAGCCATGATCATAATGTTTGGTGGTATAGGCTTGAAGGGCCAAATGGCCTATTCCTGCACCTATTTTCTATGTTTCTATCCCTTACTAATCACAGAGCACCTATGGCATAGGGAATACTTAAACTGGTATGTGAGTGGAAAGAAAAAGGTTGATAGCCACTGGGTTAAGCAGTGTTGTTTTGTGGGAGTGAGTAATTGAGATAATTGGCAGGGACAATTAAAAGGAGGGGTAGCTAAAGAGGAGTGGTGGCCAATTAGTGGCTCAGAGTAGGAGTGGAGTTTAGAGACTTTGGATCTAAAGGCTTCAGCAAGCTGAGGAAGAACTTGCTCCCAGTGAGGCAAGGCAAGTTTATTTAATTAATTAACTTAGGAGTAAGAAATGGAGGCAGCAATTAGGACAGTCCAGTGCTCTGATTGTAGGATGTGAGAAGTCAGGGACAGCACATTTGTTCCTGACTTCTACACCTGCAAAAGGTGCATCCAGCTGCAGCTCCTGACAAACTGAGTTAGGGAGCTGGAGATGGAGCTGGATGAACTTCAGGTCTTAAGGGAGGTAGAGGTAATGATAGGCAGCAGTTTCAGGGAGGCAGTCACCCCTAAAAGTCAGGAGACAGGTAACTGGGTGACTGTCAGGAGAGGGAAGGGGAAGAAGCAGAAAGAGCAGAGCACTGCTGTGGCCATTCCCCTCAACAAGTATACGGTTTTAGATACTGTTGGAGGGGGTGAAACGATCTATCAGGGACAAGATGAGATGGTTATGTCTCCAGCATAGAGGCTGGCCCCATGGCTCAGAAGGGAAGGGGGAGAAGAGGAGAGGTAATTGGGGACTGATTGGTTAGGAGAACAGATAGGAGGTCTGTGAACAAGATTGAGGCTTCCAGATGGTATGTTGCCTCCTAGGTGCCAGGGTCAGGGATGTGTCTGATCAACTTCAGAGCATTCTGGATGGGAAGGGTGAGCGGCTGGAAGTCGTGGTCCATGTGGGGACCAATGATAGATAGGAGTAGGGATGAGGTCCTGAAGAGGGAATATAGGCAGTTAGGAAAGAAGATAAAAAGCAGGACCACAAGGGTGGTAATCTTGGGATTGCTGCCTATACCATGTGCCAGAGAGGGTAAGAACAGGAAGTTATGTCAGGGGTTGAGATTTGTGGATCATTGGGATCTCTTCTGGGGAAGGTCTCACCAGTACAAAAAGGAGGGGGACTAATATCCTGGTAGGCAGGTTTGCTAGAGCTGTTGGGAAGGGTTTAAACTTGTTTGGCAGAGGGGTGGGAATCAGAATGTGAGTGCAGAGATTAGGGTAGAAGAACAAAATCATGATGCTATGTGCTCTGAGTTGGTGAGGAAGGACAGGTCGGGAAAAACTTAAATGTAGTCAGTTAGAGGGGTTGAAATGTGTCTATTTCAATGCTGGGAGTATTAAGAATAAAGGGTATGAACTTAGAGCATGGATCAGTGAGTGAAACTATGATGTTGTGGCCATTACTGAGACTTGGCTAGAGGAAGGGCAAGATTGGCTGATGCAGGTACTGGGGTTTAGGAGTTTTTAAAAAGAATAGGATGGGATATAGAAAAGTGTGGGAGGAGAGTAGCATTACTGGTCAGGGATAGTATCACGGCTATAGAAAGGGAGGATGCTTTAGAGGAGTATCCACTGAGTCAGAGTGGGTGGAAGTCAGAAATAGGAAGGGAGCTATCACTGTGCTGGGAGTAGTGTATAGGCCCCCAAATTTCCCTTGGGAACCTGAGGAGCAGATGAGTTGGCAGATTTTGGAATGGTGTGGGAAATACAGGGTTGTAGTTATGGGTGATTTCAACTTCCCTAATATTCACTGGCATCTACTAACTGCAAGAGGGATAGATAGGGATGAATTTCAGGTGTGTACAGGAAAGATTCCTGACACAGTTTGTGGATTGGCCGACTAGAGGAAAGGTCATACTGGATCTGGTTCTTGGAAATGAACCTGGTCAGATGGTGGACCATTCAGTGTGGGAGCATTTGGCAGGAGTGACCACAACTTCCTTAGCTTAAACATAGCTATGGAAAAGGATAAAAGCAGTCAATCTGGGAAAGTACTTAACTGGGAAAGGGATAATTATGAAGGGATAAGGCAGGCACTATGGAGACAGTTTAGGGACTACCTGTGCAAGGTTCAGGGTAGGTTTGTCCCACTGGGACAAGGAACTATGGTAGGAAAATGGAACCGTGGCTGATGAATCAGCTCAGGCAACTAGTTAAGAGGAAGAAGGAAGCATACATTAGGTATAGGAAGCAGGAAACAGGTAGGACTCATGAGAGATATATGGTAGCCAGGAAAGAGCTAAAGAAAGGACTTGGGAGAGCTCGAAGGGGGCACGAGAAGGCCTTGGCATGTATAATTAAGGAGAATCCCAAGGCGTTCTATGCATATGTGAAGAATAGAAGGATGACAAGAATGAAGGTGGAGCTGCTAAAGGATAAAGGAGGCAACAGTGCCTGGAGGCAGAGGAGTTTGGGGAGGTCCTAAATGAATACATTGTATCAATATTTACAAGAGAAAAGGACCTTGATCATGGTGAGATCAAAATTGACAAGCCTGTGTGCTGGACAAGGTGGAGATTAGGGAAGTGGAAGTGTTTGATCTTCTTATCAACAACACCCCCAGGCTGGATGTGATATAACCCAGGTTACTGTGGGAAGTGAGAGAAGAGATAATTGGGGCAGGAGCTATAATCTTTGAATCCTCTTTGGCTGCAGTGGAGATAGAATGGCAAATGTAGGCCCCTTGTTTAAAAAAAGGTAATAGGGAGAATCCTGGGAATTATAGACTGGTGAGCATTATATCAGTAGTGTGCAGACTATTGGAGAGGACTGTTAAGGATAGCATCTATAAGCATTGGCTTGTAGGAAGAATGCAGAGAGTAGTAGTGAAAGGAAAGTATTCTGCCTAGAGGTCAGTGACTAGTGGAGTTCCGCAAGGATTTGTTCTGGGACCTCTGTTCTTTGTGATTTTTATAAATGACCTGGAGAAGAGGCAGAAGGATGGGTCAGTACGCTTGTTGATAACATGAAGGATGGAGGAATTGTCGAGCTGAAGGTTGTCAAAGGATATACACAAGATGTAGAGTTGGGCAGAAAAGTGGCAGATGGAGTTTAATCTGGACAAGTGTGAGGTGATCCATTTTGGAAGGGCAAACCAGAAGGCTGTGAGTGCACGGTTAATGTGGATGATCAGAGGGGCCTTGGGGTTCAAATCCATGCATCCCTCAAGATCGCCACACAAGTTGATAGGATAGTTAAGAAGGCCTATAGGATGCTGGAATTCATTAATGGGGAATTGAATTCAGGAGTAGAGAGGAATGTTGCAACACTACAAATTTCTGATAAGACCACTTAGAGCAGGGGTGTCAAACTCAAATTCACGGAGGGCCAAAATTAAAAACTTGGATTAAGTCGAGGGCCGAATTAAATATTTATTGAAAATTTTCAACAACATCTGCATGTTTTCTCTTCTTTCAAACTTTTTCTTATTAAAATAAATGTTTAATAATAGTTTTGGATAAAGTCTTTCCAGAAGCATTAACAAATGAGAAATAAAATATTCAATAAATAATATTTCTCTATAGAGGATTTGTCAAATGTTGCTAGTGTGCTGTCGAATAGTAAAATCTGAGGGCTATTGAGAATGTGGGAGAATAACATGATTCCTGAAACAATCAAATGGGTGACTGATTGTGGGCATGAACTTTAGCAGGGTTATTTGCCATGCCCTTTTTCCATTGGTACAGATATCCTTTGATTTACACACTTTTTAAGTTTTATACCTAATGTGCTTGTATCCAGGTGCAGGACCATTTTTAACCAGGAATATATTTATCACTGTGACATGAAACTATTGGAAGATCGTTTTATCCTGAGATTAAAGTTCATAATACTTACTCAAGCCTGTGTGCGGGAGGGCGGGGTTTGCGGGCGATCGGGTTGGACAACGACAGTGCGGGGGCATCGGCTCTCGCTGCAGGGCGGCATCTCGGCGGATCAGCGGCCCCGTCACCGTGAGTCGCGGGTCAGCCTGCAGCAGGGAGGGGGAGTGGGCAATGGTCCTGGCGAGGTCAGGCCCCCCCTGAGTTTCTGCCGGACCCCCCTTGACCTGCTGAGTTTCTCCCGGACCCCCCTTGACCTGTTGAGTTTCTGCCGGACCCCCCTTGACCTGCTGAGTTTCTCTCGGACCCCCCTTGACCTGCTGAGTTTCTCCCGGACCTCCCTTGACCTGCTGAGTTCCTCTCGGACCCCCCTTTAACCTGCTGAGTTTCTCCTGGATCCCCCCTTGACCTGCTGAGTTTCTCCCGGACCCCCCTTGACCTGCTGAGTTTCTCCCGGACCTCCCTTGACCTGCTGAGTTTCTCCCGGACGCCTGTTGACCTGCTGAGTTTCTCTCGGACCCCCCTTTGACCTGCTGAGTTTCTCCCTTCTGGTGTTTTTACGAGAACCACAGACTTTCGCTCATACATTGATGAGGGGGATCAAGGGCCAAACATTGTCAGGTACCTCTCTGCTGGATAAAGGATACAGTTTAACCCGCTGAGTTTCTCCAGTTTTGGGTTTTCACGAGGTAGAGTTAAAGGGCCGAAGGGCCTGCTTCTGATCTGTAATGTTCTACAGACCCTGCTCTTCTTTCTGTGCCAGTGTCCCAGGACCTTTCCAGGGCAGTCACCGCACTCAGGACCGTGCTGGGATCCCGGTCAGCGGTGGAGGAGCAGGTGAGCGCGGCTACTCCCGATCCAGCCCACGCCACTCCCGAGATTGGCAGGGGGTTCCACCCTACCTGCCCGACCAGCCTCGCTCTCCACGTGTACTCTGGGCACCCGCCGCTGGTCCAGTGGGAAGGCGCAGGCTGGCCGGCGCCCCCATCGCCCGGCGGGGAGCCCCAATCTTCCCTCCGGCGTCCCGACTCCATCTGCAGCTCCAAGAAACGCTGTGCCACTGGGGTTCCGGGCGCTGGGAAGCGGCCTTGGCTTCCCCTGACACCGGCCAGGCCGCGCTGTGGTGGGGGACAGCGTGTTTATAAAACCACGACAGCGTGTTTATAAAACCACCCACCACTACTTTTCAAGGAGCAGGATTTTTCTCTCTCTCTCTCACCCTGGGACACAGCGGTTACTGTGCATGCGCTATACCGGCGTGGCGGCCAGCGGGCCACCTCTAATACATTTTTGATATGATCTTGCGGGCCAAATATAATTATATCGCGGGCCAAATTTGGCCCACGGGCCAGAGTTTGACATGTGTGACTTAGAGCATTGCGTTCATTTCTAGTCACCTCATTACAGGAAGGATATGGAAGCTTTGGAGAGGGTGCAGAGGAGATGTACCAGGATGTTGCCTGGATTGGGAAATAAGTCATATGAGGTAAGGTTAGCAGAGCTGGGACTTTCTCTTTGGAGGCTAGAAGGATGAGAGGAGACTTGATAGAGGACTACAAGATTATGAGAGGCATAGATAGGGTGGATTGCCAGCAGCTGTTTCCCAGAGTAGGATCAGGAAACACCAGAGGACAGATGTAAAAGTTAAGGGAGGGAAGATTAGGGGAGACATCGGGGTAAGTTTTTTTTTTACACAGAGACTTGTGGATGCCTGGAATGCCTTGCCAAGGATGGTGGTAGAGGCTGAAACATTGGGGGAATTTAAGAGACTCTTAGACAGTCACATGGATGAAAGAAAAATAGAGAGTTACGGGGTAGGAAGGGTTTAGTACTTTTTTAGGAAGAAATATATGGGTTGGCAAAACGTTGAAGGATGAAAGGTCTGTACCGTGCTGCATTGTTCTATGATCTATGTTCTAACATTTGATATAACAAGTCTATAAAATCGTTTCTTCCATAAAATCCTCATTTACAAGTAATTTATGAAAGAAAATATGGATTATTAAGATATTCAACAACATGTTTTTTGGTTTTATCACTTTAAAAAGATCTAGAACAATGAAACAAAACTGAAGAAACTAGTCAATATACACTAGAAGATTTTGAAAGCTCAATTTGAATGCAATGGGGTTTGAAGTGGAATTAAGCAGTGCCAAAGAAGTACACCAAATTTGTATTGGTTGCTAATTATCATTATAAATTGCACTGTTTTTGATATAAAGTTCATAATTTTGTAAAATTAAATTTTACAGCTTTGTGATTCACAGAGGCCTTTTTTTTTCAATGGTTCATAACAATACATACCAGTCTAACATGCTTCTAGGAATCTTGCACTAGATGATGGAAGTTACATTGGACATGATTACCGTCTTTCAGCAATGGTCATAAAATGGAAATTGTCATAAAACTTTCTACTCTGTTTTCCAAATATGACAATTGAAGCTTTAGTGGAGCATGAGGAGAGAAGGAAAGATGACCTCCAACCACAAAGGATAAGACACATTTTGAAATAAAGCAGAGGCAACTGGGAAAGTGAATGCCATAAGTCGAGCTTGAGAACAAAGGGTCACAGTCCTGAAATATTAACTTGGTTTCTTTTCCCATATTTGCTGTCTGACCTGCTGTGTTTCCAGCATTTTCTGCTTTTACCCTCGATTTCCATCATCTGCTGTTAAAATACAGGAACAATCTTTTGGCCCACCATGTCTTGAATATAAATTACTTGGATGAGGAAATGGAGGGGTAGTTTAGAAAGTTTGTAGATGACACAAAGCTTGGAGATGTGAATAGTGTAGAGCAGGGGTGTCAAACTCAAATTCACAGAGGGCCAAAATTAAAAACTTGGACTAAGTCGAGGGCCGAACTAAATATTTATTGAAAATTTACAACAACATCTGCATGTTTTCTCTTCTTTCAACATATGTAATGTTAAACTTTAGAATATAACTTTAGGAGGATAATGTTACAGGTCAGGAGTAGGTAGCTCAAGTTCACCCTTTGCTTGACCTGAGGGAAACCTATTTGGTCCCTGTGGAGATGTAGTCAGCATTCACAGGCTGTGTCCATTTTGGCCTGCATCAGGACTCAGCATTTCCTGCTCACTTCTCAGGCTCTAGGCCTCTATTCACCCTCGACCCACCATCCCTCTACCTGACCAGTCCTTTATCCAACCTCTACTCACCTCTCACTCCACTCGCTCTGCCTCTACCCACCCCATCCTATACACGCCCCTCTACTGCCTCTCCCCTCAACCTGTTCCTCCCTCTACCCGTCTCTCACCCTCTAATCACCCCTCCCCTACTCGCCCTGCCCCTCCCCTTTTACCTCTTCCCTATCCACCCCTCCTTCTACTCATCCCTCCCTCTAACTGCCCCTCACACCACCATAACTTCCCCTGCCCATTACTCCTCACCTACATCCTCTGCCCACCCCTGCTTACCCACCAACTCAGGCCCAGCACGCTGTCGGTCAGCCTTTGTGGACAGCCACCATCTCTCTCTTCACGTGCAGGGCTGAACCAGCCATCCCTGGGTTCCGCGCGGGTGCAAGCGCTGAAGGCCGTGGCGACCGGGAGAAGTGCGCTTGCGCTGTGGAAGGGCCGTCCGGTGCCAGTCGGACGGGGCTCGCGTTGTCCGGGGGCCATGCGCAGCCTGCCATGCCCGTCGCGCCGACAGGAAATCACAGGTGCTCGCCCATCCGCCGCACCGCTCGACAGGTGGAAGAAGTGACTGGTTGTGCGGGGAGCCTTCCAACTGGCTTGCCGGCTGATGACATCGACAGACTTCTCGTGTTACAATTTCTCGTGTTACAATGGGGAAGGATGTGCAATGAAGGGGGAGGATGGTGGGGGTGACATTACCAAAAAACAGCATCGGCTCTCGCTGCAGGGCGGGCCACCTCTAATACATTTTTGAAATGATCTTGTGGGCCAAATATAATTATATCGCGGGCCAAATTAGGCCCGCGGGCCAAAGTTTGACATGTGTGGTGTAGAGGGTTGTCGTAGATAAAAAAAGATACAGACAGGATGCAGGCTTGAGTGGAGAAGTGGTAGATGGAGTTCAATCAGGAAAGGTGATGCCTTTTGGAAGGTCAAACCTGAATGTGGAGTACACGGTTAATGGCAGAATTCTTAGCAGTGAGGAGGAACAGAGCAATCTTGGGGTCCAAGTCTATAGATACCTCAATGTTGCTGCACAAGTTGATAGGTTGGTTAAGAAGACATATGATACATTAGGCTTCATTAGTCAGGGAGTTCAAGAGCCCTGAAGTAATTTTGAATTTAAATTTAGACATACAGCATGGTAACAGGCCATTTTGGCCCACCAGCCTGTGCCGCCCAATTACATCCAATTGGCCTACAACCCCCAGTACGTTTTGAATGGTGGGAGAAAACTGGAGCTCCTGGGGAAAATCCATGCAGACGTGGGCAGAATGTACAAACCCCTTACAGACAGCATGGAATTCAAGCCCTGGTTCCGATCAATGGCGCTTTAACGATGTTGTGTAAAGTGCTATGCTAACTGTGCTGGCATAATGCAGTGTATAAAACTCTGGTTGAACCCAATGAGCGCATGATGTACAGTTCTGATCACCCCATTCTAGGAAGGATGTAGAAACTTTATAGAGGTTGCAGAAGAGATTTAGAGGAGTCTGTCTAGATTAGAAAATATATCTTACGAGGAAAGATTGAACAAGCTGAAATGACAGAAGATGAGCCCACCTCACTGACAAAAGACAAAGGAGGAAAAACCCAACCCCAACCAACCAATTTTCCCCTGCAACCGCTGCAACCGTGTCTGCCTGTCCCGCATCAGACTTGTCAGCCACAATCGAGCCTGCAGCAACGTGGACATTACCCCTCCATAAATCTTCGTCCACGAAGCCAAGCTAAAGAAGAAAGATAAGAATATGTAAAATGTAAATAGCGAGGGGGAGGCGGCGGCCCCGGCCTCGGTAGAGTGAAACAGGCGGAGGCCCCGGCCTCAGCAGAGTGAAGCAGGCGGAGGCCCCGGTCCGGGCAAAAAGAAGGAGGCGGCGGCACCGGTCCGGGCACAGGGAAGGCGGCGGCGGCCCCGGCCCCAGTCCGAGCAGAAGGTAGGCAGCGGAGGCCCCGATCTGGGCAAAAGCAAGGGGGAGACGGCGGCCCCGGCCTCGGTAGAGCGAAGAAGGAGATGGCCCCAGTCCAGGCAGAAAGAAGGAGGCGGTGGCCCCGGTCTGGGCACAGGGAAGGCAGTGGCGGCCCCGGCCCCAGTCCGGGCACAGGGAAGGCGCCGGCAGCCCCGAGCCGGGCAAAATATTTGGACTGGAAGTCAGCCTGAAGAAAACTGAGGTCCTCCATCAGCCAGCTCCCCACCATGACTACCAGCCCCCCCACATCTCCATCGGGCACACAAGATTCAAAACGGTCAACCAGTTTACCTATCTCGGCTGCACCATTTCATCAGATGCAAGGATCGACAACGAAATAGACAACAGACTCGCCAAGGCAAATAGTGCCTTTGGAAGACTACACAAAAGAGTCTGGAAAAACAACCAACTGAAAAACTTCACAAAGATTAGCGTATACAGAGCCGTTGTCATACCCACACTCCTGTTCGGCTCCGAAACATGGGTCCTTTACCGGCATCATCTACGGCTCCTATAACGCTTCCATCAGCGTTGTTTCCGCTCCACCCTCAACATTCATTGGAGCGACTTCATCTCCAACATCGAAGTACTCGAGATGGCAGAGGCCGACAGCATCGAATCCACGCTGCTGAAGATCCAGCTGCGCTGGGTAGGTCATGTCTCAAGAATAGAGGACCATCGCCTTCCCAAGATCGTGTTATATGGCGAGCTCTCCACTGGCCACCGAGACAGAGGTGCACCAAAGAAGAGGTACAAGGACTGCCTAAAGAAAGCTCTTGGTGCCTGCCACATTGACCATCGCCAGTGGGCTGATATGGCCTCAAACCGTGCATCTTGGCACCTCACAGTTCGGCGGGCAGCAACCTCCTTTGAAGAAGACCGCAGAGCCTACCTCACTGTCAAAAGACAAAGGAGGAAAAGCCCAATACCCAACCCCAACCCACCAATTTTCCCTTGCAACCGCTGTAAACATGTCTGCCTGTCCCGCATCGGACTTGTCAGCCACAAACGAGCCTGCAGCTGACATGGGGACATTATCCCTCCATAAATCTTCGTCCGCGAAGCCAAGCCAAAGAAAGATAAGAATATGAGGGGCACAGAGAGGATAGTCTTTTTTTTCTCGAAGTGACAATAGTCAATACCAGAAGACATCCATTTAAGGTGAGTGGAGGAAAGTTTAAGGGAAATGTCAGAAGTCAGGACTTTTTGTACACAGAGAGTGGTGGATACCTGTATTTGGAATGCACTGTAGGGACATTTAAGAGATTTACATAGGCACATGGATGTGAGGGTTGGAAGGGTTAAACTGATCATGGAGTATGTTTATGTAGGTCGGTACAACATTATGGGCTAAAGGGCCTGAACTATGCTCTACAGGCCTATCTTCCAAATGATCCCCCCTGATGCTTACCAAAACGAGTATTTTTTTAATGAACTATTCTACCTATCCAAGAACCATCTTCTCCACCTAATCCCATGCTGAATTTTTCCCATTAGCCTGATCATCTCTATCACACCGAACCTCTCCCAATTTTAGCCTCATTGTTTCCACCTCCCCACAAATCTTCCTATCTCTCACTCATCTGTTTTCCTCATTTAGTTCTTCAATGGTGTATGTTTAGCCGACCGCAGCAAAGAAACACACACACTCAGTGTGGCAGGTTAAGCTCACCCCTTTATTAGGGCTTTTATGTTCAAGTTCCCACCGTTTTTTGCTGATTGACTGAGTCAGCCATATGAATAACAATAGAGGGTGAGAACGTCCCTGAATATGAATACCCTTCTTCCCCAGCCTCTTTCTGCTGAGATAGCTGGGCAGCATGACCAATGCCATTTTAGGGCTATTGGTCTTATGCTGTCCCAGTTTCTATCCCTGCTGGTTGATTGTCCTGGGAGTCGCTTTAGCGATCTCTGTCCACGTCCGCTGCTGCGCAATGTGCCGGCCCGATCTCCGCAATTGCGGGCCGCCACAGATTCTTGCAGACAAAAATTTTGCGTACTTTCAAACTTAAAAAAAAATCTATTATATTGCACAACAAAAGTTGACCCATAGTACAGAACAGAATATCGCAACCAATGTGATCTTGCACAAACTAGAGGCGGTCTCAAGTCAATACCCCTTTCCTTACATTTTGCAGGCACAGTATAAATATAAAATTCATTCTTTTTGCCTGCATTCCCAATTCATGATTCCACCTCCTTTCCACATTGTTTATGCTGAAGAAAGTTGGCAAATTAACAAGCAAAGTTTTTAAGAGGCTCTCCACTGCAAGTGTGATCACTTTTGGATCAAACACCAGTTGGGATCATTTGGACATGATGCTTCAAATAATTTTATTCTGAAGTATACTGGACACAACATGCATTCAACAATAGCATGCTAGATGCCAGTCTATGCCCCAAAATAAATGCAATTATATTTGCAAATCTAGTCATGTTGTTAATTATTATGTGGCACAAAATGCAATGATATTAAACAAAGAATATCAATGAAAAGTAAAAGTATATGCAATAATTTCATATATTGCAACATAATACAAATATATATAGTCCTACTAAAGGTTCTGACATAATTGATAATTTTTAAAGGTATTTCTATTTGAATTCTAAATACTATTTTCAATTCAATTTGTTTTGAACCTCAATCCCTGAAAAGTAGTTTTTGTCAACAATTTGTCTGAATTAACATTAAATTTACAAACATTTTCTTTTATACCTGAAATTATTTTGTATTTCATGTCAATAAATATAAATGAATACACTTAGTTTTTCGCCTAGTAATATCAAATGAAATTTGTTTTGTGTGATGAGGCTAAGTTAAATTAATAAAGCCAATAATAAATAACATATCATTTTTCACTACAGTGAATTTTCATGCCAACATTTCCATTTCATTGGGATGTTATCTGAATAATTTTATTTATAATACATGGCAGATGATGGTTGATAAAGATTAGTCCAAAAATAGTTGCTAATCAATGAATACCTTGGTGACTGGTGTGGCTTTTTAACTATTTTTTTTCTTTTGATTACCTGTTTAGATAATCTTTCTAGGTTATCCATGGATGGATTATTTTTAATTGATGGCAGTAACATTTGGTCCATAGAAGTGCCAAGCATTGACCTTTCCCACATAAGAGTGTTTGAATATTTACCTTTGATTGCTAATTTCGACCATTCTCAACATTCCAGATCAATGATTTAGAAATTGCAGCTTCACGAGCAGATTAAGGCAATACCTTATAAGTCCCTTTGCCTTATTAGCCTTTGGACCCTTACAGGAATATGATAAAGTACTCTTCATCTGTTAAAATAAGTGCAGCCCCAACGGTTAGGAATCTCCACAATATCTAGGACAAAACACTGCATTTGATTAGTGCAATACACAAAAAAATGCTGGAGAAACTCAGCAGGTCATGCAGTATCTATAGGAAGCTATGGGATATAACCAATGTTTTGGGCTGAACCCTTTGTTGACAAGGGACTCAGGTCCGAAATGTTGGTTATATCCCCTTGCTTCCGATCTGCTGAGTTTCTCCAGCACTTTTTGTATGGCACTACAATCAAAGTGACTGCAGACTTTCCTGTTTAACTCCACTTGATGAGTGCAACATCCGCCACCCTAAGAGTATGCTTCTGCTCTAACAATGAACAGTGGCTGCAATATATATAATTTACAGAAAACATTGCTGTTTCTCACATAAACTACCAGCTCAATCACAAAGAAAGTGGAGAGCAGCAGGTGGAAGGAAAGCTATTTGTTTCCAAGTTTAAATCCAATCTGAGGCAGCATTAGAATTACAACATTGGCTTGGTCTTGAATTAGACAGGGCTAGGTACAAAGCTGAGCCACTGACAGAGCAACAAGAAATGCTTGATTTTCTAAGCGAATTAAGACTCAGAGGAGCCAGTGTTACACTCACAATATGAACTTACACTTGAAGCAAGAGAGCAAAGGATGAGTGAGCACCATGGATGGGAGATGCATGGACATGAAATATGCAAGATCCTGAATTAACTAGGATGATCCAAGGAGCCAGAGATCGAACTCCAATGATGGTCGCAATGGCCCAAGAAGGAAGCCTAATGCCATCTCTTACAGTCATACCAGGTGCTCCCAGTAAGAATCTGAAATCCGGGTGGACAAAGTAATGTAAATCTAGGCATGACAAAACAGGAAGAAATGGCTGAATTGTTAATTCAGTTACAGATACTCTCTTCTCTGCCCAAGATAAAAATTCCAATTTTTGATAGTGACCCACTTCAATTTCAAGGGTTGATAAAAAGTTTTTTGAGTGTGGCATTGAAATTAAACATCACAGCTTTGAGGATTGTTTAGAGTATTTGCTTTTGTTCTCAAGTAGATGACTGTGAGAACTTGTAGAGAGTTGCCAGCGTATGACTCCGAAACAAGGATACAAAAGGACTAAGTGGTTATTAGAGAAACATTTTGATGAAAAGCTAGAGGTTATATAAAGACTCCTTCATGGTTGTTGATAAGACCAGAGGACACACTCTTTCAAAGAGGATGTTGCAACATCATGACAGAGATTGGCCATCTCGGAGAGCTTGACATACCTCTGAATATGGTAAGCATTGTAGATAAATTACCCAACCGGATGAGAGAATTATGGAGAAGACAAGTTGTTGAACATTGAAGAAGATTCCATTGACAGCTAACTTTAAGGATTTGGATTTAAATATGTTTTTAAGTGTGATATTTTAGATTTGATGATTCTTTTTTTTTCATTATTATTTTTCTTGTAGGTGAGTGTTTTTTTAAATATATATAATTTTATTAATTTTACTAAATTTTACACTCTTTATTTTGGGGGGGGAAGGGTGGGTTTTTTTAAATATAGATTTTATTTTTTTCTTAGTGGCCGTATTGGGGGGGTTAG
The DNA here is from genome assembly GCF_036971445.1 of Narcine bancroftii. Lineage (NCBI taxonomy): Eukaryota > Metazoa > Chordata > Chondrichthyes > Torpediniformes > Narcinidae > Narcine > Narcine bancroftii. The sequence goes on from NC_091469.1 coordinate 421,936,200, forward strand.
TCAGATTTAAGTTAGGTTACTAATGTTGTATTGTAATTTTATTATTTTATTTTTTATCTTTTCTTTAAATGTAATTTTTCTCTTTATTCTTGTGATAAAATCTTTAAATAAAGCTTAAAAAAAAGGGATTTGGTGGACTTCATTGAAGAACAAGTGGATGTTGTTACAGATCCAGTGTGTGGAATTAAGGATACTCAAACAGTGAGTAAAGAAGTTTAAAAGTCCAAATCGTACCCTTAACCAAAATTGAAAAAAAAATACATTTTCCACCTCTCTGACAGTGATGGATAAAGAAATTAAGGAAGATGAAAGTTTGTCTGATGAGAAAAAATATTTGTTAAGATGGAAAAGAAGGTGTATAGTGAGAAAATCGCTTTCCTAAAGGAAAATGGATTATGTTTTGGCTATCTGTGTAGAGGACATATCGTAAAGACCGCAAAAAGTAACTCATCTGTGATATATGTAATCAAAGGCATCCGAACACATCTTCAAGGAAAAGAAGGTTACAGAAAAGGAAAAAATGCCAATAAAAGATACAGAAGAAAACAGTGCTAAAGCTTCAGTGGGTTGATAAGTTGGTTTACTGGGGCTGGTGCAGATAACTGCGAACTCTCTATAGTACTTACACAAGTTAAGTCCAAGGATGGGAATGCAAGAGTACATACTTAACTTATGCATTTCTTGACCCATGAAGCACTGCATCATTTTACACTGTGGGACTTATGAAAAGGCTTAATCTTGAAGGAAAAAGACAAAGTTTCTGTTGAAAGCCACGGGAAAAAGAAAGGTTGTTGAAACTAACATGTTTAAGGATTAAAGGTTGCTGGAAAATACAGTGATGATTTTGTGATCTTCCAGGCCTATATACACAGAAGACCATGCCTGTGCATAAAGGTAACATTCCACAGCAAAGTGAATGTGGATCAGTGGAAATATCTGAGTGTAGCATTCGTGCTAAGTGAGCAATGAGAAGAACGACATGCACACCAAAGCCTTGAAGTCGAGACTAGTTTATTGCACTGCCCATTGCATTTATATGGGCCCCATGCACTGGCGTCAGGGCACTGCTTCATTCAAGTACTGGCCTGGGATTAGTCGGCATTCCCGCCACAGCTCGCTGTCTTCCCACCATGTAGAAGGTCACTTGGGACAACGGCTGTAGTCACCCCGAGATCTCTGTGGTTGCTGCATTTGCTGGCCATTTTATGGGCCAGTCTGCGTCTCTAAGTGTGGGATGCTATATGATTCCCCCCCACCCGCCCCAGAACTGGCAATTGGGCCGTTGTCCATTGACTTGAGAGGACTGCCCCTGCGTTGCAGGGGAGGACTGGAGACTGGCTGGTTACAGTCTCGATATGCCGGCTTCAGGCAGTCGACAGTAGAGGTCTCCTCCTTACCGCTGATGTTGAGGACGCAAGTGGAGCCATTGTCCCTGATGACCCTGTAGGGCCCCTTGTATGACGGTTGTATAGGTGGACAGTGTGCGCCTCTCCACACAAACAAATATTAACAAGTCTTTAAGTCCCCGGAGATGTTATGCTTTGACTGGCCATTTGGTGGGGGTTGTGGAGGGACCAGGGACCCCAGTTTTTGCCACAAATTCTCAAAGGTGACCTTGGGGTCTTCTGGGCATTTGTCAGGGGCCAGGAACTCCCACCAGTAAAATTAAAGGTGTGCTGTAGACCATCTCTGCTGCAGAGGCATTGAAGACTTCCTTTGGTGCATAGTGAATTCCCAGCAGGACTCATGGCAGTTCGTCCACCTAGTTGGGACCCTTGAGCTGGGTCATCAAGGCTGCCTTCAGGTGCCTGTGAAACCGCTCCACAAACCCATTGGCCGGAGAGTGGTATGCTGTGGTGTGGTCGAGCTGTGTCCCCAGGAAGTTAGCCAGCACTGTTCAGAGTCCGGAAGTAAATTGTGCCTCCCCCTTCTGAGGTTAGGTTCTCTGGGACCCCAAATCTGGACACCCATGTGTCAATAAGTGCTCTGGTGCAGGTTTCTGTTGTGGTATCAGACACCGGGACTGCCTCAGGTCACCTTGTGGAGTGGTCAACCATGGACAAAAGGCATCTCACCCCACGGGAGACTGGTAATGGGCCCACTTTATCGATGTGTACATGGCTAAACCTGCGTCACGCTGGTTCAAAATTCTGTGTGAGCGCCTTCGTGTGCATCTGCACTTTTGAGGACTGGCAGTGCATGCAGGTATTTGCTCACTGGCTGTCCTGGTTCTGGAGGCCATGCCAGACAAACCTGCTAACCACCATCTTGACAGGTGGTGTATGGCTTCAAAAACCTGCAGCCTCCATGCAGCTGGGATGATGGGACGAGGGCTGTTGGTGGAAATGTTGCTCAGGAGTGTCAGGTTACCTGGGTCAATGGGGATGTCTTCCACCCTGAGACCAGAGACCACTGTCTTATACATGGGGATCTCAGGTCCCTGCTGCTGCACCTTAGCGAGAGTCATGTAGTTGACCCCTGCGACAGGGCATGGACCGACTCAATCACAGGGCGTAACAGAGCGTTGGGTACTACATTGCTTTTCCCCATGATGTGCTGTATGCCTGTGGTAAATTTGGACACGTAAGACAAGCGTCTCTGCTGCCAGGTCGACCACAGGTCCGATACCTTATGGAAGGCAAAGGTCAATGGCTTGTGATTGGTGAAGACCTTGAATTACTGACCTTCCAAAAAGTAGCAAAAATATCTGACTACCAAATATAGCACCAATAGTTCTTGGTCAAAGGTGCTGTATTTGAGCTTGGTGGGGGGTGGGGGGGGGTGGTCGTGGTGCAGAGGTGTCTACTGATAAAGGCCAGGGGTTGCCACTGGCCTTCAATGAGCTGTTCCAGTTCACCTCCTATCACTGTACTGGAGGTGTCAATTGTCAGAGCGGTAGGTGCCTCTGGCCTGAAGTGTACCAGAAGGTGGTGATGGCCAGCGTGACTTTGGTGTTCTGGAACATCCTCGTAGACTCATTGTCCCAGATAATGTCCTTTGACTTGCTTGTCATTAGCGTGAAGAGGGGGCTGTATGAATCTGTGGTAAAAGTTTATCATGCCAGCGAATTCTTGTAGCCCTTTTACTTTTTGAGGCCTGGTGAAGTGCTGGACCACCTCGACCTTTTTAAGGAGGGGTGTTTCCCCCTATTTATTTATTCTATGCCCCAGGAAATCAATAGTATTCATGCTGAATTGGCATTTCGTGGGGTTAATTGTTAAGCCGAATTTGCTCAACAGGGTGCATAGTTGTCTCAGGTGGCCAGCGTGGTCTTTGCAACTGCGACTACTGGTGAGGATATTGTCCAATTAGATGAACACAAATGGAAGGTCCTGGCCCACTGCATCCATCAGCAGCTAGAAAGTTTGTGCTGCGTTTTTCAGCCCAAAGGGCATCCGTAGGAAATTGAACAGGCCAAAGCAGGTTATAATTGCTGTCTTGGGGACATCCTGAGGGTGAACTGGGATTTGGTGGTACCCTCAGATGAGGTCCACCTTGGAAAACACTCATGCCCCATGCAGGTTGGTGGTGAAGTCTTGGATATGAAGCACAGGGTATCTGTCAGGCACGGTGGCCTCGTTGATGTGGCAGTAGTCACCACATGACCTCCACCTTCCTACTGTTTTCAGCACCACATGGAGGATGGAGGCTCAGGGACTGTCAGAATGCCACACTATCCCTATTTTCTCCATTTTCTTGAACTCCTCCTTAGCGAGGTTGAGCTTCTTGAGAGGAGCTGGCGTACTCTGGCATGGTGCAGGAGGCCCTCAGTCAGAATGCGGTGTCTTACCCTGTGCTTTGGCTCAGCCGCAGAGAACTGTGGTGCCACTATTGAGGGAACCCTGCCAAGATGTGGACGAACTCCTTGTTGGAAAGTGTTATAGAGTCAAGGTGGGCGGTGGGTGGTTTGGCTCCCCCAGAGGTAGAGTTTGAAAAGTTTTGGCATGCACCAAGCACTGTCCCTTGAGGTCTATAAGCAGACAGTGGGAATGAAGAAGTTGGCCCCAGGAGCAGTTGCACCACTGTCGTGAGGGTGAAAGTCCATGTAAACCAGCTGTTGCCGAACCGAAGGGGGATCATGTGAGTACCAAAGGTTCAACTGGAGGAACTGTTAGATGCCCTCAGTGCTGAGCCCTGCTTGCTGTTGCAGGTCTCGGGGTGGTGGGGGGGGAAGGCAGGACCCTTATCTCAGTGCCGGTGCCAACTAGGAAACACCTGCCTGTAAAGGAATCCCAAACATGGAGGTGGCTATCACATGGGCAGCTATCAATGATGTTTGGCCAGGGCATTTTCCAGAAATCTGCAGGGTGGGTGGCATTGACAGGCCTCCACACCCCATCACTGATGATAATAGCAGAATTGGTCTGTGGTATTGACTTGTCTCTCTGCTGGTCTTGGCTTAGCAGATAGCTGTGCGTGGGGGTTGCTAAACTGGTCTACCCAAGCTGCGACCATCTTGGGGTCACTGAAGTCTTCGTCCGTGAACAAGAATCCGATATCCTCAGGCAGTTGCTCCAGAAAAATCTGCTTGAAGAGCATGAATGGCTTGTGGCCCTTAGTTAGGGTAGATGGGGCCGTTCCCCAGTCTGTCCATGTGCAGCATTCAGAAAGTGTGCTCATGCCGTGAGAGCCCAAAAGTGTGGGTTAACTGCTCTTTGAGAGGTGCGTATTTTCCTTGCTCCAGAGGCTGCCATAGTAAGTCTATGACTCTTGCCGTTGTGACTTGATCGAGTTCGCTCACAATGTAGAAGTAACGGGTGTCATCCGTGGCGATAATGTCAAGCTGGAACTGAACCTCAGCCTGCTGGAACTACACATATGGCTGTGACACCCAAAATATTGGGAGCTTGTGTAAGACCGCGTGGATGGTCACTGGCTCTGCCTGTTTCGTCATCTTTGGGTCCAAATGCTGGTTGGACCTGTTGGGGTCACAAATGTAGCATTCACGCTACACAAGTGTGGAGAAGAATGACATGCTCACCAAAGCCTTGAAGTCAAGACTGGTTTATTGGACTGGCTGTCATGTTTATATGGGCCCCAGGCACTGATGTCAGGGCACTATGTCATTGGAGCACCAGCCTGGAATTGGCCGGCATTCATTCCAAAGCTTGCTGTCTTCCCACCATGCGGGAGGCCACCTAGGATGACGGCTGGTGTCATCCCCCAGTTTGTGCAGTTGCTGCATTCATTGGCCATTTTGTGGGCCAGTCCGTGTGTCCATGTGTGGGTCACTATATGAGAAGGGTTTATGTACCGGGAGCTTATAACTTTGAGATAGAAATGCTAATTGGTTCAGATGTACCAAAGGGTCTGGAACCATTGGATACAATAAGGTGTTAGGGAGATGGACCTTATGCTATTAAAACTATGCTTGGATGGAGAATCAGTGGACCATTAGAAAGAAAGAACGATATTGTTCAGAAGCAGCCAACAACAAATGACAAACTCAAAAAACCTTCAGAAGAATGCAAACAGGTCTTAAAAAATCTTACTGATAAAGTAAATCAAGAGTATCTAAATCAGTAAAGAAGAAATTATTTTCATTAAAATTGGATGAAAGTGAAGCTTTAGAAGATGCTGCAAATATCTGCTGGTGATTATTCCTGTGAAGTTAAACCAAGGGCAGGAATGAAACAAATCTGAATCTGACGATTCTTCAGTTTTGAATGCATCCAAAAGAGAAGCTCAAACAAAGAATTAATTGTTAATGCAATTCATAAGACCAAGAGGAAGAAAAGAATAAAGGCAAAATAAATGAATACAGTTATTGAAAAAAGGGATTAGCAATATCAAGATGCAAAAAGTTGGAGGAAGAGATTCATTTCTTGCAAGAGAACAAGTCATTGTTTTAATGGCACCAAGACAACTGATGATGGAAAACAATGAGGAAAGTAGCCTTGAAGATTAAAAAGAAAGAAATGGTACATTCTTGAAGACCCAGATAATCAATACAGCAAAAGCCTCTGAAGCAAATCCTCAGGATAAGTTATCAAGAAATCGGACTCAATTGAAGGTTGCAAAATTGAATCTGGAATTACAAGAAAAGACAATGGAAGTCAGAGTGGCTGTTAATGAGTTTAAGGAATCGATGTTGTTTGAGTCCTACCCTTTCTACAACCGACCGCAAAAGAAAAAGAAAAAGACTCATCTTGTGACCTCAAGAAAATGAATAACTTGGAAATTGAAATTGACTAAACAGAATCAATTCTAAGATCTGACTTTTACAAGAAGCAAAAAACTTTAATGATCGCCTTTCTTTTGAATATTTATCTGATGTATTATTATATTTGATTTTTTTGTTGGTGGTGATAATTATTATTGGGAGATATAATAATTAGAGGCTGGTATTATAAGGATTAATATGACTGAAAATCTTTTGTATAGCCAGGGCTCCCAGTCTTGAGCAGCCCAGTTTGTTTTGTGTTCCTTTGAGTGTTTCTATAGTTACAGCTTCCTTATCAAGGTCAAAAAGCTATGTTTTCGACCATCTTAGAGAAAAAGTAGTTCAGTTTAAAAATGGCTTTGAGCTGTTAGAAGCCAGAATATGGAGTTAGAACGGACAATTTCTTTGACCGTGAATCTTTGAATGTATTAACATCTTATTGTCCGTGTGTTAATTGTTTTTAAAGTATAGTTTACTGTTTAAAGTAAAAATAAACAGTGGAAAACTCAATGCTATGGAAATGGACTTTCATTAACAAGTCAAGATAACCTACTCCATGTACTCATATGATTATAAAGGGAAATATTCACAATATGATCAAAGTCGCAACATACATAAATCTGCCTTTTTAAAAATAATTTCAATTGCTGCAACTGACAAATATAGATTGTATTGAAACAGACTCTCTGAGATGCTTGTATATACATAGATATATATCAACATTCACAAATGCTACAAATCTATTCTACACGTAGCCACTCAGTTTGCTATACACATAAGTTTCCATTTTCAGTTTTCTTTTTCTAAATTGTGTCCCTTGACTATTTGTACTTATGGCCATGTTTTCTAGAGCATGTTTTCCAATACTTTAGATGTGTTCATATGCTCATTGAATTTGGCTCAATTCCTGAAAGAATCTGCTCCTAAACTTAAGCTCAACTTTTTACTTTGTTGAGAAAAAGCATGCTACACCAATGTTTTACTTTTTGTCTTTTGAAACAAAGAGGTGAAAAACAATAATAGGGAAGTAATATAATGCTACTGAGCTGACTGTAACTGATAGCTTTATCACAGACTAAAAACGACTTGGACTTAATGCAGTCAGTGCTGATATCAGTGAGCGATGGAACAAATAGCCCTGTTGGATCTGAATATGTGATAACTTGGAAACCTTTGCCTATCTATTATTTATTCGTAGTCTTTCGGTTCAAAGAAGACCCATTATTGTGCAGTTCATCTGTGGACACGAAAATTATGGCAATCGCAGTCTGGAAGCGCAGAGTCTAGCACAATGGGGGCACTGGAAGTCTGTTTTTGTAATAACTGTGGCTGCTGCTTTGTGACATGTTCACAGTCTTCCATCAGGTTTTGACAGAGTCTGTCTTCAAACCTGGTGTAGACTTCATAGCACAGGGCTCGCCAACGGGTTCTGTCAGCAGCTGCAGCTTCTAATTCTCTTGGCTGGATGTTACAGTGGCTTAGAGTTTCCTTCACAGCGTCTTTATAGCCCTTGCATGGAAAACCTTGACGTCTTTTTCTTGTCTTCAGTTCACTATAGACCAGCTGGCGAGGCATACGGTGGTCATCCATTCTGATGACATGTTCCACCCAGCATAACTTAGCTAAACGTGAAAAAAAGTCTGCAAATGCTGGAACTGAAATAAAAATAGAAAATGCTGGAAACACTCAACAGGTTAGGCACATTTATGTAAAATAGAGTTAACAGAAGGTCAGTGGGTTAACAATACCTGCCTCAACAGCCTCATGTGCACCCGTCCCCAAGGCCACTTTCATGAAAATGAACCTGTGATAAGCAACTAGTTCAGATTGAATCCCTGGTCAAGTCTTGAGAACCTGTATAAACAGCTCATGGTCGTATTCACAGACATTTAAACTCTCATTGCTGAAGTTCCCACCTGCTTTATCTCTGCTGCCAAAGCAAAACATGAGCCTCCGTGACTATTGCCTGGTGGGTCTGATATTCACTATCATAAAGCACTTCAAAACTGTGGTCAAGCCCATGCTAGCTTCAGTCTTCCAGGAAGTCTCAATTCACTACAATTTACCTACTATTGCAAAATTTGTGGTAGATGCCATCTCCCTGACCCTGCACTCTGCCTTGGATCACTACAATAAAATCAAGCTCCTATTTTAACACTAGTCCCAAACAAACTCACCCCAAATTTCCTGTACCTAGGTATCAGCATGCCACTCTGCAACTCAAGATATTTGAATGTCTGACCATGTGGTGAGGACTGGGGACAACATCTACTCCATGATAACATCAGTGGCCTATAAGGTTGTGTATTTATTTAGCCCCTTACAGTTCGGCGGGCAGCAACCTCCTTTGAAGAAGAGCGCAGAGCCCACCTCTCTGACAAAAGACAAAGGAGGAAAAACCCAACACCCAACCCCAACCCACCAATTTTCCCTTGCAACCACTGCAACCGTGTCTGCCTGTCCCGCATTGGACTTGTCAGCCACAAACGAGCCTGCAGCTGACGTGGACATTATCCCTCCATAAATCTTCGTCCGCGAAGCCAAGCCAAATAAGAAAAGAAAGATACTCCTAACACACTCATGACTTTGTGGACAAATACTCCTCCAACTCTATCTACAAATTTGAAGATTTCACCACCATTGGAGAATGGACCTCAAAGATAAGATGGAATATTCAGAGGAGATGGAGACTGGTGCCATGGATTCAGGATTCTGTCTCCCTTTATTTCAGCAAAACCTAAGGAGTTGATCATTGGCTTTATAATACGGAAGGAAGCACATATGCCAATGTATACCAACGGTGCTGAAGTGAGGATGGTGGAAAGCTTCAAATTCCTATCAGTAAATATTAATCACAACTAAGTTAATGCTATGATCAAGAAAGTTCATCAATGTTTTTCAAGGTATGAGCAAAATGTAGATGGGAAGAAGAGGGGGGAGCAGTTGAGAGGGGTTTAAGGGCTATTGGAAACCAATATTATACTGTCTGGTTAAAGAATGGCAATGCAGAATACAAGATGTTATTCCTCCAATTTAATTATGGTTTAAACCTGGCAGTACATGAGACCATACAAGGATATGTCAATGTCATAATAGGATGTGGAATTGAATTGTCTGGCCACTGGGAGGTTAATTGCAGTTATTAATGGAAGCAAAAGCTATAGCCGAAGGAGCAAGGCACAAAACTATTCTGGCACAAACCTAAGGAAATTCAGCATGTCCCCAATGTCTCTTACAAAGTTTACAGATGCTCATAATAAAGTATCCTGATTGGATACATCACACCATGACACAGTAAGTTGCCTGCCTAAGATTGTAAAGAACTGCAGTGTTATGAATTTAGCTCACATTATCATGCAAACCAACCTCCTCTCCGTCGATTTCATTAGATACCGAACTCCCCAAGAGTGCCACTTCTATAGTGTATATAGAGTCTATTTTCCTCAGTCATTCTCCATCAGGATGATGGATTTATTTCCTGTTGATTCAACAAAGCTGCCTACATATTGGTCATACTCTCTTCGCTCCTATTCCAACATGCAGAAAACACACAAGCTGGAAAACATGAACATCCAGAGTCCAGGACAGTTTCTTTCTTGCTGTTATCAGACACATAAATAGACCTCTCATTGGGAAAAGAGGATGTCTTTGCAGTGCTTCAACTGAACATTTCTCCATCAACCAGCAATCTTTGAGTTACTCTAACACTACATCTGGACTTTTAAAAAAAGATTCCACTACCTGTGGCATAAGTTGTCCAGCCAGGATAGCACATGGAGGAAAAAAAAAATCCCTGTTTCCTGGTGCAATAAAAAAAGTCAATTAATGATATTCCAGGGAAAACATTAAATTTCTTTCTCTTTCCACTTGATCTGCTGAGTGTTTTCAGCAATTTCTGTTTTTAGTCAACCTAGTTTTCATTATACCTGTATTTGATAATGATACAGTACATTGTACAATGCACACGGACATAAATATTCTTAATTGCTGCAGTTGAACAGGTACTTTATTAAGAAACAAACACAATAATATATATATTAAATTAAAAATTGGCAATAAATACAAAAGATAAGAATCAGTGGGACAAAGACTTTTTTCCCCTTTATTTGCCCTTGTGCTCCACAGTTTTACACTTGTAATCATACAATTCAAATGTAATTAAAGTAATTACAGATTTTATTCAAGGCAATTCATATACATTTTGGTTTGAACATGTAGAAATTACATTTTATACATAGTCCCCTCATTTCAGGGCACAATAATGTTTGGGCCATTTGGCTTCATAAGTGTTTGTGATTTCTCAGGTATATTTAATTGCTTCATTAATATAGGTATAAGAGCATTAAGCTTGCTTCTAAGCTTTTGCTTTGGAGTCTGTAGTTGCAATTTTTCAACATGAGAACTAGAATTGTACCAAAGGAAGTGAAAATGTCATAATGAAGCTGAAAAGCAAGAATAAAACAATAAGAGGCATCTTCCAAACCTTAGGATTACCAGAATCAACAGCTTGGAACATCATAAAGAAGAAAGAGTGTACTGGTGAGCTCAGTAATCGCAAAGGGACTTGTAAGCCAAGGAACACCTCCAGTGGTGATGACAGAAGAATTCTCATCATAACGAAAAAGAATTCCCAAACGTATGTCCGACAGATCAGAAACTCTCTTGTAGAGGCAGGTGTAGATATGTCAATGACTACAGTCTTCAGAAGACTTCATGAAAAGAAATACAGAGGCTACATTCCAAGATTACTTTGTGATTATTAAGCTCACCAGTACGCCCTTTCTTTTTAATAAGTTTCTTCAGCACTTTTCTGTATTGCACTGCTTCCTGCTCTTCTTCTTTTTATTTCAGATTTCCAGCATCTGCAATTATTTTTTTTCTTAAGCTTAGTTAGGTTGTGATCAGGAAAAGGAAATGTTTCAACTTCATCTCACATTCAGGTCCAGTAACATAATCTGCAGTTTTGTTTTTGATTATGTAATTAAGCACATTAATGGTAAAGCATCTTGAATTGCAAATAATCTGAGATCATTTGACATTAATGTTAAGTCTCAATATATGGGGAAATATTTAGAAGATCTAATTTAAAATCATAATGCATGATAATGTGTCATTCCAGAAGTACAGTCAATCATCTCACATTCTAAATTTCCTTGTGTGATTGATGTAATTTACAAATCAGATTCATATTAATGGCATCAATCATCCTGATGGAGAGTGACTGAGGAAAATAGTCTCTCTCTTGCATGCTCTCTCTCTCGCTCTCTCTCATTGGTGTGAGGATGGATTGTTATATATGAGAGAGAGCGAGTGAGATATATCGATCCATCCTCGCGAGCGCGTAAACACATACAAGTACACACACTCACACAAGGGTGGCAGGTTGGCATAGTGATTAGCGCAAAGCCTTTACAGTGCCAGCGAATGGGACCAGTGTTTGAATCCTGAGATGAGTGTAAGGAGTTTGTACGTTCTCCCTGTGTCAGCGTGGATTTTCCCTGGAGGCTCTGGTTTCCTCTCACCATTCAAAACACTGCAAATGCCTTGGTCTGTCTAGTCTGTGCTGAACCATTTTTTTGCCTAGTCCCACTGTCCTGCACCCAGCCCATAGCCCTCCATACCTCTCCCATCCAGGTACCTGTCCAAATTCTTCTTAAATGTGAAAATTGAGTCCACATTTACCACTTCAGTTGGTAGCTTGTTGCACACTCATACTTCTTTTTGTGTGAAGAAGTTCCCCCTCATGATCTCCCTAAATTTTTCCCCTTTCACCTTTAGCCCATGTCCTCTGACTTGTATCTCACCTACCCTCAGTGAATAAAGCCTATCTACATTTACTCTGTCTATCCCCCTCATAATTTTAAATACTTCTATCAAATCTCCCCTCATTTTTCGAAATTCCAGGGAATAAAGTCCTAACCGGTTTAACCATTCCCTGTAACTCAGTTCATGACACCCGGGCAACATCCTAGTAAATCTTTTTCTGTGCTCTTTCTATGTTATTGACATCTTTCCTGTAATTAGGTGACCAAAACTGCAAACAATACTCCAAATTTGGCCTCACCAAAATCTTACACAACTTTAACATAACATCCCAACTCCTGACTCTCTTTATCACCCTATCCACCTGTGACACCAATTTCAGAGAATTATGTATCTGTATTCCCAGGTCCCTCTGTTCCACAGTACTCCTCAATGCCCTACCAATCATCATGTATGTCCTTTCTTGGTTTATCCTTTGAAAATGCAACACTTCACACTTGTCAGCATTAAATATCATGTGCTTTTAATCAGCCCATTTTTTCAGCTGGCCCAGATCCCTCTGCAAGCTTTGAAAACCTTATTTAATCTCCATAATGCCACCAATCTTAGTGTCAATCTTAGTGCAAACTTGCTGATCTAATTCACCACATTATCACCCATATCATTGATATAGATGACAAAAACAATGGTCCCAGCACCAATCCCTGAGGCTTTTCCCCATCCAGCTATTGTTGAATCCTGTTCACTACTTCACCATGAATATCTAGCATCTGAACCTTCCTGATTAAACACTCATAGGGGACCTTGTCAAAAGTCTTACTAAAGTCCATGTCGACAACATCTACAGCCTTTTCTTTGTCAACTTTCCTGGTAACTTCCTCGAAAAACTCTATAAGATTGGATAAACGTGACCTACCATGCACAAAGCCACATTGATTATCCCTAATCAGTCTCTGGCTATCCAAATAATTGTGTATGTGATCTCTTAGAACACCTTCCAATAATTTATCTACTACTGACAGGATATTCCCTTGAATGCTGAGGGAGGCTAGTGCAGAAATTGCATGGGCTCTACCAGAAATATTTAAAATGTTCTAACCATGGGTGTGGTGCCAGAGGATTGCAGGGGAGCTCATGTTGTTCCATTAGGCCAGTGGTTCTCAACTTTTTTCTTTTTACTCAAATACCACTTTAAGTGTTCCCTATGCCATAGGTGCACTGTGATTAGTAAGGGATTGCTTAAGGTGTATGAAGCAATTAAACATATCTAAGCAATCACAAATACCCATGAAGCCAAATGTTTCCAAACATTATGGTGCCCTGAAATGAGGGGACTATAAAAAGTGCCTTAATTTCTACACGGTCAAACCAAAATGTATACAAATAACTTTGAATAAAATGTGGAATGTGCACTTTCATTACATGTGAATTGTTATTACAAATTAAAACTGTGGAGCACAGTGGCCAATAAAGGAAAAAAAATGTAATTGTTCCAAATATTATGGGGTCACTGTATTTCCTTGCAATATAGGAGGCCCTTGCACATTTACTGGATCACATAACAATTCAATTTTCCAACAAATCATTTTCTATTTCTCCTAACATTTCCAACAATTTTGTCATTCATTTATGCTTAATGAAATTTGTAGTGATTAATTAACATTCAACCTAATGACTCTGCTTTTCTCTCACCACTAATAAGGTCTGACCTACAGGGCCTTTCCTCTAGTTCTGCATTTTCCAGCTTTTATGTTCCGTTGTTTGTTTTCTCTGTATCTAACAACCCTTATTAATCAATTAACTAGATGCCTTCATCAGAACTTATACCTATGGGAACATTAGCCTCATCCAATCATATTTTTAGTTTCTCCCATCCATTTATTTCAGCTTCATTGCAATTCAAAGCCATTTGGAAAGTAAGTTCTGATGAAGAGTCTTCAATATGAAACATTTCTTTTTCCCTTCTCATGAATATGGCCTAATCTGCTGAGAATCTCCATCATTTTCCATTTTATTTCAGATTTCTACCATCTGCAGCTTTTTTGAAATTTAACTTTCTGTAAAATGACAACAATGAAAGTAATTTCAAAGGTGCTGTTTGGTTGAGAGTTTCCCGATTTCTACAAAGCAATAAATAATTTTCTTGCCAGGATGGTGTTTGACAACAGGTAGCAGCATTTTTATTAGCTTGCTGTCTTTATCTTTAAAGGGATATGGAACCTGGCTTTGGGATGTGTTGAAGATTAACTTGTGCAGTGCATCTCACAGATGGTGCACGAGGCAGCTAAAGTGCTACTGTGATAGTTAATGTTTAAGTTTGTTGAGGGGTTATCAGTCAAGTGCATTGCTTTTTCATGGCTCGAGAAGGTGTTCAATCACACAAATAATTACGACCATCTGGATCACAGGAAAGCTTTGGGTGGTTTCAATTGTTGAACATACAAAAAAAATGGCTGTCCATGGCATTCTTGAAACATTAGTGGGTAGCTGATCACCCACCCACTAATGTGTCAACAGTGGGGAAGTTGTGAGGGTGATGTACTGAACTATCAAGAACGCAGATGAATTTTACTCAAGGATAAGAATTTTAAATGACCTAATAAGGACCAATAAGCTCTTTTTAATTAAGCACAACAACATTCTGGATAAAAGATTATCAAGAGGAGAGGGCAGGGGGGGATGGGAAATAGTCAAATTCTGAAGTGACAAATGTATGGATGAGAACTTAATCACATTACACGAGACAGAGATGTGGATGCATTCACTTTTCAGATTTATTTAGGAAGGGAGTATTTATATAAATCATTTACAAAGTCCTGGAGTGTTATCCTAGGTCATTATATTGTTGATAAAGATGAAGGGGAAGTAGAATACAAAACTTAAGTTAGATACAACTATGATGTTGAATTTGGTAACCAGTTGTTTTAGCTTTAACAAGTGTTATCAGCACAGAGGACCCCAAAACCCAGCAGCAATAGATATTCACCAAGACAAATGGTTACTTAAACAAAGGTTGCTTTTAATAATCTTTAAACATGAAAACAGAATCACACTTTAACTTATCACTATTAACTTAACTGACCTAACTTAACCCCTTTCTAATTTTAAGCACACGTGTATGTAATGTGCGTGTAAGTTCAGAAAAGTTATTTGATTCACAGTCCAATCTCATTTCTTATATTTCCAAGTTTACTGGTTGCAGGCAAATCTGATACTGTGCACAGAATTTAACATTTATGAAGTTCATCAGGCTTTGGTGTTTGAAAGGTAAATGGTTACTGTTCAGTAAGGTTCTTGTTTTTCTAAGAGAGATTTGTTGCTTGCTGGACACCCACAACTGATTCCTTTTAATCAGCCACTTCAGTGTCTTGCCAAAGAAATGGCCTATCAGGATTTTCCAGATGAAAACCTCATTCTTTCAGGTCTCCAGAGTTCCTTTTTGTTCCTCTTATTTCAAGAGTCCTCTCCTCTTGTCTGAAGCACAGGGGTTTTGACCAGGCTGAACTAAGCACTCACAACTTGCCTTCAAAATAGGTTTTTTTCCATAAGGTTGCCAGCTAAAGCTGCTGACTGTAAAACTACAGAACTCTCTCTCTCTCCCTCGCTCGCTCTCATTGAAGAACCATATTTCCCACTTTGGTCTTTTTGATCTTTCAATAGAGGCAAATGCAGTTCACCTGTGATCAGAAGTCACATAATGCAGCAAATGGAGCTCACCTGCGATCAGAAGTCAGAGAAGCAGCAAATGCAGCTCACCGGTGATGAGAAGTCAGATAAGCAGCAAATGCAGCTCACGTTAATCAGAAGTCAGATAAGCAGCAAATGCAGCTCACCTGTGATGAGGTCAAATAAGCAGAAAATTCAGCTCACCTGTGATCAGAAGTCAGATAAGCACCAAATGCAGCTCACCAGTGATCAGAAGTCAGATAAGAAGCAAATGCAGCACATCTGTGATCAGGTGAGATAAGCAGAAAATACAGCTCACCTGTGATCAGGTCAGATAAGCAGGAAATGCAGCTCACCTGTGATCAGGTCAGATAATGCAGCAAATGCAGCTCACCTGTGATCAGAAGTCAGATAAGCAGAAAATGCAGCTCACCTGTGATCAGAAGTCGCAAATACATCTCACCTGTGATCAGGTCAGATAATGCAGCAAATGCAGCTCACCTGTGATCAGAAGTCAGATAAGCAGCAAATGCAGCTCACCTGTGTTAAGAAGTCGCAAATGCATCTCACCTGTGATCAGAAGTCAGATAATGCAGCTCACCTGTGATCAGAAGTCAGATAAGCACAAATGCAGCTCACCTGTGATTAGAAGAGCAAATGTATCTCACCTGTGATAAGAAGACAGATAATGCAGTCAATGCATCTCAGCTGTGATTAGGTCAGAAAGTAGCAACTGCAACTCACTAGTGATCAGAAGTCAGATAATTCAGCAAATGCAGCTCACGTGTGATCAGAAGTCAGATAAGGAGCAAAAGCAGCTCACATGTGATCAGAAGTCATATAAGCGGCAAATGCAGCTCACCTGTGATCAGAAGTCAGATAAGCGGCAAATGCAGCTCACCTGTGATCAGAGGTCAGATAATGCTGCAAATGTAGCTCTCCTGAGATCAGAAGTCAGATAAGCAGCAAATGTAGCTCACCAGTGATCATAAGTAAGATAAGGAGCAAAAGCAGCTCACCTGTGATCCGAAGTCATGTAAGCGGGAAATGCAGCTCACCTGATCAGAAGTCAGATAAGCTGCAAATGCAAATCACCTGTGATGAGAAGTCAGATAAGAAGCAAATGCAGCTCACCTGTGATCAGAGGTCAGATAATGCTGCAAATGTAGCTCTCCTGAGGTCAGAAGTCAGATAAGCAGCAAATGTAGCTCACCAGTGATCATAAGTAAGATAAGGAGCAAAAGCAGCTCACCTGTGATCCGAAGTCATGTAAGCGGGAAATGCAGCTCACCTGATCAGAAGTCAGATAAGCTGCAAATGCAAATCACCTGTGATGAGAAGTCAGATAAGAAGCAAATGCAGGTCACCTGTGATCAGAAGTCAGATAAGCAGCAATTGCAGCTCACCTGTGATCAGAAGACAGATAAGGAGCAAATGCAGCTCACCTGTGGTCAGAAGACAGATATGGAGCAAATGCAGCTCACCTGTGGTCAGAAGACAGATATGGAGCAAATGCAGCTCACCTGTGATCAGAAGTCAGATAAGCGGCAAATGCAGCTCACCTGTGATCAGAGGTCAGATAATGCTGCAAATGTAGCTCTCCTGAGATCAGAAGTCAGATAAGCAGCAAATGTAGCTCACCAGTGATCATAAGTAAGATAAGGAGCAAAAGCAGCTCACCTGTGATCCGAAGTCATGTAAGCGGGAAATGCAGCTCACCTGATCAGAAGTCAGATAAGCTGCAAATGCAAATCACCTGTGATGAGAAGTCAGATAAGAAGCAAATGCAGCTCACCTGTGATCAGAGGTCAGATAATGCTGCAAATGTAGCTCTCCTGAGATCAGAAGTCAGATAAGCAGCAAATGTAGCTCACCAGTGATCATAAGTAAGATAAGGAGCAAAAGCAGCTCACCTGTGATCCAAAGTCATGTAAGCGGGAAATGCAGCTCACCTGATCAGAAGTCAGATAAGCTGCAAATGCAAATCACCTGTGATGAGAAGTCAGATAAGAAGCAAATGCAGGTCACCTGTGATCAGAAGTCAGATAAGCAGCAATTGCAGCTCACCTGTGATCAGAAGACAGATAAGGAGCAAATGCAGCTCACCTGTGGTCAGAAGACAGATATGGAGCAAATGCAGCTCACCTGTGATCAGAAGTCATATAAGCGGCAAATGCAGCTCACCTGTGATCAGAAGTAGGATAAGCGGCAAATGCAGCTCACCTGTGATCAGAAGTCAGATAAGCGGCAAATGCAGCTCACCTGTGATCAGAAGTCAGATAAGCAGCAAATGCAGCTCACCTATGGTCAGAAGTCAGATAAGGAGCAAATGCAGCTCACCTGTGATCAGAAGTCATATAAGCGGCAAATGCAGCTCACCTGTGATCAGAAGTCAGATAAGCGGCAAATGCAGCTCACCTGTGATCCGACGTTAGATAAGCAGCAAATGCATCTCACCTGTGATCAGAAGTCAGATAAGCAGCAAATGCAGCTCACCTGTGATCAGAAGTCAGAGAAGCATCAAATGCAGCTCACCTGTGATCCGACGTTAGATAAGCAGCAAATGCATCTCACCTGTGATCAGAAGTCAGAGAAGCATCAAATGCAGCTCACCTGTGATCCGACGTTAGATAAGCAGCAAATGCATCTCACTTGTGATCAGAAGTCAGATAATCGGTAAATTCAGCTCACCTGTGATCCGAAGTCAGACATGCAGCAAATGCAGCTCACCTGTGATCAGAAGTCAGATAAGCAGCAAATTCAGCTCACCTGTGATCCGAAGTCAGACATGCAGCAAATGCAGCTCACCTGTGATCAGAAGTCAGATAAGCAGCAAATTCAGCTCACCTGTGATCCGAAGTCAGATAATCGGTAAATTCAGCTCACCTGTGATCCAAAGTCAGACAAGCAGCAAATGCAGCTCACCTGTGATCAGAAGTCCCAAATGCATCTCACCTGTGATCAGGTCAGATAATGCAGCAAATGCAGCTCACCGGTGATCAGTAGACTGATAAGCAGCAAATGCAGATAACCTGTGATTAGAAGTAGCAAATGCATCTCACCTGTGATCAGAAGACAGATAATGCAGTAAATGCATCTCAGCTGTGATCAGGTCAGAAAGCAGCAACTGCAGCTCACTTGTGATCAGAAGTCAGATAAGCAGAAAATGCAGATCATCTGTAATCAGGTCACATGAGCAGTAAATGCAGCTCATCTGTGATCAGAAATCAGATAAGCAGAAAATGCAGCTCATCTGAGATCAGAAGTTGGATTAGCAGCAAATGCAGATCACCTGTGATCAGAAGTCAGAGAAGCAGCAAATGCAGCTCAAGTGTGATCAGAAGTCAGAGAAGCAGCAATTGCAGCTCACCTGTGATCAGGCGAGATAAGCAGCAATTGCAGCTAACCTGTGATCAGAAGACAGATAATGCAGCAAATACAGCTCACCTGTGATCAGAAGTCGCAAATGCATCTCACCTGTGATCAGGTCAGATAATGCACCAAATACAGCTCACCTGTGATCAGTAGACTGATAAGCAGCAAATGCAGCTAACCTGTGATTAGAAGTAGCAAATGCATCTCACCTGTGATCAGAAGACAGATAATGCAGTAAATGCATCTCAGCTGTGATCAGGTCAGAAAGCAACAACTGCAGCTCACTTGTGATCAGAAGTCAGGTAAGCAGAAAATGCAGATCACCTGTAATCAGGTCAGATAAGCAGTAAATGCAGCTCATCTGTGATCAGAAATCAGATAAGCAGAAAATGCAGCTCATCTGAGATCAGAAGTTGGATTAGCAGCAAATGCAGATCACCTGTGATCAGAAGTCAGAGAAGCAGCAAATGCAGCTCAAGTGTGATCAGAAGTCAGATAAGCAACAAATGCAGCTCACCTGTAATCAGGTCAGATAAGCAGTAAATGCAGCTCATCTATGATCAGAAATCAGATAAGCAGCAAATGCAGCTCAGCTGTGATCAGAAGTCTGATAAGCGGCAAATGCAGCTCACCTGTGATCAGAGGTCAGTGCAGCGGAAAGTACAGCTCACCTATCAGAAGTCAGATAAGCGGCAAATGCAGCTCACCTGTGATGAGAAGTCAGACATGCAGCAAATGCAGCTCACCTGTGATCAGAACTCAGATAAGCAGCAAATTCAGCTCACCTGTGATCCGAAGTCAGATAATCGGTAAATTCAGCTCACCTGTGATCCGAAGTCAGACAAGCAGCAAATGCAGCTCACCTGTGATCAGAAGTCAGATAAGCAGAAATGCAGCTCACCTGTGATCAGGTCAGGTCATGCAGCAAATGCAGCTCTCCTGAGATCAGAAGTCAGATAAGCAGGAAATGCAGCTCTCCTGAGATCAGAAGTCAGATAAGGAGTAAATGCGCGCATCTGTGATCAGAAGACAGATAATGCAGTAAATGCATCTCAGCTGTGATCAGAAGTCAGAAAGCAGCAACTGCAGCTCACCTGTAATCAGGTCAGGTAAGCAGTAAATACAGCTCATCTGTAATCAGAAATCAGATAAGTAGGAAATGCAGCTCACCTGTGATCAGAGGTCAGATAATGCTGCAAATGTATCTCACCTGAGATCAGGTCAGATAAGCAGCAAATGTAGCTCACCTGTGATCATGTCAAATAAGGAGCAAAAGCAGCTCACCTGTGATCCGAAGTCATATAAGCGGCAAATGCAGCTCACCTGTGATCAGAAATCGGATATGCGGCAAATTCAGCTCACCTGTGATCCGAAGTCAGAAAAGCAGCAACTGCAGCTCACCTGTGATCAGAAGTCAGAGAAGCAGCAATTGCAGCTCACCTGTGATCAGGCGAGATAAGCAGCAAATGCAGCTCACCTGTGATCAGAAGTCAGATAAGCAGCAATTGCAGCTCACCTGTGATCAGAAGACAGATAATGCAGTAAATACAGCTCACCTGTGATCAGAAGTCAGATAACCAGCAAATGCAGCTCACCTGTGATCAGAAGTCAGATAAGGAGCAAAAGCAGCTCACCTGTGATCAGAAGTCTATAAGGAGCAAATGCAGCTCACCTGTGATCAGAAGTCAGATAATGCAGCAAATACAGCTCACCTGTGATCAGTAGACTGATAAGCAGCAAATGCAGATAACCTGTGATTAGAAGTAGCAAATGCATCTCACCTGTGATCAGAAGACAGATAATGCAGTAAATGCATCTCAGCTGTGATCAGGTCAGAAAGCAGCAACTGCAGCTCACTTGTGATCAGAAGTCAGATAAGCAGAAAATGCAGATCACCTGTAATCAGGTCACATGAGCAGTAAATGCAGCTCATCTGTGATCAGAAATCAGATAAGCAGAAAATGCAGCTCATCTGAGATCAGAAGTTGGATTAGCAGCAAATGCAGATCACCTGTGATCAGAAGTCAGAGAAGCAGCAAATGCAGCTCAAGTGTGATCAGAAGTCAGAGAAGCAGCAATTGCAGCTAACCTGTGATCAGAAGACAGATAATGCAGCAAATACAGCTCACCTGTGATCAGAAGTCGCAAATGCATCTCACCTGTGATCAGGTCAGATAATGCACCAAATACAGCTCACCTGTGATCAGTAGACTGATAAGCAGCAAATGCAGCTAACCTGTGATTAGAAGTAGCAAATGCATCTCACCAGTGATCAGAAGACAGATAATTCAGTAAATGCATCTCAGCTGTGATCAGGTCAGAAAGCAGCAACTGCAGCTCATCTATGATCAGAAATCAGATAAGCAGAAAATGCAGCTCATCTGAGATCAGAAGTTGGATTAGCAGCAAATGCAGATCACCTGTGATCAGAAGTCAGAGAAGCAGCAAATGCAGCTCAAGTGTGATCAGAAGTCAGATAAGCAACAAATGCAGCTCACCTGTAATCAGGTCAGATAGGCAGCAAATGCAGCTCAGCTGTGATCAGAAGTCTGATAAGCGGCAAATGCAGCTCACCTGTGATCAGAGGTCAGTGCAGCGGAAAATACAGCTCACCTATCAGAAGTCAGATAAGCAGCAAATGCAGCTCACCTGTGATGAGAAGTCAGAGAAGCAGCAATTGCAGCTCACCTGTGATCAGGTCAGATAATGCAGCAAATGCAGCTCACCTATGATGAGAAATCAGATAAGCAGTAGATGTAACTCACCTGACATCAGAAGTCAGATAAGGAGCAAAAGCAGCTCACCTGTGATCAGGTCGTATAAGCGGCAAATGAAGCTCACCTGTGATCAGAAGTCTGATAAGCGGCAAATGCAGCTCACCTGTGATCAGAGGTCAGATTATGCTGCAAATGTAGTTCTCCTGAGATCAGAAGTCAGATAAGCAGCAAATGTAGCTCACCTGTGATCAGGTCAGATAATGCAGCAAATGCAACTCTCCTGAGATCAGAAGTCAGATAAGCAGCAAATGCAAATCTCCTGAGATCAGAAGTCAGATAAGGACCAAATGCAGCTCATCTGTGATCAGAAGTCAGATAATTCAGCAAATGCAGCTCACCTGTGATCAAAAATCAGATAAGCAGCAATTGCAGCTAACCTGAGATCAGAAGTCAGATAAGCAGTAAATGTAGTTCTCCTGTGATCAGAAGTCAGATAAGCAGCAAATGCAGCTCACCTGTGATCGGAAGACAGATAATGCAGCAAATACAGCTCACCTGTGATCAGAAGTCACAAATGCATCTCACCTGTGATCAGGTGAGATAATGCAGCAAATGCAGCTCACCTGTGATCAGAAGTCAGATAACCAGCAAATGCAGCTCACCTGTGATCAGAAGTCAGATAAGGACCAAAAGATAATGCAGCAAATACTGTTCACCTGTGATCAGTAGACTGATAAGCAGCAAATGCAGCTCACCTGTGATTAGAAATAGCAAATGCATCTCACCTGTGATCAGAAGACAGATAATTCAGTAAATGCATCTGAGCTGTGATCAGGTCAGAAAGCAGCAACTGCAGCTCACTTGTGATCAGAAGTCAGATAAGCAGAAAATGCAGCTCACTTGTAATCAGGTCAGTTAACCAGTAAATGCAGCTCACCTATGATCAGAAATCAGATAAGCAGAAAATGCAGCTCATCTGAGATCAGAAGTCTGATAAGCGGAAAATGCAGCTCACCTGTGATCAGAGGTCAGATAGGCAGCAAATGTAGCTCTCCTGTGATCAGAAGTCTGATAAGCGGCAAAGGCAGTCACCTGTGATCAGAGGTCAGATAAAGCTGCAAATGTAGCTCTCCTGAGATCAGAAGTCAGATAAGGAGCAAAAGCAGCTCACCTGTGATCCGAAGACATATAAGTGGCAAATGCATCTCACCTGTGATCAGAATTCAGATATGCGGCAAGTTCAGCTCACCTGTGATCCGAAGTCAGATAAGCAGCAAATGCAGCTCACCTGTGATCAGAAGTCAGTGCAGCGGCAAATACGGCTCACCTATGATCAGGTCAGATAATGCAGCAAATGCAGCTAACCTGTTATCAGAAGACAGATAAGCGGCAAATGAAGCTCACCTGTGATGAGAAGTCAGATAAGGAGCAAATGCAGCTCACCTGTGATCAGAAGTCAGATAAGCGGCAAATGCACATCACCTGTGATCAGAAGTCAGATAAGCAGCAATTGCAGCTCACCTGTGATCAGGTCAGATAATGCAGCAAATGCAGCTCACCTGTGATCCGAAGACATATAAGTGGCAAATGCATCTCACCTGTGATCAGAAGTCGGATATGCGGCACATTCAGCTCACCTGTGATCCGAAGTCAGATAAGCAGCAAATGCAGCTCACCTGTGATCAGAAGTCAGTGCAGCGGCAAATACGGCTCACCTATGATCAGGTCAGATAATGCAGCAAATGCAGCTCACCTGTTATCAGAAGTCAGATAAGTGGCAAATGCAGCTCACCTGTGATGAGAAGTCAGATAAGGAGAAAATGCAGCTCACCTGTGATCAGAAGTCAGATAAGCGGCAAATGCAGCTCACCTGTGATCAGGTCAGATAAGCAGCAAATGGAGATCACCTGTGATCAGGTCAGATAAGCAGCAAATGCAGCTCACCTGTGATCAGAAGTCAGGTAATACAGCAAATGCAGCTCACCTGTGATCAGAAGTCAGATAAGCAGCTCATCTGTGATCAGAAGTCAGATAAGCAGCAAATACAGCTCACCTGTGATCAGGTCAGATAATGCAGTAAATACATCTCATCTGTGATCAGAAGTCAGATAAGCAGCTCACCTGTGATCAGACATCAGATAAGCAGCAAATGCAGCTCACCTGTGATCAGAAGTCAGATAATGCAGCAAATACAGCTCACCTGTGATCAGTAGACTGATAAGCAGCAAATGCAGCTCACCTGTGATTAGAAGTAGCAAATGCATCTCACCTGTGATCAGAAGACAGATAATTCAGTAAATGCATCTCAGCTGTGATCCGAAGTCAGACATGCAGCAAATGCAGCTCACCTGTGATCCGAAGACATATAAGAGGCAAATGCATCTCACCTGTGATCAGAAGTCGGATATGCGGCAAGTTCAGCTCACCTGTGATCCGAATCAGATAAGCAGCAAATGCAGCTCACCTGTGATCAGAAGTCAGTGCAGCGGCAAATACGGCTCACATATCAGAAGTCAGATAAGCGGCAATTGCAGCTCACCTGTGATCAGGTCAGATAATGCAGGTAATGCAGCTCACCTGTTATCAGAAGTCAGATAAGCGGAAAATGCAGCTCACCTGTGATGAGAATTCAGATAAGGAGCAAATGCAGCTCACCTGTGATCAGAAGTCAGATAAGTGGCAAGTGCAGCTCACCTGTGATCAGGTCAGATAAGCAGCAAATGCAGCTCACCTGTTATCAGGTCAGATAAGCAGCAAATGCAGCTCACCTGTGATCAGAAGTCAAATAATGCAGCAAATGCAGCTCACCTGTGATCCGAAGTCAGAGAAGCAGCAACTGCAGCTCACCTGTGATCAGAAGTCAGATAAGCAGCTCATCTGTGATCAGAAGTCAGATAAGCAGTAAATGTAGCTCACCTGTGATCAGAAGTCAGATAAGGAGCAAAGGAAGCTCACCTGTGATCCGAAGTCATAAAAGTGGCAAATGCATCTCACCTGTGATCAGAAATCGGATATGCGGCAAGTTCAGCTCACCTGTGATCTGAAGTCAGATAAGCAGCAAATGCAGCTCACCTGTGATCAGGTCAGATAATGCAGTAAATACATCTGACCTGTGATCAGACGTCAGATAAGCAGCAAATGCAGCTCACCTGTGATCAGAAGTCAGATAATACAGCAAATGCAGCTCACCTGTGATCAGAAGACAGATAATGCAGTAAATACAGCTCACTTGTGATCAGAAGTCGCAAATGCATCTCACCTGTGATCAGGTGAGATAAGCAGCAAATGCAGCTCACCTGTGATCAGAAGTCAGATAAGCAGCAAATGCAGCTCACCTGTCATCAGAAGTCAGATAAGGAGCAAAAGAAGCTCACCTGTGATCAGAAGTCAGATAATGCAGCAAATACAGCTCACCTGTGATCAGTAGACTGATAAGCAGCAAATGCAGCTCACCTGTGATTAGAAGTAGCAAATGCATCTCACCTGTTATCAGAAGACAGATAATTCAGTAAATGCATCTCAGCTGTGATCAGGTCAGAAAGCAGCAACTGCAGCTCACTTGTGATCAGAAGTCAGATAAACAGCAAATGCAGCTCACCTGTAATCAGGTCAGTTAACCAGTAAATGCAGCTCATCTGAGATCAGAAGTCTGATAAGCGGAAAAAGCAGCTCACCTGTGATTGAGGTCAGATAGGCAGCAAATGCAGCTCAGCTGTGATCAGAAGTCTGATAAGCGGCAAATGCAGCTCACCTGTGATCAGAGGTCAGTGCAGCGGAAAATACAGCTCACCTATGATGAGAAGTCTGATAAGCGGCAAATGCAGCTCACCTGTGATGAGAAGTCAGATGAGCGGCAAATGCAGCTCACCTGTGATCAGAAGTCGGATATGCGGCAAATTCAGCTCACCTGTGATCCGAAGTCAGAGAAGCAGCAACTGCAGCTCACCTGTGATCAGAAGTCAGAGAAGCAGCAATTGCAGCTCACCTGTGATCAGGTGAGATAATGCAGCAAATGCAGCTCACCTGTGATCAGAAGTCAGATAAGCAGCAAATGCAGCTCACCTATGATGAGAAATCAGATAAGCAGTAGATGTAACTCACCTGACATCAGAAGTCAGATAAGGAGCAAAAGCAGCTCACCTGTGATCAGTAGACTGATAAGCAGCAAATGCAGCTAACCTGTGATTAGAAGTAGCAAATGCATCTCACCAGTGATCAGAAGACAGATAATTCAGTAAATGCATCTCAGCTGTGATCAGGTCAGAAAGCAGCAACTGCAGCTCATCTATGATCAGAAATCAGATAAGCAGAAAATGCAGCTCATCTGAGATCAGAAGTCGGATTAGCAGCAAATGCAGCTCACTTGTGATCAGAAGTCTGATAAGCGGCAAATGCAGCTCACCTGTGATCAGAAGTTTGAAAAGCGGCAAAGGCAGCTCACCTGTGATCAGAGGTCAGATAATGCTGCAAATGTAGCTCTCCTGAGATCAGAAGTCAGATAAGCAGCAAATGTAGCTCACCTGTGACCAGAAGTCAGATAAGGAGCATATGTAGCTCACCTGTGATGAGGTCAGATAAGGAGCAAATGCAGGTCACCTGTGATCAGAATTCATATAAGCAGCAATTGCAGCTCACCTGTGATCAGGTCAGATAATGCAGCAAATGCAGGTCACCTGTGATCAGAAGTCAGGGAAGCAGCAAATGCAGCTAACCTGTGATCAGGTCAGATAATGCAGCAAATGCAGGTCACCTGTGATCAGAAATCAGATAATGGGCAAATTCAGCTCACTTGTGATCCGAAGTCAGACAAGCAGCAAATGCAGCTCACCTGTGATCATGTCAGATAAGGAGCAAATGCAGCTCACCTGTGATCCGAAGTCATATAAGCGGCAAATGCAGCTCTCATGTGATCAGAAGTCCGATATGCAGAAAGTTCAGCTCACCTGTGATCCGAAGTCAGAGAAGCAGCAACTGCAGCTCACCTGTGATCAGAAGTAAGAGAAGCAGCAATTGCAGCTCACCTGTGATCAGGTCAGATAATGCAGCAAATGCAGCTCACCTGTGATGAGAAATCAGATAAGCAGCAAATGTAACTCACCTGACATCAGAACTCAGATAAGGAGCAAAAGCAGCTCACCTGTGATCAGGTCATATAAGTGGCAAATGCATCTCACCTGTGATCCGAAGTCAGATAAGCAGCAAATGCAGCTCACATGTGATCAGAAGTCAGATAAGCAGAAATGCAGCTCACCTGTGATCAGGTCAGATAATGCAGCAAATGCAGCTCTCCGTGAGATCAGAAGTCAGATAAGGACCAAATGCAGCTCATCTGTGATCAGAAGTCAGATAATGCAGCAAATGCAGCTCACCTGTGATCAAAAATCAGATAAGCAGCAATTGCTGCTCACCTGTGATCCGGCGAGATAAGCAGCAAATGCAGCTCACTTGTGATCAGAAGTCAGATAAGCAGCAATTGCAGCTCACCTGTGATCAAAAATCAGATAAGCAGCAAATGCAGCTCACTTGTGATCAGAAGTCAGATAAGCAGCAATTGCGGCTAACCTGAGATCAAAAGTCAGATAAGCAGCAAATGTATCTCTCCTGAGATCAGAAGTCAGATAAGCAGCAAATGCTGCTCACCTGTGATGAGAAATGAGATAAGCAGCAAATGACATGGAATGGTGTGATCATTCTCGTCCAGGGTTTTTACCTGCAGCAGGCGCAGAAATAGCGCCGGTATGCCATCTATGTAAAAGGAATGATCTGGCATTCTTGCACCATGATGGGAATAGACGTGCTTGTGTACTGTATTTTTTTTAGTGTATTTTGAGTAAGCATTTAAAACGTGGACAAAACATTCAAGTAGGAAAACAGGAAAAATCTTTTCAATAATAATACCACTGTCCCCCTTGCTCCCAGCAGTCCACTGTCCCACTCTCGATTGGTCTGGGCTGCTCATGGAGAGGGGTGAGGGGAATCACAAATGTGGCTGGGTTCAGCACCAACCCAGCAAGGTATCATTCCCAGTACATCACTGATCTGACACTAGGTCTGCCAGATTGATCTCCAATTGTACAGCCAAGGTAAAAGGCAGAGTCGATCCGGCTGACAGCAAGAAGTTCACTAGGGAGTACCTGACCGGCATTCATTTGGAGGTTTAGCCCATCTCCGAAGTCTATGCATGCTCTCATAAATGCAGAAGTCTCAAATGAGCTGGAGTTTAAATGAGCTGGTGGTGAAATAGTGATGCATCCTCTGCTAGTCTCACCATTTAATTAGGTGGATGAAGCAGTAATGTGATGCTCGAATGAGAGATGATTTAATTCGTAAGTACATAATTCATGGTTTTGACAGGGTGGATGTTGGTCTTTCAAAATAGAGCTTGATCATTCATAAATAAGATAAAAAGTTTGTATCAAAGGGTATCAAACACTACAGAAGGAGAGTGTGAATGCTCCGTTACTGAATGTATTCAAGACAGTCACTGACAGACCTTCAGATATTAAGGGAGAGATTAGTGTTAGGGAGTGGCATTGCAATCAATAAAAGACCAATCCCACACCGATCCCACTGCCACGGTCTCAGCTATCCACAGGTGTCCCTCGTTATTTTGTGCTATGAGCAAGCTGATCTGTGGGTTTGTCCTCAATTTGAACAGTCTGAAGCCCCCAATGTTATCTTTATCTGTCACCAGTCCCCAACTATAGATTGCGGTGATTAGTAAAGTATTACTAAAAGTGGTGTGTGATTGGAAAAGAAAAGTTTGAAAACCACAATTTTACTCGTACCTTTTTATGTCATGTTTCAGAACTCCAAAGGAAATGGGCCAATGGCAATCTTTCTCAAGCAAAAATACTTCAGTAACAATTAGGCCAGAGCAGTGGTTCTCAACTTTTTTTCCCCATTCACGTACTACCTTAAGTAATCCCTTACTACTCACATAGCACCTGTGGAATAGGTCAAGCAGTGTTTGACCTGCTGAGTTTCTCCAGCATTTTGTGTTTTTACTTCAACCACGGTGTCCATAGAATTCTGTGTTTTACCTACAACATAGGGATTACTTAAGGTGCATTGTGAGTGGAAAGATAAAGTTTTAAAACCACTGCTATAGATCAATACTTGCAGTAGATTTTCCCACACTCTTAGTGTGGATAAATAGTGTGCATATGCTTTATTAAATTGTGCATGTAATTTCCCACGGTCTTTTATAAATTGTCTGCATGTTTTATTCCCATTCCGATTTTCCCATGTTCTTCTATTAATTGTGTGTAAACAAAAATGCCTGATTGCAAACTCTTGTGTCCAGACTCGTCTCTCTCAAACCTGACATTTTCTCATCACAACAATGACAAGTGTGGGAACCGACAGCGGGCTGCTGGGTAGGCCCGCCACAAGTTATTTGTTGCGAAAAAAGTGGGTCTAACATACGGTCAAATATGGTAGGTTATACGTGACACTAGATGCCAACAATGTTGTGTTGCACGTCCCTCCACTTTTCTCCCGGAATGCTGGCTTCCTGTGTGAAAAGGTCTGCCTTACAGCAATATCGCGGGATTTCTGTGTAAAAATCTCTTTAAATACGTTTAATGACTCCACATGTACCTGTGGCAACAAATTCCTTCCCATCTCTGTTCTAAATGGACACCTTTCACTACTGAAGTTGTGCCTCTTGTCCTCGACTCTTCCATTGTGGGAAAAAACCTTTCTAGATCTACTCTGTCCAGTCCTCAGGTCTGGTTTATTCAAATTCCATTCCCCTCTTCTTTGCCTTCCTCGTTTGGTATTTCATGCTCGCAATTGCCTTTAATGTTCACTATCACAATTCTAGTTACTATCTATTCAAAATCAAAACAGTGAAACATGATGTATTCATCGTCCAGTAACTAGTTTTTAATCCATAAGTCGAAGTGATCAGAATGTGGAACTTGCCAGTCTTGAGGCACAGACTTGTTGAATAGATAATTATGGGAGTTGGGGACAGGAAAGAAGCTACCATGACAGTGTTAAATTGGACGAGGCATTAAAAATAACTCACCGACAAAATGAACCAGAAGTAAATGGTACCCTTGTGCTGCAAATCTGATAAACAATCCCTAATAAGTTTGAGGAATAAACTCTTCTTCTCTTAAACATCCAAAATAAACAATGCCAGCTGAGATCCTGGATTGCCAGTCTCTAAGATTAAATGACGAGGCAGTCCCAACACCCACTCTGCTTCCCCCCACCGTAGTCGGGCATCATTAACCACGATCCACCGATCTGGACGAGCAGTAGCAACTCCACTCCAACCAATGGGCCGAGGGCAACCGACAGGCCGAGTTAATCGAGGTCTGATCGCGCGCGGCGAAGTTCGGTCCAATCAGCGTCGTCGGTCTCCGCGCATGCACGACGACGCGCGTGCATTCGCTTGGCAGGCGTTGGGAGGTGCACTTCCGCGTGGAGCGAGCGCCGGAGTGACACGGAGGGGGGGAAAGCGGGCGAAGATGCAGCAAATCCCCGAGGAAGTTAAGAGCCTTATTACAGGTAAAAATAAAACCCCCGCATCCTCATCGGAGTCACTTCTGGCCAAGTTCTCTTGCCCACACAGTCGATTCCAGGACTTTTCTCAAGTTTATAAGAATTCGCTGACATTGGTCGAAGTTGGGGAAAGTTTTAAGAGGAAGTTGCCACTATGTTTGTTGACGATAA
The DNA here is from genome assembly GCF_036971445.1 of Narcine bancroftii. Taxonomy (NCBI): domain Eukaryota; kingdom Metazoa; phylum Chordata; class Chondrichthyes; order Torpediniformes; family Narcinidae; genus Narcine; species Narcine bancroftii. The sequence continues at coordinate 421,966,572 of NC_091469.1, forward strand.
ACGCTGCAAAGGGTTGGTTCCCTTTTGCAGTCGTTTTCCTGCTTTGTGGAACTGGATTTTCCCCTGGCCAAATGAATGATTTGTAGGTGACTTGGGGCAAGAAGAAACGGTTGGCAAATGTTCAGGGTTAATTAGTGGCGTGCGATTCCCCGCAGCCTGTTACGAGTGGTGTTGATCTGTTCACTCTGCGCACCTGTCCCCATCGGCCAGTTAACCTTGCAGCTGGAGGTTCACCATTCGTTAAGCCGTTCACTTGTCAGTCAAAATTATTTTAAGGCATATAAAATGTACAAATACGTCGGCCATGCAAAGAAGAAAAAAATATAAATCATAAAAAATAACTTTTATGAAATTTGAGCAAAGTAACGAGTAACTCTGGAAAACCCAATAAAATGAGAAATGTCACAATCTTAAGTAAAAACAGAATTGTGAATTCGGTCAGTCAAGCATCATCTTGAGGAAGATGCATCAGTTAGCGTTTAGGACTCTTCCTCAAAACGTTTTTTTTTCTTTCCACCAGTGCTACTTGATCCAGCGTTATCTAACTTTATAATGGAGAAATCTTCTATTTTCCATTTAAAGTACGTAAATCAACCATAATTATTCGTACTCCCATCGACAGTGAGTGATTTGAGCGATGGAGTCTGTAGCAAAAATTGGAATAATGGCAAAAATCTCGACATGCATTGTTAATTCAAACCCCACACAAAAAAGATTAAATTTAGCACCTTTGCACTGTACAGGACCTTATTGATATCACTTCCTTTGTGTTGGTGAAAGGTGCAATTTTTTGAGTAATAATACATTGAAGATAACTTGCAAACATGTTCTTTTCATTTAATTTTCATGAAGACTGTTAAGCAAACGCTTTAATTTGTGTAAACTAGCCAAATTGGAATATGAAATTGTGTTTAACACATTGTTAGGTTTACATATTTCACAAATATCTGGGATGAGAGAATATTGGGAGAGCAGTCATGTAAGTTAGGTGTACCTTGTAATATTCAGATCACTCCTTCAAAATTCTTAGGGAGTCTTAAAATATGATTCCAAATTAGATTGAACAAGCAAGAGCAAAGAAATCTCCTGATTATCATCTACATTAGCACAATGCTATTACAGTGCCAGCAACCTGGGTTTGAATTCAGTACTGTCTATCAGGACTTTGTATGTTCTCCCTGTGGGTTTCCTCCCACCCTTCAAAATATGGAGGTCAATTTGGTTAATTTGAGCGGCACTGGCACATGCTCCGGAAGGACCTGTTACCGTGCTGTTTGTCTAAATTAAGTTATTGCTCCCTTAGCAAATAAATTGATGCTCTTACATCCTGAAGAAGACGGAAGAAGCACTGAAAAATGTCAAGGCCACAAAATTTGCTCTATGCGGAAACTTCATTGTCTCTTACTAAGAATGGCTTGATGACACCCATCAAGCTGGTTATGAATAAAGGGAATAAAAACAAAAAAAAAATTCAGATGTTTGAAATCAGATATAAAATCCAAAATTTCTATAAACACTGAGATATCAAGCAGCATCTGAGGAAAGATATTCTTTATCAGAGCTTGGAAAGAGAAAGTAGCAGAGGAGATAGGCAAGGGATCAAGAAAAGAAAATGGAATATCTCTGACAGAGTGAAACCTAATGATGTCAAATGGCAATTAGAAACCCTTGTGCTTCTTTGTCAATTTTGTGTGTTGTAGATAGTATGGCTTTTGGACATGCCCAGTACGTCTGTCCTTGCTAACAAAATGATGACTACTGATATAGACAGAAAGGAGGAATGAAATCCCTAAAGTTAGAGAATTTGGTATTGAGTCTGGAAGCCAGAAACATGTCCTGATGGAAGGTGCAACATTGTTTCTCAACCTTTGGATTTTTTTATAAAAGAGCAAGATCACAAATAGGATATGGGATATGGAATTCCAGTTGGAAGCAACTGGAAAAACAGGGTCTCCTAATCTGTTTTCCCTTGCCACTGGAGAGGTGATCCTGCACAGGGAAGGCATAGTGCAGTGGTTCTCAACCTTTTTCTTTCCACTTGTACACCATTTTAAGTATTTCCTATGCCATAGTGCTCTGTAATTAGTAAGGGATTGCTTAAGATGGTATGTTGGTGGAAAGAAAAAGTTTGAAAAACACTATTTTAATTGTACCTAATTAAGTCATTATGTGCACAGTTTCACAACTCCAAAGGAAATGGGCCAATGACAATCATTCCGAAGCAAAATATTTCAGTAACAATTCTCAACCTTTCACAGAGCACTTATGGCATCTTTCTTTTCTTTGGCTTGGCTTCGCGGACGAAGATTTATGGAGGGGGTAAATGTCAGCTGCAGGCTCGATTGTGGCTGACAAGTCCGATGCGGGACAGGCAGACACGGTTACAGCGGTTGCAGGGGAAAATTGGTTGTTTGGGGTTGGGTGTTGGGTTTTTCCTCCTTTGTCTTTTGTCAGTGAGGTGGGCTCTGCGGTCTTCTTCAAAGGAGGTTGCTGCCCGCCGAACTGTGAGGCGCCAAGATGCACGGTTTGAGGCGATATCTGCCCACTGGCGGTGGTCAATGTGGCAGGCACCAAGAGATTTCTTTAGGCAGTCCTTGTACCTCTTCTTTGGTGCACCTCTGTCATGGTGGCCAGTGGAGAGCTCGCCATATAACATGATCTTGGGAAGGCGATGGTCCTCCATTCTGGAGACGTGACCCACCCAGCGCAGCTGGATCTTCAGCAGCGATGCTGTCGGCCTCTGCCATCTCGAGTACTTCGACGTTAGGGATGAAGGCGCTCCAATGAATGTTGAGGATGGAGCGGAGACAACGCTGGTGGAAGCGTTCTAGGAGCCGTAGGTGATGCCGGTAGAGGACCCATGATTCGGATCCGAACAGGAGTGTGGGTATGACAACGGCTCTGTATATGCTTATCTTTGTGAGGTTTTTCAGTTGGTTGTTTTTCCAGACTCTTTTGTGTAGTCTTCCAAAGGCGCTATTTGCCTTGGCGAGTCTGTTGTCTATCTCGTTGTCGATCTTTGCATCCGATGAAATGGTGCAGCCAAGATAGGTAAACTGGTTGACCGTTTTGAGTTTTGTGTGCCCGATGGAGATGTGGTGGGGCTGGTAGTCATGGTGGGGAGCTGGCTGATGGAGGACCTCAGTTTTCTTCAGGCTGACTTCCAGGCCAAACATTTTGGCAGTTTCTGCAAAACAGGACGTCAAGTGCTGAAGAGCTGGCTCTGAATGGGCAACTAAAGCGGCATCGTCTGCAAAGAGTAGTTCACGGACAAGTTGCTCTTGTGTCTTGGTGTGAGCTTGCAGGTGCCTCAGATTGAAGAGGCTGCCATCTGTGCGGTACCGGATGTAAACAGCGTCTTCATTGTTTAGGTCTTTCATGGCTTGGTTCAGCATCATGCTGAAGAAGATTGAAAAGAGGATTGGTGCGAGAACACAGCCTTGCTTCACGCCATTGTTAATGGAGAAGGGTTCAGAGAGCTCATTGCTGTATCTGATCCGACCTTGTTGGTTTTCGTGCAGTTGGATAACCATGTTGAGGAACTTTGGGGGGGATCCGATGCGCTGTAGTATTTGCCAAAGCCCTTTCCTGCTCACGGTGTCGAAGGCTTTGGTGAGGTCAACAAAGATGATGTAGAGTCCTTTGTTTTGTTCTCTGCACTTTTCTTGGAGCTGTCTGAGGGCAAAGACCATGTCAGTAGTTCCTCTGTTTGTGCGAAAGCATAGGGAGTACTTAAAGTGGTATGTGAGTGGAAATAAAAATGTTGAGAACCACTGGCTTAGTGTCAGATTATGTCTTTGGCAGGCAGTAATTGAACCAGAATGACTGTGGCACATTCTTCTGTCAAATATATCCTGGACCCTTATGAATATGTATGCATATATGTATGATGAGAGATTTATTCAATAAATATTTCTTAACCTAGCAAATGCCTAAGAAAATATTTTAGTAAGAGGAGATTTTTGTCTAGATTGAGTTTTAGATAGGTCAACAAGACCAGTAATGAGGACAAAAGTGATAAAAGCCACTTGGGTACTAATGAGAGAGTTGAACTTAGTGGATGCTTGGAGAAGAATCCATCCAAGAAAAAGATTATTATTTTTATTCAAATAGATATGATTCTTATTCTAGGATATTTATTTTTAAAGTCTGATCAATTGCAAGGTAGGATAATAGAAAATGAATACAAAGTGAGAATCCTATCAGATTGCACACCTTGGATATTGACATTCATGATGCCAGATAAAGAAAAATTGGTCTATAGATGGCATTTCAATTGGTTACTGCTGAGAAGATCAGACTTTCACGATTTTATTAGAAGATGAATTCAACTGTTTTGTGAGACCAACTACAATTCAACTACTGATAAATATATTATATGGGATGCTTTGAAAGCATATATTACATAAATTGTAAGTTATACCTCTAAGATGAAAAAATAATATACAAGAGAAATAACCAATTTGGGAAAAAGACCTCTAAAAGAAGGGTTCTGATGAAAATCATAGATAACTTGATAATAAAAAAAACAAATATAATACAAAGCAAACATAAAACATGGGAAAAGTGATGCGATCTAAATAGAAATATTATGAATTGGGGGAAAGAGCTCATAAAGTACTTTCTTGGCAGTTGAGAGCAGAAGAGGTCTTAAGAACAATTAATGCGATTTAAAAACAGATACGATTGTGATGAGTTGTAAACCTCATGAAATTAATGAGGCTTTTAGACAAATTTACTCTAAATTATACCAATCAGAATCTCAAGGAGATTTTAATAAAATAGAAGAATTCTTATTGTAAATAGGATTTCCAAGGTTAGATTTGGAAGAATAGTAGAATGAAATGCTCCTTTTACCCAGGACGTGGTCAGGGAACCATTGAGTTCATTACAAATCTCCTGGAGAAGATGATTTCCCATCTGAATTTTATAAAGAATTCAAAGATTTGTTGATCCTTTTATTTATGGAGGTATTAGGTCAGGCACCTGAAATGTTACTTAGATTGCAGGAAGAACCTTAAGAGGGGAATTAGAAAGGGAAAAATGTATGAGGAGTCCATAGCTAATAAGGTGAAGGTGAATCCTTAGGGTTTTTACAGATATGTGAACAGTAAAAGAAGTGTTAAGGATAGAATAGGTCCACTGGATGATGGGACTGGTGAACTGTGTCAGGAACTGTATGAGATGAGAGAAATATTGAACAATTTTTTTCTCATCCATATTCACGAGGGAAAGGGACATTGGGCTATACGAGATAAGAGGGGCAAAGGGCTTAGTTATGGAAAGGATAGGGATTAGTAAAGTGAGAGTTTTGGACTTTCTAGGGTCAATTAAGGTGGATGTCTCCTGGTCCTGATGGGATTTTTCCCAGGACTTTAAGGGCGGTCAGGGAACAAATAGCAGGGGCACTAACAGTGATTTTTCAAAGATCACTGGAGGAGGGGGTGGTACCACAGGATTGGAGGATTGCAAATGTTGTTCCATTGTTTAAAAAAGGCAGTAGGTGTAGGCCAAGTAATTATCGGCCAGTAAGTTTGACTTCGGTGGTGGGGAAAGTTATGCAGATGCAGGGTATTCTTCAAGATAGTATATACACATATCTGGAAAGGCAGGGATTGATTAGGGGCACCCAGCATGGGTTTGTAAAAGGAAAATCATATTTGACGAACCTTGTTGAGTTTTTTGAGGAAGTGACAAAAAAAAGGTGGCTTAAGGTAGAGTGGTGGATGTGATCTATTTGGATTTTAGTAAGGCTTTTGATAAGGTTCCGCATGGAAGGTTAATAAGGAAGGTTCAGTCACTAGGAATTAGTTGAGAGATTGTGACATGGGTTCAGAAGTGGCTGGGAGATAGAAAGCAGAGAGTCATGGTGGACAACTGTATATAAAGTTGGAAGCCTGTGACAAGTGGGGTGCCTCAGGGATTGGTGCTGGGTCCTTTGTTGTTTATCATTTATATTAATGATTTAGGGGAGGGTGTGGTTAACTGGGTAAGCAAATATGCGGATGATACGAAAATAGGGGTAGTGGTGGATAGTGAGGTAGATTTTCTTGGATTACAGAAGGATTTGGTTTGTTTTGAAGAGAGGGCTGAAAGACGGAAGATGGAATTCAATATAGACAAGTGTGAGGTGTTGCATTTCGGTAAAAATAACCAGAATAGGATATGTACAGTTAAGGGGAGGGCATTGAGGCACACAGAGGAGCAAAGGGACCTGGAGGTTATGGTACAGAGTTCACTGAAAGTGGATTCCCATGTAAACAGGGTAGTTAAGAAGGCATATGGTATGCTGGCCTTCATAAATCATAGTTTAGACGTATAGGAGCTTGGAGGTGATGCTGCAGCTTTTTAAGGCATTGGTGAGGCCAGGTTTTGAGTACTGTGCTCAGGTCTGGTCTCCAAATTATAGAAAGGATATAGATAAGGTGGAGAAGGTGCAGAGAAGGTTTACAAGGATGATGCCTGTCTTACAGCATTTGGATTACAAGGAGAGATTAAGGAGACTGGGGCTTTATTCATTGGAATGTAGATGACTGAGAGGGGACTTGATAGAGGTATTTAAAATTATGAAAGGTGTAGATAGACTAGACATAAACAGACTCTTTCCCCTAAGGGCAGGGGAGGTTGGAACAAGAGGCCATGAGTTAAGGGTAAAGGGGGGTGGGGGGGGAACACTTTAGGAGAAATATTAGAGGTAGCTTTTTCACTCAGCGAGTGGTGGCAGAATGGAATGAACTTCCGAATGAGATAGTTGCGTCAGGGTCCCTTCTGTCATTTAAGAGAAGGTTTGATGGGTACATGGAGGTGAGGGGGTTGGAGGGTTATTGGCGGTGAGCGGGAGGTTTGAGCTAGTGGAGTTGTTCCAGTGAACTGGTGTGGACTCGAAAGGCCGACATGGCCTGTTTCCACTCTGTAAATGGTTATATGGTTATATAAATGGTTATAATGAACCAAAAGCTAAAGTGGTTACTAATGCTTGGATTTCTACATCCTTTCTGCTGTCACGATCCAGCAGACAAGGATGTCTGTAATTTCCAGCTCTATTTATTTTGGCCATGGAACCTCTTGAAGAAGTAATTCATAGAGATCCGGACATCAAGGGATTTAAGTTAACCAGGAGGAATATAAAATTAATTTATTTGCTGCTGATGTATCAATATATTTGACAGCCGGTAACTTGGTTACAGAAATTGTACTCAATACTGGAAGATTTTGGGAAAGTTTTGGATTATAAAAATGGGATAAATATTAAATTATGTCTCTTACAAAAGAAGATTATATTGAGTGTCAAAGAGATACTCTATTTAAATGATTGGCAAATGGGAAAAAAATACTTAGGGATATGTATAGATAATGACTTAAAAAAATTGTACAAATTGGATTATTTACCTTTACTTTAAAAGGTTGAAGAGGATTTAAATAGATGTACATCCTTACCTATAGCCCTAGTGGGAAGAGCCAATTGTATTAAAATGAATATATTTCCAAGAGTACAATATCTCTTTCAATCACTGCCAAGAACACTCTCTGAGATTCTTTCAAAAGTTAAATAAATGTCAGAAAATTTCTTTGACAGGGTAAGATGCCAGGGGTCTCTATAGAAAAACTAAGATGGAAATATGAATTGAGAGGATTACAACTCCTTAATTTAAATAAAATTATTATCGAGAGGCACAGATGATATTTCTTACTTTTTTGCAGAAGGAGATGAAGTTTCATGGGTGAAAATAAAATTGGATAAAATAGGGGAGAGATTAGCAGTGAATTTTATGTATAAATAGGATGTGAAATTAATAACTGGTGAGAAAAAAACCTTTGTTAAAACATATAATAACTATTTGGTATTAAATAATTAGAGATATTGGAACAAGATGGGGTGGGGGGGGGGGGCTAATCTAAAACTCCTCTGACTCATAACAGGTTTATATCATGTACAAAGGGTAATCAAATTTTTGAAATTTGGTCCTGTACAGGGATCAGTTATATTGAAGATTGTTATAAGCAGGAACAAATAATATAATTTTAACAATTAAAAAATAAAAATGGAATTCCTAATAACTCAATTTTCTGCTATCTTCAAATAAGAGCATATCTAAGGGATAAATTGGGCCCCACAATGTTTTTTTTTAACAAAATTTTAGTGATTTCGAGATGCTGTTTCGAAAGGGAAATACAGGCAAATTTATTTCACTAATGTATCTCTTACTTCAAATAGGAACTCTCAAACAAGAGGCTTACAAGTCCAGTCAGAGATGGGAAACAGAATTAAATGTAAGAATTGATGAACAGATCTGGCCTGAATTATGTCAGGATTGTATGACTAATGTGACGAATATAATTTTTTTGCATCAATTATTTCTTACGTCACAGGAATTACCGTAAATATTAGTGTATAATGTGTTTTGTGTAAAATGTGACCCCCCCAATTTTGAGGGGAAAAATTTTACCCCCATGTATAATACAACCCCGCCTCCCCTCATTCACCCGAGTCGTGCTGCCGTCTCCCTCCCCCTCTCCCGCCCGAGTCGCGCTGCCATCTCTCCCGCCCGAGTCGCGCTGCCATCTCTCCCGCCCGAGTCGCGCTGCCATCTCTCCCGCCCGAGTCGCGCTGCCATCTCTCCCGCCCGAGTCGCGCTGCCATCTCTCCCGCCCGAGTCGCGCTGCCATCTCTCCCGCCCGAGTCGCGCTGCCATCTCTCCCGCCCGAGTCGCGCTGCCATCTCTCCCGCCCGAGTCGCGCTGCCATCTCTCCCGCCCGAGTCGCGCTGCCATCTCTCCCGCCCGAGTCGCGCTGCCATCTCTCCCGCCCGAGTCGCGCTGCCATCTCTCCCGCCCGAGTCGCGCTGCCATCTCTCCCGCCCGAGTCGCGCTGCCATCTCTCCCGCCCGAGTCGCGCTGCCATCTCTCCCGCCCGAGTCGCGCTGCCATCTCTCCCGCCCGAGTCGCGCTGCCATCTCTCCCGCCCGAGTCGCGCTGCCATCTCTCCCGCCCGAGTCGCGCTGCCATCTCTCCCGCCCGAGTCGCGCTGCCATCTCTCCCGCCCGAGTCGCGCTGCCATCTCTCCCGCCCGAGTCGCGCTGCCATCTCTCCCGCCCGAGTCGCGCTGCCATCTCTCCCGCCCGAGTCGCGCTGCCATCTCTCCCGCCCGAGTCGCGCTGCCATCTCTCCCGCCCGAGTCGCGCTGCCATCTCTCCCGCCCGAGTCGCGCTGCCATCTCTCCCGCCCGAGTCGCGCTGCCATCTCTCCCGCCCGAGTCGCGCTGCCATCTCTCCCGCCCGAGTCGCGCTGCCATCTCTCCCGCCCGAGTCGCGCTGCCATCTCTCCCGCCCGAGTCGCGCTGCCATCTCTCCCGCCCGAGTCGCGCTGCCATCTCTCCCGCCCGAGTCGCGCTGCCATCTCTCCCGCCCGAGTCGCGCTGCCATCTCTCCCGCCCGAGTCGCGCTGCCATCTCTCCCGCCCGAGTCGCGCTGCCATCTCTCCCGCCCGAGTCGCGCTGCCATCTCTCCCGCCCGAGTCGCGCTGCCATCTCTCCCGCCCGAGTCGCGCTGCCATCTCTCCCGCCCGAGTCGCGCTGCCATCTCTCCCGCCCGAGTCGCGCTGCCATCTCTCCCGCCCGAGTCGCGCTGCCATCTCTCCCGCCCGAGTCGCGCTGCCATCTCTCCCGCCCGAGTCGCGCTGCCATCTCTCCCGCCCGAGTCGCGCTGCCATCTCTCCCGCCCGAGTCGCGCTGCCATCTCTCCCGCCCGAGTCGCGCTGCCATCTCTCCCGCCCGAGTCGCGCTGCCATCTCTCCCGCCCGAGTCGCGCTGCCATCTCTCCCGCCCGAGTCGCGCTGCCATCTCTCCCGCCCGAGTCGCGCTGCCATCTCTCCCGCCCGAGTCGCGCTGCCATCTCTCCCGCCCGAGTCGCGCTGCCATCTCTCCCGCCCGAGTCGCGCTGCCATCTCTCCCGCCCGAGTCGCGCTGCCATCTCTCCCGCCCGAGTCGCGCTGCCATCTCTCCCGCCCGAGTCGCGCTGCCATCTCTCCCGCCCGAGTCGCGCTGCCATCTCTCCCGCCCGAGTCGCGCTGCCATCTCTCCCGCCCGAGTCGCGCTGCCATCTCTCCCGCCCGAGTCGCGCTGCCATCTCTCCCGCCCGAGTCGCGCTGCCATCTCTCCCGCCCGAGTCGCGCTGCCATCTCTCCCGCCCGAGTCGCGCTGCCATCTCTCCCGCCCGAGTCGCGCTGCCATCTCTCCCGCCCGAGTCGCGCTGCCATCTCTCCCGCCCGAGTCGCGCTGCCATCTCTCCCGCCCGAGTCGCGCTGCCATCTCTCCCGCCCGAGTCGCGCTGCCATCTCTCCCGCCCGAGTCGCGCTGCCATCTCTCCTCCCCCTCCCCCCCCCAACCTATTTGCGCTGCCGTCAATGTAGTCGGCTGCTGATATTGAGTGGTTCAAATTGAACTGGCAAACATTCCCACAAAGCTTTCACTGGTTGCATCTTCAAGTTGTATAGAAATGTATCAGCAGCCGAATACATTGTTAAACCTGGCAGAAATAAAAAAAAATGTTACTCCCGTGTATAATGCGACACCCCTACTTTGACCTCAAATTTTGGTACAAAATTTTTCGCATTATACTCAAATATTAACGGTAGACAAATTAAATTTAAACCTTTCTGATCTATGTTTTAGATGTGGTGAGCAGGTAGGAACTTTTTTTGCATCCAACTGGGTCATGTTCTAAAGTAAGACCTTTATGGGTTGCTTGAGATAATTTTTTAGAGCAGATAACAAGAATTCAATTTCAATAAAACCCAGAATTATTTTTACTAGGGAACATTACATGGATAAGTTCCAAATTGAAATTGTCCAAATATTAAGTCGAATTTTTAAAAATTGCTCTAGCAGTGGCCGGTAAATGTATAGCTGTTTAATGGAAATCTGATTAACATCTGGTTATGGCACATTGGAATGCAGAGATACCTGGTTGTATTCCCCCTGGAGAAGATTATCTACAATTTAAGAATTAAGTGTGACATTTTTACAAATTTGGAAACTATATTTACAAAATTCAGGTGTAAATCTTAAATGAGTTCTTCCCAATCCTTGAGACCAACATTGATCTATCAGAAGAAAATTAAATAGAATATGAATTTGTGATCTGTGGAGTGCGTGTCACTTCAGCAATCCAATCCCTTTTCCCTTTTTTCTTTTGGCTTCTTTATATTTTTCCTTGCTTTTCTATACATTAATTTATTCTTTTTTCTTTGGAGTCTTTTGGAGGGATTGGGAGTTAGGAGGATTGGGAAAATACCATTATGAAGTAAATATTGGATATACTTTTGTACTTGTATTTTTAACTCTTTAATTGATTCCATGTTTGGTTAAAATTTTTTAAATAAAGTATTTTTTTAAAAAAGGAAAGATATAAATAAGATGGGAAGAATGCAGAGAAGATTTACTAGGATGTTGCCTGGACTTCAGGAACTGAGTTACAGGGAAAGGTTAAACAGGTTAGGACTTTATTCCCTGGAGCATAGAAGAATGAGGGGAGATTTGAGAGAGATATTTTTTTAAAAAAAAGAGGTGTGTTGAAAAAGTAAATGTTGGTAGACTTCTTCCATTGAGGGTAGGTGAGATACAAACTAGAGGACATGGATTAAGGGTGAAAGGGGAAAAGTTTAGGGGGAATTCTTCACACAGAGTGGTGGGAGTGTCGAATGAGCTGCCAGCTAAAGTGATGAATGTGGGGTCAGTTTTAACATTTTGACATGTACGTGGGTGGGAGAGGTATGGAGGGCTAAGGATTGGGTGCAGGTTAGTGGGATTAGGCTGAAAAAATGTTTTGGCACAGACTGGAAGGGCTTAAGAAGCCTGTTTCTGTTCTGTAGTGTTCTGAGATACTATCAAACACTACTTCTGTATCACTAATCTCATCACCAATTCCTACTTTAGATTACACCACCCAGCTTCAGGGTTTATTCCAAAGATTCCACATGTGAGTTGAAATTGACAGATTTTTAGCTGAGTGTGAAATTGAGCAGAAATCAAGTGTAAATCATTCCAGTGGCTGGAGTCACCTCACATAAATGAAAATGGTTTTGATTGTTGGTCACTCAGGGTCGTGTTCTCGGCCTGGTTATCTTTAGCTACTTCTACATGATTTATTGAGTAATATAATTCATCTTTCCACATAATCAAAATTTTATGCTGCATTTAACAAAGGTAGACATTTTATCAACATTAAATCAACATCAACCAAAGCAAAAATCTAACTAAATTGTTAATCATTTTTGATTTGCTTCAAACTAACAATTTTCATTTTGTGTAACATTCTTGTTAATTTACTAAAAGGCCTAGATAGAGTATGTGGAAAAGTTGTTTCCTATAGTGGGGGAATTTGGCACCAAAGGGCACAGCATCTAAATACAAAAACACCCTTTTGAACAAAGGAGAAATTTCTTTACTTAGAGGGTGGTGAATTTGTGGAATTTGTTGTTGTAGTCAAATTTGTTGGTGGAGGCCAATTCATTGGGGATATTTATGGTGGAGGTAGATACGTTCTTGATCAGGAAATGAATCAAGGGTTGCAGGATGAAGGCAGGAGAATAGAGTTGAAAAGGATAGTAAATCAGTCATGATGGAGTGGTGGGAAGGCTTCGATGAACTAAATAGTCTAATTCTGCTCCAATGTTTAATGGAAATAGAAATTTATTTTTTGAACTTTGCATTAAAAATATTGCTGTCTTGAAATGTGAATTGATATGATGATCTCTTTTTGGTTTTAACAGACAGTTGATAGGTTATAGTTCAATGAAATTAGAACTTTACTGTCTCAGCAATTTAACAGAAAATAGTGTTATTTTTGGTTTTGAAACATAATTAGATTACATGAATGAATTTCTATCTTTTTAAAAATAACAGCTGCAACATTTTCTTGTTAAGAACAAAATTATTGCAATTGTATGCATGGTTGCACTTAATACTTCATATAGATGACACTTCCCAGCTTCTAATATTTCTCAATCTCAAACATGTAATCTTCTAAGAAAAGTAAGCCTCGATATTCCAAAAAAAATCAAACTTCGTAATTGCAGCTGTAAATAGCTTTAATTAAATAGCTTTAATTTTTCATTGATAAAAGGAAATAAACATTTTTTATAGCTTCGCACTTCATAACAATGAGTAAAGCAAAGCATATTGCAAATGATAATGATACTCAACTTCAAATAAATATAAACAAATTAAAATTATAATAATGATAATGAGGAATTCAAAGAAAAGTTTCTAGGATGAGCTTACTCTCCTTCCATTGTTATTCCAAGAATGAGAATTGGCTGCTCGTATACTATGACACAAGACGTCATAGTAACTATGGTAACTCTACAAAAACAATTAAAGGGAAAGTCATAAAATAATCATAAATCAGAAACACAAAGTTTTAACCTCTACACTCCATTCCTGAAACATTTCTGATATTCACAGTTGGGATGATATAGTTTCCTTTTAGAGTGAAGAGGTTGTGGAATAAGATTTTTTTGTTGAAATTTTGAAAAATCCATTTCATGGGGGGTGGGGGGACTGAAGTTTGGTCTTATTCCTGTGTTCTGGTGTAGTCATTGAGCATAGGAAGAATATGATATAAATTGCTTAGGCCACATGTTTTGTCAGACTTGCTATTTATGCCTTTGCAACTTCAGTGGATGATGCTTTTCCAATATCTTCATAAATTGGCTTGACCTATAATCTATCAGCCTATCATTGGATAACCTAAAATATATCAAATTATGAATTTGTAGTGCACCATTATACCTTTGTCATTAATGACAAAGTTCACTATTGTATCTTGAGGGCAAGATATTTGAAGTCTAAGCTTGTACCTCATTTTCAGCAATGATTCCTGCCCCACTGTCTACTTCCAGACATGGATGGCATAGTCATCTCACAGCACTGACTTCACAAAATCTAAATATTTTGGCAATATAGGGAAATCTATGTCAGCGTCCTCTTTCAGATCAATGTACTGGCATTGAAGCTTTGATTATATTGAAAGAGTTCCAGGGGGAGAGCACATTATCTGTAGAGATAAACCAAGCTTAGCAGTTGTATTTCCTTCAGCTTTGGGGAACATTGGCATGATTAATCAAGCTGCTGCTTCATAGTTCAAATGATCCAACTTTTGTCATGACCTCCGGCACTGTCGTTTTCATGTGTGACGTCCAATATGACAAAGAATGACTGGTAAATTGAGTTTATCAGTCATGTAATCAAGAGAGAAAATAATTTGAGTGAAAACAGGTATGCTTTAGGAAAACCAAAATCAGTGCTTCTCTTTACACCTAATGAAATTCCAGGCATCTCGAGTAACAGAGTGATTGAAGTGTTTTGTCAACAACCCATTCTTTGCTATGTTTTACTGTAATATGGGGTTCAGATTTTTTGATAACCAACCAATAAACTTTTTGCCAGGTGGTTACATTCTATATATGCACTGAATCATTTTTTTGTAATTTTAAACTAGTTTATTGAAATCAGTTAAAATCTGTAATTTTTTTCTAGAATGAGAATTTCCAGCTCCTTAAATGCTGACCTTTGAAATGGGCTATAAATTTAGCGAATTTTGCACAGGATTCTATTAATCAGTGAAGGAAAACTTTTCAATCTGTTTTTCATATTCAACAGCCTAACCCAAATTAGATGTCTGTTTCATTATGGTTGAACAATGTTGAGCATGCAATAAATGACATTTCTTTCACAAATACATCACAGTCCTCAAGAGGAGGATACAGTGTCTGAGGAGAGTAAAAATAGACTGTCATAATTCAGTGTTTATTGGCCAGCATGTGAGTTACAGCGTAAGTATTAAAGTGATTTAGAGACAAATGTTCTTCAAGCCCATTTGAGGAAACACAATTTTCAATGGAATTTTGAGCACATTTATACTTTAATAATACTAGCTAAATTCATCAATAGAGCCACAGATTGCAGCACAGTAATGGGCCCTTCTAGTCTGTTGTTGAACTTTTGTGTCTCATCCTTTTGACCTGCTGTACCCAGTCCATAGTCCTTCATACTCCATGTACCTGTCCAAATTCTTTTTGAATGTTAAAGTTGAGCCCACAATCACCACTTCAGCTGGCAGCTCGTTCCACACTCCCACCATTCTCTGTGAAGATGTTCCACCTAATGTTCTCCTTTTCACCCTTAACTTGTGTCCTCTGGCCTTTCTCCAATTTACAATCTCAACCCAAAGCCCAGACCTATCCTTCTCCATAATTGAAACTAATGGCATTATGATCACTAGATCCAAAATGCTCCCCTACACAGACTTCTGTCACCTGTCCTGTCTCATTCCCTAATAAGGAGATCCAGTATTGCCCTCTCTCTAGTCGGTACCTCTGTATATTGATTTTAGAAAACTTCCCTGTACACGTTTTGCAAACTCCAAACCACCCAGGCCTTTTACAGTATGGGAGTCCCAGTCAATATTCGGAAAGTTAAAATCTACTATCACAACCTGTCTGCTATCTCTCCACAGATTTTCTCCTCCAATTCTTGTTGATTATTGGGCAGTCTATAGTATAACCCCCATGAGTGATGTCATACCTTTTGTGTTCCTCAGCTCCACCCATATAACCTCAGCAGATGAGTCCTCTGGTCAGTCCTGCATGAGCACAGTTGCGATATTTTCCCTGATGAGCAATACACTTCTCCCCCTTTCATCCCTCCCAGCACCGTTCTATTGCTTCTGAAGCAATGGAAGTCTGAAACATTGAGCTGCTAGTCCTACCTCTCTTGCAATCAAGTTTCATTAATGGACAAAATCATATACTCCTTGTATTGAAATAGATGAACCTGAGAACATTTCCACCACATACAATCCATTGACTTCTAAAGGTGCGTGCAATTTTCACATTATCTAGAAGAGCCCAATGATCCAAAAACCTGAAGTCCTCCGTCCTGCTCCATGTCTTTAGCCACAATGTTAAGCTGCATTATCCTTTTATTTCGAACCTCACTGGCATGTGGCACAGGTAGCAATCCTGAGATTGCAATCCTGGAAGTCCTGTCCTTCAATCCAGCACCTAACTCCCTGAACTCTCCTTGCAGAACCTCTTCACCCTTCCTACCCACACCATTGGTCCCTACATGAACCACAATATCTGGCTCCTCACCCTCCTCCAAGAATACTGTGAATTTGATCTGAGATATCTTGGACCCTGGTACCAGGGAGGTAACAAACCATCTGAGATTCTCAGCCTCTTCCACAGAACCTTTTAATGTCCCCCTAACTATGGAATCCCTTATCACTACAGCTTGCCTCTTTTCCTCCCTTCTCTTCTCATCTACAGGACCAGAGTCCATGCCAAAGACCTGATCACATTCCTTGCCCCTGATAGGTCCCTCTCTCAACAGTATGGTATACTGATATTGAGGGGAAGAGCCACAGTGGGGCCCTGCACTGTCTGCCAGTTCCCTTTTCCCTCTCCTGACTTGTTACACATCTATCCTCCTCCTGTATCCTTCTAACTCCTGTCTATCACCCCCTCTGCCTCCCGAATGATCCGGAGTTCATCCAACTCCAGTTCCAATTTCTTGATGTGGTTTGTCAGGAGCCTTAGCTGAATGCACTTCTTGCAGATTAAGTCATCAGGGATACTACCAACATTCTCCAAGAAGAGCATTCCCCTGCCTTGGCTGTGATTCCAACTGTCTATAACTGGAGGGAAAAAAAATACAAGATTAATGGTACCTGTGCTTACCTGTTGAATCCTTTTTGTTCCTCAAATACGATGGCCCTTTCTTATTTCAATTCTTGCACCTCCATCGCAGTCTCTTCTCGGTGAAGCCTTTTGAGCCAAAGCCTTATCCCTCAGACCACTTGAGCCAAAGCCCTACCCCTCAGACCACTCGAGCCAAAGCCCTACCCCTCAGACCACTCGAGCCAAAGCCCTACCCCTCAGACCACTCGAGCCAAAGCCCTACCCCTCAGACCACTTGAGCCAAAGCCTTACCACTCAGACCACGAGCCAAAGCCTTACCCCTCAGACCACTTGAGCCAAAGTGGTTGGCGCAGCGGTTAGCACAACATCATTTCAGCACTAGCGATTGGGACCGAGGTTCAAATCCCATGCTGTCTGTAAGGAGTTTGTACATTCTGCTGTGTCTGCGTGGGTTTTTCCCGGGGGCTCTCGTTTCCTCCCATTGTTCAAAATGTACCAGGGTGCAGGTAATTGGGTGTAAATTAGACGGCACGGACTCTTGGACTGAAATGGCCTGTTTCTGTGCTCTGTGTAAATTATTATTATTTTTTAAAATTAATTTAAATCACCACTCTGGCTCGAACCACTTTTTAAAAAAGTGTCTCTGCCTGAGACACCTGACCTCGATTGCAGCAGCCAGCTTCTTTCTGCTGAGTCTGTCCTATTTGAATCTGACACTGACTGGGTCATCTGACCTCAAATGGACCAATAGATTGGTTAATTTCTATGCAAAATGAAATAAATCTTAATCATGTCACTTAATCATGCCCTTTGTATTCCATTTGAGATGGGAATTTTTTCCAAAATTAATTTGAGTCTTAAGGCTAAAAATGATATGGGCTTCAGGGTAACAAGTTAATACTATGGGATCGACAAAGTACTGAAAAAGGATTACAGAGAGCTAGGACAGAAACTAAGAAATAGGACAGCCAGGGTGGTGATCTCTGGTTTGCTACCTGTGCAAGTGCAACTGAGGACAAAAATGGAAGGTTAAGAAAAATGAATGTGTGGCTGAGGGGCTGGTGTAAAGGACAGGGTTTTGGCTTCTTGGATCATTGGGATCTCTTTTGGGGAAGGCATGACCTCTACAAGAAGGATGGGTTACACCTAAACCCAAAAGGGGTCAATATATTAGCAGCTAGGTTTGGTACAGCCGTCGGGTGCGGTTTAAACTAATTTGGCAGGGGGGTGGGAACCTGTATGATAGGGCAAAGGACAGAAAAGATAAAACAGGAAAAGTTAGGTTAGGCAGCGAAAGTAAAAAAATCAGAAGGAGCAAGGAGGGTGAAAAAAGCAAATCTGAAGGCTTTATATCTTAATGCAAGAAGCATTCGGAACAAGGTAGATGAATTAGCTGTAGAAATTGAGATAAACAAATATGATTTGATTGGGATTACAGAAACATGGCTGCAGGGTGGGCAAGTCTGGGAACTTAACATCCCGGGGTATACGATATTTAGGAGGGATCGGCAAGAAAGAAAAGGGGGTGGGGTAGTATTGATGGTGAGAGAAGGGACCGACACGATTGACAGAAAGGATATCAACTCGGAATCTACATGGGTAGAACTGAGGAATAGCAAGGGGTGGAAAACGTTAGTGGGGGTGGTATATAGGCCTCCAAATAGTAGTGTAGAAGTGAGGGATGGCATTAAAAGAGAAATTAGAAAAGCGTGCAATAAGGGGACAGCTGTCATCATGGGAGACTTTAATTTGCATATAGATTGGACTAGCCAAATTAGTAAAAATACTGAGGAGGAGGAATTCCTTGAATGTTTACGGGACGGTTATCTAGACCAATATGTCGAGGAACCAACTCGGGAGCAGGCCATTTTAGATTGGATGTTATGCAATGATAAGGGGCTAATCAACAATCTTGTTGTATGAGGCCCTTTGGGTAGGAGCGATCACAATATGATCGAATTCTCACTCGACATGGAGAGTGATGAAATTAAAACCGAGACTAAGGTCCTGAATTTAAATAAAGGGAATTATGATGGTACGAGACGGGAGTTGAGTAAGATTGATTGGGTGGTGTTTATGGGGGAGTTAACTGTGGATAAACAATGGAAAGCATTCACAGATCTAATGGAGAAATTGCAAAATTCGTTTATACCAGTTTGGCATAAAAATAAACCAAAAAAGGTGACTGAACCGTGGATAACAAGGGAAATTGGAGACAGCATTAGGTCCAAAGAGAGAGCATATCAATTGGCCAAAAAATAGTACCACAACCGAAGACTGGGAGCAGTTCAAGATGCAGCAAAGGAGGACAAAGGGATTAATCAAGAGAGCAAAAATAAATTACGCAAGTAAGCTTGTGGCAAATATAAAAACCGACTGCAAAAGCTTTTATAAATATGTCAAGAGGAAAAGATTGGTGAAATCCAGAGTAGGTCCCTTGCAGTCGGAATCAGGGGAATATATAATGGGGAATAAGGAAATGGCAGACCAATTAAATTCTTACTTTAGTTCTGTTTTTACAAGAGAGGATACAAATAACCTCCCAAGGATGTTGGGAAACATAGAGACTAATGCAAGGGAGGAACTGAAGGATATGGTCTTGGGGAAATTGATGGGATTGAAGGCAGATAAATCCCAAGGGCCTGATAATCTACATCCTAGGGTACTTAAGGAAGTGGCCATTCAGATAGCAGATGCTTTAAGAATTATTTTCCAGAACTCGATAGACTCAGGATCAGTACCCATGGATTGGAGGGTAGCTAATGTTACCCCACTATTTAAAAAGGGGGGTAGAGAAAAAGCGGGGAATTATAGGCCGGTGAGCCTTACATCAGTAGTGGGCAAAATGATGGAATCCATTATTAAGGATGTAATAGCGGAGCATATGACTAGCAGAGAAGGGATCGGACGGAGTCAACATGGATTTACAAAAGGTAAATCGTGCTTGACAAATCTATTGGAATTCTTTGAGATGGTGACAGGTAAAATAGATGGGGGAGAGCCAGTGGATGTGGTGTACCTGGACTTCCAAAAGGCCTTCGATAAGGTCCCGCATAAATGACTGGCTTCCAAAATCAAGGCTTATGGGATTGGGGGCAAAGTATTGATGTGGATTGAGAACTGGCTGGCAGGTAGAAGACAGAGAGTTGGGATAAATGGCTCGGTGACCAGTGGGGTGCCACAGGGATCTGTACTGGGACCCCAGCTGTTCACAATTTACATTAATGATCTGGATGAGGGGATTGGATGTAATATCTCCAAATTTGCAGATGACACTAAGCTAGGAGGGGTTGTGTGCACGGAAGAGGGGGTCAGGAAGCTCCAGTGTGATTTGGATAAATTGAGGGACTGGGCAGATACATGGCAAATGCACTACAATGTGGATAAATGTGAGGTTATCCACTTTGGTAATACAAACTGGAGGGTAGATTACTATTTGAATGGCAATAGATTAAGAGATGGGGAAGTGCAGAGAGACCTAGGGGTACTTGTACACCAGTCTCTGAAGGCGAGCATGCAGGTACAGCAGGCAATTAAAAAGGCAAATGGTATGTTGGCCTTCATATCAAGAGGGTTTGAGTATAGGAACAAGGATACCTTACTGCAGCTGTTGTTAGGTCTGCTTTGTTCATGAATGAGTGAGACAAACACCAGGCTGAGTCGAAATCAGGGTTCTTTGTTCTTTATTACCGGATTGTAACACTTGCGACTAACCATGTTAGTCGGAGAATGCATTCTGCCGTTATCAGCAAAATGGTGATTTTTTTATACCCTTGGATATGTGCTTAGAACATCATCATATCATTACTTGTCCAATGACTAAAACTGTTGCTATCCTTTCCCTGCTAGCTTCCTGCCTCTCAATCCATCAATGTCTCTCTTATCTTGTAAGTACAAGGATGCATTCACATCTTGTTACATCCCTGCACATTCCCATCTCATGATGTTTTACCTAACAGGAGTACAAGGACACCTCCCCTTCTTGTTACAGCCCTGTACAGGGTAACTCCTTACACATTCCCATCTCATGATGTTTTACCTTACACTGTTCAGGGCCTTGGTGAGACCCCACCTGGAGTATTGTGTGCAGTTTTGGTCACCTTATCTAAGGAAGGATGTTCTTGCAATGGAGGGAGTGCAGAGGTGATTCACCAGGCTGATACCTGGAATGGCAGGAATGACTTATGAGGAAAGATTGCGCAAATTGGGATTGTACTCGCTGGAGTTTAGAAGATTGTGAGGGGATCTCATAGAGACATATAAAATTCTGGCAGGACTGGACAGAATGGATGCAGATGGGATGTTTCCAAGAATGGGAAAATCCAAAACCCGGGGACATGGTTTGAGGATAATAGGCAAACCATTTAGGACCGAGATGAGGAGGAATTTCTTTACCCAGAGGGTGGTGAATCTGCCACAAAGGGCAGTAGAGGCAGGTTCATTAAATATATTTAAGAGGGAATTAGATCTATTTCTTCAGTATAAGGGTATTAAAGGTTACGGAGAGAAGGCGGGGACGGGGTACTGAACTTTAAGATCAGCCATGATCTCGTTGAATAGCGGAGCAGGCTCGAAGGGTCGAATGACCTACTCCTATCTTCTATGTTTATATGTTTATTTTGGAATTTCTTGTAGGTCATGAGTCGCACAATTGGTTCATCACAGATTTTCAGTTCTTATCCATAAGTTTTAATGTCAATATTCTTTCATCTTTTTGCAGATTTTGAAATATTTATTGATGAGATACTAAAGGGAGAAAACCTAACAAAGAAGGCAAGAGAAAAGAAAGAAACTCTTTTGCGAAAGCTTAAGGGTGTTAAAGCAAGGTAAAGATGTGCTTATGGATTTAAAAAATATATATTTTAAGTTGGTTAAGAATATAAATCCATAAAATGTAGTCCTTGCCCACACAGTACGGTTAGTATAGTGGTTAGAGCAATGTTCTTACAGCGCCAGAGACCCAGGTTCATATCCGGTGGTGTCGGTAAGGATGTTTACATATTTTCCATGTGTTGGCATGGGGTTTCCTCCCTCATTCCAGATGTACAGGGTTGGTAGATTTATTGGTCACGTGGGTATATTTGGGTGGTGCGGGCTCCTGGGCTGGAGGATCCTGTTATCAGGCTATAGCTCTATATTTTGAAAAAAAAATTTGGCAATGTGGTTGGTGTTTAGGATAAAGAAAATGTTGTTACAATTGGATGGGGTGAGTCAGAAAGGCATGCAGGAAACTGGTTCTACAGCCCATTGCGTCCCATCTACACGTGCTATGTTAATCACAGTTTTAAAAATTCTCTCCTCATTCTCGTATTCTCATCAACAACCTTGATGTAACTGATTTAAATAGACAATTGGATTATTTTGAGAGTTGTTTTTTATTAGTAGAAGTGATGTACAAAATTTATCATGAAACGTCTGATGGGGAAGAAATCCAAGGAGAAAATGTCAAAGGAAAAATCAGCAAATGCTGTAAATATGAAATAAAACTTAAAAATTCAAAAAACACAGGGAATAGCTATGGGAAGGTAAACTAAGCCAAACTGGGATCATTTAGAAAACAGGCTTGCAGGAGAAAATAAATATTTATTCGCATTATAGAAATTTGTTCCTAAATTGAATTATCTAAAATTTCTATTTTTCAGCTATCCTCTAGAGTTCCAAGAGAAAGGTAATGTTCTTATATTCAATATTTCTTTCAAGCTTATTTTTACTTGTGATTTTCATATTCACTGTTATTAAGCTGCTTTTTCCTATTTTGAAAAGCTATATGCATTATTCTGTCTTACTTTGAAGTTTCTATGGCTCCTTCCACATATTATTCAGTTCTTAATTGTCCAAGTGCAAAAATGCATGTTTTTTTAAAGTAAAATCACATCATGAAAAAATAGAATTGGCATGTGCTACTTTCAACCATTTGCATACATTCTGCCATGTAATACTTAACTGCAGTCTCGACCTTGCCTCTGCCAAGTTAATCTTCCTAAATGAGACTACAAGAAAGGTATGCTAATACATTTTTAAAAGAATGTAGAGGCTTAGTGATTTATATAGCTGAATATTTCAAAATGACTCCATATTGATAAAATGTTTAAGCTGTAGAAGCCCGAGCATGGAGACGCGAACTGGCCCGCAAAAAGGCCAACGAACACGGTGACCCAGCAGACCTGGGGGTGACACCAGCTGTTGTCCCAAGTGACCTCTGCGCTCAGATGACCTGGGGCCCTACGTCAATACCAGAGGCCCATGTAAGCAGTCTTCAATTTCAACTCCTCGAGCGTGTGTCTTCTTTCCACACTCATCATTAGTGCATACACTACACTGGTGTCCCTGAAGATGACGGATCAGGCGGAGCCAGAAACCATCCATGGTTGTCCTTCTCAGGCTCCCTACCATTCTGTGTGTTGCAGCTGCACATATGGCTTGAGCGGACTGAGGCTCAGTTCCAGCTTCGCCGAATCACCGCTGATAACATCTGCTACCTCTCTGTCACGAGCGCCCTCGATCAGGACACAGCGGCAAGGGTCATAGATTTCCTATGGTAGCCTCCGGAGCGAGTCAAATACATGGCCCTCAAAGAGCTACTAACCTGCACTTTTGGGCTTTCCTGGCGTGAGCACACTGCCTGATTGCTGCATATAGACAGATTGGGGGACAGGGTTTCCTCCGCCCTAATGAGTGAGATGCTTGCGTTAATTGAGGGCCACAAGCCTTGCCTGCTCTTTGAGCAGATCTTCCTGGAGCAGCTGCCTGAGGATATATGGCTCTTGTTCATGGAGGACTTCAGCGACCCTTGGAGTGTCATCGCCTGGGTGGACTGCTCTGGAGAGCAAAGAAGGATGCAAGCCCCATGAACAGCTCCCAATGAAATCAAGGCCAGTGGTGGGTCAAGTGAACACCCTGGAAAAATCAAGCTACTACCATCAGTGGAGACATGTCGATGCCGCCCAGCCTGCAGATTTTCGGGAAATGCCCTGACCAACCATCATTGACGGCTGCAGCAGTTGGCTCACGTGATGGCCTCCTCCAAGTCTAGGACTCACTGTCAGGGAGGCGTTTCCTGGTCAACATGGTCACAGAGATAAGTGTCCTACCCCCTGCAGGCCTTGACATTCACTGCTACAAGCCAGGCTCAATACTGAAGGCAGCCAACAGCTCCAGCATTGAAACTTTCTTGACCCACACCATCTGCTTCGTTTCGGCAACAGCCACTTTACATGGACCTTTACCCTCGTGGCAGTGGCGCAACTGCTCCTGAGGGTAACTTCCTTTGGGCCCTCTGTTTGTAGGTTGACCTCAAGGGATGGCACTTGGTTCATCCCAGAACCTTTCAGATTCTGCCTCTGGGGGAAGCCAAGCTACTCGCACCCCCTCCCCCCCCCACCCCCGGGCCAAACAGGGACTCTATAACACTCTCAAACAATGAATTAGCCCGCATCCTGGCACAGTTCCCCTTGATACGACGACACAGTTCTCCATGGCTGAGCCAAAGCATGGGGTAAAGGCAGCACATACTGACTAAGGAGGAGGGGGGCCCTGCTCCACACCAGGGTAAACCAATTCCCTCCTAAAAAAAGCCTGGTGAAGGAGCTTGGTATTGTGTGATGTTCCAACAGTCCCTGGGCCTCTCCCTGTAGAGCAGTGGTTCCCAACCTTTTTCTTCCAACGTGCATACCACTTTAAGTATGTCATTGGTGCTCTGTGATTAGTAAGGGATTGCTTTAAGTGGTATGTGAGTGGGAAGGGAAGGCTGAGAACCACTGCTCTAGACCCAATTGTTACCAAAATATTTTGCTTGAGAAAAATTGTCATTGGCCCATTTCCTTTGGAGTTATGAAACTGTGCACTTAACAAGTCAATTAGACACGATTGTTTTTTGTACTTTCCTTTTAAGGATTAATTGTTTTGTAGAGTTACCATAGTTACTATGACTCCTGAGCAGACCGGGAGTCCTTTTCTCATTCTTGGAATGACCATGGAAGAGTCCTGAGCTCTTGAAGCTTTTCTTTGAATTTATCATTAATAATGAATGATGATGATGATAATAATCATTTATTAGCATTGTTAATTCCATTTATATTTGTTTGAAGTGGAGTATTGTTATCATTTACCATATGCTTTGTTTTACTCATCGTTATGAAGTGTGAAGATATGAAAATGTTTATTCACTTTTATCAAAGGATAATTAAAACTACAGCTGCAATTATGAAGTTATCTTATTTGGATGAATAAGATACAATTCGGAAGCCAAGCTACTCGCACCCCCTCCCCCCCCCACCGGCTTACTTGGAAGGTGATGTGTTTTGAGATTGAGAAATATTAGAAGCTGGGAAGTGTCACCTATGCTCCCCTCCACATGATGCTCAAATTAGAAGGGGGTTGGAGACCATGTGGGGAACACCACTGCCTCAACTAGGCCACCATGCCTGACATTTTCTGTGCCCCACATCCAAGACTTTGCCACCAACTTGCATGGGGCATGGGTGTTCTCCAAGGTGGACCTCATCTGGGGGTACCACCAAATCCCAATTACCCTCAGAATGTCCTCAAGACCACAATCATAAACCCCTTTGGTTTGTTTGAATTTCTCCGCATGCCCTTCGGTCTAAAGAATGCGGCACAAACTTTCCAGCGGCTGATGGACACAGTGGGCTGAGACATTCCATTTGTGTTCATCTATTTGGGCACTATCCTCACTGCCAGCCGTAAAAACTAAGCTGCCCACCTGAAACAGCTGTGCACCTGGCTGAGCAAGTTAGGGCTGACCACCAACTCCGCTAAGTGCCAGTTCAGTTGGGACGCCATCGAATTCCTGGGGCACAGGATTAAGAGGCATGGGGCCACACCCCTCCCCGAGAAGGTTGAGGTGGTCCGGCACTTTGCTAAACCATGTACAGTGAAAGGACAGCAGGAATTTGCTGGTATGATAAACTTTTACCACAAGTTCCATGCTGGCAATGGCACACATCTTGCGCTTCCTCTTTGTGTTGATGAGCAGCAAGGCAAAAGACATTGCTTAGGACGAGGAATCCTCCAGGGCATTCCAGAGTGCCAAAGACACACCTTGTCGACGGAGATAGTCTACGGCATGCTTTTAATCATTCCTGGCCCCCTATTAAAGGCTCGGAAGACCCCGCGGTGAACCTCTAGAGCCTGTGGAGAAAGCTGAGGTCCTTGGTCCTACGGCAACTCCCATTGCATGGCCAGCCCAAGGATGGCATCCTGAATGACCTAAGGATTTGCTGTTATGTGTTTGTGAGGAGGGGGTGCACACAGCCACCATTGCAACTACCCTATGAGGGCCCCCACAAGGTCATTAGAGACAATAGTTCCACCTTCATCCTCTACATCTGCTGTAAGGAGGAAACCCTTACCGTCAGCCACCTGAAACCAGCATAACTGGACTGTGACGAGCCGGTCTGCACTCTGCTCCCGCGATGCAGTCGCTGGTTTGGGGGGGGGGGGTGGTTGTGCAGCAGCCCGTGCATGGAGATACAAACTGGCCCACAAAATGGCCGACAAATGCAGACCTGGGGGTGACACCAGCCATTGTCCCAGGTGATCTTGCACCGCAGGAAGACTGGCAATGCTGGCAGGAATGCCGGCCAACCCAAGATCGGCACTCTGATGACGCAGGGCCCTGACGTCAGTGCCAGGGATCAGCAGAGCTGGCAGTGCAATAAAGAAGTCTTCGATATAATCTAATCCATAGTAATTATTTGTCTAAAAAATAATGGTATTTGTTAATAATTTCTTAATTATGCTGCTATTTTTGGTACCATGCTTTGGTGTTGATGGCAAAGTTACAAATAGGACATGAGATTTGCTAGAATAGCATTGTGGTTTGAAGAAAATTAGGCCTTTTCATTCAATTAAAGAAAATAAATTGACGTGTGACATTGTAATTTATTTACAATAATGAGGTTAAATTGAAGGAATGAAAGAAGAGTTTGGATTTTAGTTTAAACAAAGTAGGACATTAAATGCCCAAAAGACCAATGAATCAATATATTTTGCATCAGGAAATTAAAAAAAAATATGGAGAAAGATTAGCAGAAAAGGATCTAAACAATTTCTCTTGAAAGTCTTGGAGAAGGTAGTGATGGGCTAATGGCAATTTCTTGCTGATGTTTTTTTTTATTCATTTGTAGGATGTGGGGATCACTGACTAGATTTGTTCAGATTCAGAATAATTTCCAAATATGCTGAGATGGTTGGGTTGGCTGGGTATAATCGCTCCCTCTGCTGGTCAAGCATTAACCAATGCAAAATTAGCAATTAATTGAGGATATAAGTAAATAAAAGGTAGCTGTAGTCATTTGAGAGTTATTTTTAGTAATATGTGGCTCTGGTTTTTGTATGTTTGGTGAATTAGAAATGGGATAATCATGAGAATATTGAAAATATGTTTCTTTTATGTACTGGAGGAAAGCTATCCTTGCAGCCCATTTCTTGGCAAGGTAAATAATTTCATATTTTGGCAATTTATAGATAGCTATTGAAAAATTTTTTACTGTTAAATGCCTTGGGAGAATTTTCTTAAGGTATGTAACGCAGGTGGTTTTGGCAGAGATTTTAATTGGGATGATTCTCATTGTTTAGTAGATAATTCTCAATGGTATTATTTTCCTCTGTTTTTAAAAAGTAACTTTTAAAAATAAAAATTAATTGGTTAATCTAAATTGCAGAAAGTCTATTTTAAAAATAAAAATATTCCAAATTACTTTGTTTCGTTGCGTGTTTTAAATTTCTAAGTTAAAATTAAGGAATACTCACTTGTATCCAAATTATACAATACATATTGTTGGTCCTCTAGTTAAATTGACTTTCCTCCCAAGATGCTGCTTGAAGAGGTCGTGACCTGCAGCCTGTGGCCACTGGTATGAAGGTCACAACTTGAGGTCAGCAAAAGTTTGTGTGAACTTCTGGGCAATAGTCTGTTATCTACCAGTTGTAGATGTGGGATCAATTTTCAAAAACTAGTTTCTGTGATTCTCAGTAGGTTAAGAAGGTAGTGACAGTGAAACGTTGGTAATCTAGCCAGTCAGATTGATGAAATGATTTCTTTAGACCAAATATATTTAACCAGAATATGTAGTTGAGAATTTTGTAAAAGATTCCTTCTGATTCATATGACAAGGTATACATCAGTTTGTGATCACTTAATTTATTCCTTCTTCTATGCTGTTCTAATGAAATGTTTTAGTTGCCTATTTTACTTTAAATATTAACTTAGTGTAAACTTAGTCAAAAACTAAGTGTCCAATTGTCTTGGATGACATCCATCAAGCAAGTGAAGCCATCTAATTGAAGGGTGGGTAAGACTGATTTACACAAATTATAATATTTCCAGAATTATCAACAAATAAAGAAGTTTATTTATGACAGATCTTTATGCTCTTTATTTAAATGCTGCTTTCTGTAGTGGAGCAAATAATTTAATATTATTGCTCATAAATTAACAATGTAAGTAGGTTTCCAAAAATTGTCAGCTGGCTAGCACATGCAATTTATGACTGGTAAGCTCAAGCCATTATTATAGCACAACAAAGTAGGATAAATGTTACAATATAAAAGTGGATTGATTAATAGTTTGTGGGCTGTGAACAGAGCAACTGCAATACTGACTTGTGCTGTACTGACAGATTTTTGGCTAGAGTTGAGAGTCAAGGGTTTACAACTCCATGTGGTTAAAATGATGACATCTTTTACTGCACCAGTATAAAATTGTTAAATACAACTATATGTCTATTCCTGATTTAACTGTTCACATTTATTTATTTTTATGATTTGCCTCTTAAGGGAGTAGCAAAGATGTCTCTCTTAAACACTTAATGCAATTGCAGTGAATTTACAGAATATTAGGTGCTGTCCCCTTTTTTGTTTGTATTCTCTAATTAGATGTTTAGATTACAGTATTTAACTAGTGCTGCTCTAAAGTGGTGTGTGTGTGTGTGTGTGTACGTGTGTGTGTACGTGTGTGTGTACGTGTGTGTGTACGTGTGTGTGTACGTGTGTGTGTACGTGTGTGTGTACGTGTGTGTGTACGTGTGTGTGTACGTGTGTGTGTACGTGTGTGTGTACGTGTGTGTGTACGTGTGTGTGTACGTGTGTGTGTACGTGTGTGTGTACGTGTGTGTGTACGTGTGTGTGTACGTGTGTGTGTACGTGTGTGTGTACGTGTGTGTGTACGTGTGTGTGTACGTGTGTGTGTACGTGTGTGTGTACGTGTGTGTGTACGTGTGTGTGTACGTGTGTGTGTACGTGTGTGTGTACGTGTGTGTGTACGTGTGTGTGTACGTGTGTGTGTGTACGTGTGTGTGTGTACGTGTGTGTGTGTACGTGTGTGTGTGTACGTGTGTGTGTACGTGTGTGTGTACGTGTGTGTGTACGTGTGTGTGTACGTGTGTGTGTGTACGTGTGTGTGTGTACGTGTGTGTGTGTACGTGTGTGTGTGTACGTGTGTGTGTGTACGTGTGTGTGTGTACGTGTGTGTGTGTACGTGTGTGTGTGTACGTGTGTGTGTGTGTACGTGTGTGTGTGTGTACGTGTGTGTGTGTGTACGTGTGTGTGTGTGTACGTGTGTGTGTGTACGTGTGTGTGTGTACGTGTGTGTGTGTACGTGTGTGTGTGTACGTGTGTGTGTGTGTACGTGTGTGTGTGTGTACGTGTGTGTGTGTGTACGTGTGTGTGTGTGTACGTGTGTGTGTGTGTACGTGTGTGTGTGTACGTGTGTGTGTGTACGTGTGTGTGTGTGTACGTGTGTGTGTACGTGTGTGTGTACGTGTGTGTGTACGTGTGTGTGTGTACGTGTGTGTGTGTACGTGTGTGTGTGTACGTGTGTGTGTGTGTACGTGTGTGTGTGTGTACGTGTGTGTGTGTACGTGTGTGTGTGTGTACGTGTGTGTGTGTGTACGTGTGTGTGTGTACGTGTGTGTGTACGTGTGTGTGTGTGTACGTGTGTGTGTGTGTACGTGTGTGTGTGTGTACGTGTGTGTGTGTACGTGTGTGTGTGTACGTGTGTGTGTGTGTGTACGTGTGTGTGTGTGTACGTGTGTGTGTGTACGTGTGTGTGTGTACGTGTGTGTGTGTACGTGTGTGTGTGTACGTGTGTGTGTGTACGTGTGTGTGTGTACGTGTGTGTGTGTACGTGTGTGTGTGTACGTGTGTGTGTACGTGTGTGTGTACGTGTGTGTGTACGTGTGTGTGTACGTGTGTGTGTACGTGTGTGTGTACGTGTGTGTGTGTACGTGTGTGTGTACGTGTGTGTGTACGTGTGTGTGTGTGTACGTGTGTGTGTGTGTACGTGTGTGTGTGTACGTGTGTGTACGTGTGTGTGTGTGTACGTGTGTGTGTGCGTACGTGTGTGTGTGCGTACGTGTGTGTGTGCGTACGTGTGTGTGTGCGTACGTGTGTGTGTGCGTACGTGTGTGTGTGTGCGTGTGTGTGCGTGTGTGTGTACGTGTGTGTGTACGTGTGTGTGTACGTGTGTGTGTACGTGTGTGTGTACGTGTGTGTGTACGTGTGTGTGTGTACGTGTGTGTGTGTACGTGTGTGTGTGTACGTGTGTGTGTGTACGTGTGTGTGTGTACGTGTGTGTGTGTACGTGTGTGTGTACGTGTGTGTGTGTACGTGTGTGTGTGTACGTGTGTGTGTGTGTGTACGTGTGTGTGTGTGTGTGTACGTGTGTGTGTGTACGTGTGTGTGTGTGTGTACGTGTGTGTGTGTACGTGTGTGTGTGTACGTGTGTGTGTGTACGTGTGTGTGTGTACGTGTGTGTGTGTACGTGTGTGTGTGTACGTGTGTGTGTGTACGTGTGTGTGTGTACGTGTGTGTGTGTACGTGTGTGTGTACGTGTGTGTGTACGTGTGTGTGTGTACGTGTGTGTGTGTACGTGTGTGTGTGTACGTGTGTGTGTGTACGTGTGTGTGTGTACGTGTGTGTGTGCGTACGTGTGTGTGTGTGCGTACGTGTGTGAGTGTGCGTACGTGTGCGCGCGCGTACGTGTGCGCGCGCGCGTGTGCCCGCCCGCGCGTGTGCCCGCCCGCGCGTGTGCCCGCCCGCGCGTGTGCCCGCCCGCGCGTGTGCCCGCCCGCGCGCGTGTGCCCGCCCGCGCGCGTGTGCCCGCCCGCGCGCGTGTGCCCGCCCGCGCGCGTGTGCCCGCCCGCGCGCGTGTGCCCGTGTGCGCGTGTACGTGGGTCTCTATATATTAGTATTTTATATTATGTAATGTAAATTTTCGGCACAGTTAGTGTAGTGGTTAGCATAACACTTTCAACCTGGGTTTGAATCTGATACTGTTTGTACGTTCTACACGTGTCTGTGTGGGTTTCCTCTGGGTGCTTCAGTACCCTCCCACATTCCAAAGCTTACAGATTAGTGTGGGCTCTTGGGCCAGAACAATCTGTTTGTGCTGTATCTCCCAGAGTAAAAAAAAATACATTACCCCTCCGCTTTCTCTCTTCAGCGGTGATTGCTTGATCTATGATTCTCTTGTCTGCTCATCCTTCACCAACCACCTCTCTGTGATCCCTTGTTCTTTCCCCTGCAACTGCAAGAAATGTAACATTTGTTCTTGTGCCTCCTCCCACTGTCCAGAAACCTAAATAATCTTGAGGCAACAATTTACGTGCCGCTCCTCTAACCCACTCAACTGTATTCGGGGCTCCTGATGTAAAGGTTCCATTATTGTCATGTCATGCTATATTTAGAATGTAACCTATAAGAAATTCTTTAACTTTTGTCTACTGTAAGTCCAGCACCCTCAGTGAAACCTACAGCACCTGGTGTTCCTTCAATGGGATCCCCTCCAAGTACTGACCAGGCCTAAGCCTGCTTAGTTTCTGAAAACAGACAATCTCGGGCATATTCAGACTGTCCTGAGCCATCTTTACAGCTGGAATAAGGCCCAATGTCACTTATAGCAACAGCAACTTGTATTCCTCCTGGGCAGTTTACAGACTAATGGTATGAACATACAATTTTCTAATTACCACTTCTTATCTTTGCCCTATTCCACTCAGCCCCATCCTCATTTCCCATTTTGGGATTCATATCCCTTCACCTACATGTATCTCAACTGGATTCTTTGCTCTCTTTTCCCATTCTTCCCCCTCCCTTCCAGTTCTATCTGGTTTCTCATTTGTACATTCTCACCCTCTCTTATCAGATTGCAACAATGCCTGCCTTTATCTTCTAATCATCCACAACACCCTGTATGACAACTTCCTCCACCTGACCTTTTTTTGCCTGTCTTTCTGTTTGTCTGGTATCTGCAAATCTACTGTCTTTGTTGTGCTTCACATCTACTGAATTTACCAATCTGTACAATCCAACTCCTACCACCTTGTCCTCTTTACAATGACTTCTCTTTTCCATATCCCACTCTTGTACCTGTATGCAGGTTTTAGTGTGGAAGGTCGAACATTATTTTTCTCCCAATGATGCTGCTTGGCCTGCTGATTTCCTCCAGCTCATTGTGTTTGGAGAAGTATGTAAATTGGTTGGAAATATGGCAGGAAAAATTGCAGGTCCAATTTAGTCTGACAAGTGTAAGGGGTGGGGTGCATTCTTGTTCCCGTGCTACACTATCTGATGTTGTATTATAGCCCCCACAATATGGTGGCCCTGCAAAAAGAAAGGAACATGTCTGCACTGAGCTGAGTGAACCAGTAACTGACTCTTTATTCAAAGAGACTGTGCTACAAAAGCAATGCTGCAAAACCCCCCACCTGCCGCACTGGCTCAAGGGAGTGATGTCAGCGCACAATCTCAAGAGCGGTGTTCGCTCCCCGCAGTCCACTCTTTAACCCTGGAACTTCTCCTCAGTGAGGAGGCAGCCTCTGTGCTGGTGAGTGTAGGCTGTGTGCTGTGGCAATTCAGCCCCTTGTGTACGGGGCCAGACCGGACTGCTACACCACTCCCCCTCCCCAGAATCACAAACAGTTCTCACAGTCTTTGTTTTAGAGTCTTTTGGAGGGTGACCACATTTCCGCAACCGAGGAGCAGGGAAAGGTTCTATACCATCTAAGTGGGCCTGTTTTAAATGGTCCATAGTGAACATGTCCTGTCGATCCCCAAAGTCCAGAATAAAAACCACCCCATCCCTCTTAAGCACTTGAAAATGTCCATCGTAAGGGCATTGTAAAGGGGTTCCTGGCTGGCCCCTCCTGACAAAAAAAATGAAATCTGCAGTTTTAAAACTTGGGCGTGGCAGGGTGGGGAGCCGTATGGGGTATTAGGGAGTAGGCATGGGTTGGCTGTACTGGCCCTTAAAATGCTGCAGGACAACCGTGGCATTGGATTGAGGTTCAGTGGAGCTGAAATGGAGGTCACCTAGAATGGGAGGTGGTGAAGCCTTCTTTGGGTGCCTTGCAGATGCTGAGCAGGACCCATGGGAATTTGTCCATCCAGTTTGGGCCCTGGAGTCAAGCTTTCAGAGACACTTTCAAGTGGCGTTTTCTTTGGGTGGTAGGCAGTCGTGTAGTGTAACTGGCTACCACAGAATTTTGATAGTATTGACTATAGGGAGGAGGTGAACTAGGCTCCTCGGTCGGAGGTAATATGTGAGGGGAAGCTGAAACGAGTGACCCGGTGTAATATGAATGCTCGCACGCAAGTCTGTGTGGCAGGCTGGCATAGGGACTGCCTCTGGACAGTGTATGAAATGGTTGACCACAGCGAACAGGTACCTCATCCCTTGGCTGATTGGCAGTGGTCCTATGATGTCTGCGTGGATATGGTGGAATCTGTTTTCCGTAGGTGGAAAAGGTTGTAACGGTGCCTTGGTGTGTCACTGGATTTTGGCATGTTGACATTGTACACAGGTCTTCACCCAGAGAGGGAGACTTCATGGCTTAGTCCATGCCTTTTGAAGCGATCTGAGATGAGGCAGACCGTTGATCTGATGGAGGGGTGCAAAAATCCATGCACTTGGTTGAACATCTGGTGTTTCCAAACAGTGGGAAGGATGGGCCTTGGGTGGCCAGTGGACATGTCGCAAAGTAGTGGTCCTCCTGGTTCAGGGACAAACTCCTGTTCCTGCAGTCCTGTGATGGCCTTGCAGTAGGCCTGCATGTCAGCATCCTTGGCCTGATCCCTGGCTAGTTGGGCCATGTCGATGCCACCCATAACTTCGGAGATTGTTGGGTGTGAGAGTCCGTCTGCTACTACATTGGATATCCCTGTGATGTGTCGGATGTCTGTAGTAAATTCCAAGTTATAGGAAAGGTGGCATTGCTGTCTGGCTGACCATGGGTCCAAGCTCTTCCCCAGCGCTTGTACCAGTGGTTTGTGGTCTGTGTATGCCGAGAATACTTGGTCTTCTAGGATGTTCCTAAAATGGCGTATGGCCAGGTACAGAGTTAGTAGCTCCCAATCAAAAGCGCTGTACTTAAGTTTGGGTGGCCTCAAGTGATTGCTGAAAAAAGCAAGTGGCTTCCATTGTTGATCAACCCATTGCTGCAGAACTGCACCAACTGTTCTCTTGGAGGTATCCATTGTTAATGACAGACGGGAGTCGGGGTCTGGATGGATCAAAAAGGTGACTTCAGATAGTGCTGTTTTGGTTGCGTCGAAGGCTTGGAGTGCTTCGGTGGACCAGGTGAGTATCCCTACGAATTCCTTCAGTTCCTTGAGAGAGGTTGGTTTGCGAAAACTGCAGATGGCCTCCACCTTGTTGGGCAGTGGTGTGGCTCCCATGCTGATACACGATGTCACAGGATGGTGTCTAAGCCATACTGGCATTTAGCTGGGTTATAGCAACCACTGCACAAATAGGCTGGACATGGATTGAGTCCAGCTGAGGGGTTTGGAAGAGCCGGTCCTCTTCATTGGCCACGAGGTGCAGGTGAGCAGTCCATATTGGAGATAGCTGAGGCAACGTGGACTGGCAACTTCAACAAGAATAGGGCTTCAAACAGGAAACACTTGGTGTGTGCTAATGCCACTAGCTCCTGCATAAGGTTGGAGGGGTTGCGGTCCGCTAGGCCCTGTGAGACAAACCATCCGTTCGTGCTGGCTGAATTCAAGAGTTGAATAAGAATCGACGAAAGAGGGTATACTTGTGTCCATTGGCAGGTGGTTCACAAACGGGCTGACTCTTGCTGATGTGACTGGATCCAAGGTGCTGACAACATGCCAGAATTTGTTGTTCAGGCGTTATGCCTCTTAGCATGATCTGTGCCTCGGCTAGTTGCAGCCAACTGTGTGGCTGGTTGACTCAAAATGGCAGCAAGTAGACGCCCACGGTGTTCACCGTAGCTGGGGCAGGAGCAGAAATGGCCACGACTACGGCAGGTTTGTCACTGGCAGCTTCTGGAGCCACTGAAATGCCAGTAGGGTCCATGCTGCTGCATGCTCGATAAGTCTCAAAACATTGAAACCTCTGGAGGGTCACCACTGTAGTGCCCATGATTCATGGTGCTGCAAAAAGAAAGGAACACGTCTGCACCTAGCTGAGTGAACCAGTAACTGACACTTTATTCAAGCAGACCGCGCTACAAAAGCAATACTGCAAAACCCTCCCACCCACTGAGTGACATCAGTGCCCAGTCTCAGGCACTTCTCAGTGAGGAGGCAGTCTCTGTGCCATTATGTGTAGGCTGTGTGCTGTGCAATTTGGCCCCTCGTGTATGGGGCCAGACCAGACTGCTACAGTCTGCCTTTTTTTTGAATAGGCATAGGTTTTTTAATACTGTATAACACTGCTTCCAACCACCTTCATCATTAAATCTGGCTCCATTTGGATGGTGAGATGTGTAGTTCATTCCTGGAACTGAGGCTTGAGTGACATTTGAATTGATATACTGAGTATTTTCACATTTTTTCCATCAATTAAGTTTTGGCGATGTTAATACAGCTCATTACTAATTCTGAGACCTCATGAAAAGGCCAAAATGATGGTTTATGCAGGAATAGAAAATGCCACATTAGTTCAGCAGGATGAATTCTCATATGATGGCTGATATGGAATTTTTAAAAAATCCGATTTTTGTTCAAATAAGCCTTAAATTCACCTGTAATTGAGACTATCTTTAAAGTGCTGAATGCTTCTTCACATGAGAGGCAAGTCATTAAAAATTGTATTACGCTTGTACATTTTATTGGTGGTTACTTCATGTGTCATACTGTTTGTCATATTGGTATTGAGGAAAAAATAAATATGTGCAGCATCTACCAGGATGTACACCAAGTTCCAACAAGGAGAACTGTAAGTGGGGAAACCAGTTCCTCTCCAACTAGGTTTTATCTTAAGATAATGTACAGCAGATTCTGGAAATCTAGTCTACATAAAATGTAGGAAATATTATCAGGAAGGCAGCACTTGTGAAAGAGGATCAGTTTCCCAATTTCGGGGGAAAAAAAAACTTTTTTATCAGAACAAGGAAACATGAAAAATAAGAAGTGTTGTAATTTGCAGAGAGAGGAGAGGGGTTAAGAGAACAAATTGGAGATCTTCTGATGAAGGGGTCAGATGAGATTGAATGATAAAATTATTGATGGAGTAGGTTGAAAAAGGATTATAATGTTGAATGGACAATGGTAGTTGTGCCTTGGAAGGCATAGAAATATGGGTGAATAAGATCAAAAGATACCAGAAGAAAAATGTGAGTCACATTGGAATATCTGATAATTTGAAATAGTTGAATTTGCTATTGAACCAAGAAGTTTGTAAGGTGGTTGAGGAGTTGTTCCTTAATCTCTTCTTGGACTTCAGTAGTAACGTAGAAGAGACAACTTTGTGAGTGCGAAATGTAGAATACTCAATTAATGGAATGGAAGGTGAGGAAAAGAATGTCATTCTCCTCTTGGATAGGAAATGTGTTATGAGCCCAGAGGACCCCAAAACCCAGTAGCAATAGATATTCACCAAGACAAATAGTTACTTAAACAAAAGTTGCTTTTAATTATCTTTAAACATGAAAATAGAATCACACTTTCTTATCACTATTAACTAACCTAACTTAACCCCCTTCTAATTCTAAGCGCACATGCATGTAACGTGTATGTGTTCATTCAGAAAAGTTCTTTACTTCACAGTCCAATCTCACTTCTCATTCCTCCAAGTTTACAGGTTGCAGGCAATTCTTATACGGTGTACAGAATTTAACAGTTATGAAGTTCACCAGGCTTTGGTGCTTGAAAGATAAATGGTTACTGCTCAAGAAGGTTCTTGTCTGTTTTCAGAGAGAGATTTGTTGCTTATTGGACAAAAACTGATTCCTTCTGATCAGCCTCTTCAGTGTCTTGATGAAGGAATTCGCCCCATCAGGGTTTTCCAGATGAAGGCCTCTTTCTTTCAGGTCACCTCAGAGTTCCTTATTGTTTCTTTTATTCCAAGTGAAACATTAGGGAGCCAGTCCTTTCCTCTTGTATGAACCACAAGGGCTTTGACCAGGCTGAACTAAGCACTCACAACCCATCTTCAAAATGGGGGTTTTCCACAAGCTTGCCAGCTTGTTCTATTCCAGTCCCATCTGTTGCTGCTGACTGTAAAACTGCAGAACTGCTCTCGTTTTCTGAGAAAAGCCTGTTTTTCCCCCTCTCCCTTGCAAAAAAACAAATGACCCTCTTAGAACAGCAAACAGCACTCCCAGACAGCCTGTAACTCCAAACCTACTCCTCTGAGTTCTTTCATCTGATGCTTTTCAAAACAACAATCTTGAGCAGAGTTCCAGTATTATAAATGAGATCTGTTTTGAAGTGTTTTTATGTGACCTAAAAAAAAACCTGCCCCAATTTATTTCCCAAAAACGGTCACAAATGGGTCGATGAAAGCAGAAGTGTGGAACTTGAAGCAGAAATAGTGGAAGTCCTGCCAACTTTGGGCAAGGGGAAACCATTGGTGAGGAAACAGTGGTGTAATGGTAGAATACAACAGATGTGATGGAAAGGAGAAACTGGGAAAATGGAATTCAATCCTTACATATAGGAAGATGGGAGTAAATGTAGTCTGGAGCTGTGGCTTTGGTGGATATTGATAGATATTCTATACTTTGAAATGGAGAAAGGTAAGTAGGATTCAGAGAGGGAACATGTGAAAATGAGAGCAGGATAGAAATGACGAAAAAGGATGATAAATCTTTGTCATTCAAAATTAAAACTGGAAGCTTCTATAGAGTTTTCAATGTACCATTTAAAAAGTGCAAGAAGGGACTGGAACAGGACTGAAATAAAGAATGTTATGTAGATCTCATTAAGAGGTTTCCATAACTATTATTTTTATTTTGAAGAAGTTTGGGGAGTTCAGTGTGAGGGTGGGGGGAGGTGGGGTGGGGAGTTAGTGGTAGAGAGGAAATAGTTGAGCATGGGCAATTTTCTGTAGAGACATTCACATCCATGTTGAAAATTAATCAGTTGGGATGAAGAAACTGTTAAAATGTATCAGAGTATAACAGATGCAAATGGGAATAGACTGGGTGAGTCAAGTGGGGGGGGGGGAACTAGAATTTGAGATGAATACAAGCTGAAGCAATCGATCTACAGTACTCGGGCAGTCATGTAGAACATGGGAAGGAGATAAAAATGAGCTCTCTGTGATTGGGTGATGATGACAGGAGGCTAGATCTCCAGAACAAAAGAGAGGTTGGTTAGATACTCAGTTGTAGGGTCATGCTTCAGAGGGAGGTATGAGGATGTGTTATTAATCCTGTCATAAAGGAGAAGGCTTTTTATCCTGGTAAAATATTTGAAGACATTGGGAGTACCAGGTGCTCTGATATTATCTTGATTTTTATCAGATGGATCCATATATGGATCCATCTGATAAAAAACGAGCAGAGAGTAATTTCTATTAAGAAATTCTCAATTTATTTCTGTGTTGAGATTATTGTAGTTTTGAGTCCTGGCAAAATGCTGAAAGTTTCATTGTTGATTGCAAGGACATTTTTTGACAATAAGCAAATATTGAGTTTGTTTTGTCTAATGATACATTTGAATTTTCATCATTATAGTACAGAGAAATATTCTCTTTTTGTTGATATAGCATACTACTTGATATACAGATCAAGTTTCGCTTGAAGTATTTGACATTTTTCAGTGCAATTGCCATTATATTTTGGGATTTGATGTGAATGCCAAGCTTATTGGTTAATGTTGAGCTCTTTGTTTGAACCCTTTCCCGTAATCTTTCGGCAACATCATGGCACTGAAACAGACTTGATCAAAATTGTGCACCAGCAGGCTTAAAGACAGCCACAGTGATCTCATACTGCCCTTGCTGTGTGCAAATTTTCAACCACTGGATTGCTGGTATCGATTACCACATAGCTCAAAACAACGTGGTCGATGAGGCGATACAGTGGGCCACCTGAACTCTCTGCTGGGTGAGGTCCCTTTCACTGTAACGCAAGGAGCTACCACTCTGGCTATAGCCCGGGAATGTCTGACAGCTTACTATGCAGCGCCACAGAATGTGGTGCTTGCTTGACACCAGTTGCTGACTAGATGCCAGAAACCTGGGGAAAGCGAAGCTACCTATGCTCTGGCCCTCGACTCGCTGGCAAACGAATGTGATGTCAGGGCAGTCGATGTGCAACATCACCGCAATACCTTGAAGCTGGATGCTTTTGTCATCGGAATTTACTCTAGTTACATCCGACAGAGGCTGCTGGAGACAGAGCCCTTAACCTACGATCGGGCATTCACTCTAGCCAAAACACTGAGAAGTGCCATGTGGTCCAGTGAAATGCTAGAAACCGAAAAGGAAACATCCAGGAGTGCTGGAACCCCAAAGGAAAGAAAAGTGCGAACTCCTGAAAAATGCTACTCCTGTGATAATAAGAGCTGGCATCCCAGACAGAAGTGCCCGACTCGATTTGCTATCTGCAGCTATTATGGAAAACTCTGCCACTTTGCTAAAGCGTGTCAGGCGAAAAGTATTCCCACTAAAAAGAAGAAGAGAAGCACCAAGAAAATGCATCCTGGGGCTGCAGGAATGGAAGACAACTGTGAAAAGGGGGAATCTTCAGATGAGCAGGCTGAATCGACTTCAAGTGACAGCGAGGTGAGATCCCCTGTGATACCTCAATTGACTGTAAAGCTTGGGGATGCTACGGACTGGAACGGTCGACTATGAAGGGGGAGGTGAATAGTGAGACTCTTGATTGTCTAATAGACTCAGGGAGTACTGACAACTACATCGACAAGAAAGTTGCCAGAGCCTTAAACTTGCGTAGGTATCCAGCGAACCAAAAGATATTGAAAGCTTGTAGTGAACTTACAAAAATTGTACGGGACAAGTGTAAAGTTACTTTAAATTTGCAGGGACATTGCCTTGCTGATGTGTGGGTCTTTATTATGCCAGATCTCTGCGCCCATGTGTTACTGGGGTTAGATATTCAATCTCCGATGAACAGTGTAGTGTTAAATTTCGGTGGGCCACTACCCACACTTACCATCCCCCATGCTAGTTACTGCTATCTGTCTGCATTAAAGATCAAAGCTTCTTCCCTTTTTAGTGATTTATCCTGAGTGTCAGCCAATTGCCACTAAGAGCCGTTCTTACAGCAAAGAGGATCGTGAGTTTATCAA
Organism: Narcine bancroftii; assembly: GCF_036971445.1. Lineage (NCBI taxonomy): Eukaryota > Metazoa > Chordata > Chondrichthyes > Torpediniformes > Narcinidae > Narcine > Narcine bancroftii. The sequence continues at coordinate 422,006,801 of NC_091469.1, forward strand.
AAAGGAGACCCAGAGACTGCTTAAAGAGGGAGTAATTGAACCTAGTAAGAGTCTGTGGCGGGCCCAAGTGGTAGTCGTGAAAAATCACACTATGACGACTGGCTATTGACTACAGCCAGACAATCAACCGTTACACTAACCTGGATGCCTGTCCCCTGTCATGCATCAATGAAATGATTAATCAGATAGCGCAATACAAAGTGTATTCCAGTATCGACCTCAAAGCAGCTTATCATTAAATCCCTATTAAGAAAAGGGAACGGCCCTATACGGCTTTTGAGGCTGATGTGGGGGGGGGGGGGGTTAAACCAGTTTAAAAGGGTACCTTTTGGGGTCACTAATGGTGTGTCCTTGTTTCAGAGGGAAATGGATAAGATTGTTAGGACGTATGAGTTACAGGGTACATTTCCCTATCTGGATAATGTCACTATCTGTGGGAAAACACAGGCAGCTAAAGAACTCAGCCTCACATTTAACGAGGGCAAATGTGTGTTCAACGCGACTGAGCTACCCATTCTGGGCTACATTGCCTGCAAGGGCGAAATCTGCCCCACCCGGAAAGAATGGCCCCTCTTAAGAAGTTACCACCCCCAGACTCAGTAAAAGCCCTTAAAAGTTGTTTGGGATTCTTTTCCTACTACTGCAAATGGGTTCGGGACTACATGACGAAAACACGCCCTCTGTTTGACACTAAATTTTTTCCTCTCTCTCCAATGGCCTTGAAGGTTTTCGAGAGAATTAAAGCTGATATTGCAAAGCTGGACTCTCGTCCATTGACGAGGTTGTCCCATTCCAAGTGGAAACTGATGCCTTAGATTGTGCCTTGGCAGGATCCCTTAATCAAAAGGGCAGACCTGTGGCATTCTTCTCCCGCACGTTATGTGGACCTGAACTTAAACATCCTGCCATTGAAAAAGAAGCCCAGGCTATTACTGAAGCTGTTCACTACTGGAGACACCTTCTAGCCAGCAGAAAATTTACTCTGGTCATTGATCAGAAATCTTGCCTACATGTTCAGTACTAAACACAAAAATAAAATCAAGAATGATAAGATGGCACGCTGGCAAATAGAACTCTCAACTTATAATTATGAGATCCAGTACAGATTCAATGATCCCTCTGACGCATTGTCACGATCTGTTGCTGGTGCTCAGCAGGAGGAGCTAAAAGAGATCCATAGCAGACTGTGGCACCCAGGAGTCATGAGGTTCTTCCACTACATAAGGATTAACAACCTTTCTTACTCTCTGGAAGAAGTCAGGAAACTGACTAAAAGCTGTCCCGTTTGCGCAGAATGCAAACCACAATACTTCTAAGCTCCGGAGGCCACTCTCATCAAGGCAACCTGACCTGTTGAGAGGATTAGCTTAGCTTTTAAAGGGCCTTTACCTTCCAACAACAAAAATGTATATTTCCTTACTGTAATTGATGAATATTCCAGGTTTCCCTTTGCGATACCCTGCCATGACGTCTCGTCAGCGTCTGTCATTAAGTCACTTGACAGAATTTTCAGCATTTTTGGTTTTCCCAATTACATTAATACTGATAGGGGCTCAGTATTCATGAGTGCTGAACTGCGGCAAGCCCTGCTACGAAAGGGGATTGGCACCAGCCGTACTACAAGCTACAACCGGCAGGGCAATGGGCAGGTCGAAAGGGCTAATGCTACAGTGGGAAGACTGTTAATCTTGCTTTAAAAACACATGGTTGCCTGGTGGCAGGAGGTGCTGCCTGAGGCGCTACATTCTATTTGGTCTTTATTGTGTACTGCAACAAATCAAACACCTCATGAACGTATGTTTGCCCTTCCTAGGAAATCAGGAACTGTGATGGACTGGCCAGCCTGTTTATCTGAGCCTGGAACCATGCTGCTGAAGAGCCTGGAACCATGCTGCTGAAGAGCCATGGTTGGACACATAAAACAGACCCCCTAGTCCAACCAGTTCAGCTACTGCATACCAACCCCAACTACGCTCATGTTAAATTCCCAGACTGGAGTACTGACACTGTACCCCGAAGAGATCTGGCCTTGCCTGGTTCGCCCCTTCCTCACACTCCTACTCAGAGTGAGCCTGAGAGATTGGGCTCACCCCCCCAGCCAGTGACCCCAAGTAAGCTTTCAGATGGCCTTGCTGAGGCTCCACTGCCTCACGGTGGTGATTCTGGAGTGGGTCCAGAAGTCATTCCTTCCCACACTACAGACCCAGGAACTGTACCAGTTCCCAAGGTTGCAAAGGAGCCACCTGTTCTGAGAAGAAGCACCAGAATTCGTAAACAACCTGATAGGCTGACATATTCATAAAACATTTCATTATATTTCGATTGCTTGTTAAATACTGGCATATTTTGGCTGTTAGAGTATTCTCAATGCCAAACATGGTATCCATGTATCGCTTGCTTCAGTCTTTCCAAGCAGCTGTCCTTTTGATTTTAACCCTTCTTCTGCTGGGGGGAGACTGTGGTGAATGTCTGCCAAGCTGCCTGTCTCCTCTCTGGCGAGCCTTGCTGTACTAACATTGGCTGTTAAGGACACTCCCCTTGGGTATAACTGTGTATGCACCTATTGTATTTCATTATTGTACCATGAGTTTCTGCTAATAAAAGCCATGATTATTGTTTGACCACATCGTCTTTGTCTACTTCATCAACTGGCACTTCACCTGTGTGTCTGCTATTTTTAAAAATATGTTTTGCATAAATTCCTAGTCATCTTTATTTGGTGCGTAAATATTCATCAAGTTCCAAAATTCTCAATAAATCTGGCATTTCATCATTATATAGCTACCCACTGGGTCTGTTGTTACCTCATTTATCTTAATTGGTAGATTTTTATTAATTAATATAGCAACTCCAATGGGCTTTTGAGTTGTATAATGATGCCGCTACATGACCAACCCAGTCTCTCTTTAATTGCGGTGTTCTAATTCAGTTAAATGTGATTCTTGTATAAATGCTATACCTATTCTTTCTTTTTTAAGTAATGTCAGTAACTTTTTCTCTTAATTTGATTGTGGATTCCATTAATATTAATAGTCATATAGTTTAGCATACCCATCTTACTCATATTTTTGAGTTCTCTTCCACTTCTTAAAACTCTACATCTCTCTTTTAAAATCAGTCTTTAAATTTATCTTATTTTTTTACTGTATATGACAACACAACTAATAAGAAATTAATAAAAATCATAATTTAATACTATTAAATAAAAAACAGGTGCAATAATTACAGTAATCTCAAACACGGGAAAAGATCCATCATCTCTGGCATCATACTGACCAATATCCTTGATAAATACAGATTATAAATTAATTGCAAAAATACTAGCAAATAGATTGACAGATTATATACCAAAATTAGACCAGACAGGATTTGTAAGAAATAGAAGAGCGGCAGATAATGTTTGTAAATTCATTAATTTAATCCACACAGCACAAATAAATAAAACACCAACTATACCAGTAACTCTAGATGCGGAGAAAGCTTTCAACAGGGTAGAATGGAATTATCTATTTAAAATACTACAAAAATTCACATTACCCAAAAAATTTATTATTTGGATTCGTCTTCTTTGGCTTGGCTTCACGGACGAAGATTTATTGAGGGGTGATGTCCACGTCAGCTGCAGGCTCGTTGGTGACTGACAAGTCCAATGCGGGACAGGCAGGCTCGGTTGCAGCGGTTGCAAGGGAAAATTGGTTGGTTGGGGTTGGGTGTTGGGTTTTTCCTCCTTTGTCTTTTGTCAATGAGGTGGGCTCTGTGGTCTTCTTCAAATGAGGTTGCTGCCCGCCGAACTGTGAGGCGCAAAGATGCATGATTTGAGGCGATATCAGCTCACTGGCGGTGGTCAATGTGGCAGGCACCAAGAGATTAGAGCATTATATAATGGACCTTTAGCAAAAGTAATAACAAATGGGCATATTTCAGATCACTTCAAACTGATTAGGTCAACTAGACAGGGATGTCCACTATCACATTCCCTGTTTGTTTTGTCCATAGCACCATAAGCAGAATTGATGAGAAAAGAACCTGGGGGGCGCGGCAAGATGGCGTAGAGTCTAGACATGTAATCTCGACCTCTCTGGCCAGACTTTTAAGTACCTGTTTTTAACTTTTAAGTTAAAAGTTTAAAGTTTTTATAAAGTTAGTTTAAAGTATCAAGGAACTGTTATGGCCATTAATGGTAAAAAGATTAAACTTCAAGTGCAGAAGAAATTACATTTTTGGAGTGTTGAAGATTTAAAGCCTAAAAAAACCTGCTACAGCTTCAGATTTATTGCCTGTGGGAGCTGGAAAAAAATGACTACTACTCATCAGGAGAAGGATATCGCTGGAATTACTCATTCTCAGGAGGAGGGTGCGTGTTCCCAAGAAGTGGATTCTGATTCTGGCAGCCTGCTAACTTTAACAGAGGGAATTCTGAGGAAAATGACTCCATTGTTTGAAACCACTCAGGCAGTACTCCAACCTGAAGACCTTAAACTTGTCCGTGAGTTCTTGAAACTACTGCGATTTGTGGGGGGAGATCAGCATCAACCTCCTGTTCTGGGAGTTCAAACTCGCAGTAAATCTGTTAAAAAATCTGTTGGAATACCTGCTGTTGAACTGCAGCAGGATCTGCAGTTATCTGGATCTGACACTACGTTAAAGAAAACAGGGTTGAGTCTTTCTGAATTATAACTTAACCTGTTAAGTACTGTTACTCAGCCGATTTTTGCAAGAATTGGCTCAAATGAAAGAGAGTATGAGGTCAGAATTCGCTACAGTTAATGCACATGTGGAAGTATTTTCTGAAGATTTAAAAAAAATTCAGTCTGCTTTTTTGGAATGTAAACAGCAAGGTCTACTTTTCGCTATCCGGCAGTGTTGAAGGTGTTTTGTGGAGACTTTCAATCTCGTTTTTTTGAGAATGAGCGTGAAGCAAGGATTTTTGCTGATTCGTTGCCAGATGTACGAGGACAAAGATGTAGTCCACCATTGTCTCCGAAAGAAAAATCTGGTTGTTCTGTAAATGGGAGAAATGGGAATGGAAAGAGTCTAGCTTCTTCTGAAATGGGGTTGACGAGTTTGGAATCTCTTGGATGAATAGAAGAACTTTCTTATTCTTACTTTATTTTTATGTTATTATGATATTTTGTTGTTATTCTTTGTTTGGCTGGAGAGGGAGAGATTTGCTCTATGTCTATTAGTCATCAGCCACTGGTGGGTGATCCACACCCAAGATTGGTTTAGGGATTACTATCTTTTGGTAGTTTTTTGGTTTTTTTTTTTAAATTTATTTTTTTCATTTTTATTTTATTTAGCCTTTAATTTGTGGTTTCTTTTTCTCCTATTGGAGTGCCTATTTAGATTGTTTTGAGTTTTTATATATAGATGTTATTAGTTCTCAGTCTCTTTCCTTGGCTTAGCTTCGCGGACGAAGATTTATGGAAAGGTAAAGTCCACGTCAGCTGCAGGCTCGTTTGTGGCTGACAAGTCCGATGCGGGACAGGCAGACACGGTTGCAAGGGAAAATTGGTTGGTTGGAGTTGGATGTTGGTTTTTTCCTCCTTTGTCTTTTGACAGTGAGGTGGGCTCTGCAGTCTTCAAAGGAGGTTGCTGCCCGCCGAACTGTGAGGCACCAAGATGCACGGTTTGAGGCGAGATCAGCCCACTGGCGGTGGTCAATGTGGCAGGCACCAAGAGCTTTCTTTAGGCAGTCCTTGTAACTCTTCTTTGGTGCACCTGTCTCGGTGGCCAGTGGAGAGCTCGCCATATAACACGATCTTGGGAAGGCGATGGTCCTCCATTCTGGAGACGTGACCTACCCAGCGCAGTTGGATCTTCAGCAGTGTGGATTCGATGCTGTCGGCCTCTGCCATCTTGAGTACTTCGATGTTGGAGATGAAGTCGGTCCAATGAATGTTGAGGATGGAGCGGAGACAACGCTGGTGGAAGCATTCTAGGAGCCGTAGGTGATGCCGGTAAAGGACCCATGTTTCGGAGCCGAACAGGAGTGTGGGTGTGACGGCTCTGTATACGCTAATCTTTGTGAGGTTTTTCAGTTGGTTGTTTTTCCAGACAACCAAAGGCGCTATTTGCCTTGGCGAGTCTGTTGTCTATCTCGTTGTTGATCCTTGCATCCGATGAAATGGTGCAGCCGGGAAAGATAAACTGGTTGACCGTTTTGAGTTTTGTGTGCCCGATGGAGATGTGGGGGGTCTGGTAGTCATGGTGGGGAGCTGGCTGATGGAGGACCTCAGTTTTCTTCAGGCTGACTTCCAGGCCAAACATTTTGGCAGTTTCCGCAAAACAGGACATCAAGCGCTGAAGAGCTGGCTCTGAATGGGCAACTAAAGCGGCATCGTCTGCAAAGAGTAGTTTACGGACAAGTTGCTCTTGTGTCTTGGTGTGAGCTTGCAGGCGCCTCAGATCGAAGAGAATGCCATCCGTGCGGTACCGGACGTAAACAGCGTCTTCATTGTTGAGGTCTTTCATGGCTTGTTTCAGCATCATGCTGAAGAAGATTGAAAAGAGGGTTGGTGCGAGAACACAGCCTTGCTTCACGCCATTGTTTATGGAGAAGGGTTCAGAGAGCTCATTGCTGTATCTGACCCGACCTTGTTGGTTTTCGTGCAGTTGGATAACCATGTTGAGGAACTTTGGGGGGCATCCGAGGCACTCTAGTATTTGCCAAAGCCCTTTCCTACTCACGGTGTTGAAGGCTTTGGTGAGGTCAACAAAGGTGATGTAGAGTCCTTTGTTTTGTTCTCTGCACTTTTCTTGGAGCTGTCTGAGGGCAAAGACCATGTCAGTTGTTCCTCTGTTTGCGCGAAAGCCGCACTGTGATTCTGGGAGAACATTTTCGGCGACACTAAGTATTCTATTTAGGAGAATCTTAGCGAAGTTTTTGATTGCAATGGAGAGCAGCTGATTCCCCTGTAGTTTGAGCAGTCTGATTTCTTGCCTTTGTTTTTATACAGGGTGATGATGATGGCATCACGAAGGTCCTGAGGCATCTTTCCTTGGTCCCAGCAGAGCTTGAAAAACTCATGCAGTTTGGCATGCAGAGTTTTGCCGCCAGCCTTCCAGACCTCTGGGGGGATTCCATCCATACCTGCTGCTTTGCCACTTTTCAGTTGTTCAATTGCCTTATATGTCTCTTCCTGGATGAGGACCTCATCCAGCAAAACTAAAACAAGGACCGGTTTGACGAAAACAACCAAGAAATCCAGGAGCTGCTGGCAAAGAAGCGAGCTGTCCACCAGGCTCACCTTGCAAAGCTGTCCTGGCCAGAGAAGAAACGAGCCTTCCGTCAAGTCCGATGCGGGACAGGCAGACACGATTGCAGCGGTTGCAGGGGAAAATTGGTTGGTTGGGGATGGGTGTTGGGTTTTTCCTCCTTTGCCTTTTGTCAGTGAGGTAGGCTCTGCGGTCTTCTTCAAAGGAGGTTGCTGCCCACCAATAACATTCGAATAGTTAAAAGACAAATACGGAATATCACATAGCACAATATTTTCATATTATTAGTTAAACACATATTTAAAAGAAAAACTAGGAACAAGCTTAAGATTACCTGAAGATAGCTGCTATATGAATGCTTAATTACAGATACAGTGATAGTTTAAAAACTTTTTTTTACAAAATGTACATAAAATTGCAATAAAAGGAAAATGATGAAACAATATATAAACCCAAACAAGGTGGGAAAAGATTTAAATATATGAATAAAGAATGAAACATGGAAGAAACTATGCACAGGAACCACAAAGAACACAATAAATACCCAATTTTGTATGATACAATATAATTGGCTACATAGATTATACGTGATACCACGAAAGTTAAGACAGATTTTCCATTGTCAACAAGAAATTGGAACAATATTACACGCAATTTGGACATGTACAAAAGTTAAAAAAAATTTTTGGGGGGAAAAATTTAAACTTAATACTAAATAAAATTACAAAAAATAAGATACCAAAAGATCCATAAATCTTCCTGTTAAACAACATAAAAGATAAAGAATTAGGCCTAAAATTAGACAAAACTCAAGGAAGATTTATTCTGATTGCACTTGCAGAAGCAAAAAATACATAATGACAACTTGGAAAACAGAAACAATCTTAAAAATACAACAGTGGTATATAGAAATGAATAATAATTATCACAGACTCAATGTGATTAAAAAATTTGTTACCAACATGTACATCAAATTGCAGTATAAGAAAGAGGATGAAACAAAGTATAAACCAAAACAAAGTTGAGAAAAATATTTAAACACCGAGATAAAGAAACATGGGAAAAGTTATGTATAGGTACAATGAGGAACACGAATGTGGTGATATGGCTGTATGTACTGGCTGGCCTGCCCTTCGGGTGTCTCCCTGCCTTAGCTCCTCCCTTGATCCTTCCCATGTGACCCCTGGCCATAAAGTTGAGTCCCCTCTCCTTCCCGCTCATTTTCTTAGCCTAAACCCGGGCCACCAGTCTCTTGCTCAATAAAGCCTATCGTTCCCCTGTCTGCCGATAGTGCCCAACAACGATAAATACTAGATTACATATATTACATATTACTCCTCAGAAATTAAAAGAGTGGTATCCAACAGCATTAGATAGATGCTTTTGTTGTAAACAAGAGACTGGATCAACATTGCGTGCAATTTGCACATGTTCAAAAGTAAAAAAAATTCTGGGAAGATCTAAACCTAATTTAAACAAAATCACAAAAAAAACCAAAAGATGCAAAAAATTTTCTGTTAAATAATATGAGACAAAAAAAATAGGACTAAAATTAGACAGCCCACATAAAATTTATTATGAAAGCGCTAGCAGTAGCCTATTCTATTCAAGTCTATTCCATCAGAAAAAAATTACATACATTCTGAAAGACAAATGTACATTATTCGAACAAATTTGGGAGCCATACATAAAATATATCAGAGAAGGCCGACCACAAGCCTCCATCTCGTAAAACAACATAATTATGAGCAGAATAAAATTTAAATATGTGAAAGTGGACAATACGACTTTTTTGCTTTTTGTTATTCCTTTGTTTTATGTGTTTTATTATTTTTTGATTTTTGAAGGAGGGTGTGGAAGGGGGAAAAAGAAGAAATGTCATTATGTTTTTATTGATAATGATCATTTGTGGATGTTGTTATTGATATGACTCGTAGTGCAAGAAATATTTTTTTTAATAAGTTGAATGATTGTATTCCATTAGAAAAGATCAAGAGACAAATGTACTTTATTTGAGCAAATTTGGAAACCATACATATAAGGGGTGGGGAGGGTGGTAGGAAAAGGGGAAAATATCACTGTATATTTTAATGATCTTTGGCTTGGCTTCGCGGACGAAGATTTATGGAGGGGGTAAATGTCCACGTCAGCTGCAGGCTCATTTGTGGCTGACAAGTCCGAAGCGGGACAGGCAGACACGGTTGCAGTGGAAAATTGGTTGGTTGGGGTTGGGTGTTGGGTTTTTCCTCCTTTGCCTTTTGTCAGTGTGGTGGGCTCTGCGGTCTTCTTCAAAGGACGTTGCTGCCCGCCAAACTGTGAGGCGCTAAGATGCACGGTTTGAGGCGATATCAGCCCACTGGCGGTGGTCAATGTGGCAGGCACCAAGAGATTTCTTTAGGCAGTCCTTGTACCTCTTCCTTGGTGGACCTCTGTCACGGTGGCCAGTGGAGAGCGCGCCATATAACACGATCTTGGGAAGGCGATTGTCCTCCATTCTGGAGACGTGACCCACCCAGCGCAGCTGGATCTTCAGCAGCGTGGACTCGATGCTGTCGGCCTCTGCCATCTCGAGTACTTCGATGTTAGGGATGAAGGCGCTCCAATGAATGTTGAGGATGGAGCCGTAGGTGATGCCGATAGAGGACCCATGATTCGGAACCGAACAGGAATGTGGGTATGACAGCGGCTCTGTATACGCTTATCTTTGTGAGGTTTTTCAGTTGGTTGTTTTTCCAGACTCTTTTGTGTAGTCTTCCAAAGGCGCTATTTGCCTTGGCGAGTCTGTTGTCTATCTCGTTGTCGATCCTTGCATCCGATGAAATGGTGCAGCCGAGATAGGTAAACTGGTTGACCGTTTTGAGTTTTGTGTGCCCGATGGAGATGTGGGGGGGCTGGTAGTCATGGTGGGGAGCTGGCTGATGGAGGACCTCAGTTTTCTTCAGGCTGACTTCCAGGCCAAACATTTTGGCAGTTTCCGCAAAACAGGACGTCAAGCGCTGAAGAGCTGGCTCTGAATGGGCAACTAAAGCAGCATCGTCTGCAAAGAGTAGTTCACGGACAAGTTTCTCTTTGTCTTGGTGTGAGCTTGCAGGCGCCTCAGATTGGAGAGACTGCCATCCGTGCAATACCGGATGTAAACAGCATCTTCATTGTTGAGGTCTTTCATGGCTTGGTTCAGCATCATGCTGAAGAAGATTGAAAAGAGGGTTGGTGCGAGAACGCAGCCTTGCTTCATGCCATTGTTAATGGAGAAGGGTTCAGAGAGCTCATTGCTGTATCTGACCCGACCTTGTTGGTTTTCGTGCAGTTGGATAACCAGGTTGAGGAACTTTGGGGGGCATCCGATGCGCTCTAGTATTTTCCAAAGCCCTTTCCTGTTCACAGTGAAATATTAAATAAATAAATAAAACCTTGTATTAATGGCATAATACAAGTGTGAGCTGTTGCTCAGCCATATTTTGTTCACTAAAATATTTTCCCCTGTTGACTTGACTTTAAAATTGTCTCAAAATTAAAACATACCTCTTTAGCTTTATTGTGAATTAGAACTTGCAAGATTGATGTTTTCAGATATGCCATGCTGCGACTTTGCACAGATTTCTTCTATGAAAGCTGCACTCTTCAACTATTTGCACTCTGCAAGTTCTAACCTCTTATTTTTCTTTTGTTCATTACAACATCAGCAACTGTGCTTTGTTGCCATTGTGTGAAGCTCTGGAATTCTCTCCCAATATACACTTCCTCTATCTCTTAATTTCTTTACTTAAAATTTCCCTCTTTAAATCAAACCAATGGTTTCAGTACACGATTTTGTTCATTGGTGCTCCATTTGATATTTTTCAAACACAAGTATTGACTCTAAAATGAATATTTTACTGTATTCTCCAATTGATAAAAAACATAGAATAATTATTTAAAAAAAAATTCTCATTACTATTTGAGGTTGTTCTACAGCACCTAATAGCCTGAAAACACCTGAGATTGTCTGATCTTGGTAGCTAAGCAGGCTCTGGACAAGTCAGTTCTTGGAGGGGGAGACTGCCCAGGAACACAAGATGCTGTAGGTTTCTGTGAGGGGCACTGTCTTTCTTATGGTAGACAAAAGTTAAAGAATTTCATGTATGTTACATTCTAAATGTAGTATTACTAGATGATAATGGAATGTTATATTTCTATAAGTGATGATCAATCTAAACAATATTAAAATGACAGGGATTGTACCACCTAGTCCTACAAATTAACCAGTTAAAAGATAATTTATTTTGAGGCTAAGGATTCCTAATTATGTGTTCTCTCTATTGCATTCTTTTTCAGGCTACCTACTTATGACTGTTATTCATGTTTCACAACATTTTGTAAAATCTTATTTTATTTTTATCAAGCCTTGAATCTTAAAATGACCACCATTATTCTAGTCAGAACTCTCCATTTTTCTTCAGGGTCTCCAATGAAAGTAATCTGAAGAACTATATCCAAGAGCAATGCTTAGGCTCTGCAGAAGGTCAATTCAGAATGCTCAGACATTGCCACCCTTATTAGTATGCTAACACTGATTTTGAGATCCCACCTTTTAAAATGTTTTCAGTCAAACTTGCCAACACGATAAATGAATGGGAAGAAAGAGGTTCATGTGGTGGAGAGGATCAGATTCCAAGGAGGAGGATTACTATTCGAAGGGCGCTAGCCTTGTACTTTTAAATTAAATTTAAATATACAGCACGGTAACAGGCTCTTCTGGCCCATAAGCCCGTGCCCTCCAAATACACCAATTAATCTAGAATCTCTGTATGGTTTTGAAGGGTGGGAGGAAACCCGTGCAGACACGGGGGGGGGGGGTGGCGGGGGGGATTCAAACTGGAATGCTGGAGTTGTGATAGCATTGCAGTAATCGTGATGCTAACTGCCGTCCTCTGCACCTGCCCTTGGTACTTTACATTGTGCTCAAACTGAACAGCATTGATCCAACATGCAAATTGGGGAAATTACTGTATCATGGGATTCTGATTTCCTTATTGAAATGGACCTTCCACATAGATGCATTGGATTATAAATGTGGCCCCCTTTTGGGATGAGTGGTCACGTTTCTGCTCATGATTTTTGGAGAGCGGGCAATGTTAATTTTCTGGTCATCGCAGATGATTGGAATGAAATTGAACCCTTCTCTTTTCACAATTCAAGTGAAATTTGTAGTTTGTGAGCAATAAATGTAACCATATATACCAGGAGCAAGTTTCTTTATCAACTGGATTGGCTCAATTTCATCTATGCCTTTCATGGACAAAAAAAACTTACTATAGCAATGTTTTAGTCTATTACATTGTTTTAATTTTGTCTTATACATATTAACAAGTTTAAATGAGCCTATATTTTTAATTTTATAGGGGAATCGGAAGATTCTGACAGCCATGAAGAATCTTTTACAGATGGTGCTTCATTGGCATATGATCGTAATGATTACCATGAAGAAGTTGCAGCTGATGGTATGTAATAAGATTAATTGATGTATGATTTTCCTTTATTATTTTTCTTCAGAGACTGAAATGTGAACTTCCAATGAGTTCTACAGAAATCAGAGAAATACCACATTTATTGTGATGTTTTGGAACGCATTGAAGAGCTCCCTCTAGTGGAATTCAAAGTGTAAAAATGAAAACCCTTTAAGATGAAGCACAAAAATGTATCAACAGAGTTTAGTTTAAATTTAACTTCTCAAGCTTGTAGTCAACATCTAGCTGACAGATTTTGAATATATGTACTAATTTCAGAGGACAATTTTCCCACTATACATGCCCACTATAGCTGGTTTTGAGAAAAAGTATTGCATTTGTTCAATACTGTAAAATAATTAATAATATAAAACAAAACACTAGACATACTCAGGGGGTCAGGATCTGTGGAAGGAAAAGGTGCCAGTCAATGTTTTGGGTCAAGATGCTGCATCAGAACAGATGAGGAAACAGAGGATTGGTAGGACAGAGCGTTACTAGAGTTGTGGGATAGATGCTTAGAAAGGTAGAATGAGATGGGAAGGGAATAATGGGCAGAAATTACCAGGTATCAGGGTGGGAAAGAACAAAGGGAGAAAAATACCTGGTGGACAAGTGAATATATGTGGGGGGGAAAAAAAAATAGATGTTGGTTAACTAGAATTTTAAAATTCAATGTTCATACTATTGAGTTGTAAGCTACCCAAGCAGAATAAGATGTTGTTCTTGCAATTTAACTTTGGCCTCTAATTAGCATTGGAGACCTTGGAAATGGGCAGCTTGGTGTGAGAAGGAAAAGAAAAGTTGAAATGATATGAAACCGGAAGCTTGAATTGGCCTTTGCAAGTGTTCCGCAAAATGGTTGCCCCACCACCTCTGCAACCAACATGTGATTCTCCACAATTTTTGCTGGCTTCCACCACCACTCACATCTTTGCCTTTTCTCCCACTTTCTGGAGGGACCACTCTCTTTAGGACTTCCTGGTCTATCATCCCTCTCACTCATTATCATCTGCTGAAAATTTCTCTCATGACCAAAGGAAGTGTTCCCTCATCTCCTCCCTGACCATCATTAAGGAACGTAAGCAGCTCTTCCAGGTGAGGCAGAGGTTCTCGTGCACCTCTTCTAATCTGGTTGATTACATTCAGTACTCCCAATATGTCCATTGACACGTTGGGAGTATTGAATCAAGGGTAGACCAAATGACTATTTCACGGTGCATCTGCACTTTGTCTACACTACCATCTCAAGCTGCTTGTTGCATATCATTTTAACTCTCCTTCTGTTTCCCAAACTATTCTGTTTATCCTTTGCCAATGTAAAAGGCAAAACGTATATTTGAAAAGCAATACTTCATGTTCCACTTATAACCCAATGGCATGAACATTGAATTTTCCAATTTGAGTTAAACCACTCCCTCTGTGTTCTCCATCCATGCACAGTTATCTACCTGTTTTTCTTATCCCTTTGTTCACCTTTGCCATTTCATCTTCCTACCTTGTTCCATCTGCCCATCATTCCATCCCTACCTGGTTCCACCTATCACCTATGAATCTTTATTCCACGCCTTCTTTGTGCTGCTGTGTACTGGCAATTTTTCTTTTTCTCCTTTGTCATGATGCAGGTGCTGTACTTGAGCATTTTGACCAATCCACTGATCATTCCAGTGTTCTGTTTTTGTTCCAGCTTCCAGCATCTGAAGTCACTCTTATCTACAATTAATTACAACATGTTGATTTTTATGGTATTATTAAAGGCATGCACAATAACCTTCAATATATTTGAACATTTATTTGGGAAATTACAACTCGTATTAGACTTACCTTGAATTTATTGTGAATTTTTATTCTTGAATAGTGGATAAGAATATTATTGTAGCCTGCAAGGAGAACATAATAACTGGAAGCTAGTGTAGAACTATGTGCATATTTTGGTGTGCAAAAGACATGCATACAATTGTACATTTCAGTGGTGAACACATAGTCATTAGCATTGTGTTATTGTTGCAAAGATGCATTTCTTCATATATTATGCAGCTCTTGCAAATTTATTATTAATCTTTTATAAAATAGTATGGCTGCTGTTTTAAAGTAGAAAGTGTATTAGTTCCATTATAGAACTTTAATTTAGTAATGTTCAGTGAAAGAACATGAAGCAAAGGAAAAGCTATCCAGAAGAATTAGAATATAAGAAACTATATTCTTCAATTAATGTTATTTGCTTTTTACAAAATCTGTTCGAATTCAGATGCTGGAAGCTGGAAAATAAATTATGACTCCCCAAAAGTAAATAGTTATAGAAAAGCCTTGTTATTTCTGTGTGGGATAGTAGTGCAGTTGTGTGCATTTTACTTCAAGACAGTAGTTTTGTTTGGGTTGAAATTCAAGGACATTCTTGTAATGTCCAAGAGTTAGGTACAAATTAATTTCATTTATTTTCTCTTTCTTGCATTGCCTTTGAGGAACATGCTACAATTCTATTAATTTCAGATATTTTTCAGCATTGTATAATGACCAGTGTTTTTCAAAATACTTGAAATTCTATCTAGAATTGTGCATAATGACATATAATGAATAATTTAACTGAAATTTCCAGAATATGCAGCATAATTAAACTTAAATCAAAACTAAACACCTTTACAATTCATAGCAAGTGAATTTAAGCATGGTCTTAATTTTTGGATTCAGATTTATTGTTAGAGTATATACATGACATCAACCCTGAAATTCTTTTTCTGGCGGGCAAGGCAGAATTACCACTAATTGAGTGTGCAAAAAAAAAAGACTCAACATACACATGTAAACAAATAAAGAAATGTAAACAAACCGCAGGAGATAAAAATAAATAACGTGCAAAAATAAGAGTCCTTAAACAAGTCCTTGATTGAGTTTGTTTCTGAGGAGTCTTAATGGTGGAGGGGTAGCAACTATTCATGAAGCTGGTGGTGTTAGTCTTGTGACGCCAATTACCTTTTTCCTGATGGTAGCAATGAGAACAGAACATGTGCTGGTGGTGTGGATCCTTGATGATTGCTGTTGCTCTCTGACAGCAGTGTTCCCTGTAGATGTTCTCAATGGTGGGGAGGGTTCTGGGCTGTGTCCCTTTTGGCAGGACTTTGTGCTCGAGGGCATTAGTGTCCCCGTACCAGACCATGATGCTGCCAACCAGCACACTTTCCACTGTAGAATTTTGGCAGGTTTTCTGTTGTCATGCCAAACCTCCACAAACTCCTGAGGAAGAAGAGGCACTGTCGTGTTTTCTTCACGATGCCATTTGTGTGTTGGGTCCGGGAAAGATCCTCTGAAATAGTGACTCATAAGAAAAATTTGCTCACTCTCTCCACCTTTGATTTCCCCCAATGATCACTTGATCACATCTCTGGTTTTCCTTTCTTGAAGTCAACAAATAGCTTCTTGATTTTTGGTGACATTGAGTCCGAGGTTGTTGTTGGTGCACCATTCAGCTGTTTTCAATCTCTTTGGATGTAGAAATAGTATCTGCAATTTTATATATGACATTTTTCATGAAGTAGACATTGTACTTATTAGAAGTTGAAGTATATTTCTAACTGGAGTGAAGTGTGTTTATAAATAATCTATTAATTCATTTTGTTAAAATATGCTACTGAATTGTATATAATAGAATGGCAGTATTTTGCAACCTTTCCATCCCATTTGATTAATTTCATATGACCAACCTGTTGTTTTTAAATGTACCTTTCCGATATGTATAAACTGTTCATCAATTTTAGGTTTACAAAATGCAATATTAAACTTCTGTACTAAAGAGTGAGAGTTTAACAAAAACTGTCAGTAAGCATGGAATTGGTGGCTAACAAATACAGTACAGCTCCAATTATCTGAAATTGGATTCCCCGAAATCCTCAGTTTTCTGAAATTTTTTTGGAGCTCAACTGATCGGGGAACCCAGGCTCACGTTGGCGGCAGCAGCGGACCCTGAGCTCCTGGTGGGAGCGGGGCCTTGGTGGGGAGGTGTTGGTGATTGGCGGTGGTCAGCATTTTTTTTGGGTGAGAATTAAGCATTATTTTAATGCTTAAAAAGCCTTCCCTTGTTTGTTGTTGTTTAAACACTTTTACAATGATTTGCTGTTGCTACTGAGCTGGTTTTTTTTTTAAAAAAACCACCAGTTCTCCAAAAAAAAGTTTATCCGAAATGAGCCTGGAGCCTAACCATTTTTGGATAATTGGAGTTGTATTGTACCATACAATCATTTGTACACTTACCTTGATTTTACATTGAACATTTCCAACAACAGGTTCATGCCAGAAGTAAACTTCTGTAAAATCCTTACTCAGACTACATTAAAGCAACATGTTAGCAGAAAATTGGACATGAACTGAGTCTTCATCTGTTTATTGTTGTTTATTTGTACACTAACCATACATTGTTTGAAAAGTCATCAGTAACATGCTATTTATCATGTAAGGAATGTAAAAATAATTTGGTCTATATTATGAAATGTTCAATTACAAAAAGTAAAAGCACTATTGAATCTATGCCAATGAGAGTGGAGCACTTTAGGATTAAATTCCAACATTCCCCAATTTTATACTTGATTGGCTTTTGTATATCAACATTGGAAAAGCAAATGAAGTATACATTTGCCATTTCTATACTTGTTGGTTGAGAAGGATTAAAACTGTGACTTGGTGATTATGCAGGTAATTTCAGTCATTTGATTTTTTAATTTGAGAGCTGAGGAGAAAGGGATGCTTATTTTACTACCTTCAGGATGTTTTTTTTTAATACAAATATACAGTGCATTCTAAGCTTTTTTTTCACTGAAATGCCATTAACATGATTACGTGAATTAATTTACAGTATAAATTGTTTTTAGTGCAGACTATTTTGATATAAAGTGTGCCTGGTCTTCTGTAAATGTGCCCACATTTGTCGATCATTAAAGTTCATGGTTATTTTTTTCGATTGCAATGCTTGTGGACTGACATTTTCAAAAGGGAGGATTGAAATTCATAGTTGTTCCATGGCTATAAATACACACTAAAAGAAACTATGACCACAAGTTTTTAAATTTCCTGGGAATGGTGCCATAGATAGGAAGATTAGGAATATTACCCTCTTGTTCAAATAGGAAAGGACACCTGATCAGCGCAGCCATCATGGAAGTGTTAAAGGAGATTCTTGTCATAAGAGTTCCTGAACGCAGTATAAGGAGAGGGCTCTTGAAATTATTGCTGTCGACTTTCAAAATCATTTAATAAATACTTGTCAAACTTTTTTTCAGAAAATTTGGTATATGGCCTGAAAGGGAAAGTGATAATTCAGGAGAAGGGAAAGAAGCCAGAGAGAAGTAGTGCCTGGGTATTTTTCTGACAGGAAGGAATGTTAGGGGACTGGTTGAATGTCTAAATATGGAGTAGCTCTTACTTCAAAAGTTGCTAATGATGCTAAGATGAGCTTTACAAGCAGGAAGAAGGAAGTGGTAAAGCAGGAAGTAGGAAGCAGGAATTAGGAAGCAGGAATTAGGAAGTGGTAAAGAGGGATCAATAAATTAAGTAAATTGCAAAGTAACTGAGCATTTTTGATATCGGGAAAATGTGAAGTAATTCATTTTGGACCTGAAAGCATAGTTTAGAATAATTACAAGATGATGTGGGATGGGTGGCGTAGCAGTTAGTACAATGTCCTTAAAGCGCCAGCGATCGGTGTTCGAATCCTGCGCTATCTGTAAAGAGTTTGTACGTTCTCCCTGGGTCTGCGTGGATTTTCCCTGGGGGCTCTGGTTTCCTCCCACTGTTTGAAACATGTAGGTTAATTGGGCCAAAATAGTTTGTATGACTAAATTTTTAAAAAATTATACAAGAGAACAATGTCAAATAGGCTTACAGAATTTATCTCCGATTTAAACATGTTTCAATATCACACGACCATTTAAAACCCTGATTAGACAACAGTTTGAGCAGTTTTGGGCACTGCAGTTTGAGAAGTTGATACCTGTTTTGGAGGTCGTCCAACAAAGATATACTAGAATATTAACAGGACTTAAGTTGCAGGAGATGGTAACAAAACTCAATTCTACCTACTAGAAATCGGATATGAAAGGGTGCTTTGATCAAAATGTTAGGTAGACAATCACCTGATCACCTGTTGGGGAATCTAAGAACTGGTGAAATGATAAATTTTAGAGCTAATACTTATGAGCATTAATTTTCACCATCCGTTGTTGAAAATTTTAAACCCAAATTTGAAATTTTTCTGTTAAGCAAATGTGTAGGGAAAGATGGTGGAAAAAGCAGGTACATGGTGTTGTAAGACCGGCTTTGGATATAAATGTTCTTGGGTGCAATTCAGTGTGAATTTGCAAGGTTATGTACTTTGTATAAATATTCCCACATTTATGCAAAAAAGAGATGCAAATGAATGATCTTGAGAATGAATATGATGGACACTTATTATGTGCAATATTGTACCATGTTAAAATAAATTAATGTAGCATGAAACAGGCCCTTCAGCCTAAATTTTCCATGGTGACCAAGGAAAACATTCTGGGCCAGTATTTCCCATTTATCTGTATTTGATCCATACGCAGTGCCCTTCTTAATGTTTAGGACAGAGGCACACTTTTTCCTTTATTTGCCCCTGAGCTCCACATTTAAAAATTTTTAATCAAACAATTTGCATGTGATTAAAGTGCATATTCCAAATTTTATTCATAGTTATTTGTATACATTTTGATTTGACCATGTAGAAATTGCAGCACTTTTTATACATAATCCCCTCATTTCAGGGCACCATAATATTTGGGTCATAGCAATGGTATGTATACTAAAGTAGTCATGTTTAGTATTTTGTTGCATATTCCTTGTATGCAATGACTGATTGAAGTCTGTGGTTCAAAGACGACATCAAGTATTGAATATCTTCTCTAGTGATGCTCTTCCACGCCTCAACTGCAGCATCTTCAGCTGCTGCTTGTTTTGGGGGCTTGTCCATTTGCATTTTCTCTTCAGCATATGGATGGCATGCTTGGTTAGATTTTGATCAGGTTACTCTCTTAGCAATTCAAAAATTTTCCACTTTTTAGCTTTAAGGTTCATTTTTTTGCTTTAGTAATGTGCTTGGGATCATTGTCTTGCTGTCGGATGAAGAACCATCCAAAGTGTTTGGAAGCACATGCTTGAATTTGAGCAGATAAGATGTTACTGTACACCTCAGAATTCATTTTGTACTGCCATTAGCAGTTATAATATCAATGAAGATAAGTGTGCCAAAACCTGTGGCACCCACATATGCCCAGGCCATAAACACCTCCACCACCATTTTTCACAGATGAGTTGGTATACATTAGTTCTTGGGCAGTTCCTTTATGCCTCCACTATTTGCTCTTGCCATCACTCTGATACAGGCTAATCTTGATCTCATCTATCCACAAGACCATTTTTCAGAATCCTTCAGGCTCTTAAATACTTCTTGCCAAACTGTAATCTGGCCATCCTGTTTCTGTGGCTGTCTTATGGTTTGCATCATTTAGAGTAGCCTTTAAGTTTCTGTCTTCTACTGACAGTAGTGATTGACACAGCCACATCTGCCTCCTGTAGAGTCCTTCTAATCTATTGGGCAGGTGTTTGTGGATTTCATTTCTTCATTATGCTGAGAATTCTTTTGTCTAACCAATCTTGTAGAGTTTTTTTGAGGAGGTTACCAAGAAAGTTGGTGAAGGAAAGGCTGTGAAAGGTGTCTACATGGACTTTAGTAAGACCTTTAATGAGGTGGGAAATGGTAGGTTGGTCAGCAAGGTTCAGAAGTGTGATGTTTTGCATTTTGGAAGGACAAACCAAGAAATGGTAGGGCACGGAGGAGTATGGAAGAATAGAGGGATCAGGGTGTACAGATGTATAATTCCCTGAAAGTGGTGTCAGAGATAGATAAGGTTGTAAAGAGAGTTTTTGGCATATTGGCTTAGATAAATCAAATTATTGAGTATAGGAGTTGGAATGTTATGGTAAACTTGAATAAGACATTGATGAGATCAAATTTGGAGTATTGTGCAGTTTGATCACTTAACTGCAGGAAAGATATCAATAAAATTGGAAAAAGTATAGAGAAGATTTACTAGGATGTTGCCTGTACTTCAGGGATTGAGTTACAGGGAAAGATTAAACGGGTTAGGACTTTATTCCCTGGAGCATAGAAGAATGAGGGGAGATTTGAGAGAGGTAATTAAAATTATGAGGGGGATAAAAACCAGAGGACATGGGTTAAGGGTGAAAGGGGAAAAGTTTGGGGGGAACTTCTTCACACACAGAGTAGTGGGAGTGTGGCATGAACTGCCAACTAAATTCATGGATGTAGACTTTGGACCGGTACATGGATGGGAGAGGTATGAAAGGCCATTGACTGGGTGCTGAAAAAATAGTTCGGGACAGACTCACAGGGCCATAGGACTTCTGTGCTGCAATGTTCTATGGTTCTAACTGGTCCTTTTTTTCTAACTTTTCTGTATTTTTGTTCCTATGTTTTTTTCTTTCCTTTCTCTTGATTTTAGGGATTATTATTTGGGGAGAGGGGGTTGGTGGGGGTTTATAGGGTATAATTTGTAGCATGTATAATTGATTTAAATATATGATTGTTATTTTCTGTATTTGGATACTAATGCATGTACGAAAATTTAAATATTCAAAAAGGCGAGAGATTTGTATAGATATACAAATATAAGTAGGTATCTGCAGTACCCTCCTTTTATTCAAGGTTATTTGTATATATTATAGTTTAACCATGTAGAAATGACAGCACTTTTTATACATATTTCCTCCATTTCAGGGCGCCATATTATTTGGGACATTTAGTTTCATGTTTAATTGCTTCCTTGGTACAGGTATAAGAGAGCTCAGCTTGTTTCTAAGCTTTTGATCACCTTTGAAGTTTGTAGATGCTATTTTTCAATGAAAACAGGATCAAACTTTAACTTATTACTATTAAGTGCACGTGTATGTAATGTGTGTGTAAGTTCAGAAAAGTTATTTGATTCACAGTCCAATCTCACTCCTCACTCCTCCAAGTTCATTGGCATCAGGCAATTCTTATACTGTGCACAGAATTTAACATTTCTGAATCTCACCAGGGTTTGGCACTTGAACGGTAAATGGTTACCCCTCCCCCATTCTCACCCCCTCCCCCTCTCTCACCCCCTCCCCCTCTCTCACCCCCTCCCCTCTCTCACCCTCTCCCCTCTCTCACCCCCTCCCCCTCTCTCACCCCCTCCCCTCTCACCCCCTCCCCCTCTCTCACCCCTCCCCCTCTCTCACCCCTCCCCCCTCCACCCCCTCCCCCTCTCTCACCCCTCCCCCTCCCCCTCTCACACCCCATCCCCCTCTCTCACCCCCTCCCCCTCTCTCACCCCCTCCCCTCTCAACCCCTCCCCTCTCAACCCCTCCCCCTCTCACCCCCCTCCCCCTCTCACCCCCTCCCCCTCACCCCCCCCCTCTCACCCCTCCCCCTCTCACCCTCTCCCCCTCTCACCCCCTCCCCTCTCACCCCCTCCCCCTCTCACCCCCTCCCCCTCTCACCCCCTCCCCCTCTCACCCCCCTCCCCCTCTCACCCCCTCCCCCTCTCACCCCCTCCCCCTCTCCACCCCCTCCCCCTCTCACCCCCTCCACCCCCTCCCCCTCTCACCCCCTCCCCCTCTCACCCCCTCCTCCTCTCACCCCCTCTCACCCCCTCTCACCCCCTCTCACACCCTCTCACACCCTCTCACCCCCCTTCACCCCCTCTCACCCCCTCTCACCCCCTTCCTCTCTCACCCCCTTCCTCTCTCACCCCCTTCCTCTCTCACCCCCTTCCTCTCTCACCCCCTTCCTTTCTCTCACCCACTCACTCTCACCCACTCACTCTCACCCCTCTCTCTCACCCCTCCCCTCTCTCTCACCCCTCCCCTCTCTCTCACCCCTCCCCCTCTCTCACCCCTCCCCTCTCTCTCACCCCTCCCCCTCTCTCACACCCTCCCCCTCTCTCACACCCTCCCCTCTCTCACACCCCTCCCCCTCTCTCACCCCCTCCCCTCTCTCACCCCCTCCCCCTCTCTCACCCCCTCTCACCCCTCTCACCCCCTCTCACCCCTCTCACCCCCTCTCACCCCCTCTCACCCCCTCTCACCCCCTCTCACCCCTCTCACCCCCTCTCACCCCCTCTCACCCCCTCTCACCCCCCCTCTCACCCCCTTCCTCTCTCACCCCCCTTCCTCTCTCACCCCCTTCCTCTCTCACCCCCTCTCTCTCACCCCCTCTCTCTCACCCCTCCCCTCTCTCACCCCTCCCCCTCTCTCACCCCACCCCCTCTCTCTCACCCCCTCTCTCTCACCCCTCCCCTCTCACTCACCCCTCCCCCTCTCTCACCCCTCCCCTCTCTCTCACCCCTCCCTCTCTCTCACACCCCTCCCTCTCTCTCTCCCCCCTCCCCCTCCCCCCCTCCCCTCTCTCTCTCTCTCTCTCTCTCTTCTCTCTCTCTCTCTTCTCCCCCTCTCAGAACAGCAAACTCCACTCAGACTGCAGCAATGGACCCAATCTTTGCAGTTCGTTCATCTGTTGCTTTCCAAAACAATAATCCATTTCTCCACATCATGTCCAATTAACACCTATTGTTAAGCCCTTATAAGCATTCTTCAAAGTGTTTGCAAAGGCACTCAGATCCTGAACTGTCTGGCTTGAGCAGGGCTCTGTCATTTTAAATGAGATCCATATTGAAGTGTTTGTATCTTTTTGTGACCTACACTAAAAAAAAACCTCCCACTATATAGCTCCTTTAAAACATATCTATATACAATATATAAAATAGTATATAATCTGTCACAGTATTACTATCATAATTCCTGCCAAGATTTTTCCACAATATTTATATTCAAATCCATTTCTAATCTCTGTCTAAACCTACGTGTTCCCTGCTTCAAAGTTACTTTTTACAACAATATATACATAGCAAATGTAAATTTCTTATTAAATCTATTACAAATCAAAGTTTCTATTTCACTTCCTTCAGGCAAAATCATTATTGGACCCAATTTATCTTGTAAATATGTTTTTAATTGATAATAACAAAATATTGTATTATTCTGTATCCCTTATTTATTTTTTAATTGATCAAATGACATTACATTTCATCCTTCAAAATAATCTTCTATATTTCTAATTCCTTTAGAGAACCAAGAATTAAAAAGTCTATTATTCATAGTAATTGGTATAAGTCTATTTTGAATCAAAGGCATTTTAATTAACTTATTTTATTGTTTACTTTATTCCATATATTAATCAAGAGCTGCAACAATGGTGTATTCCTATCCTCAGATATTAATCTCTTCCATCTCAGCAATCTCCAAACAGGTGCTATCAATATCGACTACTTCAATTTACAATAAACCCATCCCACAGTCTCTCTCTTTCTCTACCCCTCTGTCTCCTTATTTTGTAATTTTGGAATCAAGCCCCTCAACCCCCCTTCTCATCCTCTCCCCCCCCCATTTTCCCTTCCTTCTATTTGAGCTCTCTTGGCCTTCTCAATTCTCCCATATCACTTTTCACCTTCCTTACCACCTGTATCAACTTATTACCACTTACCTATTGGCCTGTGTTCCTCCTCCTTCTCTCCTTTTCCCCCCCATCCCATCTTTTTATTGAGGAGTCTGTCTGGTTTGTAGCACCCCTGAAGAAGGGCTCTGGTCTGAAACAGATGGCCTTTTACTTTGAATGGATGCTGTTTGCAACCACATTTAACTGAAATGTTTTTTTTAAAGTAAGCCATGTACATGAGCATAGCAATACTATTTTTTCCACCAAAAGAGGCACATGCTTGGAAATGGCATGTGTTGTGCAATGTGAATATACTGAGGAAAAGTATATGCCTGGGCATCTGCACTACTTTTAGGTTTCATGCAGCAATAGGATGTTCCATTAAACTGCTTGTAAGTGTAAAGGTGCTGTGTATGCATTGTAAGTGTGGGCAGCTGGGTAAGAAGTTGAAAAGCAGGACCTCAAGAGTAGTTATCTCTGGATGACTACTGTATTATGTGTGAATGAGCTCAGGAGTAGGAAGATGAATTTGTGGCTGAGGAGCTGGTGCAAGGTACAGATATTCAGGATTTTGGAACTTTCGAATCTCTTCTGTGGATGAGTAGACCTGTTTAAATGGATGGGCTTCACTTGAACACGAGAGGGACACATCCGGAAGGCAGATTCACTGGGGCTACATCGAGGGTTTAAGCTAAACTGGTTGTGGGGGGGGGGGGTGAGGGTAAGGCTGGTGGGAACCTATGCAGGACAGAGGCAGGTGAGATGTTAGAACAGTGGTTTAACCTTTAACTTTCCACTCACACACCACTTTAAGTAATCCCTATGCCATAAGTGCTCTGATTAGTAAGGGATTACTTAAGGTGGTATGTGAGTGGGAAAGGAAGATTGAGAATCACTGCTCTAGGCCCAATCATTACTGAAATATTTTGCTTGAGAAAAATTGTCATTAGCCCATTTCCTTTGGAGTTATGAAACTGTGCACATAACGAGTCAATTAGGGATGATTAAAAGTGGTTTTTAAACTTTTTCTTTCCACCCACATACCACCTTAAGCAATCTCTTGCTAATCACAGAGCACCTATGGCATAGGGAACACTTAAAGTGGTATATAAGTCAAAAGAAAAAGGTTGAGAACCACTGGGTTAGAAGTTCTGGTGATGAGAGAATGTTTAGTTGGTAGGAGCACTTCACCCTTAAACATATCACTAATTGGGTTTGTTATTTTGGAGTCTGATGGTGGAGAGGTAGTAACTGTTCATGAACCTGGTTCTACGAGTCTTATGGCATCCATACCTCTTTCCTGATGTCAGCAGCGAGAACAGAGAACGTCCTGGGTGGTGTGGATCATTGATGATTACTGCTCTTCTCTGATGGCAGTGTTCCATGAAGATTTTCTCAATGATGGCTGAGTTTTGCCTGTGATATATTAAGCTGTGTCCACGCCTTTTGCAGGACTTTTTGCTCAGAGGTATTAGTGACTTCATACCAGGCCATGATGCAGCTGGTTACCACTCACTCTTTCCACTGCACACCTTTGAAAGCTTGCCAAGGTGTGCAATGTCATACCAAACCTCTGCAAACTCCCAAGGAAGTAGAAGTGCTTTCCTCACAATGACATACGTTCTCCAAGATGGTGACTCCCAAGAATTTAAATTTGCTCACCTTATCCACCTGATTTTCTCTCTCTTCCCCCTCTTTTGATTTTTTTTCTCTATCTCTTCCCCCCCCCTGCCCCAAATGATCACTGGATCATACACTTCTGCTTTTTTCCCCTCCTAAAGTCCACAATCAACTCCTTGGTTTTGGTGACAGTGAGTGTCATGTTATTGTTAGTACACGCTTCAGCTAAGTTTTCAAACTCCCTCCTATATACTGACTCATCATCCCTTTTGATGCAACCCACGACTATTAGCAAATTTGTAGATGGTGTTGTCATAGTGAGCCACACAGTTATAGGTATTGAGAGTCAAGCAGGGGCTGTGAGTTCCCTGCTAGTGGTGCATGGGGTGACACGCTTTTATAGTTGCTCCTATCCTTTTTAGCTCCCATGCCTTACTTTCTCAAACTATTTTTTCCTTAAACTACTTTTTCCTAAACTAATTCTTTGTTTTAGTTCTTCTTTCCCAGTTTATTTTACATTTTTATAATATGACATCCACTAGTGGAGCTAAAGCTGGGAAAAAGGAAGATGAAGCCTGTGCAGAAAATTTTGCCTCCATGATGAAATGCATCAAGGACTTAAGTAAAGATGTTAAAGAGTTTAAAAAGGACTCAAAAGATACGAAAACCTCTCTTGCTCAAGTTGCTGGAAATTTGTGCGAATTACGAGATTTCATCAAGGAACATGACTCCAAAATTAAGGAAATGGAAAAAAAAACACGAAGTTCATGATTCTGTGCTGCATGATGTACAATGTGATAATCTGGAATGTAAAAAAAAATCTAAATGTTTATTATTTAAGAAGATCTCAGACTTGGAAGCAAAAAGCAGAAGAAACTGTTTGAGAATCGTTAGCTTGGATGAGGAACCGAATCAGGCCAACTTCCCGAATTCTTTGCTGAGTTTCTCTGCGAACTTTTTAGATAAGATCCGTTGCTAACTCTCCCTTTAGTCAACAGAGTGCACTGATCATTCATCTCTAAACCTGTTCCTGGTATGAAGCCTCGATTGATTATTCTCTGCCTGCACCGTTTCCATGTCAAAGATCAACTTCTAAGCGTCTTGATGCAGAAGGTCTTTAAAATATCATAAACAGAGCATGAGGATCATGAACGACTACCTGCCTGAAGACATGAAAGAGCAATCTACAAATAAAGAAGTCATGTATCAGCTCTGTAATGCTGGCTTAAAACCATTGTTGCACTTCACAGCTAGATTGAGAATCACTACCAGACAATACCAAGAAGTGGTTACCTTCTCCTAAAGCTGCAGCTGATCTTCTGAAAGATAATCCAGTTTCAGTGGATGAGTAAAATGTGTACTTTTTTCTTTTTTCGTCTCTTTTTGAGTACTGGGATTTTAATTTTTTTGCTTACTTTGAGATGAATTTAAATCAATGCTTTATAAGACGTATGTGTTTTAATTCCTTAGGGAATTTTCTTTCTTTTTGTATAAAGTACATATGTCCTTTTTGGTTTCCCCTTTTTTAACTATTTATACTTGTTATAAAGAAAGAGAAGTTTACCTCTCATTCATCTTTTTCGTTATGTAGGAACTAATGTTTTTGGTTAATAATTACCGAATCCATGTGAATATTAATATTTTCTTTAAGTAGGTACAACAGTTTTGCTGCTGTGAGAGCATTCTTATCTTTTATGTACAATTCTGGTATAACTGCCAGCAGCGCGTTTTGTGGGATTTTTTTTGACTGTGAGCTGCTGCCATGAGCAGTGGGGATTCATGGGGTGGGGGATGGGGTTTGTTAGTATGGGATTTTTTTGAGAGGCTATATTAGTGATTTATTATTGGGCATGCCGTCATTTTTTATTTCTTAGATGGCCAAAGGTATTAAGGTCTTGTTGTGGAATATTGCAGGGTTGAACCATCCAGTTAAACACCAAAAGGTTTTTCCTCATATTAGAAAGTTTCAACCTGAAATTATTCCCTTACAAGGAACACATGTTTGTCTACCTGATAACTTGTGATTTTTGAATTTTTGCAAAAGACACCAATTCCATGTAGTCTTGATCGATTAAACTGCATCATTTATTAAACATGACAGTAATGGTAGATTTCTTGTATTGTCCGTTAAACTTTATAATAAACTTTGTCTTTGTTTACATTTATGGAGTTCATGCTGATGACCCGAAATATTTTTGAATGCCTCTTTTCTCTTTTATTGGATTTGAAGATGTACTCTTTGATAGTAGGTGGCAACTTAAATTGTTGGCTTGACCCAGCACTTGACTGCTCATCTCAGAAAATTACTAATTTAAACAAGTCAGCTATACTTAAAAAAAATTCTTTTATGTTACAATCTGCGATTATTGACGTATGGAGATTTCTTCATCCTGATGATAAAAAATTCTCTTTTTCCCTCTAAGGTCCACAATAAATATTCACATATTGATTACTTTCTTGTGCACCAACAATTACTATCCTCTGTTGATTTTTGTTCTTTCGAAAGAATGCTGATTTATGACCATTCTCCAATGATTTTTGTCTACCAATATCCCGGATTTACCTAGAACTACCAAACATTAAAACTCCTTCCTGGAAATTTCTGATTTAGTAATTTGGGATGCTTTTAAAGAAAATAATTTCATTTATGACTAATGTTAAAGAAGGCTAATTCTGAGAGAGATGATTTGACCAATCAGCTGAAGCATTATGACCAACAATATGCTTCAACTCCAAAACCCAAGCTTTTTAAAGAGAAGGGTCTAATTAAAACTAAACATGACTGGCTTCTTATTTGCCCTATACAGACACAACTTTTAAAGAGTAAATCTAAGTATATGGAGAAAATGCAGGAAAATTTTTATTTAGCCAAATTAAACATTATACAGTTAAATGGCTTATTACTGAGATTCATAGAGACATTGGTAAGATTCTTAATGATCATGTTCAAATAAATGACACTTTCTCTCAGTTTCTCTCTGTTGTACAGCTCTGATTCAATCAAAAACTGAAATTTGAATCAGCAATTCCTGAATTGTTTGACTATTCCTACAGTTTCTTCAGAGAATAAATTAAACCTGGAACAGCCTATCTCTGAGCAGGAGATTGCAGCAGCCATTAACTCTTTGCAGCCCGGTAAAGTCCCTGGTCCTGATGGCTTCCCAGCAGAGATTTATAAATCACTTTCTCATTTACTGATACCCCATATGGATTCTGTTTCAATCTTTAGTTAGAGGGGATTATCCAGAAACTTTTTATGAAGCCTCAATTTCTCTCTTTTGCTTAAAAAATAAGGATCTATTAGACTGTTCCTCCTACCAATCAATTTCCCTTTTAAACATTAACTCTATGATATTGCGTATGATTTTAGCTCGTATGTTAGAATAGAGAGTATGTTAGAAACCTCTAGTCATTTCTGAGGCTCAAACTGGGTTTATTAAGGGACATTATTTACAATTTCATATCTGTCATTTGTTAGATATTCTTTTTTCTCCCACAGTTTTGTCCTCTGAATGTATTCTTTCCTTAGACACTGAAAAAAATCTTTGATAGAACAGAATGGGAATACTTATTCAATGTGTTAGAGAAATTTAATTTTGGCCCCCAATATATAAATTGGATTGAACTGATATATTTTTCTCCTACAGCTTCAATCTTTACTAACTTAATTAAATACAAACATTTTAAGTGGTATCGTGGTACCAGACAGGGATGTCCTTTAAACCCATTATTATTTAACTTGGCTTTAGAACCTCTAGCAGTGGCTCATTGTCAGTTGGCTGATATTTCAGGAATCACAAGAGCAGGAAATGTTCATAAGATGTCTCTTTATGCAGATGATCTTTTATTGTATATATCGAATCCTGACTGATCAATTTATCACTTATTTATCAATTTGAGC
Source organism: Narcine bancroftii (assembly GCF_036971445.1). NCBI lineage: Eukaryota > Metazoa > Chordata > Chondrichthyes > Torpediniformes > Narcinidae > Narcine > Narcine bancroftii. Next base: position 422,036,568 of record NC_091469.1, read on the forward strand.
AATTTTCAGGATATAAATTGAATTTGCAGAAGAGTGAGCTGTTCATATTTAAAATTTTTTAAATTTATTTTTCACACTATGAACCATACAGACCAAAATACACACATACGTAGTGTCATTTTCTCCCCTTTTCCCCCTCCCTTCCCTCCCTCCTTTACCCCCCCTCCTCACCCACTCAATGTTCAACATATATGATAAATTAAACCCATTAAACAATGTCATCACTCAATGAAAATAAACAAGAAATTTGTGTCCTCTACTTTTACATACTGGGTCAGTTCATTTCGTCTTCTTCTCCTGTCATTTTAGGTGGTGGAGGTCCGCAGTAAGACTTCTCTGTTGTGTTCCATGTACGGTTCCCAAATTTGTACGAATACTGTGATGTTATTTCTTAATTATATGTAATTTTTTCCAATGGAATACATTTATTCATTTCTATATACCATTGCTGTATTCTCAGGCTATCTTCTAATTTCCAGGTTGACATAATACATTTTTTTGCTACAGCTAAGGCTATCATAATAAATCTTTTTTGTGCTCCATCCAAATCGAGTACAAGTTCTTTACTTATATTACTTACAAGAAAGATCTCTGGATTTTTTGGAATGTTGCTTTTTGTGATTTTATTTAATACCTGGTTTAGATCTTCCCAAAACTTTTCCACTTTTTCACATGCCCAAATTGCATGTACTGTTGTTCCTGTTTCCTTCTTACAGCGAAAAAATCTGTCTGATATTGTTGGGTCCCATTTATTTAACTTTTGGGGTGTGGTGTATAGCCTGTGTAACCAATTATATTGTATCATGCATAACCTCGTGTTTATTGTATTTCTCATAGTTCCGGAGCATAGCGAATGAAGGACAAATATGGTATAACTCACAGTACAATGTTTGCATAGCACCAACTGAAAACCTACTTGAAGGACAAATTGGGAAGCAGGCTGAGATTACCAGAAGGAAGCAATTTTGAACATGTGATTACAGACACAATGATAATTAAAAGATTTATAACAAACATGTACATCAAACTGCAAGAGAAAGAGAACGAGAAAACAAGCTGTAAACCCAAACAAAAATGGGAACAAGATCTAAACATAAAGATAAAGAATGAAACATGGGAAAAGATGTTCATTTTGAGGTCTTCTGCTCTTTAGATTCCTCTATTCCTTTTAAAGTAGCTAAAAATCAGTTCAACTATCTTTTTTTTACTATTATCAAGAAATTCAATAGTTTATTTAAAGAAAACTTTCTTACTTTAATGAGTCATGTCAACAAGTCCTTGACTCATTAAGTGGTCCCCTCTTTCAGTGATGTTAATTAGACATGTCAATTTTATAAAGATGAATATCCTTCCTAAATTTTTGTTTTTGCAAGCTGTTCCTGATTTTGTTCCTAAATCCTTTTTTGTTTCATTGGATTCTATCATACCTTCTTTTATATGGAATAATAAGTGACCCTGACTTAAAGATTTTCCTTCAAAATATTAAAAATGGGGGCTTGGCATTACCTAACTTTATGTTTTATTATTGGGCAGCTAATATTAGCTATATTTTTTTTTGGATTCATCATAAGGAAAATTTAGGTGCTTCAAGATGGATTGATTTAAAAATTAAATCCACCAAGAAGTATTCTCTTCTTTCAATACTTGGAGCACCTTTACCTTTTTTGGCCTGCAAATTAACTGATAATTTGGTTGTTCGACATACACTGAAAATCTGGTTTCAATTTAGGAAACATTTTGGGTAGCATGGATTCTTATTAATTAGTCCTATTTTAGTTAATTCCTTTTTAAGCTTTAATTCAAATATTGGTTCCATCAGTGGTCAAATTTAGGTATCCAATCCCTTTTTAGATATTTTTACCAACCAAAATTTGCCTCTTTTGAACAATTATCTACTAAATTTAACATAGTTAGACATTACTTTTTTTCATTATTTACAGGTTAGGAGCTTTTTGAATTCTTTAGTTTTGAAACTCCCTGAAGACCTGGAACCTAATATGCTAGAGGTGATTTATAATTTCAAACCAAATTATAAAGGAGTGGTATCTGGCCTTTATGAATTACTTCTAAAATCTAAGGTCAGTTCCTTGGACAGAATTTAGAAAAACTATGGGAACAGGATTTTCAACAGTTATTTTCTGAAACTACATGGAATTCTATTTTGAAGCGAGTCCATTCATCCTCTTTGTGCTGGACACCTTATTACAATTTAAGATAGAACACCGAGCCCACTAATCCAAAGTCCAATTGGCTAAATTTTATTCTACTCTCCTAAATGTGAAAAATGTATAACTGCATCACATGTTCTGGCTATGTCCCTCTCTTTCCAATTTTTGGGAAGGAATATTTTGAACCTGGTCTTTAATTCTTAACATTACTTTGATTCCATATCTGTTTCTTACTCTCTTTGGAATAAATGGGCCAACAGATTTTATATTGACAGCTTCACAATTCCATTTAGTTACCCTCTCCTCCCTTATCATTAGAAGGGTTATATTAATGAGATGGAAATATGCTGTCCCACCCACTTATACTCAGTGGTTGTCTGATAAGATGGCATGTTGACTTTGGAAAAAAATTAGATGTCCCACTACTGAAATGAATCTGAACTTTGTTTCTTTATCAGGTTCCTTTCTTAATTATTTTCAAAATTTGTAAAATTAATTAGTTTCTGCTTTTTGACCCCATTGTTTACCTTTTTATTACTATGCAGGATTTGTTAATGTTTTATTTTGTTGTACCTATGTAACATTTATTTGATGAAACTAATACAAAATATTGAAAAAGTAAACAAAAGAAGAGCAAGGTCTAAGTACGCAGCCCCGTGGTGCTCCAGTACTGATCGAGACTGCGGAGATTTTCTTACAAATCCTCACTGATTGGGGTCTGGAGGTGAGAAAATTCAGGTTCCAATTACACAATAAGGTACTGTGGCCCAGGGTTGGAGTCTGCTGATCAGTTTTGAGAGGATGATGTTACTGAATGACAAACTGTAGTCAATAAAGTACATCCTGATGAATGCCTTTTCTGCCCAGGTGTTCCAGGATCTTTTGTACAGCCAGTGAGATGGTATCTGCCATAGACCTCTTGCTGCAGTAGGCAAAATGGAATGAATCCATGTGACTGCTCAGACAGAAGCTAATATGCTTCTACACCAGCCTCTCAAAACACCTGATCATTGTGGATGTGAGACCCAGTAGCTATTTAGGCAGGTCATCACTCTCTTCCTGGACACTGGTATGATTTTAGGCCTATTTGAAATGGGTAGGTATCATGCCCTGTTGGAGTGAGATGTTAAAGTGTGACTACATTGGCAAGTTGGTCAGCACTGTTTTTCAGTACTTGGCTGGGTACTTTATTTGGGGACTCTGCGTTCCTTGGATTCACTCTCCTGAAGACTCTCATGTCATCCTTGGATACTGATTACCCTCCACGCTTACAGAGAGGGCTTGATCTAGGTCTGCAAAATTGGGAAGGACAATTTGAATGCTTGTGGATGAGCCTTTGGGAGCCAACTATCAGGTCTAAGATTGTCATGGAGAGAGAGAAGGCAGGATCACAAGTAAAATTTGGATTTAGTACAAGGCCATCTTTAAAGGTATAAAACAAGAACCAACTCAAGTTAATTGGATCATGTTGTTTGAAGGAAATGTGAGGAAAATGGGATGTTTTAAAAGTGTGTTGAACAAGTGTCAAGGACATGCACATTCCTGTTAGAGTGGAGGATCAGATATGGCAGTGTAGGGAAGCTTGGATGAAGAGGAAAATTCAGGCTCTGGTCCTGAAAAGGAACAGTGGACCAGATTTGAGTCACTAGAATCGGTGTATATTTGTAGGAAGTTTGGGAACGGAGGAGCAAGCTAAAGGAGAAAACCAGGAAGGCAAAAAGGGGGGCCAGAGATAGCTCTGGCAAATAAGGACAATCACAAGAGATTTTATATACACATAAAAAAAAGATAATGAGAGAAAGATGGGACTCCTCTGGAATCAGTGTGGTCAACTCCATGTGAGGCATAAGAGAAGGGCAAGGTCCTCAACAAGTATTTCTCTGTTCTTACAGTGGAGAAAGAGGAACTTGAGCAGACAATGGTAGTAGTGACTTGAACAATCGGTATTATGGTCAAAGAAGTACTGGGCCTAATGCATATGAAGATCCTGGGGCTAGTCAACTACTGTAAATATTCATGTATAATGCATTCCGTATAAAATGTGACCCCCCCCCCACCCATTTTTGAGGGGGAAAATGGGGAAAAATTTTACCCCTGTGTATAATACGACCCCCTCCCTCCCCTTACCCGCCTGAGTCGCACTGCTATCTCTCCGGATACTCACCCACCCGCCCAAGCCATATTGCCATATCTCACGGCCCCCCCTCCGCTCACCCACCTGAGCCACGCTGGTGTCTCTCTGCCCGCCCGGCTGCCCGATTCATGATGTCATCTCTCACAACCCCTCTTCCCCTCACCCGTCTGAGTTGCGCTGGTGTCTACAAATCTCTGGAGAGACCACACAGTATTGTGTTCAGTTCTGGTCACTTCATTATAGGAAGGATGTGGAAGCCATGGAGAGGGTGCAGAGGAGATTTACCAGGATCTGGCCTGGAGTGGAAAATTCATCTTATGAAACAAGGTTAGCAGAGCTGCAACTTTACTCTCTAGAGCATAGAAGAATGAGAGGAGATTTAATGGAGGTCTACAAAATTGAGAGGCATAGATCGGGTGGACAGCCAATGCCTGCTTCTCAGGGCAAGAATGACAAACAGCAGAGGACATATGCACAAAGTTAGAGGAGATAGGTTTAGGGGTTTAGATGCCATCTCACTGGCTGTACACAAAACCCTGGAACACCTGGGCAGTAAAAATGCATACATCAGGATGATCTTTATTGACTTCTGTTTGACATTTAACACCATTATCCCCTCAAAACTGATCAGCAAACTCCAGGATCTAGGCCTCAATTCCCCACTGTGTAATTGGATCCTGGATTTCCTCACTTAAAGAACCCAATCAGTGAAGATTGATAAAACATATCCACAATCTCCACTGGCACTTGAACGCTGCAGAGCTGTGTACGTGGCCCCCTGCTGTACTTGCATAACATCTATTACTGTGTGTGGATTGCTACTACAACACCATCTACAAATTTGCTGACACTATAGGTACACAATCCTTTATCTGGACATCTAAAATCCAGAAAGCTACAAAATCCGGCAAGTGGGGAGAGAGACGGTAGCGCGAGTTGTGTGGGCTGGGGGAAGACTGGCAGCATGAGTCAAGTGGGTGGGAGACCGGTAGCGCGAGTTGGGCGGGCAGGAGGAGGAGATCGGCAGCACGAGTGGGGGAGACTGCCAGCGTGAGTGGGGCGGGCGAGGGGGGGAGAGACCAGCAGCACGAGTTGGGCGGGCAGGGGTTTTGGGGGGGGGGGGGAGACCGGCAGCATGACTGGAAGGGATGGGGGTGGATAATTGGGTGGGTTTAAATCTGGCTTTCCGAAATCCGGAAAAATCCAAAATTCGGAATACACTGTCCCTCAAGGGTTCCAGATAAAGGGTTGTGTATCTGTACCACCCAGATATATACAAATAGCTGATACAGGCAGGAGATTGAAAACTTAGCTGAATTGTGTTCTAACAACAACCTCACACTCATTGGCAAGGAGGTGATTGTGGACTTTAGGAAGGGAAAACCAGAGGTGTACAATCCAGTGATCATTGGGGGATCAGAAGAGGAAAGGGTGAGCAAACTTAAATTCATGGGAGTCGCTATGATGGAGGACTTTTCCTGGACCCAGCACACCAATGTTATAATGAACAAAGCACATCATTGTCTCTACTTCCTCAGGAGTTTGCAGAGGTTTGGTGTGACGATGGAAGCCCTAACAAACTTCTACTGATGTGTGTTAGAAAGTGTGCTTCACATCATAGTATGTGGGCATCAATACCTCTGAGCACAAAACACTGAAAACGCAGTCGTCACAGCTCAGTACATCAAAGGCAAAACTCTCCCCCACCATCAAAAAAAATGTACATGGACTGCCGATGTCAGAGAGCAGCAGCATTCATCAAGGATTAACACCACTGTTCTGTTCTCTCTGGAGAATGGTATCGGTGCCACAAGTCTCAATCCACCAGGTGCAGGGACAGTTGCTACCCTTCCACCATCAGAATACTAAATAACAAACTCAATTAGTGACTCATTTAAGGACTCTTGCTTAGCACATTATGATAATATTTTTTTCTCTGTATTGTACATTTGGTTTGTTTACATTTCTCTATTTGTTTTTTCCTTTGCGTACAGTTTTTTTGCCCTATCAATAAATAGAAATTCTGCCTGGCCTGCAGGAATAAGGATATAATAGCCGCTTTCAGATGGAATAGCTGGGAGAATGCGGCTACAGAGGCGGCTGCGGGTGTGTGCGAAGTGACATTCAGGTGGCAGCGCTGAAGGCACTGTCTTGGCACCTGAAAAGCCAACAGCAGGGAGAGGCGCCGTGGAGCAAACGCTGGCTCCTGTCAACTGTGGCCGTAGTCCCGCCTGCTTTCAGTTGCCTAGGGGGAGTGCTCAGAAGCAGAGAATACACCTCTGGTACTCCTCTGGTCAGGGTTCTCTGCTTTCAGGTGGCCTCCCAACAGCCGCATTTGGGTATTTGAGGCAGCTTTATATTGGGGTATTCTGGCCACCTGAAAGCAGCTAATGGTTGTATGTATTCTGATAATAAATCTGAACATTGACCTTTGCACTCATTGAAATTGACACTGCCTTCAAAGTTTGAGGCAATTAATTAAAGATTAAGACCTCAGAACTAAACAAAAGAAAACCCTGGGATCTACCCAGGCGGAAGTAATCCCTACCCTCCTGTATTTTTCTTCTGCTAGAGGTGGTGCACCTCATGAATTCAATGCTCTGGAGGTTTTGGAGGCCAAATCATTAAATATGTTGTGAAGATGTTTAAAAGATTAAGGAATTGCAGGTTATGAGGAACTGGCTTAGAAGAGGAGTTTGGGCCAACATAGATCAGCCATGAGCATATTGATGGTGGGACAGGCTTGAGGGGCCTGGTGACTTATTCTTGATTTTCTTGGTGTTCTTAAGATCAGGGCTCTTTACAGAAGCCATCTCAAGACATCAATGCTCTCTCAGTAAATCCTTCAAATTCATAAGCAGGATAAGCGAACCAATGTTCCTTCAGCTCTCTCCCAAACCAATGTTCCCAACAGCGAAGCCCTAGTAACACTTAGACAGCTACTTTGGGCAGGCCACTTTGCTTGTATGCTTCATTCTAAACTCCTGAAACAAACGATCAAAGATTACTAGTTGCACAGAGTGAAAGATTCCAGGAATGCTCTGAAAGCCTTTTTGCTGAACTGCAATGTGCCCTCTAATTCTTGGGTATTTCCAAACTACCCGGCACCCAGTGGAGTATCACCATTTGGAATGCAATTTAAAATTTTCGAATCCATGCCTCGAAAACAGACAGGGAGGAGAGCACCACCTCATAAACCATCTATTCACCCAGCTACTGCATTCAGGCATCTCCTTCCTGTCTATGGAAGAGTCTGCAATTCCCACAATAGTCTCATTTGTACTAACAGAACCTCAGTGAAAACAAGCCTCCTTGAACTTAAAGGACTACGTTAGAAGAGCATGCTTTATTTATGATGACTTCTTTGGCTTGGCTTCGCGGACGAAGATTTATGGAGGGGGTAAAAAGTCCACGTCAGCTGCAGGCTCGTTTGTGGCTGACCAGTCCGATGCGGGACAGGCAGACACGATTGCAGCGGTTGCAAGGGAAAATTGGTTGGTTGGGGTTGGGTGTTGGGTTTTTCCTCCTTTGCCTTTTGTCAGTGAGGTGGGCTCTGCGGTCTTCTTCAAAGGAGGCTGCTGCCCGCCAAACTGTGAGGCGCCAAGATGCACGGTTTGAGGCGTTATCAGCCCACTGGCGGTGGTCAATGTGGCAGGCACCAAGAGATTTCTTTAGGCAGTCCTTGTACCTTTTCTTTGGTGCACCTCTGTCACGGTGGCCAGTGGAGAGCTCGCCATATAATACGATCTTGGGAAGGCGATGGTCCTCCATTCTGGAGACGTGACCCATCCAGCGCAGCTGGATCTTCAGCAGCGTGGACTCGATGCTGTCGACCTCTGCCATCTCGAGTACCTCGACGTTAGGGGTGTGAGCGCTCCAATGGATGTTGAGGATGGAGCGGAGACAACGCTGGTGGAAGCGTTCTAGGAGCCGTAGGTGGTGCCGGTAGAGGACCCATGATTCGGAGCCGAACAGGAGTGTGGGTATGACAACGGCTCTGTATACGCTTATCTTTGTGAGGTTTTTCAGTTGGTTGTTTTTCCAGACTCTTTTGTGTAGTCTTCCAAAGGCGCTATTTGCCTTGGCGAGTCTGTTGTCTATCTCATTGTCGATCCTTGCATCTGATGAAATGGTGCAGCCGAGATAGGTAAACTGGTTGACCGTTTTGAGTTTTGTGTGCCCGATGGAGATGTGGGGGGGCTGGTAGTCATGGTGGGGAGCTGGCTGATGGAGGACCTCAGTTTTCTTCAGGCTGACTTCCAGGCCAAACATTTTGGCAGTTTCCGCAAAGCAGGACGTCAAGCGCTGAAGAGCTGGCTCTGAATGGGCAACTAAAGCGGCATCATCTGCAAAGAGTAGTTCACGGACAAGTTTCTCTTGTGTCTTGGTGTGAGCTTGCAGGCGCCTCAGATTGAAGAGACTGCCATCCGTGCGGTACCGGATGTAAACAGCGTCTTCATTGTTGGGGTCTTTCATGGCTTGGTTCAGCATCATGCTGAAGAAGATTGAAAAGAGGGTTGGTGCGAGAACACAGCCTTGCTTCACGCCATTGTTAATGGAGAAGGGTTCAGAGAGCTCATTGTAAAAAAAAAAGATTTATGATGACTAGTAGAAATGTGAATATTCATATTAATATTAAATGTGCACTATCCATTATGATATTTATCTTGCATTTTCTTCTGATCAGTTTATTGAAAATTATACTTCTTTGCTTTCCTTGGAATTTGCTTAATATTTAATATGAATTTAATTGGTCACCAGAAAAAGAAAATTTCTTGTTTTTGAACAAGAAAGTCTGCAGACACTGTGATTGTAGTTTAACACTGTTCATGCTACTGACCCACAACAGCAATACCAGATCCAGCTCCAACAGTCATCAGGTTGGCAGATGACACAAATGTTGTTGACGTAATCAGCAACAATTATGAGTCGCTTGTCGAAGAAGAGGTGGAAAATCTCGTGATATGGCGCAAGAGTAAAAGCCTGAGTCCCAATGTGTAGAAGGCAAAGGAGATGATCGTGGACTTCAAGAGCACCTGGAATGACCACACTCCACTACACATAACTTGGAGTTCCTTGGAGTTTCACAACAAGAGACCTCTCCTGGACATGCATCTCCTCTCTTGTCAGCAAGGCACAACAGCTATTGCACTTTATGAGAAGACTGAAACTGGCAAGGCTACTGGCCACTATCTTGTCAACTTTCTTCAAGAACTCTCTCAAGTGTGTACTGGATGACTGTATCACAGTATGGTACGGTTGCTGTAGAGCATTGGATCAGATGTCAATCCACAGGACCATAAGAGTGGTAGTGAGGATCACAGGGGTCTCCCTACCTCCTCCCCCACTGCCTCTATTAACATGATCTACCAGGATTGCTATTTTAGGGAGGGCACAAATAGTTGAGGACTCCTACCTCCCCACGCACACATCTTTCAACTACTCCCTTTGGGAAGGAGAGACAGGAGTATCAGATCCAGGAGTATCAGATCCAGAACCTCCAGACTGAGAAATAGCTTCTTCCCACAGGCAGTGAGATGCCTGAATGATTGAATGAACTGCTCATATCAACCCTCTGAGACTCTACTATTTATTAAGTAATATTTATTTATATTTATATATTATTTATGTTTATATATATTTAAATGTGTATATAACACACAGACGGACACACAGAGACAACCCCCACCATATATTTCTGTGTATAAGTCAAGCCTTGAAACCCTCAAAAAGTAGGGGTTGACATATGCCAGATATACATTTGAGTCTTTAAACTCAACTAAAAAAAATGGCTCGTTGCCGATTCGGTGTATTAGTAGACCCTTGAAAACCGATTCAGCATACAAATTGACCCTTGAAAAACCAAAAACAAAACCCATCTACAAATTTTCAAAAAATTGGATCGCGAATAAAGCGGGGTTGTGCGAAATCAGGGTCACAAACCGTTTTTATAAATAAATAAATAAATAAAGAGCACTATATTTGCAATCTTTTAAAAAATTTCCTACAATCGTCATTTTGTTTCTTAAAAAAGTGACGGAGTGTTCACTCCCTGAACGCAGCAGGTCGCTGGCGACGAGCGAAATCCAAGATGCTTCTGAGCTGGAGGATTTTTATGTGGGCCACATCCTGGGTCTCCAGCCACCATAGGCCGGCCTCGAGGTACTCAATGGCTTCAGACACTTTCAGGGTTGGGAACTGTTGCTATTTTAATGTTATAGACCATCTTCGAGTCCGTCAGATGCTGATATGTCGGGCATTCGTCATCAGCAGAGTACTTCCGGTGAAAATCCTCTTTGCTAATTCGAAACAGCTTCTGTGCCTCACCCACCTCTTCAGTTGTGAAGCTGCAGAATACTTGGTCATCTTTTTCCTTGGTGGATTTTCATGATGAAAAGTCTGGACCCAGATCCTCTTCCCAGCATTTTTCCACACACGAAGAGCTGACTGCTGCCCAGTCCTTCCCATCTAAATGGCAAACTTCTTTAACGTTCATGCTTTTCAGATTGTCTTCTAGTGTTGTTGATTCATCTACAGTTCTACAAATTAATTCACATCTGTAATTCTGCTTGAACGTGGAGATGATACCCTGATCTAGGGACTGGATCTTAGATGTAGTGTTCTTTGGAATATAAGAAACCCTGATCTTTCCATTGTGACTTAATAGGTTGGTGGGACATTTGTCAAATAAAAGAAGACCTTTGGGTTCTAGCTTTTGCTCACGCAAATGAGTGCAGACAACAGGGACAAAAGCTGTGTAAAAACAATTCTCAACGATGATAGTTGTCATCCAAGCACTGCTGCTATGCGTGTACTCGAACGCTAATGACTTCATGTTGACATGGTGGAATCAGTGGAGCGAGTGAAATTTGCTAATCATGCGTGGTTTTAACTTGTGTTCCAGTCTTGTTAACGCAAAACAACAATGTCACGCAATCTGCGTTGTTTGAACCCCTCACGTCAATGGGCGTCATCTTTGCTAGGCAGTGTGCGGTCTGGAATTATCTTGTAGCAGAGGCCTGTTTCATCACAGTTGTATACTTTTCTTTGACGTAGCCACCTTCTTCTAAGAGTTTTTCATTTTGCCTGGTATTCGCTGGCAGCGACACTCTTGGCTGAGCAAATTTCTCCAGACACTAACACTTGAGAAATCCAGTGACGGCATTTAAACCGATCAATCCATCCATTGCTAGCTTTGAACTGTGAGGTTTCTCCATTGATCAACTGGTTAAACTTGGCTTGAACTTTGAGAATAGGCCCAGAATTTGGAAGGGCTTCTGAGTGTGCTTGAATTAACCACTTGTACAGGGAGTCATTGAGGCTGATATCTTTGGCTGTCTTTAGTCCTACCTCTTCTTTAACGTTCTAAAGCGACGCGAGTAACTTATCTTCCTGAGATTTCCAGCCACGAAGTGTTGATTCAGGTGTGCCGAGGTCATATGCAACTAAGGTTTGAACGTGTCAAGTGCGTCAAGTATAACTTTCACTTGAAAAGAGGAAAAAAAAGGTCCACTGGCTAATCGCGTTATATCTGGGTTTTGCGTTAAATTGGGTCAGCATTAAATTGGGGTTCAACTGTATATATTTGTGTGTATATCTATGTGTATATGTATTGCATATATTTTTTTCACGTGTGTTTTATGTCTGGTTGTATGTTTGCATGTTTTTGTACCGAGTACCAGAGAATGCCGTTTCATTGGGTTTTACTTGTAGAATTGGATGATAATAAATTTGAACTTGAAAAATGCTGGAGAAAGCAGATCATGCAACATTGGCAAAGATATGAAACCAATGTTTTGGGGGTGAGTCTTTCCTCAAGCTATGAGCAAAAAACAGGCTCACAGGTAATAGGTCATAGCTGGATATGGAGGACAGAAAAGGCAAAAGCTAGAAAGTAATAGAGGGGATATCTTTCTTATTGGAGAGGCAAGGGATGTGGGAACTGGAGGAAAGGAGACAGATGGGGAAGGATAGAGAGAAAAAGAGAGATAGAGGAGGGGGAAAAATGGAAACTGGAGAAATTGTTGTTAATGGCATCTAGTTGGAGTGTGCCCTGATAGAACGTTTGATGTTCCTTCAATTTTCGCCGGCCTTGGTTCGGCAATACATGAGGCAGTGTACAATCATGTTGCTGTGGGAGTGGGGCACAAAATTGATATGGTTGGCCACTTGGAGGTTCCCACTATTTCAGAGGTGAAAGTGCTCAATGAATTGATCTCTCAGTCTACATCCAGTTTCTCTGATGTAGAAGAGGCCACAATGGATACAGTGGACGACCTGTCCAGCTTCACAAGTGAAGTGTTACTTTACTTGTAAGGACTGTTTGGGGCCCCATATGGTGGAGAGAGTGGAGGTGGAAGTTAGTGCAGTGTCATTAATGTGCATTCTGCATTGAAGATTGTTGGTCACTTCTTTAGGTTTGTGTTTGAGATTAAGCATCTGAGTCAGTTTTAATTTTATTTTTAAGTTTTTATTTAATTTGTACGTAACAAGGCCTTTCAGCCCCACAAGTCCTTGCCACCGAATTACACCCAATTGACCTATACCCCTGATACATTTTAAACGGTGGAAGGAAAGCAGAGCACCTGGATGAAATCCACACAAACATGGGGAGAGTGGACAAATTCCTTACAGACAGTGCCAAATTCGAACCCCAGTTGCTAGTGCTGTTGCAGTGTTGCACCATTTGTTATGCCACAAACGAGCATGCAGCTGACGTGGACATTTACCCCCTCCATAAATCTTCGTCCGCGAAGCCAAAAAGAGAAGAACTATAATAAATTTTATGGCTTTGGTGCTGCATTTCCAAAACCTGTTCAAGTGTAAGCTTCATGTCTTATAAGAGGGTTTATCAAGAGGGTTTGAGTATAGGAACAAGGATACCTTACTGCAGCTTTACAGGGCCTTGGTGAGACCACACCTGGAGTATTGTGTGCAGTTTTGGTCACCTTATCTAAGGAAGGATGTTCTTGCAATGGAGGGAGTGCAGAGGCGATTCACCAGGCTGATACCTGGAATGGCAGGAATGACTTATGAGGAAAGATTGCATAAATTGGGATTGTACCCGCTGGTGTTTAGAAGATTGAGAGGGGATCTCATAGAGACATATAAAATTCTGGCAGGACTGGACAGAATGGATGCAGATGGGATGTTTCCAATGATGGGAAAATCCCGAACCCGGGGCCATGGTTTGAGGATAATAGGCAAACCATTTAGGACTGAGATGAGGAGGAATTTCTTTACCCAGAGGGTGGTGAATCTGTGGAATTCATTGCCACAGAGGGCAGTAGAGGCAGGTTCATTAAATATATTTAAGAGGGAATTAGATCTATTTCTTCAGTATAAGGGTATTAAAGGTTACGGAGAGAAGGCGGGGACAGGGTACTGAACTTTAAGATCAGCCATGATCTCATTGAATGGCGGAGCAGGCTTGAAGGGTCGAATGACCTACTCCTGCTCCTATCTTCTATGTTTCTATGTTTCTAAGACTCTGTAATTATGAATCATTAAACCTATTAAGATTTGATGCAATTTAAATGCAAAATGAAAATTGCCCAATATATTATTTGTGCATGCATCTGACTCACCACTGAATTTTATATATAATTTCTAGTTTGTGAAGTAACAGGTTAGACACTACTTGGAATAAGACTCTGAAGTTTAATTCACTATTATTTTAATATGGAGATGAAAGAAAATTAATAGTGAGGTAGTATTGAAGAAATGTTACCTCGTGTAAATAATCATTACTTACCTGCCTTTATTGGAGCATAATTATTTTTCCAGTTCTCAATGGATGAGGTAAAGATAATACTTTTTTCATCCTGCTGCCCACATTGTATTTGGAAGCATATATTAACATTCAGTTACATTCAGGTTGTTCCAAGAGCTTTCAACAGATCAGATTTTAATGTTTTTTTTTCCCTTTTAATATCAGCATTCAGTCAAAACATTGGTTTGAGAGTTATAATTTTTTGTTGGTAATCTAGAATAGATTTTTCAGAACCTTGTGTAATTTTCGAGGTACTGTGAAGGTCAAAAAACTTGTACCCATTAGTCCTTTATTTCTGTGTCTGCTTTTCTCTTTCAATCTCTGTCTGAGTCCTTCTAGTTCAAAAGTTCACTCAATTCCCAAATGACCACCTAATTTTCCAGTTATTCCCTGAAGCCATATGTGTTTGGGTTTCTTTATGGTTTATTAGGTACTGTAGGAAAGAAACATCCGTTATATCTTCTAATGTAATTCACACACACTTCAGTGGTGCTTCTTCTTGATTGCAGGCAGCAATTAAGTCATGGCAAAGAAGGGTAATGCATGGACTCCGCAGGCCTGCGCTTCTCTGCAGAAGCTGACAAAGCCTAAAAATAAATGCCAGCCCCACCATTACCAATCTGCCTCTCTTCTGGCTGCAAGACTGATTGATTGTGAAATCATAACTTGCTTCATGCTAACAGGGAGAGTTCACTCGTAGGTTATTGTGAGCGGATAAAGCACTGGATGAGGTTTTGATTTTTCTGTATCGAATCTGGGTACATCAGATTAATGGAATTTCAATTACTGTGTGGAATTGCTATTGCTTTGTCAGGAAAACTGATGGAGATTCTATTGCTATGTCTAGGAGCTAATATCAGATGCATAAAAGGTGTGCTCTTCCATTATACTAAAGAACAGAGAAAAATTGGAGTTAGATGGTTTTTAACTTATTGATGTCTGTACATCTGTCCTTTTCATCTCTCCCATCACTTCTGATTGTTCTATTCGGTTTGACAGTGCTATTTCAGTTTGAGTATATGAATATGATCTAATTTGAATGTTTCCATTTTAACTTTACTCACCTCACCACTAATTTATTATTATTCAAAACTATACACTGATGCTTGTGGGTATATTTTCCTGCAAATTCACTTTGGATCTTGTATCTTTATAAGAGTAATTATCAGATGATTAATGAATTGTCGTGTTTTGCATAGAACCAGGAAATGAGCACATTACTCACAATAAGATCATTGGTTATCAATATATTTTGATACATCACTATGTTTTAACTCTTGAGGATCAGAGATTTATTTTGAAATATCAAATTACTTAAATGATGCCAAACATCCAACAGTATTTAAGTGTTTGCTGTAATCAAATCACATTTGAAGTGATGATAAAATTCAAACCTATCTTTTTTTTAGAAAAAAAGAGCAGTATTAATGTAAGAAAATTGTTATTGACGGTATTTGTAATTAATATGATAAATTATATTGTAATGAGAATGATCAATACCAAGTCATATTGTGGCTTCAAATTTCTGTAATATCATGAAGTAGAAAAGATGTCTAGTAATGATTGCAAGGGTATAATCTAATTTGAGTTCAGATTGTGTTTTATATTTCTTAGAAAGCTTAAATAGGTTTTAACCATTGTTTTACTCCATGTTTATATGAATTACACATTGTGTAAACTGAAAATATAACATAATCTGCATTAAATACTTGCAAAATTCTATTTTGTCAAAGCTACATAAAATAAACTATATTCTAAACTATGCATTGACTGTATTTTTCCATGAAGGAGTAATGAGAAGTCTCCATTACCTGCACAAATTGAAAGTACAGGTTCTCACAATCCTGGGAAAAGTATCACATCAGCACGTGCATAATTATAAACTTCTTATAATATTAGTAATGTGTTCGTTAGTTACCATGTGATTAATTAGGATCATTATTGCAACTTGTTATTTGCTAAATATGTTCATACATAATGTTAGCAATCCTGACAGTATTATAACTTTATCAAAGCAGTGTTTAAATTCCATTTCCATTGTGCTCATATTTTATTCTGGCACTATTTCTCAGCCGCTTAAGATCATTGATTAAAACTTCAGTAGTGACCTGTTACGTGCTGTAGGATTAGCAATTACAACATATCATGATTGACGTGACATGCTACCAGCTGTAAGTATCCAAAATTAAATGGAATGGCTCACAAAATGAGTATTAATTAAGGAATCAAAACTGGGTCTTAGTCTGTGAGTCTTTTCAAATATTTAAACTTTCTTTTCATAGTTATTTGTGCAAATGAAAACATTGAAGTTACTCCAATTAATCCATCATTTTCTGTTTTTTAAACCACATGTAAAATTGTTACAGTGAAGTCCATTGAAGTCCATACTATAAATTCAACATTTTAATAGATTTTGACCTTAGTAAATGGACTATGATTGGCATACTAGATTTCCATTAATTTGTTTTTACAATAACTATTGAGCAGCTTATAAAGGTTGTACTTGAGGCTGTGCTAAAATCGCTGACAAACTAATATAACATTGTTTTGTCACAAAGCCATTTTCTAAAGACAGAGAATGTTTTTAGATGTTATTAGTTTTTTTTGGTAAATCCATTTCATCTGACTGGGGGAAATTACCCCAAAACAAACTAAAAGGGTGATTGACTCTCCATATATTCTAGACTTAATCATCATAATGAAGGCTTTTTTTGGTTTTTTTTAAGCTTTGCTGGGGAAAGATGGCAGTCCATGACTTTGGCTAATTTGTTTGGATCTTTGAACTGAGAAATTCCTCATGTTCTGTGAGATTTTGAAGAGTTTTAAAATATTTGTAATAATATGGAATAATAAATGCAATTTGTGATGAATGGCTGTAAATAAACTGCAGAAAAATATTTTGTAGCTAAATATCTAACAAAATATGTTTGTAAGCAATTAGCAAATTGATTGCTTGGAACATTTGATTAAGTGTTAATTATTATTTGAAGTTAAAAACTGAGCTAAACACAACAAATATGATGAAACATTACTCTTTTTCTTGAGTGAACCTTCCATTTGTAATAGGCAAAACTCTTGAAAGAAAATTGAAAGTACTTTCACTACCAATCAGCATAGAAGATTTGAGGAAAAGGGCAAATTCTAATCTACATGAAAATAAACAAAGCTCATTTTGTTTAATAGCATTGTGGGATAGTGCATAGTGCAATGCAGAATGTAGTGTAATATGAGCTGTCTCTTAACACAACTAGATCTAAATTGTGAAACACATCTGCAGTGGCTGGTATGATAATTGAGTGTTCTGTTTGGAAAGGAAGTAAACTTAATTACCATTGGTGGTCAAGGATTAAAAATATCGGTGGGGTACAATCCTATTGCAAACAAGTGGACTCTGTGCACAGTGAGTGCCATAAAATAACGTATAGATGACCTCTTCCTCTTTCCTTCATGAGATATCTATTCTTTATTTTTCATCAGCTGGTAACTCCCACACTATTCCTCTAAATGTCCAGACTGCTCTGATAGCTCAGTGATTAAACTTGTAAGTCAGGGGTCGCGTGTTCATTCCTTGCTGGGGCCTCATTTTCTGTGAGAGGCAATAGACAAAGTGGTGACTCTCTTCCTGATGATAGACAAAGTTGATGAATTTTGTGTATGTTACATTCTAATTGTAGTATTACGTGACAATAATGGAACCTTTGTATCCTATTGGCCCCTAATAAGTAGCTCCCACTGTTAATTAAGTGATTAAATTAGACTCTTGTACATTTGAAGCTCAATTTAAAATTTCATAGCCAGATAGGCTACCCAAAAAGTAGTTTGGTGCATTTTAACAAGGAAGATGTCCATGAAACATCTGCTTATTCTTCTGCTAATCATGGCTGATCCTTTCTGAGTTGATCTGTCCTTTGTGTAATTTTGGTAGGACTTCTGCCTCCCTGGAACTTTCTCCCCTCTCCCTGGCTTATTTTTGTGCTCTCCATACCCCCCTTCCCCCCTACCAATCTTATAATATGAGAGCCAATAATTCCCTTCCATTTTCTTTTTTTTTGTTTTCTGCCATTCTCTCTTTTGCTATTTTTGCATTCCTGTATTTTTTCCCTTTTTGTTGAGAGGTGATTCACGAAATCTTATGATTTAGAGATGATAGACATCAGCCCCATTTGATCTGCAGTGATGCAATTGGTTTGCCAAGTGTACTTCATTTAATGTTGAAATGAAATTTGTGTTCATATCTTCTATATAAGCTGAACCATCTGAGTTCATCACAGGCACAATTTATTTGAGTGCAAGGAATTAATTATAGTTCCTAACTAACATATTCTGGATCCCCACCAGCTTCAGAGACAACACCTTTAAAAAAAAATGTTTGTTGCTGGTTTCTTGATGGGATTGGCTGAACTATCTACTCAACCTACAGTGGGAGATCAGGTTCATTTAGGCAAGTTAATTTTTTGAAATAAAAGGAATCATAGGTTCTTTCCATGCTATTTGTAAGCCTCCTAATGAGGGAAACAGAAATCTGGTGTTTGACACAAGTTTTGTTTGATATTTATTAAGGCTCAACATTTCAGTGGGATGAATTAAACCATTTTAATATGATTTCATTCACTAGATTTTAGATGAAGTGTACCTTTACCCCATTTGACAACCTCTTCATTCTGCCATCTACATTAGTTCGAAGAAAAGAGGAAAATGTGTATTTGATCATGGGTCCTCTACCGGCATCACCTACGGCTCCTAGAAAGCTTCCATCAGTGCTGTCTCCGCTCCATCCTCAACATTCATTTGAATGACTTCATCACCAACACTGAAGTACTCGAGCTGGCAGAGTCCGCAAGCATCGAATCCATGCTGCTGAAGACTCAACTGCGCTGGGTGGGTCACGTCTCCAGAATGGAGGACCATTGCCTTTCCAAGATCGTGTTATATGGCGAGCTCTCCACTGGCCACCGAGACAGAGGTGCACCAAAGAAGAGGTACAAGGACTGCTTAAAGAAATCTCTTGGTGCCTGCCACATTGACCACCGCCAGTGGGCTGATATCGCCTCCAACCGTGCATCTTGGCGCCTCACAGTTCGACGGGCAGCAACGGGCAGAAAATGAAGAAGACCGCAGAGCCCACCTCACTGACAAAGACAACACCCAACCCCAACCAACCAATTTTCCCTTGCAACTGCTGCAACTGTGCCTGCCTGTCCCACATCGGACTTGTCAGTCACCAACGAGCCTGCAGCAGACGTGGACATACCCCTCCATAAATCTTCGTCTGCGAAGCCAAGCCAAAGAAGAAGAAGAAAAGAAGATAGTGGGATCCACTTGGGGAATATTTTCGTTCACGTAGCTTTAAAAAAAGTGGCAAGTCGGTCAGGAATACATTAGACAGAGATTTACATACCCATAATTTAATCTTAGGTTTTACAGCATTTTACTCACCAAATTTGCAAGGTAAATGCTGTATTGAACCATGAAGGAAGCATCGCTCACCCATCACCATCAAATTTACATTTGAGCAGTCCTTTTCCACTCATTGGCTGATTCTTGCCCAGTCCTTTGTCCATGGTATCATCCAAAGCTACTATGCTTAGAAAGAGAGAATGTATTTCTTTGGGTAGGTGACTAAAATAATAGCACTTGTCCGTAAGTTGGAGCCAGATCATGTGGGAAGTTAGGAAATGCCAGTAGGTGGTGGAAATTTAAAATGGGTTTCTACAAAACAGAATGATTTAGCAATATGGGAACTAGTGAATGGAGTTCTATCCTAGATCAACCATGATCTCATTGAATGGCAGAAGAGGCTCAAGGGGTTAAATTGTTTGATCCTCTTTTTTGTATTATGTTTTTCGGAAACACATCCAATCTGCCACTTGGTGGATTAGTAACTTGTTGAGACAATTTAGAACAGTTACTACTTTTATATTTGGAAGAAGGACCATAGGAAATGCGTATTGCCAGGGCTGGCATCTCGGCCAAGTTATTTTCTGATTCTGTATTTATGAATTAAAAGAGGGTATTAATGTTCTCTGAAAAGTTTGGGATGAAGTAGGCTGTGCATTTTTGTGCATTACGATGACAGTTTATTTTGAAGTTGCTGACGATTGCTGCTTTTGTGTCTTGGCTGCTGATCCTCTAAACTCTGTCTTTGGTTCTATAGAATCAGCACATGGCTATTTGCTGCCATCTCTTGAGTATCCTATGTCAGGTGATTTATGAGTTCCTTCAAAACATCCTAAAAATCAAACAGAAACATCTGCTATCCTTGAGAGGGCATCTCTATGCTGAACTGAAATTTGAGGACAGCAGAAGAGCATGGATTTTTGTGTTCTCTTGGACAAGAAGAAGGAAAAAGAAGTTTTTTTGCAGGGTACATAGTATTTTTATGTTTCTCTGGAAGTTTGGATTTTTCACTGTTGCCTTCCATGTTCTGATTGTTTGTCTATGAGCTACCATTCATTGCTTTGTAAGCAATGGGAAAATAAAATGAATGGCTTGCAATTCTTGCTGTACAGCTTGTGAAAATGAACAGGTATGACATTTGGGGATTCAAGCTTTCTCACCTATGAGACCAATAACAGTAGTTTTACTTTGAAGGGGAGCAATGGTTTATAAGAAAGTAAATAATTAAGCAAGATTCCTGATATCTTTTCTTTCAGGCATATTTGCTTGTTTTTTTTTAAGATTGATTCCACATTTATTATTGCAGGGCACACGAGATTTTAAAAAATGCATTTCCGATGTAAATATGTGAACCTTAATTTTTTAATGCTTATAAATTCTTTTGTGGAATAATAAATTCAGGTAATTATACTGCAAATTGTACTCTAATTGTAGGCCTCCAAGATAAAGCCTATAATTAGAATAATTCTTGATGTACATAATCAGATCTTTTGAAAGAGAACAGGACTGACGTGATTATTTTGTGTTCCTATGGCAACTACTAGTGTTAAACCATGTCTACCTGAATGATGATTTAAATAAAAAAGCATTGTAAGTGTGAATTAATAAATACCTTCATGTTTCTAATAAACCATTTCTTAAAGTTTCAACATGATGGACTTTTCTCAGCAGTTTAGTCTAGTTTGTGAGATGTAGCAAATTAAAACAAAATGTGATTGTTTTTATGAAAATTAGAATTTTTAAAATATTGAGCGATTTGTGCTGAGTGAAATGTAAGAAGAAACTATTCCTTGAACAATATTTAATTTTATGAACTACAGTATATTAATATGATAATTTCCAAATCAGACACAAGGTCGCTGATGTTGGTTGCATGGACAACGATGGCAGGAAATATTACACAATAGTTTCAAAAGTTGTGATGTTTTGAAAATAATCTAGGTGCAAGAAGAGAAATAGATTTCAGGGTGGTGTAAGATGTGCCTGAAATGTCTGCATTTTATGTAGGAGTTCCTGAAATCATACCCTTAACAGCTATTAAAAGATTGAGGAAAAGCACAACTTGAAAATTAAGCCCTGATTTGGATATTCAAGAGTATTTTGGTTTTTCTATATTTTTAAACCAGTGTTTCTTAACCACCTTCTTTCCACTCACATACCACTTTAAGTGTTCCCTATGCCATAGGTGCTCTGTGATTAGTAAGGGATTGCTTTAGGTGTATGTGGGTGGAAAGAAAAAGGTTGAGAGCTACTGCTTTAAACCCTTTTTATGAACCAAGTGCCAACATTCGATTTACCAGATATTAAATTATTTTTAAAAGAACACTATTTGGTTTTTTTTCTCTAAGAACGAACTAAGATCGGATAGCCTGTTTTCTGAGGAAAATGTGGATCAGTACAGGGTATTGATTTAAAGAAAAGTGGCTGAAAATGTTCATGTACTGAGAATAAATTTGCATGACTGTACTAATCAGATATTTAAGACACTTTCTCCCCTACTTCTGTTAAAGCAAAGCTGAAATAATATTTTGCTTCATAATGCCTTCATTTGTAAAGCCCTCAATCAGATTTTTTTAAGGATTATAATCCGTGGAGAATAGAGTTTTGTATGATTGTAGAGATGGTAATTTCTTGCATCTTGTTAAAATGGGAATGTAATTTTAGTGCATGTTTAAAAAAAAAAGTGAAATAATTATTTCTACCTGTTGAAATGAAAAGTCAAATGCACGAATTGTACCTATTAACTGAATTGAATGCTTGAAATAATGTTTTTTTTTCCAAACTCTGACAAACACATGACAATGCTGCTGAGATCTAGAGTAGGAGACTGACTACAATGGTTGATAAGATGACATTTCCTTTCTCCTTGTTAACTACACTGAGATGTCTCTTTCCTTGTCCCTTCTCGACAAGATGTTCCCCATTTGTGAGCCTGTAAAAAAAAAGTCCTGCCTCCCAGGTGCAACCAGTTTAAAGACAAACAAGAAAATAAAACAATTCTCAGTCTGTATTTGATTTTTCTTCTGTTTATTTCCCTTGCACTGCTTTTATACTGTTGGTGACAGCTCAGCTGAGATCAGGTATGTAGTCTGTAGAGAACTGTATGTGTGCAAAATGTAAAATATTTTGGTGACACTTTTAAAAATTAATTTATGCTGAAACAAATGTATTTTTTTTAATCACTTTTTTGTATAAGGCAGGTTGTACAAGAATGAAATTAAACCTTCTCATAGTTTCCTATTCTGCTAAAGAGATGGAGTTATTAATAACCTTTTATAGGATTTTAAAAGTATGTATATATATAATATTTAATGTATATATGTAATGTGTGTGTATGTGTATATATGCATGTCTGTATACTGTATGTATACTGTATATGTAATATATGCATGTTTGTATGTGTATGTATATATATATTTATATACACACACACACACACGCATATATCACACATATAGATATATTACATGTATACATAGCCTTTTATATTAGAATTTTAAAAGTATGAATAACTCATCATCTCTAGCAGAATATGAAACTAAGAGAATTTTTAATTGCATTCTTGTTCAGCATGACAGACAGAGGTGTATACACACACACACACACACACACACACACACACACACACACACACTTTAAAACTAATTTTGTTCATTGAGGCTTGCCACACATCAGTGAAAGGGCGAAAGACAGGTTCAATGAGGTCAGAAAGATGCAACTAGTGGTTACATTTTTGCTTGAACAGATATCACGATGCTTTGGTTTTTGGGTCTAAACTGGCAATTGCTTTTGCAGCTTTCCGAATTACATTTTTTAAATGATAAAATGAATCTGAGCAATCTCAATTTCTAGCTTATTTTACAGAAATTTGACTTCATTATGTTTCTCTATTCATTGTTAGTGACTTGAACAGAACCATACTGCTATTGCCGTTGGTTGATTGAACGTGCACAGAGAAGCCTAATGGTGACAGCACTTGTCAGGATAGAGTTCAGCTGGCGGTCAGCAACAAATAATTCAAGATTGTTTCCGAGTTTGTAGCTGGCAGAATTTGCTGCTTCCCTTGACCGGCAGAGCTGCTGAGTCCAGTTATTTTGCTTAGAAAGGAAGCATATTCACTTAGCATCTGCATTTGCACAACACACAGCATTTAGACTGCCTCAGAAGGTTTTACATTGTCAAGGTACAATTGGACTTCATTGCTGATTGATAGATAAAAGCGTTCTGTCATGATGCCTGTCTGTCTGTTTATTACACTTACTTTGAACTATCCTATGTGTGTGAATTACTTGAATAGGTTAACACCGGTATAATCCACAGAGGTAATTTCTTTCAGTTTTCTTTAATCTAATTCTCATAAATGTGTGGCATATCTTTTGGTTGGTTGCAGTGGATCTTTCAAATTGTCAGTCTAGGGTGTTCAGACATTTTAATTGAATGAAAGTATTTACAACTTAAGTGATTAAACAAGGGATGTGAAGGACGGAAGGTCTTTATTGCCTCTGCATGGAAATCTGTCAGGAAAAGAGGAAGTTTTATTGCTTTATAACCTTCCTCACCCAGTCTAAATTTGTTAGGAGAAATCTGGAAAAGCATAAAGGGAAAAAGGTTGTGGCACAGCAGCTTATTTCAGATTTTGATGAGCTTGTCACCACCTTCATGTGCTTTTCCTGGAGTTGGATTGGTGAAAGGATTTTTAGTTCTTCATGATTTACAGATGTTAGCAAAATATTCTTTGTGAAAGAATCTACAAAAGTTTTGGTAGTTTTTTCATTTTTAGCAGGTACTGAGTAAGTAAATTTATAATGGTTTGGAGAATGTCACTCTGTTTCATGCAAATTAAACAATCATACTGCATCATTATGCTATTAAAATTTATGTGCAAGGTGTGAATAACTTAAAAATGGTTAAAAGGTTGCAATTTTTAAAATACAAAGCAATTAGTATATTTTCAAAATAAGGATTTCACAATAAATTTTAGAATTGATGTTGTGTAGGTATTTCACTGAAAATTTCCATCAAGCAAAATGACTTTAGTTAAATTTTGTAAAGGAAACTGAGGTTTTAATTTTTTTCTTTGAATATTTTAATGCAAGTGCAGAATTTCTTGTGGAATGCTTCAGAGTATTAAAGGCACATATTCTCACTTTCTTGCATTGTTTCTATTTTTGAAAACTATTTTAAAGGCAGATTTAACTTTTCTAAAAAATAGTTGTAGACATAGAACCATACAATGCAGAAAACATGCCATTTGGCCCTTCTATTCTGTGCCGACTACCACTCTACTAGTCCCATTGACCTGCTCCCATTCCATAGGTCTTCAGATCTCTTCCATTCATGTATCTAGCCAATTTATTCTTAAAACTCAAAACTGAGCCCACATTCATGACATCAGATGGCAGCCCATTCCACACTCCCACCACTTTCTGAGAGAAGAACTTTCCCCTAATGTTCCCCCTAAACCTTTCCTCTTTCATCTTACAACTATGATCTCTCATGTTTATCTCTCCTAATCTAAATAGAAAAAGCCTACTCAAATCCACTCTGTTTAGATCTCTCATAATCTTGGAAACCTTTATCAAATCTCCCCTCATTCTTCTTTGCTCCAAGGAATGAAGTAATAACCTGTTTAATCTTTCACTGTAACTCAACTCCTGAAGACCTGGCAACATACTAATAAATCTTTTCTGCACTCTTTCAATCTTATTGATATCCTTCCTGTACTTAAGTGACCAGAACTGCACACAATATTCCAGATTTAGCCTCAATTTCAACATAACATCCCACCTCTTATATTCAGTACTTTTATTTATTAAGGCTAAGATCCCAAAAGCTTTCTTTATAACTCTGTCCACCTGCAATGCCACCTACTCTTCAATCCCTTACCATTAACTGTGTATGTCCTACCTTGGTTTTCCCTTCCAATATGCATCACCTCACCCTTGTCTGCATTAAACTCCATCTGCCATTTTTTGGCCCATTCTCCCAGTTGGTTCAGATCCCTCTGCAAGCTTTGAAAATCTTCCTCACTATCCACAATGCCCCCTATTTTTGTGTCATCAGCAAACTTGCTGATATTCAATTTACCACATCTACATAAAACATTTGATTAAGATGTTTGTTTTTGGGTTTTATTTTTGAGTCTTTTTTCATGTTTTAATCTTTGTTTCTTAGTCATTATCATTCCGATGTTTTTTCCTTTTTTAATTTAGGTTTTTGTAGGGGTCAGTGGCCCCATTGATGTCTGTATTAACATAAATTACTTGACTGTTAACTTGTATGTAGGGGTGGGAAGGGGATAAATACAGACTCTACATACACAGGAATGTTGGAAAAATTGAATGGTTTGAGTTTTGTGAGTCTATGAAAATCATAAAATATTTAAAAAATGTTTTTGCATGCATTCTCATTCATTTTGGGGCAACATTGAGTACTTCTGATGAAGCTAGTGTCATTAAAGAAAATATGCAATTCATAATGTCTGTTTAATCTTGTGAAGGCTAGTTCACCATTCTCTTTGGCTATCTTCTGTATGATTTATGCAGTGTTTGATGTCACAATTTATTAATAAGACAATTGCTGTAGTTTAAATTGTTAAGGGTATGAATAAAATTTCATACAGAAATCTTGTCAGAGATTATACACAGTGTGTTTGGGTGGATTATTCACAATTAGCTAAGTAGATACACTATTTACTTGAAATAATTCATGGTTTGTGGTCAAAGGTTGTCTGAGCCAATATTTATTGCTCATACTAATTGCCATTTAGAGGGTGGTGGTGATCCACATTTAATCACTGCAATCCTACAGAAGATACTCCGAGTGTTGTCAGATAATGAGTTCCAAGATTTGGGTCCAGTGATAAGACCATAAAGAATAGGAGCAGAAATAAGCTATTCAGGCCATCAAGTCTGCTCCATCATTCAATCAGGAGGTGATCCATTTTCCCCACAGCCCCTCTGCCCAACCTTCTCCCCATCGCCTTTGATCCCCTGCATCAAGTAAGGAATTGCAATATATTTTTAAGTCAGGATGGTGTGTAATTTGGGGGGTGGATGGGGAGGGAGGGGGTATCATTGTCAGTAATAAAATTCTTATAGCTTTACATTGCTTTTGGAAGTGCATTTGTCCCGATAAGGAGAGTACTCTAAAGATTTTTAAATGTGGAAAGGCCTTGTGTGTGTGGTGTGATCAATGACCGCTCACAGACACGAAGCAGGTAGATAAAGGCTTTATTAATCAAAAGATCCAGACGTACCTCTACATGCTGCTGGCTCACGTCCAAGGCAGGTATGATGGAGGAGTCTAGGGCTCTCGGCCTTTATTAGGGGATCTTATCGGGAAGCACTGTGAGGATATACCAGGACATGCCCACAGTGCCATGCTCCACCACATTCACCCCTCTTTTTTTTTGAATGAAGTCCAGCAGGGCAATGCGGACTTGGCATGAGTCTTATAGTCCATATAGTTCAAAGGTTCAGCTGCTCTGGCAGTTTTATTCTGTGCTGAGATCTCCAAAGTACTGCTGGCTCTATTGTTGGTTCCAGTAAAACGGTGGTTTGTTTGCTTGGCTGGGTTTTGGAGGGATGAACAGTGTCTATGTGTACCAGGTCCATAGGGGGTGGGGAATTTGTTTGTAACAATGAGGGGCCGGGGGGGGAGACACTCCAGTTGGGGGACCACTTGGGGGGGGCTGTATCGGAGGTGGGATCACTACTTTGCCTGTCAGGGTGATCCCTGGAGCTGACTGGTTGCTGCCTAGGGATATTGGGTGCACCTCCTGTGCTGGGCCCCCCCCCCCCCCCCATTCGCACCAATTCCCGGATGGACACTATATAATCCCGTCAGTCCGGGTACCTTACAGTGCATTCTGGGGTTTGTATGCAGGAGGTGCACTTCCTCGACCAGTGGGTCTGCTTTGTGTGTTCTAACGTACTTCTGGAGAAGCCCTGGGTCGTCAACCAAACTGGCAGAATGGTTCCCGACGCCAACCTCCTAGGGAAGTAGAACAATTTTTCATGTGGCATTGCTTTAGATCCTGTGCAAAGTAGGGATCTAGAACCTCTTTCCTCTGGAATATGGGCATCCTTTTTGACTTGAGGACCAAAAGGACTGCCTTTCAAATCTTATCATTCTCCCTCTCCACCTGCTTGAGCCCATGGGGGTTGTGGGTGGTGGTTCTGCCCCTGGAAAGGAAGTATTCCCGCAACTCATCACTTATGAAGGCAGATTCCCAGTCGCTATGAACATAACTGGGGTATTCGAACAGAGTGAATACTGTGTGGAGTGCTTTAATGACTGTGGATGTGGTCATGTCGGGGTAGGGGATGACGAATGGGAAACATGAGTACTCATCCACAATACTCAGGAAGTAAATGTTCCAATTTGTGGGCAGGAGGCCCCTTGACGTCCATGCTGAGATGTTCAAAGGGGAACACCTACACAACATCAAAAGCTTTGATGAGTTGTGCTTTCTCTGTAAAATTGTGGTTTGCATTCACACACACTAGGCAATTGAGAGTCAGCTCCCTGACTCCCTTCCCTGAGTAGTGGAGGTTATGGGCCCTCACAAAATGGTAGAGTCTTGTGACCTGGGATGGCAGAGGCTACTGTGGAGGGTTTGGAGGCGATCAACTTGTACTATGGCACAGGTTCCCCTGGACAGGGCATTTGGTGGCTCATTGAGCTTGCCCAGCTGGTACAAGATCTCATAATTGTAGGTGGATGACTCAATTCTCCACCTCATGATCTTGTCATTTTTGATCTAACCCTGTTGGTTCTTGTTAAACATAAAAGCAACAGCTCTCTGGTCTGTCAGCAGGGTGAATGCTCTGCCAGCCAAGTAATGCCTCCAATGGCACATAGCCTCCACTATAGCTTTTGCCTCCTTCTCGATGGCGGAGTGCCTGCATTCATGGCCTTGGAGGGTGTGGGAAAAATGCTATTGGCTTGCCTGCTTGGTTCATTGTGGTGGCCAAAGTGAAGTTGGAGGCAAAACTTTCCATTTGGAACATGATGGATTCATCAATGCATCCCCACCTTGGCAATCTCGTCCTTGATACCCTTGAAAGCCTTACGGGCTTCTGCCAATGGGGGAAAGGTGGTAGTTTTCACTGGGGGTTGGGCCTTGTCTTCATAGTTCGGGATCCATTGGGCATAATACGAGAAGAGCCCCAGGCACCTTTTTAAAGCTTTGGGACTCTGTGGCAGAGGTAATTCCAGAAGGAGCTGCATGTGCTTGGGGTTGGGGGTGATGACACCATGCTCCACCACATACCCCAGATTGCCAGCCGCTTGGTGCTAAACAAGCACTTTTTCTTATTTATATGTGAGATTAAGGATCTTTGCAGTGGCCAGGAACTTCTTCAGGTTCTCGTCGTATTCCTTCTGGTTATGGCCACAGATGGTGACATTGTCCAGATATGGATACATAGCCGATAGTTCATTGTCATCCACTGTGCAGTCCATTTCCCTTTGTGACACTGGTACCCCATTCGTGAGGCCGAATGGGACCCGTAGTAAATGGTAGTCGGCCATTGGCTTCAAGTGCTGTGTACGGCCGGTCTTTTGGGCGAATCTGGATTTGGTGGTACACTGATTTGAGGTCTATGGTAGAGAAGACATTATACTTTGCAATTTTGTTCCCCATATCAGCTATGCTATCTGTGGCAAAGGGTAGGCGTCCAGTAAGGTGAACCGGTTGATGGTGTGACTGTAGTCTATCACCATCCAGTACTTTTCCCCACTCGTTACCACCACTACTTGCACCCTCCAAGGACTGTTACCTAGTTCTAAGAAGCCCTCCTCCAGCAGTCGCTCTACCTCCATCTTAATTAGTTCCTTGTCCTTGGGGCTGTATCATCTGGTCTTAGTGGCCCCACGTTTGCAGTCTGCGGAGAGGTTTCGGAACAACGGAGGGACCCGGAGGGTGGCCAGTCCGCAGGTTGGGAACCCGACCCGGTGATCGGCCGTGTGATTGGGCCTCTTTGGGAGAGGGGAGGGGCCTCCCAGAACTGGTTGTTACTTACAATGAGGGGGGGCTGGGGCCCATCAAACTACATCAGCACACTCTTAAAATGGCACTGGAAATCCAGTCCCAATATAATGGGTATGCAGAGGTGGGGCAGAACCAGCAGTCTGAAGTTGTTATATTTTGTGCCCTCCACTGTTAGGGTCATGTGCACAGATTTCTGCAGAGAAGGATTTGGAGGCTAGTGCTACCTTGCACTTGGCTGGGGATAAGGTCAGGGAATAATATTTGGCCGTGCCTGGGTGTATGAAGTTCTCAGTGCTTCCCATGTCGAACAAGCAGCCAGTGGCGTGGCCGTTTACCTTGATGTCCATCATAAATCACCATAGCTGGTGTGGTCTACTTCAGTCCAGCACAATGAAAGCCAATGTCAGCTCACTGTCTTATTCACTGCTGCTATGTCTTTGGGTCGGCTGCTGCCAAGATGGTTGCTTGGAAAATTGTGAAGTTGGCTTCCCCCATGGATTGCACATAGTGGAGTCCAGAAGTGAAGCTGGATGTGATGTCCCTCTGTGTTGCCATGTCCTTGGCCCAGAAGTTCAGTTCTCAGCAACCAGAAATTATGACAGAAGTGGGTCAGCTCAAGATGGTGAAGTGGGTCGCAGTCCGCACACAGCACTGCTGGAGTGGAGCTTAGAACGGCATACCCTGGCATGGTGTCCTTTCCTCTGGCAGTTCAAGCAGGTCGCGCTCTAGGCCAGGCAATACTTTCATGGGTGTTTGCTTTGGTTGCATTAATTCTACCTCGTATGCTCGACAGTGGCAGTCAGGGGCCCCGAGTCCCAAGATGGCGTTGACCAATCTCTCCATCTGGTAGCTGCGAGGCCTGCTGAGTAGGCCTCCATGTCCTTTTGGGCAATCTCCATTGCTCAAACCATCTGCATCACTTCCTGTAGGGACCGATTCCCTTTCTCGAGAAGTCGTTCCCGTATTTGATGGGAGCGGAATCCAGCGACTAGCCCATCATGGATGAGTTTCTCCTGGTAGGTTGCCACAGTCATGTCCCAGCTCCTGCATGGCCCTCATGAAATCATTGACTGACTCACATGGAGCCAAGCTGGAAGTGTGCTAACATCGTGTTCCTCGGGGATCCATACTGCTGTCGAAGTAGGGCCACTGTCTCTTTGTATACAGTGCAGTTACAAATTATTGGTACACTCGGTGGCCCACTGCTGCGAAGAGCAGGTCGTGCTGATCACTATTGGCTGTGATTTTGTGGCACCTCCGGTAGGCTTTCATATAGTGTAGCCACTTATCAAACTTTATGGAGGCCTCTGATTTCTTTGGATAGCTCTCTAGCTTCTCCAGTTGGATTGCCTTGTTCCTGGGAATTTAAAATTTTGATCAATAAATTGTGGTGTGATCAATGACCACTTGCAGCGGCTATCAGCCTTTATTAGAGGATCTTATGGGGATGGGCTACAGGTACAGAGGTGGGCCAATCTGCTCAGCCCAGTAAGGATATACTCGGACATGCCCGCAGTATTGTGTTCCACCACATTGTGTATCAGGAATTGAATTGGAAGATTACTTCAGGATAGTCTGCCTTTAACTTGCTGTTGTAGCTACTGTATTTGTATAGCTGGTTTAATTAAGTTGCAGGTCAATGCTGAACTTCATAGAATGTTTATGATGGGCAATTAGGTGATAGTAATCCCATCAAAAGGAATAAATTGTCATTGTTTGACATTTATGGACGAAAAATGCTACCCCCACATCAGCTCATTCTCGAAAGTTGAGCAAACAAAAAAATGCCTGGGGAAACTCAGAAGGTCAGACAACATCAATGAGTGAAAATAGTTCACCAATGTTTTAGGAAGTGAATTTATAAATTTAGATAAGGCAGCATTTGTAAAACCGTGGCAAACTTCTAAAGCTGTGTGGTGGAAAGCGTGCTGACCACCTGCATCATGGTATAGGGACACCAATACCCCTGAGTGTAAGGTCCTGCAAAAGGTAGTGGACACAGCCCAGGACATCACAAGCAGAATCTTCGCCACCATTGAGTATATTTACAGGAATTGCTGTTGTTGGATGGCAGCAGCAATCATCAAGGATCCACACCCACTCTGTTCTTGATACCATCAGGAAAGAGGTATAGGTGCCACAAGACTTGCACCACCAGGTTCAGGTACACTTGCTATCCCTCTGCCATCAGACTTCTCAACGACAAACTTAATCAGGGATTTATTTAAGGATCAGCTCCTGTCCTAGCAGTGACATGGATGCATTCCACTTCACCTATCATTGTAACGGGTCTACAGCGGATGCCATCTCACTGACTACACAAAGCCCGGGAACACCTAGACAGCAAAGGTGCATACATCAAGATGCTCTTTATCGACTGCAGTTCGGCATTTAACATCATCATCACAAAATTGATCAGCAAGCTCCAATACCTGACAGTTAACACCCCACTGTGTAATTGCATCATGGATTTCCTCACCTCCAGACCACAATCAGTGAAGATTGGTAAGAACATCGTTTCCATAATCTCCATCAGTACTGGAGCCCCACAAGGTTGTGTTCATAGCCCCTTGCTTTACACCTATGACTGTGTGGCTCGGTAAGACATTAACGCCATCTATAAATTTGCCGATGATACCACATAGTGGGTTGAATAAAGGAAGGGGATAAGACAGCATACAGGATGGAGATTGAAAACTTGGATGAATAATACATGTACAACAACCTTGAACCAAAATGTTACCAAAACTAAAGAGCTGATTGTTGACATCAGGAAAAGAAAGCCAAAGGTATACAATCCAATGATCATTGGTAGATCAGAGGTGGAGAGGGTGAGAAAATTTAAATTCTTGGGAGTCACTATTTCAGAGGATCTTTTCTTGACTCAATGCACCAATGGAATCATGAAGAAAGCATATCAGCGCCTCAACTTCCTCAGGAGTTTGTGGAGGTTTGGTATGATGTCAGAAACCCTGGCAAATTTCTTTGTTTTTCTTTTTAAAATATATTTTTTTATTGAGTTTAACATAAATCCTATATACAAAGTCATCTCCCTTAGCAATTGCATTTTGAGATTCAAATGATATAAGGGAAATTACCAGAGGAGATAGCGTTCATTCATAAAGTATGTGGATGATTTGTTGTTGAATGTTTCAGGCCCTGAGAAATATATTCCTTCTATGTTGTCTTATAAATTAAATCTTCACAAGAGTGAATTACTTTCCATGAATATTCAGATAGCTATTTATGAGCATATACCTTTTAAAGTTCTGAAGGATCATTTTACTTATCTTGGTGTTAAAATTCCTAAAAAAAAAGATTTTTACATGTTAAATTTTCTTCCTCTAGTGATTATATGAAACAATCCTTTTTTAGGTGGTCCCACTATCATAATCATTAGTATGTCACATTAATTCAATCAAGATGATTTTACCTAAATTTTTGTATTTATTTCAAGCCATTCCAATTTTTAAAAAAATGTTTTATTGACAATTTTCAATCAACATGCAGTCAAAATGAAGAATAATCAAAAAGAAAAATATCAATATCCATAATATTAACAAAATTACACATATTGATTGACATGTTGATATTAAGGGAAGTGAGAATAAGAGTCAACATGTGATTCAATTATTATAAAGAAAGAAAAATTACAGTAATACTGCAAAAATGCAAATTCAATAATGGAGAGAAAGAAAAACAAAATAAGAGGAACCCTCCCATCCTGCAAGAAACAAGAAGAAAAAGTAAGAGAAGAGAAAGAAAGATAAATGATTGGCTTCACCAAGGATAAACTCCACTCCCATCAACAGATAAATAACCTGACTTATCTATTTTCAAAAGACAAAGAGATCCCTCCACATAACAGTCATCAATATATCTTATTCTTTTGTCATACCATGAATTCAATATTTAGTTACCCAGATTCATAGCCAGCAATACAACTTTACATAGTGTTCTTAATGGTATACCTGCTCTTTTTTTTTCAATGCACTCATTTATTTCTTGCCATATTCTTATGCATTATTATAGAGTTATCAGTCTTTTTTTGTTATTAACAATATTCCACTTGCAAATAAAGTCCTCTGCTGTGTCTCCTTTTATTGAATTAATTCCCTTCCAGATCCAAAAGGGGAAACTGCATTCTTCCAAAAAAATGCTAAAAATGTTGCTTGTTCTGATAAATAATAATTTTTAAAATCCTGAAGCCTAAGTCCTCCCAGTTTAAAATCTAATGTTAGCTTTTCCCATGAAATTCTCAATACTTTGTTATTCTATAGAAATTTCCTTATGTAATTATTTAATAATTTAAAAAAATTTTTTTTAGGCAGTTCAATGATTGAAAAAGATACTGTAATCTTCTATCACATTCATTTTAATAGAAATTTACTCTTCCCACTAATCGGCAGGCTTTTTTATTTCTGTAAATCTTTCTATTTTTTCTAAAAGAGGAGTATAATTAAATTTATAAGTTCTGTAAATTATTATGTCATTATTCCTAAATAGATGATTCAATCTGCTTTCCATTTAAATCTAGTCTCCTTTTGATATCTTTCATAATCAAAATTCTTCAATGGTTTTATCTCATTCTTGTCCATATTTATTTTATAACCTGATACTCTTTAAATTTTTCTAATATTGTAATCTTATCAAAGATTCAGCCAGGTTAGACATATCTAATCGCACATCATCAGCAAATAAGATAATTTTATGTTCATCCAGTCCAACTTTGAAGCCCTAATATCAGGATCTCTCCTTATAGTCTCCACCCATTGCTCAATGGCTAGGATGAAAAGCACTGGGCACAGAGGAAATCCCTGTCTACTCGATCTACTCAAGGGAAAACCTGCTGACATTTGATTGTTAGTTAGAATTTTAGCTTGTGGTTTATGATAAAGAGTTCTTATTCAATTTATAAATTTTCTTCTTATACCAAATTTTTCCAATGTTTTAAATTAAAAAAAAATCATTCTAATTGGTCAAATGTTTTTTTCTGCATTTAGGGAGATAGTTGTACTTGAATTCACCTTTGATTTTGCCATGTATCCATAATATCCATAGTCTACCTAGACTAGGTGTAGCCAACCTTTTAATTTTTAATCTTTAATTTAGACATACAGCATGGTAACAGGCCATTTCAACCTATGTGTCCATGGCACCCAATTAACCTACACTCCTGGTACATACACGTGTCCTGAAATGGCTTGTTACCATGGTGTATGTCTAAATTAAAGATTAAAAATTAAAAGGTTGGCTACCTCTGGCCTAGACTATTTGAAGAATATCTTCCTTCAGTAAATCCCACCTGGTCTGTATGTATTAATTTTGATAGATATTGTCCCAATCTATTAGCTAGTGCCTTTGCCAATATTTTATAATCAGCTTTCAGAAGTGATGTAGGTCTATATGAAGTAATTTTTAATGGGTTTCTATTTTGCTTTGTAATTATAGCAGTTGAGAAATATTTCAGGAAGGTCTGGGTTCTCCACCACCCAGCCAATACATCCATCATAAGAGGCATTAAATTGTCTACAGAACTTGGGAGGAAACCCATCCTCCCCCAGAGATTTGTTAGTTTGAAAAGTACCTTCAAAGCTTTCTAAATTTTTTCTCTTGTGAAAGGGGCATCTAAATCAACTCATTCTCTATCTTCTAATTTTGGAATTTCAACATTTGTTAAAAATTCATCCCTCTCATTTTTATCTGCTAATAATTCTGATTTATATAGTTTTATATGGTCTAAAATAATTTATTTTTAAAAAATTATATATTATAATATTGGCCTCTGTTTTTATTGCATTGATCTTTCTGGATTAATTCTCTGTCTTAACCTGTCAAGATAAAAAAAATTGTGTCTATTCTCCTAATTTATAATATTTTGTTTAGTCTTTAAGCATTTTTTCCATTCTATACTTTTGTAATGAGTTATATTTTAATGTTTTACTCACTAATAATCAATATTTTTCTTGTAACCATGTTCTGATATTCTTTTTCCAATTTTGTTGTCTTTCTCTAAACCATTTAACTCTGTAGCATATTCTTTCAAGATTTTTTTGTATAAAAATTTGTCCTTTTAGATAAGCTTTAAGTGTATTCCATAGTTTAAAAAAGCTATCAGTAGAAGAAAGATTAATTTCACAAAATGATTATACCTGTCTCTGAATAAACTCTCAAAAGTCCTTCCTTTTCAACATTGTGGTATTGAGACGCTATCTATACACACTTTCTTGTTTTTACATTATCGTGATAGTTAAAGTTAATGGTGAATGATCTGTTCTTAAAAAAAACTCACCAAATATTCTGTTTTTACCATTCTTCTTTTTAACTGGACAGACATTAAAAACAATCAATCCATGTATGTGAGTCTTGTACCCTTGAATAGAATGAATAGTCTCTATGGGATTAAGATGCTTCCATATATCAATCAAATTTAAATCTTTCATAAATGATGGTGTTACTTTTACCTTTGTTACTGTTCTGGCTGATTTATCCAATATATCAATTTATCCAGAAATTGAAATCTCCTCTGACCAGTATAGTTCTTATAAAGATATCCTGCATAAAGGCTTCATCATCATAATTTGGTGCATAGACATTCATAAAAGACCATAATTCTGAAAATTTTTACAATGTGCCATTACACATCTTCTGGGTTGGTCAGTCACTGTTTCTTCTATTTATTATTGGTATCATTTTATTATTTAAAAGTATTACTCCTCTAGTTTTTGAACTAAATGAAGATTATGTTACTTGTCCTACCCATCCTCTTTTTAATTTTGCATATTCTGATTTGGCAAGATGTGTTTCTTGTAGAAAGAGGATATCAGCCTTTAAATTTTTTTAGGTGTGCCAAGACCTGCTTCCTATTCACCAGACAATTTATCTCATTAACATTAATACTAATAAATGTTAATGTTCTATCCATATTGATTTTAAACAAATATTGTTTAACAATAAAACCTTTTCGATTGTTTAAATAATAGTGACCTTCCCTGTATGGGCCTTTTACTCCTGTTGTGATTTCTCTATGCATGTGAATAAACACTGCTTAACCAGCCAGTGTTCAGACTCACTGCTCTTGGGACCCCTCTAACTTGTTCTCTCACACACAGCATGCAGACATTAGAGTTTGAATAAAAGAGAACTTGTGAGATCTGTTCTGTAATAAAAATGAAGCTGGGATTCAATTTCTCTACAAGTGCTTCAACTGTCTTTTCATGCAACTCAAGTTCAAAGAACAGCTCCTTATTTTCTAAGAAAACAACAACTGCAAATGCTTGAATCTTCAGCTAATGAAGATGTTAGAGGAACTCAGTAAGTTAGAGAGCATCCATGGGTCGAAATGATCAGTCAACATTTCAGGTTTGAACTCCTTATTGAGACTCGATAAAGGGCCCTGGCCCAAAACAATGACTGACCATTTCTAACCACGGATGTTGCCTGACCTGCTGATTTTCTCCATCGTCTCATTGTTTGTTTAACATTCTACCTTCTGTCTGGGTACATTGTAATCCCTGGAACTTAATTTTGAATCCAATAGTTTTGGGTAACTAGCATTCATTTTTGTGTTTCTCCCCCTCTCCAGAAATGTTGCTAATACTTCAGTTTTGATGTTCTTTTGCATATTTTCGATTCCCTTCTTTCAGGATTTAATAGTCACCTTGACAATTTGTTTTAGACCTTATCATTGATGTTCCCTGTTCTCTCTGCTCCTTCCCGTTTGTGGAACTTAAAACATGTTTGTTTTCTCATTTTCTTTTAATTGTATGTTTCTATGCTTTGCCTTCCATTTGCATGGGAGAGTTCAGCCCTGCCTCATCTTAGGGCAAATGTCTCCTGTCCTGAAGGCTGCTTCTTGAGCTCGGAGAAATGCACAGACATGTGCTTCCACTATGGTTTCTAGTGAGACCAGAAATATCAACTTTGTTTCTCACTCCATGTTATCTACCTGATCTATGGATATCTTCTAGCATTTTTAAGTAGAATTGTAGTGGCAATTTGTTCTCAGATTGGCAATGAGTAAATTGAAAGTAATCATAGATGCAATAAAATATATTACCTATAAATTACCATAAAGGTTTATAGCATGAACTTGGAGGGAGCTAAAATTCTCCATATGCTTTGTGTTTAATGTATAACTTTCTTTTGACTCTTGCGCTGAAACAATTTAAATTATGTACATTTTCATACACTATAGGGCATTGGTTAAAGGAGTGAGGAGGACATATACTATAGGGCATTGGTTAAAGGAGTGAGGAGGACATTAAAGGAGGAGTGAGGAGGACATATACTATAGGGCATTGGTTAAAGGAGTGAGGAGGACATTTTAATGATATATAAAGCAAGTTTTTTTTTTAAAATAGAGAGCGGTTGGTGCCTGCAATACAAAGACTGTAGAGGTGGTATAAACACAGGTGATAGCAACATTTAACAGTAATTTAGATATATGAATGATCAGGCAATGGAAGGAAATGGACTAGTTGCTGGCAGATGGGATTAGTTTAATTAGAGATTACCATGTACCGAACAGGGTGGTATGGTTAGTGTTGTGGTTAGGACAATGTTATTACCGTGCCAGCAAGCCTGTGTCTTTGTGGGTTTCCTCTGGCTGCTCTGGTTTCTTCCCAAATTCCAAAGGCATACAGATTAATTGGTCACATGGATGTATATCGGCAGCATGGGCTCATGGACTGCAAGGGCCTGTTTTTGTGCTGTATCTTTCAATTAAAAATATGAAAACAGTTTTGGTTTAAATGGTTCATGTTTTTTGGTATTTCTATTGCCTGATGATATCTTAAAACATACCTAGAAAATACTAAAATATCTTATCAAATTATGTCCTTAACACTGTAACAACAATCTAACATTCAAAAATCTTTCTAAATATTTTTAATACAGACTTTGTTGGATAAAGTAAACAAAGACACTTCTGGATGTTTGAAACTGAAGAACCATAGTATACAAAATTCTTGAGGTGGTTCTGCCAATCTTTTAAACTGAATGGCATCCTAACCTGATAGACCTATGTTTGTCCTTAAATACTTTTATAGCAATTATCATCAATCACTCTCAATCTTTGATTTTAATTCACATAGCATTATGGAAATAGTTCCACATTTCTTTTATCCACAATCAACATGCACTGACCCAAATTATTCAAGTATTGTACAGGAGGAACTTCTTCAAGAAACCAGAGTAAAGTATACAGTTAATAATAATCTGTCTTGGCTGTAGTGGTGTGGAGTGGTAACATGACATATGGAAAATAATAGTATTGGGCATGGAAATAATGTTTGACAAAATTGTGTGCATTTTTTTGAATTTGTAACCAGAATTGTAGATAAATGTACAGTATTTGGTACAGTATCAATATCAAGAATTTACCACACAGATTATTAAATGAAATTGGGGTATGCGGTAATATATTGACAGAGTTTAAGAATTAATTAAGATAGAAAACAAAATAAGAATAAATGGGTAGCTTTCAAATTGGGACGTGTGACTAATGAAGTGCCTCAAGGATCATTGATGGGGTCATGGCTGTTCGCAATCTGTATCAATGAGTTGGATGAGGGAATCAAATATGATGTGTCAAAGCTATGTGGGAATGTGGGTTGTGAGCAGGATGTAGAAAGCCTTCAAGGATATATGAACAGGAAATGGGTAAATGCATGGCAGATGGAATTGTGAGTCATCCATTTTTGATGGGGGGAAAAATAGTAAACCGTTTCTTTCCAACAACTTTCAGGCTCTTGACAGTTACACTAATCATGGACTTGTCCGACACCACAAAAAAGGCTGTTTGCACAATTGTAACACTGCTTTTTTTTCTTACACTATGGTAACTGTGAACATTTATTATCTATCTATCTTTTGTATTCATTATCTCTTTTCAATTTAATTTAAGTCATACTATTGTAGTTTTATTTTACCTGTATGGTTGTAGTAAATAAGAATTTCAGGACATTTGTGATAATAAACTTATTATTAATACCTAAAATTGTTTATTATCTACCCTGAGAAGCTCACTCTATTACAGAAAAAATAATTTTAAAGAGTTTTTAAAAAAGAGGTCAGTTAAGAAACAGAGTTTCAGCTGAATGAAATATTTATATTTCTTCACGTTATGCAATTGAAAATTATTGTTTCCTGAAGTGAATTGTGGTAACAGTGACTTTGGCTCCCATTACTCAAAAATTCATTTTTTAGCAAGACTAATTCTAATTCTATGACTTCATTTCTGGATCGCAAGTATATAGAGTGACAGCATTCCCTCCTATATATTCCCTTGGAATATCTGGCTGCTTGGTTTACAGAACTTCATACTTCAATTCACAAATAACAATCAACAAATTTGACTCATGGTATTAAATATGCTCTTCTGAAATGTATGTAGGAAAAATAAATTAATAAATGCAAAGAGACAACAAATTTGTCAATTCTTATTTTTAGCCAGTGGAATGCACAGTAAGATTTGGATATGATATTATTGATTCAGTCAAGTCTCTCCTTTGCACTTCCTTCTCCTATCCAAGAACATGTGAACAAACATCTCAGAGTGTGTGAGTTTGCAGTAGACATGGGGATTTCCTCAAATCAATCTCTTGGCCTTTAGTCCTTTTCTATTTATTGGACTCTCCCTAAATTCCTTCTGTACAACTTTCTCGGGTAAATCCCAATCCTTGAATTCCATTCCTTTTCTTGATAAGTCCCACTTCCTAAACCCTTCCCCAAGTCTAACATTGGCCTCAGCTTCTGAATAATGATAGGGGGCCATTATTTTGCCACCAATGAAAAGGTTTCAAATGAAAGAAAAACATCTTGTTGGAATCTCTAATTATAACGTGGGATAAGAGGGTTCGTTTTACAGAAAATCATGAAGTGGATGTTTTTTTATAGGAATGCTTAAATTCTTACTAAATTTAAGAAATTTAAAATTTCATTCAGCATGGTAACAGGCCTTTCCAGCCCACAAGCCCATGGCCCCCCAATATACCAACTAACACAATCCCTCTTTATTTTTGAAGGGTGAGAGGGAACCAGAGGAACTAGAGTCTCGGGGAGAACATACAAACTCCTTGCAGTCAGCGGTGGATGGTGCGAACCACTATGCTAACTGTGCTGCTATCCTTCCGTAATGCATGGATCAATTATGTGCTAGGAAATCTGGAATTGGGCTTGATTTGAACTGCTAGGTTGTATGAATGTATAACTGGTTCAGTGTGTCTGCCAAGTAGGTGAACCATGTACCTTCATCCTTTGGAAATGGAGTATGTAATTTTGCAATTATCCTGATTTCCTGGCACCCATCAATGACCTTCAATTTATGATCTTCCTGCATTGATTCTCACAGATAATAATACTTTTCAATTATGAAACTCCACAGCAATATTAGCCCTTTTGCATACTCCTTACAACATTACAAATGTTACGCTCTGATATCCTATGTTCTCAAAGCAGATTTTCTCTTTGACCCCAATCTTGAAAGGAAATTGAGCAGGCATTTTTTTTAATATCCATAGAATATTACAGCACAGAAATAGGCGCATCTGAAATTTGCTGAAGTATTATTCTGCCTTGTCCTATTGACTGGCACCTACAGCATAGTCCTCCATACTTCTCCCATCCATGTACATGTTCAATTTTTTCTGAAATGTAAAATTTGAGCCCCACTTCAGCTGACAGTTTGTACTACATTCTCACCACACTCTGCTATAGGTATACCTTCCCCAATGATACGTCTAAGTATTTCACCTTTCATCCTTAACCCATATCCTCTAATTCTTTTCACACCTGCTCTCAATGGAAAATTCCTGCTTGCATTTGCTATATCTAACCCAGTGGTTCTCAACATTTTTCTTTCCACTCACATACCACTTTATGTAATCCCTATGCAATCGGTGCTCTGATAGTAAGGGATGGCTTAAAGTGGTATGTGAGTGGGAAGGGAAGGGAATCACTGCTCTAGACCCAATTGTTACTGAAATATTTTGCTTGAGAAAAATTGTCATTGTCCAATTTCCTTTGGAGTTATGAAACCGTGCACATCATGAGCCAATTAGGGATGAGTAAAATAGTGGTTCTCAACCTTTTTCTTTCCACTCACATACCACTAAGTAATCACTATGCCATAGGGGCTCTGTGATTTGTAAGGGATTGCTTAAGGTGGTATGTGGGTGGAAAGAAAAAGTTTGAAAACCACTGTTTTAATCATACCTAATTGACATGTTATGTGCACAGTTTCATAACTCCAAAGGAACTGGGCCAATGACAAATTTTCTCAAGCAAAATATTTCAGTAACAATTGGGTCTAGAGCAGTGATTATCAACCTTCCTTTCCCACTCACATACCACCTTAAGCAATCCCTTAATCACAAAGCACCTATGGCACTACAATTAAAGTGTTATGTGAGTTGAATGAAAAAGTTGAGAACCACTGTTCTGCACTCTTGGGAATAAAATCCTTACTTGCGCAATCTTTCCCAGTAGCTCAGTTCTTCAAGTCCCAGTAGCATCCTTATAAATTTCCTCTGCACGTTTTCAATCTTATTGATAACCTTCCTGTAGTTAGGTGACCAAAATTGCACATAATACTTCAAATTTGGCTTCACTATTGTCTTGTACAATGTAACCTTAATAACCGAACTCTTATATTTTATACTTTGATATTTGAAGATAATAGTATATCTGTATTTCCCGATCCCTCTGGTCTACCACATACCTTAGTGCTACCTTGGTTTATCCTTCCAATGTGCAACACCTCACATTTGTCTGCATGAAATTTCATCTGCCATTCTGCAGCCCATTTTTACAGCTGGCCCAGATTCCAATGCAAGCTTTGAAAGCCTTCCCTCACCTCCAGTCTTTGTGTCATTCGTAAACCTGCTCATCCAATTTACCATATTGTCATCCAGATCATTAACTTAGATGACAAACAACAATTGGTCAAGGATCCAACATCGATCCTTGAGGCAAACTCGTCATAGGCCTCCAGTCACTACCGCTACCACTACTGATCTTCGGCTTCTCCTGTAAAGGAGAATTTACTATTTCACCATGAACACCGAGCGACTGAGCACAACATTCACGGGCTCTCCTTCAACTTTCCTGATAACCTACTCGGGAAAACTATGTCATATATTAGCTTGCTTCCAAAGTTGTATGGTTTTTCTGTATGTAGTCTTAGCTTTCTTTATTGTTTGACAAAAATCAAGTTGAAATGATGTAATAATTATTGCTGATTTGATACAAGGTTAATAATTAAGCAAGTAAATATGGTTTGATGATAATAAGAGGAAGCATTGCAGTAATGCCCTCAGGTAGGATGATTAGCCTGCAACAACCACAATTATCCTTTGTACATAAGACATAAAATGATACAGATTGATTCCAATATATACTAATCTTATCTGCCTGCACGTGGTCTATCTCCCTCTATTCCCTGCCTGTTCATGCTGCTGTCTAAATTACTCTCAAACATTGGTATTACATCTGCCTCCACCACTTCCCCTGGCAGTGTGTTTCAGGCACTTGCAGAATCAGTGGTCACTAATATAGCCTAACCAAAGTTTTATGCAGCTGCTGTATGATAACCTGACTTTTATACTCAATACATAACTAATGACAGTCATGCCTTCTTTATTGCCCTACCCACATGTTTCACAACTTTCAAGTTGCTGTGGACTTGCGCCCCCAAATTCCTCTGTACATTAATGCTCCTTAGGGTCCTGCTATTTGCTTGTTACTTTTCTCTTGTATTTGATCTCCCAAAATGAATACCCTTACACTTGACCAGGTGGAACTCCATCTGCTATTTCTGCACGTAAAGTTCCAACTGATCTGTATTCTGCTATACTTGGCATGATGCTAGGCCATAGAATTATCTTCATCTTTGGGTAAACAAGAAAGTCTGCCAACGTTGCGATTGTAGTGCAATACGCAATAGTGCTGGAGCAACTTAGCAGGAACCCATTCCCACAATGACATATCTGTCCATTGCCTCATGCACTGCCAAATCGAGGCTACCCTCATATTGGAGAACAACACCTAATATTCCATCTGGACACTCTCCAAGTTGATGGCATTACCCCTCTCTCTCTCTCTTTCCTCATCTCTCTGTCTCCTTTCCTTGAGATCCCCATCCCCGACCCTCTCCATTTAGAGAACTAACCCCATCCCAATCATTTCTCTGCTTTTTTAAAATTTTCTGCCCTTCTGTCTTGGGTAAGCTTATACCTCTCATTTTGTTCGTTTTAGATTGGTCACAGTGTTTGAGCTACCGAAAGAAAATAGACACACACACACACACCCCAAGAGCAGTTCAGTTTATACAAGTCTTTATTACTAAATCTAAAGCTGAATTCACACTACAATATGCAAGCCCTTCCCAATTATACTTATCAACGCCTGGACTGGTCCCAACTGCCGAAGCGAGGCAACGACTGCACACTTGTAGTAGGTTGTCGGGGCGCCGGTAGCAGCTTCTCCACCTCCCTCGACCGGGACGTTAGCTGGACTCTTGAAGTTCTTTTTCTTGCTGAGAGATGTTGCCACCTCTTGGAGAGTCTCAATCTTCAGCAGTGGGACCATGGCTTATATTACCCAAAAGTTGTTTACTTCAGATCTTATCTCTTTGAACAAATGATTTAATTATCTTCAAGGTCTCCTGACAGTCTGCGACCAACAAAAGAAAACAGTATCTCTGAGCCTCATGGTGGAAGTTGGATAATGTCTACTGATTCATACATCCCTGGGCCCCATAGTGTAAATTAGATAATGTCTTCTGATTCAACTGCATCCTGGGCCCCATGGTGGAATTTAGGTGTGTCTACTAAATATGCATCCTGGGCCTCATGGTGTAAATTAGATTATGTCTGCTGATTCTAAAAAAATAAGCAGGTTCTCAGCCTTGTAGAAGCAAAGACTGCAAAAGTGAAAA
Organism: Narcine bancroftii; assembly: GCF_036971445.1. NCBI lineage: Eukaryota > Metazoa > Chordata > Chondrichthyes > Torpediniformes > Narcinidae > Narcine > Narcine bancroftii. The sequence continues at coordinate 422,080,974 of NC_091469.1, forward strand.
ACAAGCAGGTTCTCAGCCTTGCAAAAGCAAAGGCTGCAAAAGTAAAAAACACGGTTTAAATCTTCCATTACACCTCATGACCTCTTTCCTGTTGACAGTTTATTGGTAAGGAACTGACGTTTGATAGCATGTGGATGATTCTTTCCATTATTTCTTGCTAAGTGAGTACCTAGTGGGATTGCGTATGTTGACAAGATGGTAATTGGATAAATTAGTTTTGTTGCCTTTGAGAACTATCTGGTGGTGAAACAGCATTTCTCTAGATTGTGACAAAGTATTTAGAGGTGTTTTGGGAAGGTCTATTAGAGCAGGAATCAAAACAAACATTTTAAAACACAGAATATTTGCAGGACTTTTTCAGAGTGCTTTTTGCAAAAAGAGGAACAAAGTTGCAGCATACAGCTTGCCTGGGAGAGCATGTGATTTTTTTGCAGACAGAGTGAACAGTTTTGCTCTCAGAGAGGGAGGGTGTGAAACACAGAGAAAGGAGACAAATCAGTTCCAGAAGGACAAAGCTGGCAAACTTTTAGAACACTGCCTGGTCAAAGGAGAAGGCTAGCTGTCTGAAAGGTGACCTGAAAGAAAGAGGATCATCTGGAGAATAAAATATTACTGAGTCCAGAGGACCCCAAAAACCAGCCACTGTAGATATGCACCATAACACAAAAGGGGTACTTAAACAAAAGTAGTTTTTAATTATATTTGAACAAGAAAACAGAATTAAACTTTAACTTATTACTTAACCTACTTACTTAACCTACCTAACCTACTTAATCACCCCCTCTAATACTAAGTGCAGATGTGTGCAATGTGTATTTAAGATTAGAAAAGTTCTTTAGATCACAGTCCACTCTCATTGGTTGCAGGCAATTCTTGTACTGTGAACAGAAGTTAGCATTAACAAAGTTTACCAGTCTTTGGTGCTTAATAGGCAAATGATTACCACTCAGGAGGGTTCTTGTTGGTCTTCAGAGAGAGATTCCTTTTTGTTCCAGGACATCCGCATCTGATTCCTGTTTAATCAGTCTTGCTGACGAAATTTATCCCCTTCAGGGTTCTCCAGATGATCCTCTTTCTTTCAGGTCACTTTTCAGACAGCTAGTCTTCTCTTTGACCAGGCAGTCTTCCAAAGGTTTGCTAGCTTTGTCCTTCTGGAACTGATTTCTGTCTCCTCTCTCTGTGTTTCATACCCTCCCTCTCTGAGAGCAAAACTGTTCACTCTGCGTATAAAAATCACACGCTCCCCCAGGCAAGCTGTATGCTGCAACTTTGTTCCTTTGTTTGCAAAAAGCACTCTGCAAAAGTCCTGCAAATATTCTGTGTTTTAAAAAGTTTATGTGCAACCTGCTCTAATAATCCTTCCCAAAACACCTCTAAATATATATATATATAAATATATATATATATATATATATATATAAATATTTAAAAATATCTATTATAAAAAGAGCATATAGAAATACTTTAGAATAATTTACTCATTTCATTTATGAAGCCCAGTTTACCAAATGCCATTCATCATTTTTACAGCCTGTGTTTTTCACAACCTGCCAGTCCTTATTTTAATGCTCCCGTATTAATAATGTAGTTGCACTGGCTTGATAATTGATGAGCTGATCAAATTTAATCATATTGTTTTAGTCTATAGTCATTTCATGTGAGTAGTTTGCTGGGTTGGTTCAGTGAATGGTCAAGAGTCAGTCACATTGCATGGGTCTGAGAGTGATATACAACTAAGGACAAGTAAGTATGGCAAACTTCCTTCACCAAAGGATATAGCTGAATTTTTACAATGTTCCTGTTGTTTCACAGCTACCAACAGCAACTTTTTTTTCCAAATTTATTTCATTAACTGAATTCAAAATCTACAGGTCTTGTAGTGCACTTCAAGCTTGTATCTCTTTTGTCCAGATCTCTGGATAACTCTTTCATCACCTAATCAAAATGTGAGATATATTGCTAACCTACGAGAACAAGCCATCTACATGTTTACCTCCCAGACACATCCTATCCTAACTTGGAAATGTTTCCCTTCCTTAATTTTTTTTTGTCAAAATTTATAACTCTCTATCCAACAACACTGTTGGAGTGACTTTACAAGAGAATCTGCACCAGTTCAAAAAGACCACTCAATAATATCATCAGATAATTGGGGCTAGATAATAAATGTAAACCTGAGCAGTGAAGCTTACGTCCTGAGAAACAAATAAACTTATCAAAAGTCATGCAATTGTATTATTGCATTTAATGTCTAATTTTTTGTGACACCTAGGTCTGCCTAATACTAATATATAGATTTTAGAGACAACAAACACTAGAGAGATTTGATGAAGGATTCCACCCATGAGCAGACCTCATGGAGTTGTAATGGATCATATGCTTAAGTCTGAACTAAGAACAGAACAGTGGTTATGTAATAACTTGTCAGTTTTGAAGTTAACTGAAAACACATTTTGAACAGAACTATTTGGAGAGAGTGACGGGCAGGTAAGCCGTTAAATTCCAGGGGTTACTGGGGCTTGGGCCTACTTGGTTCAGGCTGTGAGTCAGAGGAGGCGGTGACTGGAGTTCGGGCGACTATCTGGAGGAGGAGGAGCTTGGAGAGAGTGATGGGCAGGTAAGCCGTTAAATTCCAGGGCTTACCAGGGCTTGGGCCTACTTGGTTTGGGCTGTGAGTCAGAGGAGGCGGCGACTGGAGTTCGGGCGACTATCTGGATGAGGAAGAGCTTGGATAGAATGAGGGGGTTAATTGGTCAAGGGGCCAATAAAAGGAGGGTAAGTATAGGGGAGTGGCCCAGTGAGTGAGTGGCACAGTGAAGGAGTGGATCTTTGAGGCTTTGGCTCGAGAGGCTTAGGTGAGCAGAGGCTGAGGACGAGTGTGCTGGATTAAAGGTAAGACATTAACAGTTAATTTAATATATATCTGTTTATTTTTTTACTTTGTAAGGTGTGAGGAGAAGCAGGAAGGATAAGAGTGAGGGCAGTTTCTGCTCTCACTGTCACATGTGGGAAGTCATAGAGTCTCACGTCTCCCGGACGTCCACGTGTGCACAAAGTGGGCTGAGTTGCAGCATCTAAAGGACCGAGTCAGGGAACTTGAGCTGCAGCTCGATGACCTCACTCTAGTTAGGGAGAATGAGGCTATCGTAGACAAGAGCTACAGGCAGGTGGTAGCACAGGGGCCACGGGAAAAGGGGCAGTGGGTTACCATTAGGAGGAGGAAAGGGAGGGGTCAGGTTCATGTGCAAGCACCCGAGTCTGTAATTTTCAGAAATTGGTATTCCACCTTGAGTACTGAGGAGGGGGATACTCCTATGGTGGGCATTGGTGTGGTGTCAACCTCTGTGACCCAGAAAGTTAGGGATAAAAGGAAAAGGGCGAGAGTTATAGGGGATTCAATGGTTAGGAGGACAGACAGAGGTTTTTGTGGACGTGATAAGGAAAACCAGATGGTGGTTTGCCTCCCTGGTGCCAGGGTCTGGGATGTGACTATGTGCATTCAAAACATCCTAAAAGGGGAGGGTGAGGAGCCTGAGGTTGTGGTACATGTTGGTACCAATGATGTTGGAAGGAAGGAGAAAGTGGTCCTGCAGAATGAGTATAGGGAGTTGGGTAGGGAGCTTAAAAGGAGGACCACTAAGGAAGTAATCTCTGGATTGCTTCCTGTGCCACATGACAGTGAGGGCAGAAATAGAATTAGGTGGAGGTTAAATGCGTGACTAAAGGGGTGGAGTAAGAGACAGGGTTTCAAGATCTTGGACCACTGGGACCTTTTTTGGGGAAAATGGGACCTATACCGTAATGATGGGTTAATCCCAGAGGGACCAGTCTCCTGGCAGGGGCATTTGCTAGGGCTGTCGGCGGCGAGGGGGTGGTTTCAACTAGTATGGTTAGGGACAGGGTTTCAAGTTAGGCAGGACAGCAGGGTGAGGGTTAGTAGGCTAAGGAAAGAAACAAGTTTGAATAAGTTGAGGGAGGAAAAGCAGGAAGTAGTAAAAAGATGTTGTAGTGAAAATTGTGAGAATGGAAGAGAGGAGGATATGCAGAAGGTAGGATGTAGGAGATCCCTGAGTTGTATTTATTTTAATGTGAGGAGCATAGTAAGGAAGCTGGATGAGCTAAAGGTGTGGATTAACATGTGGCATTATGATATTGTGGCCATTAGTGAGATGTGGTTGAAGGAAGGTTGTGACTGGCAGTTGAATGTTCCAGGATTTCGCTGCTTTAGATGTGACAGAGTTGGTGAATTAAGAGAGGGAGTTGTGGCATTACTTGTCAGGGAGGATATTACAGCAGTGCTGAGGCAAGGTAGACTGGAGGGCTCGTCAAGAGAGGCAGTATGGGTAGAGCTGAAAAATAAGGGTGAGGTTACTATTATGGGGGTATATTATAGACCTCCAAATGGGGAAAGGGAACTAGAAGAGCAAATGTGCAAGAAAATAGGTGAGATGTGCAGGAGAAATAGGGTGGTGTTGGTTGGGGATTTCGATTTTCCAAACATAGATTGGGAAGAACAGTCAGTAAACGGGCACTATGCATTGTGTTCAGGATTGCTTTTTGCAGCAATATGTTGAGACGCCAACTAGAGGGGGAGCGGTGTTAGATCTGTTGTTTGGGAATGCAATGGGGCAGGTGACGGAGGTAAGCATTGGAGAGAACTTCAGATCCAGTGATCATGGGTCCATTAGCTTTAGCTGAATGATGGAAAGAGATAGGTCGGGTCCGAGGTTGAAGGTCTTCGAGTGGGGGAAGACCAGATTTGAAGAAATGAGAAGGGATTTGCAGAGAGTTGTGTGGGCTGATCTTTTTGCCGAAAAGGATGTAGAGAAAATTTGGGGGGCATTCAGGAGTGAGATTTTGAGAGTACAGGATCTTTATGTTCCTGTCAAGCCGAAGGGGAAGACTAAAGGTTTGAGGGAGCCGTGGTTTTCTGGTGAAATTAAGAAGTTGGTTCGGGACAAGAGGGAGGCTTATACCAAATATAAAAAACAAGGGATTGAGGAGATGTATGGTCATTACTTAGATTGCAGGAAGAACCTTAGGGAAATTAGAAAGGCAAAAGAAGGTATGAGGAGTCCATAGCTAATAAGGCGAAGGTGAATCCTAAGGGTTTTTACAGATATGTGAACAGTAAAAGGAGGGTTAAGGATAGAATAGGATCACTGGATGATGCGACCGGTGAACTATGTAGAAACCATATGAGATGGGAGAAATATTGAACAATTTTTTCTCGTCCGTATTCACGAGGGAAAGGGACATTGGGCTATATGAGATAAGAGAGGCAAAGGGCTTAGTTATGGAAAGGATAGGGATTAGTAAAGCGAGAGTTTTGGAGGTTCTAGGGTCAATTAAGGTGAATACGTTTCCTGGTCCTGATGGGATTTTCCCAGGACTTTAAGGGAGATCAGGGAACAAATAGCGGGGTCACTGACAGTGATTTTTCAAAGATCACTGGAGGAGGGGGTGGTACCACAGGATTGGAGAATTGCAAATGTTGTTCAATAGTTCAAAATAGGCAGTAGGTGTAATTATCAGCCAGTAAGTTTAACTTTGGTGGTGGGGAAGGTTATGGAAGGTATTCTTCGAGATAGTATATATGCATATCTGGATGGGCAGGGATTGATTAAGGTCACCCAGCATGGGTTTGTTAAAGGAATGTCATATTTGACGAACCTTATTGAGTTTTTTGAGGAAGTGACAAAAAAGGTGGATGTGATCTATTTGGATTTTGTTAAGGCTTTTGATAAGGTTCCGCATAGAAGGAAGGTTCAGTCACTAGGAATTAGTTGAGAGATTGTGACATTGATTCAGAGGTGGCTGGGAGATAGAAAGCAGAGAATCAACTGTATGTCAGGTTGGAAGCCTGTGACAAGCGGGGTCCATTGTTGTTTATCATTTATATTAATGATTTAGAGGAGGGTGTGGTTAACTGGGTAAGCACATATGCGGATGATACGAAAATAGGGGGAGTGGTGGATAGTGAGGTAGATTTTCTTGGATTACAGAAGGATTTGGTTTGTTTGGAAGAGAGGACTGAAAGATGGCAGATGGAATTCAATGTAGACAAGTGTGAGGTGTTGCATTTCGGTAAAAATAACCAGAATAGGACATATACAGTTAAGGGGAGGGCATTGAGGCACGCAGAGGAGCAAAGGGACCTGGGAGTTATGGTACAGAGTTCACTGAAATTGGATTCCCATGTAGACAGGGTAGTTAAGAACGCATATGGTATGCTGGCCTTCATAAATCATAGTATAGAGTGTAGGAGCTGGGAGGTGATGCTGCAGCTGTTTAAGGCTTTGGTGAGGCCAGGCTTGGAGTACTGTACTCAGTTCTGGTCTCCAAATTATAGAAAGGATATAGATAAGGTGGAGAGGGTGCGGAGAAGGTTTACAAGGATGTTGCCTGGCTTACAGCATCTTGATTACAGGGAGAGATTAAGGAGACTGGGACTTTATTCATTGGAATGTAGATGACTGAGAGGGGACGATAGAGGTATTTAAAATTATGAAAGGAATAGATAAACTAGACATAAACAGACTCTTTCCCCTGAGGGCAGGGGAGGATGGAACAAGAGGCCGTGAGTTAAGGGTAAGGGAGGGGCAACACTTTAGGAGGAATATTAGAGTTGGCTTTTTCACTCAACGAGTGGTGGCAGTCAGGGTCCCTTCTGTAATTTAAGAGAAGGTTGGATGTGTACATGGAGGTGAAGGAGTCGAGGGTTATTGGGGGTGAGCGGGATCCTTGAGCTAGTGGAGTTGTTCCAGTGAACCGGTGCAGACTCGAAAGGCCAACATGGTCTGTTTCCGCTCCGTATATGGTTATATGGTTATTTCATATATAATTAATCTACAACTTATAATTATCACAATTCCGTTGAGAATTTTTACCTGTATTAATGAAATAATTCATTGACATTTCAATAATTAATGCAAATTAAATGTGAAAAAACTTTAGCTGTTAGCCATTTTATTTAGAAATAACTCCATGATAACAGTTGTCTAGATTAACATGTAAAATTGTGTGAATCAAATTTTATAGCCCCAGTTTATATATTGAGTAAGATTATAGTTGAATGAAATTTTGTGATAGTAACACTATAACTGATTAAATTTTTTAAAATTTGTATCACTATTATGTATTAATATAACATACTTAATAATATGCAAAAAGAATGGAATATTTTCTCAAAAATCTAAAATTATGAGTAATTTATTATCCCGAGGCATTTTTAATCAGGTACAATGTTAGATTTTCAAGTTTGATTTGGATGTCAAAAAAATTTAACAGTGTGCTTTTTATTTATATTGCTCTTTGGAGAATACACATTTAACTAAATAAATTTTCACTTCTCTTTCCGATATATTTTTAAAAATATTTTATTTATTAGAAAACAAAGTAATAACCACAATTACAGAATTAGAATTAACAAATTATCAAAAAGCAATTTACATGGTTACATAGAAAAAAACAAGATCTAAAAAAAATCTACAAACCTAACCCCCCCACCCCCCTCTACCCCTCCCCTTAACCTAAATCTACCCCTCATTAAAAAAAAGAAAAGAGATAAAGAGAACAACTTCAATGTGGAGATCCAGCTGCACACAACCAGTTTCAGATTTTCAAATTAAAATAATCCAAATATGGGCTCCAAATCTTTTTAAATCTATAATATTGATCTCTTAAATTATGTTATCTTCTCCATTGGAATGCATGACCTCATTTCTGAATGCCATCTTTGTAAGTAAGATAAGCTCCATCTGATTTTTCCACGAAACAGCTTTACATTTCCTTACTATAGCTGAAGCCAATCTCAAAAATCTTTCCGATGTTAATGCAGAATATAATAAATAATAGTTTTTAAATTTTTGAAATTAACCAAAAACACAAAACAACATCCATTTGAATAGCCTGCATTTTATAGTCACAAAATTGTTCTTGGTCGTATTATTTCTCATGTTTCCTTACAGCAAGGAAGAGGCCATTCAACTCATAAAATCAGTGTTGGTTTTTAAAGCATACTCATGGTCCTTTTTTCCATTTATCTCCCAATAACCTTTGCTCTCAAAAGCCCATCAACTACCTCTAATATTCCTGTACTGTCACCATTACTCTAAGGACAATATCTAGAACCCCACAGAACATCTTTGAAAAGTAAGAGGAAATTGAAACACCCAGAAGAAACCTTCAAAGTCCCAGAGTGCAATAGAAAACACTGCATATGAAGCAACCAAGGTCAGATTATGCTTGGTGCCTTAAACTACTAACTGCTGTACTTCTCCAACATCTGTTATAAACTATTCCAGAAGCAAAGGAGAACATATTCCATGTTGCTGTGGGAAGGGAGGGAAGAGATAACTGGGACATTGGCTGTGCTCTTTGTGTCCTCCTTGGCCACAAGGGAGGTGCCAGAAGTTTGGAGAATGGCAAATGTAGTCCCCGTGTTTAAAAAAGGTAATAGAGACAATCCTGGGAATTATAAACTGCTGAGTCTTGCATCAGTGGTGTACAAACTATTCGAGAGGATTCTTAAGGACAGGATATATGATCATTTGGAGAAATACTGTCTCCTCAGAGATGGTCGGCATGGCTTTGTGTGGAGAAAGTCAAGCCTCACAAGCCGAATTGAGTTTTTTTGAGGAGGTAACAAAAGGAAATTGTAGAAGGTAGGGCATTGATGTGGTATCTGTGGATTTTAGTAAGGCTTTTGACAAGGACCCCCATGAGAGACTCATTCAGAAAGTCTTAAGGCATGAAATCTTGGCTGTGTGGATCAAATATTGGCTTGTCTGAAAAAAGCAGAGAGTAGTAGTGGACAGAAGGTATTCTACCTGGAGGTCAATGACTAGTGGAGTTCCAGAGGGATATGTTCTGGGATCCCGTCACATTGTGATTTTTTTAAATAAATGACCTAAATGAAGAGGCAGAAGGATGGGTCAGTCAGTTTGTTGACGATATGAAGGTGTTGGAGGAGTTGTGGATAGTGCTGAAGGTTGTCAAAGGTTATAAAAAGATATAGACAGGATGGAGAGTTGGGCTGAAAAGAGGCAGATAGAGTTCAATCCAGATAAGTGTGAGATGTTGCATTTTGGAAGGTCAAACCTGAAGGTTAAGTACAAGGTATATGGTTGGATACTTAACAGTCAGTGGAGGAACAGAGGGACCATGGGTCCAAATTTATACATTTCTCAAAGGTGCCACGCAAATTGATAGGATAGTTAAGAAAGCCTATGGGAAGTTGGGGTTCATTAGTCAGGGATTAAGTTCAAGATTCAAGAGATTATGTTGCAACTCAATAAATCTCTGGTGAAACCACACATAGAGTATTGTTTATTTCTGGTCACCTCATTATAGGATGAATGTGGAATCTATGGAGAGGGTACAGAGGAGATTTACCAGGATGTTGCCTGGATTGGAAAATAAGTCTTAAGAGGCAAGGTTAGCAGAGCTAGGAGTTTTCTCTTTGAAGTGAAGAAGGGAGATTTAATAGAAGCATACAAGATTCTGAGAGGCATAGATAAGGTGACAGTCAGTGCCTTTTTCCCAGGGCAGGCAAGGCAAACACCAGAGGACATCTGTATAAAGTGAAGGAGGAAAGTTTAGGGGAGACATTGGGGTAGATTTTTTAGAGTCGAGGGTTCCAGGAATGCTTTGCTGGGGGGATGGTAGAGGCTGAAAAATTGGAGGCATTAAATAGATTCTTAAGGCACTTTCAGGTGGCCAAAATCCTCTGATGTAAAGTCGCTTATTATGCCAATATGCGGCTGTCGGGAGGCCACTTGAAACCGCAGGAGGCACACGCGAGGCGAACTTTGTAACCCTCCTCCAGGAGGGTTAATCGCTGGAGCACAGAGGTCCCTCCCCACCACCTGAATGTAGCCGCCTGAAAGCGGCTGCTAAGGGGATGACCATCTCTGACAAGCATCTGACCGCCCCCCTCCCAGCTGCCCTGTGGGATGTCAGGTCAGGGGCAGCCAGCGTGGGCTGTCCCCACACTGATCCCATTTCCCTGCTTTCTCCCCACAGCCCTGTCACACTGTGGGGCGGCCGGCACAGGCTGTCAGCTATTTTGAACGTGCGCTCATGGAAAGTATCCTATTAGGCTCTTGACATCTTTCTAGATGGATGAAATGTTTTAGGGTATCAGGAGATGAGTCACCTTCCACGCAACACCTAGCTATTGACCTGATCTTATAGTCTCTGTATTTATATGGGTGGTATAATTTAGTTTTTGGGTCAGTTCTGGCCTCCAGGATGTTAATGCTACTTTTGTAGCACAGAGAATGATACTTGCCCCTTATCAATCAAGCCATGAAATTGTTCATTTGCTGAAGAGTTGTGAGTCCAAGTGAATATTATGGTCAGCAGCAAATGGTTTAATTTCTGACTTTGTGAAGAATAAAAAATGAAATTGGTTAAGCAGCTGAAGATATTTGGCTTGGGACATTACTTTGAATAATACTTACAATGATGCTATCCTTGAGCTGGATTGACTAATCTCAAAAAGCAAAGTCATCTTCTTTGTGCAGTGCAAAGCATGGCTCTTGACAGGTAAAACATTGACCCCTTGAGCTTTTTAGTGTTGCATTTGGTCAAATATGGTTTGATGTTAAGAGCAGTCATGCTCATATTGCCTTTAGAATTCATCTCTTTGGTCCACATTTGGTCCAAAGGTATGATCTGGTCTAGAGCTGAGTGGTCCTGGGAAAACCCAAATTTGGCATTGATGAGTGAGCAGGTTATTGGCGAGTAAATGCAGCTTGATAGAATTTCAACAATACTTCGCTGATGGTTAACTCTAGATGGGGTAGTGAATAGTTAGATTGGATTTTTCATGCTTTCTGTCTTCACAATTTACCTGGGCTGCAACACTTTGATCTAATTCTTTGGTTGTGGGATCACAGAGCACATCCTGCTGTAGCTATGTAACGTGTACAGTATAATCCTGAATTGCAGCCTCATCAAATTAGCACCTGTTTTTTTGATATGCATGTTACTTGATACACTGGATTAATAATGACTACAGTGAAAGATATGTTGGGCCTAAGGTTATAGATTATAGTAGAATACATTTCTGTTACTGCTGATGGTCCATAATGCTTCATGCATTCTTAATTTTGATATGGTCTGAATCTATCCTATTTAATAAGACTGCAAGTATACACATGCTGGAGAGTGTTCTTGATGTGACAATTTATTTTAGTTTTGTTGGAATTAAAAGTTACATTTAAATCACTGCTTCAAGTGTAGCCTTTATCATGTGATGCTCAATTTTTAGAACACAGTAACTCATTTTGCAACAATTAGACTCATTAATAAATAAGTTACATTGGAGCAAAAAAACTACTTATTTGGAATGTATAGTATGAGGCTGTAAAGTGAGATTTTTTTTTCTCTTTGCACTAAATATTTCAGATATGCTATGGTTATTTCATTAAGACAATCGTACTCCTATGCCTTTTATGTTTCAACTAAATAAAATTTGGCAGTAGAATTCCATCATACTTCAAATCTGAACTTGTAGAAAATTTAATTTCCATTATTCCTCTCTCTTTCCTCATGCTTGTCAATAACAATTTTTAAATATTCTGCTTTAAGGTACATTGACATTATTGAAGTTTGGCTAGGATTTGTGATATTGACAGATCAAATGATATTGATGGATAATGAAATTGGTTTTGAGCATCCAATTTTCTCTTAGCTTTTGGTTCATCACTGGGCCAACATCCTTCTGGTGGAAAGGGACCATGTTGTTCAGCACTTATAACAAAATATTTGTGTACAGGTGAAGGGCCCTGGCTTTCAGATCATGGTAATTATGTGATGTGCATCCACAGTGAATCGGCTAATAAAGGTGTTTAATGATGGTAAGAACAGTAAGAAGTGATGATTAATTGTTCTGGCTACTATGGCTTGCCATTGTATATACTTTGGAACATACTGGCCATCAGCTGGTAGGCATGAAGTCTTGTAAAGGGCTTTCTGTGCTGACATTAGTCATATATCATTGCAGCTGTGCCCTTTGATTACTGGGAGGGCTTGCAGAGTGATTAATAGCTAGGATCAATGTTTCTGCCCAGCACATGACATTTGGTCACAAAGCGACCATATACTTATTCCCCTTTGGCATGACGCTTAGGAGAAATGAAGGATGAGACCTGCCAATTTATGGCCAAAGAGCTTCCAGTTTATAAAATGAGTTTAGTTCGACTCTTCAAAATTACTCCCTATTGAAATAATTAGTGCAGCATTAAATACAATTACAACTAAAAATATGGGATGACTTTTGCTGAATCTGAGCTGATTAACAGATGGTGTTATGATTTGTAGCAAGAAGTAAAGTTTTGATTTTATTTTGTAGAACAAGAGAGTAGTGTACAAAACTCAGCGCAAGATAAATATTGTATTATGAAGTATATGGTAAAATTTCCAGTTCCTTTAAGACACAGATTGTTAAAATTAGCTATTTCTAATTGTGGCAAATTTAATTTCTGCTGAGCAATCTTGCCAGGCATTTTACTTGATATTATAATTTCAAATGTTATGTTTTTTAAATAAAGACTAAAACTGATAGTTATTTGAATTTGAGAGGCTTTACCAAAATAAATGACCAGATGGGATTGAATTTTTTTGGGGTTTCTAAAATATCGATTCAACTGAAACTTGTACATACAAATGCATAATGGCTTTTATGAGTTAGATAGATTTATTTTCTTTTAGTTAGAAAGTTCCTTTCAACAGCTGCTTAAGAGCCAGAAGAGACAAAATTTCAAGTTTCTTGGTTTTAATCTTTTCCTGAACTGATAAATTATGAATCAGAAAATTTAAATTGAAATATGAGAGAGTGAACCAAATGTAATAAATTGCAATACCCAAGCATACTTGAGAAACTCAGCTGTTTACCCAGCATTTATAAGAGGCAAAGGGATATAAACCAACATTTCGGACTTGAGCCTTCATCAAAAGCAAGTTTGTATCTGAATTTTTAAAAATGGGGGAAAGAGAGGAGAGGAGGGAATGGAGGAGGAGCACAGACTAACAAGCAAAGTGTCATGTTTGGATATGGTAGGAGGACAGAAGGAAAAATGATAAGAAGTGTTGGGGGAGGGGGCAGTTCTCTGAACAGATTATGTCCCTTTGCTTCTTCTCGACGATGCGTGGCCTGCTGAGCTTCTCCAGCACTGCCATCACATCGTCTGCAGATTTTCCTCATTACCTCCAAATGCATTGATAATTTTAAGTGTTATTCAGTAAATGAAAATATAAATTGATTGCTTATTGCCTTAAAGCCTTAGTATACCTTAACTGGAATATTTATGTAATTATTCACATTCATTCATTCCAAATCTCTCAATATAATGCATAATAGTAATTATAGTAATATGTGATGTGAAAAAATCGGTTTCTCCATTAAAGTATATCTATTGATTTAGACACATGGATAGGAAAGATGTAGAGGGACATAGTCCAAGCGCAGGCAAGTGCAGGCAGTTAATGTATTTTATGCTGTAAGATTACAGAGCCAGAGTTGGAAATTTGATTTTTTTTGTAACTGTCATCCTTTCCCAACTGATCACTTCCTTTGTTGTAAATGTCTGGTTCAGTTGATTACAGGCACTGCTATTTCTTCTGCCTAGGCCACAAAATTGAAACCAATTTACCATTCTCACTTGCATTGCTGAAATCAAAACTCAGCTGAAACTAGATAGAATAGATCAAGACAAGGTTTATATCTAATTCCAGAAGGATTTATTGACTGAATATTTAGCAAGTTTCCAAGAAGATTAAATTTATTCCCAGGTTTGATCATTTCATTGATTAGATCAAATGATGCAGATTTTGCTGAATCTTCTAGGAGGTTTAGTGCAGAATTGTCTGTACTATCAGTACATTTTACAAACACAGAAGTCCCAAACTTGCTTGTTGAGCTCTTTTGGTCATTTGTGGTTGTTCTCCATCCTTTTAGCTGAACAGAAGCTGGCTAAGATTTCTTATCAATGACTGCAAATACTGCACCCAGTTAGAACGTGTGCAGGATGCAGCAACAGATTTTAGTTTTGTAATGTTTGATTATGATAAGTAATGTAGTTATTTTTTTCTGTTATAAGCCAAATGATAATCATTTATTCTTAATGCAGGTTATTTTAAAGAAATAATATATAGGCTGCATTTTGTACTAAGTATTTTGTATTAAAACCTAGAATTATAAGATTGCTAACAATGTGATTAAGATAAGAGGCGTCAAAAAAATAATTGAAGCCAGTTCTCCAAAGTGTTTTTTATAAAAGAAAAAACCCACAAGATACATAATGGATGTTCCTGAGAAATGTTGAAAGTTCTGTACATAACAACACTACTCTCCATAATTTTCAAGGAGTTCATAATTTCTACATAAGTATGCGTGAATATGGAAGTAAATAACTATCCGAGGGGTCTTGCTGCTGTTATTGCAGATTGAGCTCTGACATTGGACATACCAAATTCCTCAATTTTTCTATGGTTATGTTGTGAAATCTGCTTAATGAAGCTGGGACCTGAAAAAAATGTAGCGACTTCTTTAGTTTCAACTTGTTGGGAGGTGATAAAGTTTTAGGGACCAGTAGTTTCTTTTTTTATTTATTTAATTGAGTTAAATGTATTTAATTGTGTTTTAAATTATTTAATTTCTTTTGCCCAGTTTAATTCTAGAATTAGTTGTTAATGGGTTTTGAATATTTTTGATGGTGTGGCTTAATTTTGGAAGACATTTGTATTTTATTAATGATAGGTGGTATCCACACTGATGAGGAAGTAGAGAAGAAGAGATAATAAAGAACATAGAACACCACAGTACAGGCCCTTTGGCCCTCAATATTGCACCAACCCATATATTCCTTAAAAAAAAGTACTAAAACCCGACATTGTAAGCTTCTCTTTTTCTTCCATCCATCTGCCTGTTTAAATCTGTTAAATGCCCCTAATGTTTCAGCCTCCACCACCATCCCTGGGAAGGCATTCCAGGCACCCTTAACTCTCTGTAATAAAAAAAAAGTACCCCTGGTCTCCTCTATATTTTCCTCCATTCACTTTCTACAGATGTCCTCTGGTGTTTGCTATTCCTGCCCTGGGAAAAAGGGTGCATGTAGATCTTTATTAAGTTTCTTCCCATCCTTCTGCATTCCAAAGAGCAAAGTCCCTGCTCAGCTAACCTTGCCTCATAAGACTTACTGTCTAATCCAGATAAGATCCTGGTAAATCTCTTCTGCACCTTCTCCATAACTTCTACATCCTTCCTACAATGAGGTGACTAGAACCTAATACAATGCTCCAACTGTGGTCTCACCAGATATTTGTAGAGTTGCAAAATAACCTCTTGACTCTTGAACTCAAGCCCCCTATTAATGAAGCCCAACATCCCATAGGCCTTCTTATCTATCAGCCTGCGCCACGACCTTGAGGGATGTATGGAGTGGACCCGAAAGTCTAAATCCATACGAAAGAGTAGTTCCTAGCCCAGCAATGCTCATGATTACACCTGTAAGACAAAACCTGAGCTTGTGGAACGTTTACTCTGGGTAAATGCTATTTTTTCACTAATTTGCATTATTATTTCCAAATGAATTTTCACAACTGCAGTTAAATTGTCTAGTCTGTTTTCTGGCATGCTCTTGCAGTAACTTTTTTGATGGTCCTGAGCAGATAGGGCCTGAAGGCCCTGTTTCAACACTGTTATGACTCAATGTACTATTCCCCATCCCCTGGCAACCTTCACCTCCTTCCACCCCATTTCTGGGGAAAATCAGAAAATTATAGAACTTCATTCTTTCTCCCTCCCTCCATGCCTTCCCAAGCTCTGAAGCAACCGAGGATTCATCTAGTCTCAATGAGCAGACTTTATTATTTTGAGCATAGCCAGCTTTATTATTATTTCTTCCTTATCAATTTTCATCTTCTTCACATCTCAGCTTGTCCACCACCCTTTACTGAGATTTAGTCATATCCTCTCCCTTGCTGAAGACCAAAGCAATGTACACTGTTAAAAATTCAGCTAAGCCATGTGTCTCTGCATAGATTATTTTCTTTATTCCAAATTAGTCATGCCCTTTCTTTAATGCTCCATTAATGCCTTCAGAACACACACTAGTTACCAACTTTCTTTTCAGATTTACTTTGCATGCTTTATTTTCTTTTCCATTTCCCCTTTTCAGCTTCTTATATTCATCCTGGCTCCCATTCTGAATTATTCACATGACATATGGCATTAAAACTCTTTTGTCATTTTCCTTGTCTTCCAGGGAATACTGATTTCGGTTCTCTCTTGTTGTTATCCTTATGGAAATGTATCTAGGATGTACTTAAAATATCTCCTCTTCATCTAAACAGTGGGTGACCTTTAAATTTTTACACAAGCATAATGGAGAAACACAGCAGGTCACGCAGCATACATTCTCTTAATTTGGTAACCAACATTTCAGACCTGGGTCCTTCGTCATGTTTAATTAAAATCAGGCTGGCATCTGGATAAAAAGATTAGGGTAGGGGAAAGGTGAAAGGAAAGAGCAGAGGAGGAGTACAGGGTTACACACGTGGGAGTCATACGTAGGAGAGTAGAAGAGAAAAAGAGCTGAGAAGCAATCAGGGTCGTGCTCTGTTAGGAGAGGAATGGAAGGGGATGGGGAACTGGAGGAAAGGAGACAGAGAGATTAGGAAAGAGAGAGACTCAGAGCAGGGATTAAGATTTTGATATTAATGCTGTCTGTTTGGAGAGTGCCTATATATAATATAAAGTGTTGTTCCTCCAACTGGTGGGTACTCATGAGGGCTATGGCCAGACATATCAATGTGGGAATGGAGTGTGGAATTGAAATGGCTGGCCTCTGTTGCAATGGCAGAACGATGATGCTGAACAAAATGATCTCCCAATTTGCCTCTAGTCTCACCGATGTAGAGGAGACCAAATGCGTCATCTTCCAACTTTTTGGCTTCTTATCCTGGATAAATCTCATTGAAATTTGTCTTCTGATTACATTGTATTTAAAATTTCTTATTCATTATCATGAATACATACCCAACAGGGGAGAAGCCAGAGAGTAAACTCTTCAGGGTAATAGACCACAGTAGCGGGCCAGTGAGGGATCAGAGGCTGTAGGCTACTAGAGATTGGCTCATGGGAACCAGATATCAGACAGGGATTTGTGAGGGTGCTGATGGTATAAAGTGCTCCTGGAGGGTCTCAGGTGCTGACAACTTCCTAATTGTATTGGAGGTTTGGATCTGGGGTCTGTTGAAGGTGAATTGAATACCTGGAGCTTGGATTCACTACTAGAACAGACAGAAGACTGTGCAACTACAGAAGTTACAGGAGCAGAAGAAGCAGTTGTATCAGAGAAGGTGAAGAGTCTGAAGGGATTCTGTTTTGCTTCTGTCTCTTAATAGGGACGCTGGATTAGTGACACATGTTTGTGTGCCTTTAAGAGCAAAGAAAATTAAGCAAATTTTGTGTATTTATATCTTCTTTGGCTTGGCTTCGCGGACGAAGATTTATGGAGGGGGTAAAAAGTCCACGTCAGCTGCAGGCTCGTTTGTGGCTGACCAGTCCGATGCGGGACAGGCAGACACGATTGCAGCGGTTGCAAGGGAAAATTGGTTGGTTGGGGTTGGGTGTTGGGTTTTTCCTCCTTTGCCTTTTGTCAGTGAGGTGGGCTCTGCGGTCTTCTTCAAAGGAGGCTGCTGCCCGCCAAACTGTGAGGCGCCAAGATGCACGGTTTGAGGCGTTATCAGCCCACTGGCGGTGGTCAATGTGGCAGGCACCAAGAGATTTCTTTAGGCAGTCCTTGTACCTTTTCTTTGGTGCACCTCTGTCACGGTGGCCAGTGGAGAGCTCGCCATATAATACGATCTTGGGAAGGCGATGGTCCTCCATTCTGGAGACGTGACCCATCCAGCGCAGCTGGATCTTCAGCAGCGTGGACTCGATGCTGTCGACCTCTGCCATCTCGAGTACCTCGACGTTAGGGGTGTGAGCGCTCCAATGGATGTTGAGGATGGAGCGGAGACAACGCTGGTGGAAGCGTTCTAGGAGCCGTAGGTGGTGCCGGTAGAGGACCCATGATTCGGAGCCGAACAGGAGTGTGGGTATGACAACGGCTCTGTATACGCTTATCTTTGTGAGGTTTTTCAGTTGGTTGTTTTTCCAGACTCTTTTGTGTAGTCTTCCAAAGGCGCTATTTGCCTTGGCGAGTCTGTTGTCTATCTCATTGTCGATCCTTGCATCTGATGAAATGGTGCAGCCGAGATAGGTAAACTGGTTGACCGTTTTGAGTTTTGTGTGCCCGATGGAGATGTGGGGGGGCTGGTAGTCATGGTGGGGAGCTGGCTGATGGAGGACCTCAGTTTTCTTCAGGCTGACTTCCAGGCCAAACATTTTGGCAGTTTCCGCAAAGCAGGACGTCAAGCACTGAAGAGCTGGCTCTGAATGGGCAACTAAAGCGGCATCATCTGCAAAGAGTAGTTCACGGACAAGTTTCTCTTGTGTCTTGGTGTGAGCTTGCAGGCGCCTCAGATTGAAGAGACTGCCATCCGTGCGGTACCGGATGTAAACTGCGTCTTCATTGTTGGGGTCTTTCATGGCTTGGTTCAGCATCATGCTGAAGAAGATTGAAAAGAGGGTTGGTGCGAGAACACAGCCTTGCTTCACGCCATTGTTAATGGAGAAGGGTTCAGATAGCTCATTGCTGTATCTGACCCGACCTTGTTGGTTTTCGTGCAGTTGGATAATCATGTTGAGGAACTTTGGGGGGCATCCGATGCGCTCTAGTATTTGCCAAAGCCCTTTCCTGCTCACGGTGTCGAAGGCTTTGGTGAGGTCAACAAAGGTGATGTAGAGTCCTTTGTTTTGTTCTCTACACTTTTCTTGGAGCTGTCTGAGGGCAAAGACCATGTCAGTGGTTCCTCTGTTAGCGCGAAAGCCGCACTGTGATTCTGGGAGAATATTCTCAGCGACACTAGGTATTATTCTATTTAGTAGAATCCTAGCGAAGATTTTGCCTGCAATGGAGAGCAACGTGATTCCCCTGTAGTTTGAGCAGTCTGATTTCTCGCCTTTGTTTTTGTACAGGGTGATGATGGTGGCATCACGAAGATCCTGAGGCAGTTTACCTTGGTCCCAACAAAGCTTGAAAAACTCATGCAGTTTGGCATGCAGAGTTTTGCCGCCAGCCTTCCAGACTTCTGGGGGGATTCCATCCATACCTGCTGCTTTGCCACTTTTCAGTTGTTCGATTGCCTTATATGTCTCATCCAGGGTGGGAACCTCATCCAGCTCTAGCCTTAGGGGCTGTTGAGGGAGCTGGAGCAGGGCGGAATCTTGGACTGAGCGGTTGGTACTGAAAAGAGATTGGAAGTGTTCTGACCATCGGTTGAGGATGGAGATCTTGTCGCTGAGGAGGACATGACAATAAATGTACATAATAAAACCATGAGAGGTTAGGCAGGAACAGACGCTCAGATTTCATGGTGAGGTAGTAATCTAGATTAAACATTGGGTATACAGGAGAAGCCAAAGAGTCATAATGGATGATTGCCTCTCTAAAAGCGTGTGCCTCAGGGATCAGTGTTGGGACCATTGTTGTTTGTTGTCTATATCAGAGATTGGGATGATAATGTGGTAAATTGGATCAGAAAGTTTGCAGATGACACTAAAATTGGAGGCATAATGGACAGCAAAAAATGTTTTAAAAGCTTTCAGAGGGATCTGGACCAACTGGAAAAATGGTCTAAAAAATAGCAGATGGAATTTAATGCAGACAAGTGTGAGGTGTTGCGTTTTAGAAAGAGAAACCAATGTAGGACATACACGGTAAATGGTAGGGCACTGAGGAATGCAGTGGAAAAGATGGACCTGGGAATACAAATACATAATTCCCTGAAATTGGTGTTACAAGTAGATAGTGTTGTAAAGAGAGCTTTTGGCATATTGGCCTTCAAAAATCAAAGTATTGAGTATAGGAATTGGGATATTATGGTAAAGTTGTATAACATTGGTGAGGCCAAATTTGAAGTTACCTAACTACAGAAAAGATATCCATAAAATTGAAAGAATGCAGAGAAGATTTACTACATGTTGTAGGGACTTCAGGAACTGGGTTACAGGGAAAGGTTAAACAGGTTAGTACTTTATTCTCTGGACTGTAGAAGAATGAGGGAGATTTAATAGAGGTATACAAAATTATGATAGGTATAGCTAGAGTAAATGCAAGTATACTTTTTTTTCCACTGAGGTTAAGTGAGATACCTAGGTGGTGAAAGGGGAAGAATTTAAGGGGAACATGAGGGGTAATTCTTCACACAGAGAACGGTGGGAGTATGGAATGAACTGCTAGCTGAAGTGGTAAATGTAGACTCAATTTTAATATTTAAGAAAAATTTGGACAGGTGCATGGACGGGAAGGGTTTGGAGGGCTATGAACTGGGTGCAAGTCAATGGGACCAGGCAGAATAATAGTTCTGCTCAGACACGGAGGCCTGTTTTCTGTGCTAATTTGAATCAAGCTGTAATTAATCGTTGTGAAGAATTTAATTCAGCTAAAGTTGTTCTGTGGAAGGAGGGTTATAAGTTTGTTTTTCGCTATCCTGCTGTGCTTAAAGTTTTTTTATGGGTTTTACCAAACATGATTCTATAGTTCTTATATCTGCTGATCACTCTTTTTTTCTACCATAAATTGCTCATCATCTGTGTTAGGAGCATAAACATTCATTAAAGTCCAAGATTCAGAAAAAAATTTACAGTTAACAATCACAAGTCTACCAGCTGCTTCAAAAACTGAATCCAATTTCAAAGATAACTTCTTATGAATTAAAATAGCAGCACCTCTTGGTTTAGAATTAAAAGATGCTATAACTTGTCCAACCCAATCTCTCTTTAATTTCTGGTGTTCCTTTTCAGTCAAATGTGTCTCTTGTTTTAAAAAAAAGCAATATCAACTTTCAACTTTTTAATATAACTAATACCCTCTTTCTCTTAATTTGGTTATTAAGCCCGTTAACATTAAAAGTAGCAAATTTTAAATGAGCCATAAAACATCACATATATCCCAATTAAGTGGCAAAGTGCCTCCCCATGGCTCTATTACAAACAAGTTTAAGGATCTCCTCAAAAAAGAAAGAAACAAAAAAAACCCCATAAAGGGGAAAAAAAAACCCTAAAAGAATACTACAATAGTACAATAGTATAATTGAATGGGAGTGACAAATGGCACAAAGTGGCTGACGACTTTGGAAGGATTGGTAGTCAATTCAAGTACAGAAAGCTTCTTCCAAATTTCAATTAACCCAATCATCATCAATTCCAATATCAATTTACAGTTGAGTTTCCATCTCTCACTTCCCATTCTTCCCTTTTGGAACCAAAACAAGCTGTTGAGGGAACTTTTCTTGACCTTTCCCCTGCTTATTATCAGGTGGAGAATTAGCAAAAGTAAGAGCTTCAGCGTAATCATTAAAAAAACTGAGTTTGGTAAAACCCATAAAAAAACTTTAAGCACAGCAGGATAGCGAAAAACAAACTTATAACCCTTCTTCCACAGAACAACTTTAGCTGAATTAAATTCTTCACAACGATTAATTACAGCTTGATTCAAATTAGCATAGAAAAATACTCTAGTATTATTATTAACAAGTAAAGGGCCCTGATTACTTCTGGCATTCTGTACAGCAACTCTTAGAATCAGTTCTCTATCCTGATAGCACAGACATAGACTCAAAACAGAACGGGAAGCTTGACCAGGAAATAGCTTCCTTCTTATTGCTCAATGAGGTCTATCTAATTCCAGACCATTCTGGAAATAAACTGTTCCCAAGACTTCAGGAATCCATTTCTGAAAAAACTGAACAGAATTTGGACCTTCAAAATCTTCCTGAAGACCAACAATTTTAACATTATTCCTCTGACTCTGATTTTCCAAAACATCAACCTTCTTTAATAAATCACTTTTCTGAATCTCCCAGCCAATAAACAAATCCTCCATCTGTCCCATCCTTTCTTTACATTGGTCCACATCATCTTTACAATCAATAAATGCTTCTTCAACCTTTTTAAATTTATCTTGAACCTTATCCACTGCTTTTAGGCACTTGGCCACATCGATTTTAATTTCAGCCAATTGTTCCTTCATAACTGAAAACCCTTGGCTCACTTACATAGCCAATTTCTCCATTTGTGTATATAAATCAGATAAGGTTGAATCTGAATGATGAGGATCAGACTTATCACAGGCCGACCCTTAAGCATAACTGTTTCTTCTTCCATAAGTTACTTCTCTTTTTCCAGGCCAGTGATGTCCTCATCCCCTCTGTTGATACGGAGGTTGCCTCAACCCGATGACAGGTGTGTCCCCCCCCCCACAGCCTGGGCCATTTTGAATGTAGCACGCATGCAGTTGATCTTCCTGATCTGAAGCAGATCAACATCGGGCACCGGCGCCATCTTGCGTAGCAGTACGCAAAGTCGGCGCCAGTGTAGTATAGACTTTACCAGTGGATTGACACTGCAGTCGGGGCTGAGTTGAATTCAACTCTGGAGGCTCCGTTTGCGAGGTAGGTGAGTTTCTTCAGTAATTGTTAACGTTTTTGTAGCTGTTTTCTTTGTTATTTGAGCTTTAGTCTTCGTCATGGTTATTTGTAGAGTACTTCTACAATCTAATCAACAGTTAAAATTTTTTTTAAGATCTTTTAAATGGGTTTTGAATAGTTCTGCCAGGGGGAGGTGTCTTCTCCCTTCGCCATCACTCCATGCCCCACCCAATCACTCCTCTACAAATGTTTTCTGCTAACAATACTTGCATTTGCTCAACCCACCGTCCAGAACTAATCTAGAAGATTTACTTTGCATTTGGCTCATAAAATCATACTGATTCAACATTTTCCTGAACATATTTCACAAAATCCTTCATATCTTTGCTTAATCAAGTTTGCAGTAAGGAAAGCCTCTCAATATTATTGTTCTACAGTTGTTGAATATTTGTGTGATTTTCCTGCAAATTTCTCTCCATCTTCTTGCTAGAAGGTGGTGTTTTGGATATTCCTCTTTGTTTTCATGTCCTTCTCACTGACTACTGGTGCACCACAGGACTGTGCGTTTAGTCCCAACTCTATTTCATTGATGATGACAATTGTGCATGCAAGTTTGGTCTAACACAAGCTTTAAATTTGCTGACGGATGGGTAATGATGAATTTGAATGTCAAGTTGAGAGTGAGAATTAGGCTGTGTGGTGCAAGAACAACAATCTTGTTCTCGACATCCACAAGATCAAGAAGCTTTAGTAGACTTTTAGGAAGGGGAGGCTGGTTGTCCCGTACCTATGTTCATTGGCAGGATGGCAGTGGAGAGGTCGACATCCATATATTGGAGGAACTTTTCTTGGACCAGCATGTTGAGGTATCTATGAAGAAGATACACCAACAACTCTCCAAGGAGAGTTTGAAGAGATTCTGCATGTAATTGAATGCTCTATCAAACTTCTACAGGTGTACTCTGGAATGTATGCTGACGGCTGCCTCATTTTTTCTTTTGGAAACTCAAGTGCCCAGGAATGCATTGGGCTCCAGAAAGCAATAAATCTAGTCAAGTCTATAAAGCTGCTGGAAAAACTAAGCAGGGCAGGCATCATCCATGTAAAATAAAGGCCTAAGCTTTTCCTCAGGAGTGCTTAAAATCAGGCAGAAGCTGGAATAAAATGGTGGGGGGGGGGGGATGGGGAAGGAGGAGGAACACAGCCTAATAGGTAAGATGGGAGGGAAAAGGGAAAGAAGCTGAGAAGTGATAGTGATAGGGAGTGGGTAGAGGGCTAAGAAAAATAGTTTTCTGATAGGAGAAGGAAAGGAAAGGGTGAAGAGCTGGAGGAAGGGAGACAGGAGGGTGATGAAAAAGAGAGACTGTGGAAACATATTAATGGAAATTGGAGAAGTCAATATTGATGTTGTCTGGATGGCTAGTGGAGATTTTTTACAACTTCAGGTTCTTTCACTAAACCATCTTCATTATTCAGCAGCAAATCACATAATAGATTCAAATATGAAGTTATTGTGAATTTCTGGAGAGTAATATTTGTGAACTGTTCACAAACTTTCTCACAAAATCTACCCTATTTTCTTATGAACTGCAACTAGTGCTTTTTGAATTATTATTCTAACATAACTCTATAATCTAATGTAAAAATATCAATTGAGATTTTTAGAGAGTGTAACAAAATATAAATAAGTTTGACAGTTCTGAATAAGATGTGCAAATACGTTTGCTTTTCTCTATAAACAAATTCAATTGAGCACCACCATTGTGGAATGTAAACTATAAGAGCACATTAATCTCTTTCATTTTGTGTTGTTAGCTATTGGGTAATGGGTAAATAGTACTGTAAATGTTATCTGATATTTGATTTTTTAAATTCACTTGAAACTAAGTTACCTTGAAGAAGGGCTCAGACCCAAAATGCCGGTTATGAACTGAATCTTTACCTCCTATTGACGGTGAGAGACCTAATGTTTTCACTAAGTTACCACAAATTAATGCATGGCTCATGCATGGTAGCTTTAAGAAATTTATATGCAATTTTTAAATGATGTTAATAGCTCAAATTAGCAACCCACTGTTAAAGGTTGTATAGAATTTTACTCAATTTGAAATTGTGTACATTTGCAGTATTTTCTGCAAATTTTCATAAATATAAAGGAAAATCAGAGTCTTTTGCAGGCACATAAATAGTAATAGATAGTAAAAGATGAAATGAAGCTGTTAAGTAATCAAATGATGATTGGAGCACAGAATGTAACAGAGGTACAAAATAAATGCAATGCATCTTTCTTTAAGGAAAAGTAATGCTGCCAAACTTGTAATAAAAGAGGATCTTCCCATAATCTTTACAACTTCAAAAATAGTAAGATGATTATGCAATCACAAAGAAGGCTCACCAGCGGCTATACTTTGTGAGGTGTCTGAGGAGATTCGGTATGTCACTGAAGACTCTTGTAAACTACTTAAGATGTTCCGTGATGAACATTCTGGCTGGTTACATCATTGTCTGGTTTGGAGACGTCAACTCTCAGGACAACAATAAACTCCAGAGGGTTGTTAAATCGGCCTGTGGCATCACAGGCACCAGACTTCACTCCTTCAAGGACATCTACAAGAGGCGGTGTCTTAAAAACACAGTTTCTATCCTCAAAGACCCCACCAACCCCTTTTCACTCTGCTGCCATCAGGAAAAAGGTGCAGGAGCCTAAAGGCGAGCACTCAACGGCACAAAGACAGCTTCTTCCCCGCTGCCATCAGATTCCTGAATAATGAATCTTACAACATTTTTATAGTAATGTTGTAAGATGGTTTATAATATGAATGTTTGCACGATGCTGCAAAAACACTAAAATTTATGACTTGTTCATGAAAATAGATTCTGAGATGCTGGAATCTGACATGAAAACAGGAAGGGCCTTTCTAGCATTTCAATTTTTTTTCCATATTCCATTGCTCTGTTTCTGATTTGAAGTTTTAATTAATTTTTTTGAGAAGTCATTTAGGAATGCAGCCCTTCCAGCCCACAAGCTTGTGTTGCCCAAACACAATGTAGCATGTGCGCTACTGTGAAGTGTGGAGAGAAGACACACGAGGAGTCGAAGACTGATTTATTGCACTGGCACCTCTGCTTATATTCACTTTTTGCTGCTGACGTCAGGAGTGATGCCACGCAGTGCTGATCTCTGACTGGATGGCATTCCTGCCATTGCTCGCTGTTTCCCACCGTGCAGGTGGTAACCTGGGACGAAGGTCGTTGGCTCCCGCAGGGTCTGCATGGTCACTGTGTTCGTCGGCCATTTTGCGTCCTGGTTAGCGGGTTGCTACACCCCTCCACCCCCCCCCCCCAGCAAGAACTGGAGATCAGAGCACTGTTTGCACTTGTTATGGCCTACCTCTGCAATGTGGAGACTGCAGGGAGACTGGTTGGCTAATGTTCAGGTGTGCTGGTTACAGGTGATCGATAGTGAAAGTCTATTCCTTACCATCGATATCCAGCATACAAGTCGACCCGTTGTTCTTAATTATATGGCCCCTTATATGGCTGTTGCAGAGGTGTTCAGTGTGTCCCCCTCCAAACGAAAACACACTCACCGGACTATAAGTCTTTGGGGATGTAGGTTTTGGCCTGGCCGTGTGGCGGAGGCTGTGGAAGTGCGATGTTACAGGCCCAGAGGACTCCAAAACCCAGAAGCAATAGAAATTCACCAAGACAAATAATTACTTAAGCAAAAGTCTCTCTAAATTTTCTTTAAACATAAAAACAGGATCAAACTTTAACTTATTACTATTAACTTAACCCCCTTCTAATTCTAAGCACACGTATGTGTAATGTGTGTATGTTCAGAAAAATTATTTGATTCACAGTCCAATCTCACTTTTCATTCCTCCAAGTTCACTGGTATCAGGCAATTCTTATACACAGAATTTAACATTTATTAATTTTCTTATGCACAAAATTCTGTGCACAGAATTTAACATTTATGAATTTTCACCAAGAGCTGTGGTGCTTTAATGGTTCTTGTCGGTTTCAGAGAGTGATTCATTGCTCGTTGGACACACACAAACTGATTTACTTCCATCAGTCACTTCAGTGTTTTGCTGAGGAAACTTGCCACATCAATGTTTTCCAAATGATAACTTCTTCTTCCAGGTCCACGTCCTGTTGGTTCCCTTATTTCAGGTGAAACACTCTAGCCAGCTATTTCCTCTTGTATGGACCAGAAGGGTTTTCAACAGGCTGAACTCCGAACTCACAACCCGTCTTCAAAATGGGGTTTAAGCAAGCTATCAGCTTGTTGTTGCATCCTCCAAAAACCATGGGAGAAACCAGTTATCTCTCTCTCTCTCCTTGCAAAAGCACATGACTTTCTTAGAACAGCAAACTCCAATCAGATAGATTGCAGCATCAGACCCAATCTTCTGAGTCTGTTCGCCCATTGCTTTCAAAACAATAATCCATTTACACCTGCTTTTGAATTTCTTTAGCAAACCAGTCTCATTGTTTTATTGTCTTTGCAAAGGCTCTCAGTGCTTGCATGACTGGCTTCAGTCAAGCTCTTGCATTTTAAATGAGATCAGTTTTGTGAAGTGTTTGTGTGAAGTGACCTACATTCTAAACCCCCACAATCTATCTCATTTAAAAATAAATCTATATACAATGTAAAATATAATATATCCGTCAGAGTAAGAGTTCCCAACTTTTACCTCAGCTTAGTCAACTAGGCCGTGGGGTTCTCTTGGTCCATGGCGGCAGCCAAGAATACTCCTGGTATTACCAACAATACACCATATACCATCTCGGCTGCGAGGCGTTGAAGTCCTCTTTTGGTGCAGTGTGAATCCCCAGGAGGAGCCAGGATAACTCGTCCACCCAGTTTGGCGCCTTGAGTCAAGCCATCAAGGCTACCTTTAGGTGTCTGTGGAACTGCTCTACCAACCATTAGCCTGAGGGTGGTAAGCCATGGTATGGTGGAGCTGGGTTTCTAGCAAGTTGACCAGCACCACCCAGAGCCCCAAAGAGAACTGTGTATCTCTGTTGAGATCATATGCTCTAGGACTCCAAACCTCGACACCCAGGCGTTGATCAGTGCCTTAGCGCAGGTCTAGATGGTTATATCGACCAGCGGGATGGCTTCCGGTCACCTTGTGGTGCGATCAATCATGGTTAAGAAATATCTTTCCCCATGGGAGACTGGCAACGGCCCTACAATGTCAATATGGATGTGGCTACAATATGGACATGGCTACTTCATTAAACATATTTAAGATTCAGTTACATAGATTTTTACATAAAAAAGGAATTAAGAGATATGGGGAAAAGGAAGGTAGGTGGAGTTGAGTTAATGATCAGATCAGCCATGATATTGAATGGTGAAGCAGGCTCGATGGGCTGGATGGCCTACTCCTGCTCCTATGTCTTATGTTGCGGAACGGCTGTCGCACTGACCCAAAAGTCTGGATGGGGTGCCTTGACATGCATCTGCACTTTGGCAGAGCGTGCAGGTCTTGGCCCACTGACTGTCCTGTTTCTGGAGGTTGTGCCAAACAAACCTATTGGCTATCATTTTAACTGAAGTCCTGATGGCTGGGTGTGTCAGGTTGTGCATTGCTTTGAAGACCTGCTGCTTCCATGCTGCCGGCATGATGGGGTTGGGTTTGCTGGTGGAGACATTACAGAGGAGCATCTGGTTCCAGGACCGATGGCGAGATCCTCCTGCCTGAGCCGGAAACTGCTGTTCTGGATTCTGGGATCTCAGGGTCCTCCTGCTGTGCCTTGGCTAGGGCTGAATAATCTATTCCCTGGGACAGAGCCTGGACGGACTCGATCGCGGAGCATGACAGTGCATCGGCCACCATGTTTGTCTTACCCACGATGTGTTGGATGTCCGTGGTGAATTTAGACACGTATGAGAGGTGTCGCTGCTGCCTGGCTGACCATGGAAGGCAAAGGTCAACGGTTTATGCTCCGTGAAGACCTTGAATTGCCTGCATTCCAGAAAATACCGCAAGTGCCTGACGATGCCAATAAGCTCCCAGTCAAAGGTACTGCATTTGAGTTTGGGTGGCTGGAGGTGCCTGCTAAAGAAGGCAAGGGCTGCCATTGCCTTTTGATGAATTGTTCCAGTACACCCCCAACCACAGTGTTGGAGGTGTCTACTGTGGGTGCAGTTGGCACCTCTGACTGGGGTGTACCAGAAGGGTGGCATTGGCCATAGTGCCTTTGGCCTTATGGAACACTTCCGAGGCCTCATTCTCCCAGGTAATGTCCTTACCCTTCCTTGTCATGAGCATGATCATGAGCATGAAAAGGGGGCACATGATGTGAGCCCCAGCCAGTATGAATCGGCGATAGAAGTTAATCATACTGGCGAATTCTTGCAATCCCTTCACTGTGCGGAAATTGGCAAAACGCCGAACGGCCTCAACCTTTTTGGGCAGGGGTTTCGCTCTGTGCCTGTTGATCTGATGCCCCAGGAAGTAGATTGTCTCCAACCTGAATTGGTATTTAGCGGGTTTATAGTTAGCCCAAATTCCTGCAGCCAGCCATACAGTTGCCTCAGGTGGGCCGCTTGCTTGTTATGGCTGGCGATAAGAATAACATCCAAATAGATGAGCACGAATGGGAGATCCTGTCCCACTGTATCCATCAGCCTTTGGAATGTCTGGGCTACATTCTTAAGTCTAAAGGGCAGTCTCAGGAACTTGAAAAGTCCAAAAGGGGTAATGATGGTGGTTTTGGGAATATCATTTGGATGGACTGGGATCTGATGATGGTCGCTGATGTAAGTTAGCAGTGAAATCTTGGATGTGGGGCACGGGTACCTGTCGGGTGTGGTGGTCTCATTGAGGTGGCAATGGTCACTATATGGCCTCCAACCTCCTGCTGCCTTTGGAACCATGTGCAGGGGGGAGACCCAGGGGCTGTTGGAATGCTGCACTATCCATTTTTTTAAACTTCCACTTGGTGAGAGTGAGCTGGGGGGGCAGGGAGGAGGGAGGATGGAGTGGGGGCCCTTCGTGAGAATATGGTGCTTCGGCTTAGTAACAGAAAACAGTGGCACCACAATCGAAGGGAACTTCACTAGGATCCACATTAATGCATTGTCGGATAGCATAATGAAGTCGAGGTGGGGGGCAGGTAACTTGGCTTCCCCAGGGGCATGGTTTGAAAAGTCCTGACATGCACCAATTGCTGCCCTTTAATGTCCACCAGCTCGCAGGAAGTCTGCTCCCTGCAGCGTTGTCACCACTGCAATTGTGAATGTCCAAGTGAACCTGTCACTGCTGAAGCAGAGGGGGACGGTGCAGGTGCCGAATGTTTGTATGGTGGTGCTGTTACCTGCCCTCGGTACCGGGCCCGGTTTGACATTCTGGGTATTGTAGGCTGAGGACACTTATTTCGGTGCTGGTGTCCATGAGGAAGCACCTTCCTGACAGAGAGTCCCACGCATGGAGGAGGCAGTCTCATTGGCCAACCACCGCAGCATTCAGCGACGGTTGGCCATGGCATTTCTCTGAAATGCACAGGATGGGCGGCATCGACGGGCCCCCGTACCTCATCGATGATAATAGCAATACTGTTGGGTCATGGGGTCCACTTGCCTTTCTGTTTGCTGTTGCCTTCCTGCTGGCTGTGTGCGGGGCCTAGCGACCTGCTCCATCGAGGCGCCGTTTTCTCTCTTCATTCTCCATAGCTCATCTGCCTGGCTGGTGAAGTCTTCGACGGCAACCAAGAGTCCGAAATCTTCAGGCATCTGCTCCAGGAAAATCTGCTCAAAGAGCAGGCAAAGCATGTGTCCCTCAGCAAGGGCGAGCATTTCGCTCATGAGGGTGAATGGGGCCCTGTCCCCCCAAACCGTACATATGCAGCATTTGGGGTGTGCACTCATGCTGTGAGAGCTCGAAGATGTGTGTTAATAGCTCTTTGAGGGCATCGTATTTGTCTTGCTCTGGAGGCTGCCATAGGAAATTGATGACCCTTGCTACCGTTCCCTGGTCAAGCAAGCTCACCACGTAGTAGTAACATGTATCGTCAGCATAGATCTGTCGAAGGTGGAACTGGCCCTTGGCCTGTTCGAACCACACGTGTGGCTGTGATGCCTATAAAGTTGTCAGCTTCAACGAGACTGCACGAAGAGCTGCTTGTTCCGTCATCATTAGTTGGACCTGTTGGGGTCACCAATGTAGCGTGCACACTGCCAAGAAGTGTGGAAAAAAAATACACATACGAGGAGTTGAAGTTGTAGATTGATTTATTGCACTGGCAGCTCTGCTTATATTCACTCCTCGCTGCTGATGTCGGGAGTGACGCTACGGCAGCGCCGATCTCCAACTGGGTGGTGTTCCCGCTATTGCTCACTGTCTCCTGCCTTGCAGGTGGTCACCTAGGTTGAAGGTTGTTGGCACTCATGGGGTCTGTGCGGTTGCTGCATTCATGGGCTATTTTGAGTAGCAGGTCTCGTCCTGGTTTGCAGGCCGATACAACACCGATTAACTTTAAAAACCCCATTCGGAGGGTGGAGAGTGGTAAGAAACTGGAGTACCCAGAAGAAACCCATGTGGTAATGGGGTAACCCATTCCAGCCCCAGATTCGAACCTGGTTTACTGGCATTATAGCATTGATCTAACTACTACACTAACCATGCTACACTAATGTTTGGGATTTGGAGCTGTACTGAGAGTTGCATATCATAAGTATGTAGATTCCATAACTAATATTATTAAATTTTATGGGGAACGATTTGACTTTTTCTTGTTGGATATGGTCATCACATGAAACTGGAATGACATAAATGTTACTCATCATTCAGCAGACCAAACTGGATTATTATAAAGAACAAAAATCAAACTCCTGAAGGAATTCAGTCAGTCAAGCTGCATTGGGGAATGTTTCAAAACTTGATGTATTTTTTTCTGCATGGAAGCAGCTTGACTCACTGAGTTCCTCCAGCAGTTTATTTTCTGCTCAATATTCCAGCATCTCTTGTGTCTCTGGAATATTATCCACATGAAGTGCATGCAATTTGGACTGCTTGATCCTGAGCCATTGTGAATGGGACTGAACACCATTTATTCTTATTTCTATCTGAATAAAGTTTATTGAAACACTTAAAAATGGTTAGGTGAGCCACCATCCAAGGAACTTGAGTCGCAACATCCATTTATGAGGAGGAAACTTTGCTGATCAAATTCTTTAAGTTCTTTATCTCTTTAAATGTTGTCTCAATAAAGGGTCCTAAACCCAAAACCTTGACTGACCATTTCTACCCATGGTTGGTCCCTGATCATCTGAGTTCCTTCAGCAATTCATTGTTTGTTCATATAGCAAATGCAACTGGTTTCCTTTTAGGAAAGTTGTTGACATTAGTTTGTCCTATAACCAGAAAGTTGCAGGCCATATAATATTTTGTAATAAGCTATATGTGGTCGTTGGTAATTCAGAATGTTTGAGCATTTATCTGCAGGTAATCATAATGTGATTGAGTATAGTATAGTTTTTCAAAGGGGGAAATGTGAAACAAAGGTTGTGGATGTGGATAGTGGTTATTTCATTGAAAGGAAAGAAGATTGTCCACAGTAAATTGGCAAAAATAACAATGGGAGATTCAAAAAATTAATTTATTGATACAGATCTACTCTGATGACAATAAAGGCAATGAACAAACTAAAATTATGAGCATGTGAAATAAATTAGTATAACATAGAGATGCAAAGTAACACAGAAACTGAAAGCAGATAACAGCCATAATAAGAGAAATGGATAAAATTTAAACATTCTAATAAGGAAAAATATAAAATGATGAAAACTCCTTGTGAAAACTAATGATCAACATATTTTAAAAGGAATTACATGTTTTTAGACATACAGCACAGTAACAGGCCATTTCGGCCTACACGCCATGCCGCCCAATTTAAACCCAATTAACCTATCTTTTGAACAGTGGGAGGAAACTGGGGACCTTGGTGAAAATCCACACAGACACACAAACTCCTTACAGAGAATGTGGTATTCAAATCTGATCCCGATTGCTGGCGCTGCAAAGGCGTTATGTTAACCACTACACTAACCATGCTGCCCATCTTGAAGGTTGTCCAAAAAATACAACCGACATCCCACAACAACTGACATTGAATAGAGGCACCAAAGTTAATACAAGCAAAATCAAAAAAAATTAATGACGTTAAATTGTATTCCTTTTACCTAGAATGAAATTATTTCTATCCTACATTTTTATAGCAAGTAAGTGAAAACATTGCAAATGCTATAAATATGATGTACAAAGGTCTCTTGAATATATAACCATTCTTATATAAGTTAAATATGAAGGATAATCTGGAAATTATAGACCATAATACTAACACCTGTATTGAGGAAAGTAAGACTATTTAAGGACTAAGTAATGGAACATAGTGAAAATATGGTGATATTAAAAACCTGTGCTGACCAACTTGCTAAAATATTCACAGATATCTTTTAACGTCGCACTCCAGCAGGTTATGGTACCCACCTGTTTCAAACAGACCTTAATTGTACCTGTGCCCAGGAATAGTGTGGCCATCAGCTTAAATGGCCACCGACCATGACCACTCATATCCACAGTGAAACGTTTTGAGAGGCAGTTCTTGAAGCCATAGCTTGCGAGCCACATGCAGCTTTTTGACATAAATGTGCTGCTCACAGAAATATGTTGGCTATGTAGAGTTAGTGAGCATGGCTTGCGATCAGGTGATTTTGGTGCATGTGGCTGTGTTGCGGGCAGTGAAATTAGCAGAGTGTAAGTGTGATCCAGCCACCTGCCCATCCAAGGTCCCAATACCCTGGCCGCCTTCCTCTCCAAGCTACCTGACACCCCGGCCTCCTGCTGATCCAAACTACAAAAGCCCCAGTCGTCCTACTGTCCAAGCTGCAATGCTCTGACCTCTCACGCATCCGAACTCTACTGCCCTCCCGTTTGAGCACTGATGCCCCAGCCTCCCATGATCCGAGCTCCCGACACTCTGGCCTCCCTCCCATAATCCGAGCTCCTGACGCTCTGGCCTCCCACCAATCTGAGCTCTTGTCATATCAGCCGGTTGCCTGCCCAATCGAGCTCCTCCTGCCCACCTGAACATCTGACGCCCCAACCTCAATTCTCACCTAGCAGCCAGCACCTGTCTATCCTAGCACATGATGCCCCGGCCTCCTGCCCATCCAAGCTACTGATGCCCCGGCTGCCCGCCTACCGAGCTCCTGACACCCTGGTCTCCCGAACACCCGACACTCCAACCTCAATTCTCCCCTAGGAGCCAGCCACCTGTGTATCCAAGCACAGATTGCCCCTGACCTCCTACCCATCCAAGCTTCTGACACCCTGAATGGGGGCTTAGCTCCTGGTTCCAGCCACCTGTCCACTCATCTGAGCACCCAATGCCTTGAACAACTCAGGAACTTATCACGTTCAAATTTTGTATATGTGGAATAGTTGACCTTCTAAATTTTACCCTAAAAATTGTTCCATAAAATTTGACAATTACATAAATATATTTGGTATGTATACATTTTTATTATTGAAACTAATACATATTTGCAGTTGAAAATGACATACATGAATAAATATTATTATATACATGTATTTCTTAATATTTAGATAAAATATTTGTTACAAAATGTGTACGTAAGAGTAAAATTGTGTATATAATATTTTTTCATGTTTTGCGGCTAGTTTATCATACGTGGCTCTGACATTAAGCAAGTTTGACCACCCCTGTCATGGACCATAGAACATTACAGCACAGAAAACAGGCCCTTGGGCCTTCAGATCAATGACAAATTATTATTCTGCCTTGCCCCACTGACCTGATCCCAATCCATAGCCCTCAATCCCCCTCTCATCCATGTACCTCTCCGTTCCAATTTGCCTACCATAGCAACAGGTCTATGGCAGATGCCATCTCACTGTCTCTACACAAAGCCCTGGAAAACCTCGAGGGCAAAGCTGCATATATCGGGATGCTTTTTATCAACTACAATTTTTTTATTCAACACTATTGTCCCCTCAAAACTAATCAGCAAACTCGAAGAACTGGGCCTTAATACCCCACTGCGTAATTGAATCCTGAATTATCTCACTTCAAGACCACAATCAGTGAGGATTAGTAAGAACATCTCCTCCATAATCTCCATTCTTAGCCCCTGCTCTAGTCATTTTACTGCAATAACTGTGGCTCCATATGACATTAATAACATCTATAAATTTGCTGAATATGCACGGTGGTGGGTTGTATACAAGGGGGCAATGAGTTAGCAAACAGGAGAGAGATTTAAAACTTGGCTGAATGGTGTACTAACAACAACTTTGGACTCAATGTCACCAAAACCAAGGAGTTAATTGTGGACTTTAGGAGTGGAAAACCAGAGGTGACCAATGTAGAGGTTAAAAGTGAAGAGGGTGAGCAAATTTAAATTCCTGGGAGTCACTGTATTGGAGAACCTTTCTTGATTGCAACACACAAATGCCATTGTGAGGAAAGCACTTCAGTGCCTTTACTTCCTCAGGAGTTTGCAGAGGTTTGGAATGCCTTCGTAAACCTTAGCAAACTTTTACAGATGTATAGTGAAAAGTGTTCTGACTGGCTGGATCACAACCTGCTATGGGGACACCAATACCTCTGAGCGGAAAGCCTTTTAAAAGGTAGTGGACACATCACAGGTAAAACTCTCCTTACCATCAAGAAGATCTACGTGGAATGCTGTTGTTGGAGAGCGGCAGCAATCATCAAGGATGCTCTGTTCTCGTTGCTGCCATCACGAATGGCTCGTACCACCAGTTTCAGGAACAGTTGCTACTCCTCCACCATCAGACTCATATCCAAGAAGCTCAATCAGAGACTCATTGAAGGACTCTTACTTTCCACACTATTTATTATTGAATATTTATTTTCTGTATTGCTGAGTCAGTTTGTTTGCACTTTTTGTTTACATTTCTCTCTTTTGTATACATCTCTTTTCTTGACTACAGTTTTTTTTGCACTATTCAGGAAAATAAATGTCAAGGTTGTGTGTGATGTCACGTATGTACTCTGACAATCTGAACTTTGAAATTTTCAGCTGGTTAGACTGGCAAGGATTTCTAAAGGATAGGGATAAACTTAATTAGTGTTTTGATGAAGTTTCACCCACATCAAATGTTCTTTGAGGAGAAAAAAAGGTGAAGCTCATGGAGTGCAAAGCTTACTATAACTTGGTGAGGAAATTATCTGAATGGTGGCAGCAGAGTGGAGTTGTCAATTGCTGGAATGTTTCTGGTGGAGTCATGCTAGGAATTGTACAAGTTCCTTGATCCTTCGTCATAATTATAAATTATTAAGATAATGTGGCAGAGAACTTAAATTTTCTGTTGTCTTAAAGATCGGTGGAAATCAAAGCAGTAGATGGTGTGAACATTGAATTACAAGATACAGTATCACTTGACTAACCAAGCAGGCAAAATTATAGCTAGTGAATATGAATTTGTAGTGGCTGCTAATGGCAGCGCTACTGAAATGAAGTACATCCACACAACATGAGGGTGAACCAGTAATTAACTTTATTTGAATCTCTCACGCTGCCTTTAGGGGACAACCCACTTCCTGTTTGGGGCATGCTCGTCTATGGGGATGCTGTCAGCACATTGCGGAGTCACTGCCTGCCCTGCGCCATGCAACCAGGAAGTGGCGACATTTCCCACACAACATGCGTTTGCCAAATGCGGGCTTCTTCTGAGAAGGGAAGGGGGGCCCGTGCCATCTTTTACCAACCGACTGTGCAACGATTTGGCCTGTCTGACCGCATGGTTGCTTGGCCTGCTACACCACCCTTTGAGCAAGCCACATTACTGTCTTTAGGCGGGCAGCCTCTGTGTCTGACTTGGGGAGCCAGGAGAGGCTGACCTGAGCCCAAATGCACTGCCTTGAGGCATTCAATGGTAAAAATGTCCTACCGCCTGCCAATGTCCAGGGTGAAAACGATACCATCGCCCTGTAAAACCTTGAATGGGCCTTCGTAGGGGCTTTGCAGGGGTGTTCCTTGCTGTCCTCTGTGGCAGGGTGGAGAGCGTGTCGGGAAGGAGGCGGAGGTTTTTGCTTACCTGTCTGTTCCCTCAAACGCTGGAGGAGGTCCAAGCCATTGGGTTGTGGGCCGGGAGGGTTGAAGTAAATGTCCCCTGGGATGGTAAGCAGGGAGCCATAGACTATCTCAGCAGATGATGCTCACAGGTCTTTTGGTGCTATGCAAGTTCCCAGCAGCACCCATGGGAGTTCGTCCATCCAGTTTGGGCCTTGTAGTCAAGCTTTCAGGGCTGCTTTCAGGTGGCAGTGAAAACATTTGACAAGTCAATTTGCCTGAGGGTGGTTGGCTGTGGTGTGGTGTAACTGGCTGCCACAGAACATAGCTAGGTTGGACCAGAGTGAGGACGAGAAATGGGTCCCTCAGTCCAAGGTGATGTGGGACGCCAAAGCATGCAACCCAAGAGGACAAGAAAGGACTGGCTCAAGTCTCTGTGTCACATGTGGACAGGGATATCAATTTTGGCCAATGGGTAAAATGGTCAACTGTTGTGTATAAGTACCATATACCTTGGCTCATGGGGAGTGGGCCAACGATGTCCACGTGCAGGTGGTCAAACCGCCATTGTGCCAGGGCAAAACTCTGGAGAGGGGTCTTGGTGTGTCTGTGCACATCGGTGCGCTGCCAGTCCAAGCAAGTCTTAGTCCATAGAGTTATGTTGCAGCAGAAGCCATGCTGCACGAACTTGTCAGACAGCAGGTGGTCAGGAATTTGGTTGAACACCTGCCGTTGCCTGGTCGTGGGTAGGATGGGTCTGGGGAAGCCTGTGGGTATGTTGCATAGTAAAGTCGGGCTCCCCGGTGAAGGACAGAAATTAATAACCTTCAGGCTGGTGATGGCCGGTAGGCCTGAACGTCAGCATCCTCTGCCTGGTCTTCGGCCTGTTGAGCAACATCGAGCCTTTCTGAGATAGTGGAGATGGCCGGTCTGGACAGTGTGTCGGCCACAACATTGGATTTGCCTGTGATGAGGCGAATGTACATAGTATACTCAGAAATGTAGGAGAGGTGTCATTGTTGCCTTGCTGACCATGGGCTTGAGACCTTGCTGAGTGCATGAATCAGTGGCTTGTGGTCTGTGTAGGCAACAAAAACTAATGTGTATCAGAAATGTGTTGCCAGGTACAGGGCCAAAAGCTCACAGTTGAACATGCTGTATTTGAGTTCTGGTGTCTGGAGATGTTTACTGAAGAAGGTCACATGGTGCCACTGTTGATCGATCCACTCCTTGAGCAATGCACTGATCACTCTGTCCGATGTCTCTGTTGTAAGGGCTGTGGGGGAGGAAGAGTCAGGATGAGCCAAAGATGTGACCTCCACTAGTGCCGCTTTAGTTGCCTGGAATGCTTCAATGGTTTTGCGTGTCCACTGGAGTGCCTTATCATCGAGTTTGATGAGGTCGAATAGGGGTTGCATGAGCATGGATGCTCCCAGGAGGAAACAATGATAAAAGTTCACCGTCCCTAGAAATTCTTGTAGGCCTTTGATGGTCTTTGAGGAATCGGTGGATGGCTTCTACCTTAACTGGCAGCGGCGGGGCACCCTCGCGGGTAATATGGTGTCAAAGGAAATCAATGTTTTCCGGGCCGCATTGGCACTTAGCCGGATTCACCATGAGTCCGAATTCGTGCAACCTGTCGAAAAGGTGAGTCGGGTGCATCCTGTACATGCTGGCATCGGGGCTGGCAATGAGGATGTCATCCAGATTGATGAACAAGAAGTCGAGGTCCTTGCCAGCCATGTCCATGAGATGGTGAAAGGTCTGGGCTGCATTCTTTAATCCAAAAGGCATCTGGAAGAACTCAAATAAGTCAAAAGCTGCAATGATGGCTGTTTTTGGGATGTCCTTAGGATAAAACAGAATATGATAGTATCCCTTGACAAGGTCCACCTTCGAGAAAATTTGGCAATCCTGTAGTTGTGTAATGAAGTCTTGGATGTGTGGGATGGGTATCTATCTGGGACTGTGACATCATTGAGTTGTTTATAGTTACCACACAGACCCGCCAACTGCAGGAGTTCTCCTGGGCCATGTGCAGCGGGGACACCCAGTGTCTGTTTGAATGGCAGACAATACCCATCTCTTCCATGGAAG
This sequence comes from Narcine bancroftii, assembly GCF_036971445.1. Lineage (NCBI taxonomy): Eukaryota > Metazoa > Chordata > Chondrichthyes > Torpediniformes > Narcinidae > Narcine > Narcine bancroftii. The sequence continues at coordinate 422,119,699 of NC_091469.1, forward strand.
CAAAATCTGTCTTGGCTTGGAGGAGTTTGTCATGCGGAAGGCGCCGTGCCAGTGCGTACACTGGTGGTCCATTGATTTCGATGTGATGCTCCACACCTTGTGCTGGATTAGCATCGTGGAAATTGGGCACCAACAGTGACGGATTCTTGGCCAATGAAAGGACATATTTATTGTGGTCTAGCACGTGGATGCCCAACAGCAAAAAGGAACTTTGCCATAGTGTAAGGGGGTATGACAAGAACGTGGTACAGGTACACGATCCTTTATCCGGACATCTAAAATCTGGAAAGCTCCAAAATCTGGCAAGTGGGGAGAGAGGTGGCAGCACAGGGGGGAGGGGGTCGAGACCAGCAGTGTGATTTGGGCGGCTGGGAGACCTGCAGCGCGAGGCGGGCGGGGGAGGGGAGACTAGCAGCGTGAGTCAGGTGGGCAGGAGACTGGCAGCACGAATCGGGAGACCGGCAGCACAAGTCGGGCGGGTGAGGGTGGGGGAGACCGGCAGAGCAAGTCGGGCTGGCGAGGGACTGGCAGCGCAAGTCGGACAGGTGAGGGGGGGTGGGGTTGGATACATCAGCACAATTCGGGTGGTCTTAAATCTGGCTTTCTGAAATCTGGAAAAATCCAAAATTCAGAACACACTGTCCCCCAAGGGTTCCAGATAAAGGATCACCTGTAGTGTTGACCAAGCGACATCAGTTCAGTCTACTAGGACTCGTGTACCCAGAGGAAATTGGCTCCGGTAAGGCTTGCTCAATGGACACAATCATATACTTCCAACAGAAAACTGTTCCCCTGGCATGGATTGTGACCAGATGGGTGCCAAAGCTTGGAATGGAGGAGCCATTGTCTGCCTGTAGGGGAGGCCCTTGGGATTGTGCTTGATCTCGAAGAACATCTGTGGGATGAGGCTAATCTCTGCACCTGTGTCGACTAGGAAATCCCTCCTTGTCCGCTGGTGCCTTAGGTAGAGTAGGCCTTTATGTGTGCCAACCGCCGAGGCCATATTGGCAGTGGCCTGTACATTTCCTGTCACCGCGCTCAACTTGGCACTGGGGTACGAGCATGGAGGAACGTACCGCCGGGCGTTGTGGCCCCATCTGTGGTGGTAGAAACAGTAATCGCTCAACTTGTCTGAGCGCTCTTTGCATTGTGGTTGTGCCACGGCTTCTGCTGGCGGAACAGATGGAGGGGAAACCCCTGGCACGTGGCTGAACCGGAGGCGCCGACAGTATAAATCAGTTGTACACGTATTGAGCTTTGTTGCGGGGTATGGAAAGTCTGTCTGCTTCCTTGGCTACCAGGTGTGGGATGCTGAAGTCCATGTCTGATATTGCTGAGTAAAAGTGGAGAAGAACAGGGCCTTGAACAAGTTTGTGTGCTCATCCACTAAAGCCATCATTTCGTCTATGAGCTTGGAGGGGTTTCTATTGCCAAGGCTTTGCATATTCAGGATGAGGACGGCATGCTCATGCTGACTGAGTTCAAGGGAATCGAGGAGGAAAGACTGGAATTGTTGATAGTTGCGCTCTATTGGAAGATTTTCCTCGAAGGAGCTTACTTTGGCTGCGATAGTGACATCCAGGGCACTGACGATGTACCAGAACTTGGTGTCTTCCGAGACAATGCCTCTGACCTAGAACTGTGACTCGCCCATTTGTAACCAGATCCTGGGCTGGTTGGCCCAGAATGGCGGCAAATGCACGCCCACAGTGTTGGTTGCAGCCGTTGCGACTGTAGCAGTAGCAGCATCCTGCATTTTGTCATGTTCGAGGCGGGTTCCAAAAACATTGGAACCTTTGGGGTCACCACTGTAGCGGCTGCTAATGGCAGCGCTACTGAAATGAAGTACGTCCACACAACATGAGAGTGAACCAGTAACTGACTTTATTTGAATCTCTCACACTGTTTTTAGGAGACCATCCACTTCCTGTCTGGGGCACACTGGTCTATGGGAGTGAGTGACATCAGCGCATTGCAGAGTCACTGCCTGCCCAGCGTCGTGCAACTTGGAAGTGGTGACATCTCCCAAGCAACACGTGTGGCAAATGTGGGCTTCTCCTGAGAATGGAATGGGGGCCTGAGCCATCTTGTACCAACCGACTGGGGCACCAATTCGGCCCATTTAACCGCACGGTCGCTTGGCCTGCTGCAAATTCTTATTTCTGAAAAGCAAGCAATATGATTTTTAGAGAACAATAGTTAGAATTTCTGTATATGCATTTTTTTTAATTAAATGAACATAAAATGAGCCACCTTCAGAGCTGATTAATGTGTTGATGTGTTGTAACTTTTTTATTGTATGAATGTGCAGTAGACAATTTGTATAAGGTCCCATTACAGCATATGAATTATCTTTTTTTATGATATTGTTTGAAGATTACTGCAATGAGATCTTTTAAATTTTTCTGTTAAGATAACATTTTGGGTACAAATTTAACATTTAATTTCAAAGAGTATACAGCCTCAATCCTTATCTGCCAAACTAGACTGCATGTTCAAAATTGTACAGCGATTGAGCCCTCAGCTTTTTAATTTAGAGGAAAGATGACAACCATTAGTGTACATATCCTGCATGCAAATCATTTTCTTTTCCATCTCTGCCAATGGATACTGTATCATACATATTGTACTGTATCCAACATGAAAGTCTGCAGACACCATGATTGAAGTAAAACACAATGTTAGAGAAACATGTCAAACTGTGTACTTCTTCTTTGGCTTGGCTTCGCGGACGAAGATTTATGGAGGAGTAATGTCCACGTCAGCTGCAGGCTCGTTCGTGGCTGACAAGTCCGATGCGGGACAGGCAGACACGGTTGCAGCGGTTGCAGGGGAAAATTGGTGGGTTGGGGTTGGGTGTTGGGTTTTTCCTCCTTTGTCTTTTGTCAGTGAGGTGGGCTCTGCGGTCTTCTTCAAAGGAGGTTGCTGCCCGCAGAACTGTGAGGCGCCAAGATGCACGGTTTGAGGCGAGATCAGCCCACTGGCGGTCAATGTGGTCAATGTACTTTATATATCAAAGATAAAGATACATATGCAATGTTTCAGGCTTGAGCATTTCATCAAGGTATGGAAGGGGGAAAGAAGCCCAGGGAGGAACCCAGGGATGATAGAGTTTAGATGATGAGTGAGTGGAGGGACAGGCGGAGGAAGAAACAACCAGGAGGAGGCAGTAGAAAAGTTAGAAAGAGGAAAAAAAATTACATGAGTGGGTAAAGATAGAAACAGTGGGACTAGATGGGGTGGGGTTACCTAAAATAAGAGAAATCAACATTTTTGCCATTAGGTTTAAGACAGCCTATGAGGAATTTGTGATTTTCAACTTTACACAGGGTCTCCTCTTGATACTAGAAAAGCCCAAGTACCGATATTGTTGTAGAAATGCTTAGAGTTAAAATGGTTGATGAGCTGGAGGCTCAAGTTTAGAACTGCAGAATGCAGATGTTTGGTGAAGTAGTCACTCAATCTGTATTTTGTCTCACCAGTGTAGAGGAGGCCACACCCAATGCACTAGATTGGGTTGGACAATATGCATGTAAAGCTCTGCTTCACCTAGAAATTCTGTTTGTGGCCCTGGATCATGGTGATGAGGGAGATGTAGTCACAAGTTTTCAGAGAGGCTTATCCCTGCAAGAAGCAGATAAAGGTGGATCTGGTACTCGTGGCTGGTGGTAGGATCACGCAGAAGTTGGCTGAATTGTCAGAGGATAGATAATGTGTCAGAAGTGGTGGCTGGTATGGTTGAAAGTGAGGACCAGAGGGATTCTGTCATTGTTCTGCCTTGGATAAGTGTGGTGAAAGTGACAATATGGGAAGTAGAGGGGAGATATGGGTGGGAGCTTTATCAATGACAGGAAGGGGAAATCCACAATTATTAATGTTATGAGCCCAGAGGACCCCAAAACCCAGCAGCAATAGAAATTCACCAAGACAAATAGTTACTTAAACAAAGGTTGTTTTTAATTTTCTTTAAACATAAAACAGGATCAAACTTTAACCTATTACTATCAACTTAACCTAATTTAACCCCCTTCTAATTCTAAGCGCATGTGTATGTAATATGTATATATTCAGGAAAGTCCTTTGCTTTAATAGTCCGCTCATTCATTTCTCACTTCTCCATGTTCACCAGTATCAGGCAATTCTTATATTGTGCACAGAATTTAACATTTATGAATTTTCACCAGACTCTGGTGCTTAAAGGTAAATAGTTACTGCTCAGTAAGGTTCTTGTTGGTTTCAGAGAGAAATTTGTTGCTCGTTGGGCACACAAAAACTGATTTCCACTGATCAGCCACTTCAGTGTCTTGCCGAAGAAACTTGTCCCATCATGGGTTTTCCAACTGATAACCTCTTCTCCAGGTCACCACAGAGTTCCTCTTGTTTCCCTTATTTAAGGAGAAACACTCTAGCCAGCCATTTCCTCTTGTAAGGACTACAAGGGTTTTTCACAATCTGTCTTCAAAATGGGATTCTCAACAAGCTTCCATAAGCCATTGCCGAAGTCAGTTCTCTCTCTCTCACACACACACACACACACACACACACACACACACACACACACACACACACACACACACACACACACACACACACAGGTCTTTTTTCTCTCTCTGCTTACAAAACCACATGATCTCTCTTAGAACAGCAAATTGCAACCATCCAGATTTCCGAGATCAAAATCAATTTCTGCCTGGCCATCTGTTGCTTTCAAAACAATAATCCATTTACTCCACAGCATTAGTCCAATTAACACCTACTTGTGAAGTCTCCATAGGCATTCTTCAAAGTTTCTGTAAAGTCACTGTGGACACGAAGTCTCTCTTTCAGCAAAGCTATTGCATTTTAAATGATATGTCTTCTGTGAGGTGACCTACACACTAAATCCTCACAATCTATCTTTTTTAAAGACATATTAATACATAAAATATAACCTGTAACAAAAATCTTTTTTCATGCAACAGTCCTTCTCTTAATCCATTATCTGGGATTCTGCAAATTATTCTATCTTGAAGAGTGAATTTTTCAAATCTCCAAATTCACAGGACTGTGTGTGAAGCTTGGCTAAGTATTGGGTTAATTTCTTACCTTGTTTCTGGTCACAGGAGAAGAACTTGAATCTTTCAAGGATGTCATTTTCACTTGGAACAAAATACTCCTTAAATTTTGTCATCAGATTGTCCAATGTGAAAGCTGTCTCATCAGTTTGAAATCAATTATAGATGTCCAAGGCATCTTCACCCATCTCTTGCAGAAACATAGACACTTTCCTTTTTCCATCAGTCTCTCCCATTTCACCAGCATTTAAATAAATGTTGAATTGCTGTTTGAAGCATTTATAATTATCGACTAGATTGCCGATGAACTGCATCAGTGTGGGAGGACAACGTATCCATGCTTATGAATTATTATCTTCTCTTACACACACACTTCTGACACCATGTTATGCTTGTTCTTTCAAGAAGAAAGACTTTACCTGGGTTTAACACTTAATCCACTTTATTTTCCTTGAGCTGCTTCAACCAACTTCCAGAGACAACGCTAATGACTGCTGTCATATACCACTTTTGGTTTCCAGCCAATCTCATGCATTGCATACTGGAAAATGTTCTTATTTGCATGCATAATACCACATTGATAATGTTTTGTGTTTTTTCTTTTTTTCCTCACTCACTCTTGTTCTCTCATACCTAGGCTAAATGTGAACCATCATCTATCTCCTTAAGGACTTCTCACTGTTCAATCATAGTTTTGCCTTCTGCCTTCATACAGACAGAGCATAAAAAAGAGAGGCTCTAGAGATCGGGACAGCTAGAAGGTGGTTGCATGAGACTGAAGAAAGGCTACAGGACTTCCTCGAGTCAGATGGCCAGTGTTCAGGGACTCGGCTGAGGATTTCCAGGGTCATCACTGACTTTTTCAAAACAGCTGTAGACAAATGTGTCCCCACCAAATCATTCAGGGTTTTCCCCAGCCAGAAGCCCTGGAACCTGCTGAGAGCCAGATCAATACAGATGGAGCAGGTATGACCTACAAAAAGCCATCTCCTGGGCAAATTCTACAGGTGTGTGTTGACCAGCTATATCATGGACTGGTATGGGGATACCAATACCCCTGATTGTAAAGTCCGCCAAAAGGTAGTGGATGCAGTCCAGATCATCTCAGGCAAAACCCTCCCCACCATTGATAACATCTACAAGGAATGCTGTTATCAGAGAGGAGCAGCATCATCAAGGCTCCATTTCACCCAGAACACCCTTTTTCTCACTACTACCATCAGGAAAGAGGTGTAGGTGCCACAAGACTTGCACCACCAGGTTTAGGAACAGTTGCTACCCCTCCACCATCAGACTCTTCAAGAACAAACTCAATCAGGGACTAATTTAAGGACTCTTACATTTGTACTTTTTTGATTTAAAAAAAATTCTCTCTGTATTGCAGTTTGTTTGCATTTCTTTATTTGATTACATGTGCACATTGTGTACAGGTTTTTTTTGCATTATCATTAAGTGGTAATTCTGCCTTGCCTGCTGGAAAAAGAATCTCAAGTGATGTCTCAAGTATATGTAATGTCATGTATATACTCAAACAATAAATCATAAATCTGAAATGGAATCTTTGATTCCATTTACCCAGACCAGATCTGTTCCCATCCCACTGATAGTAGTCTTTCTCTTGTCGTCTTTTTAGTTAAGAATGATCCCTATTTATTTTCCCTAACTGTTCTAAATCTTTTTACTCAATGGTCATTGGTTCCTAAATCTACTCTGCAAATGCTTCAATATTGTTCAGTTTATTCCCCTGAACCAAGTGCAGCAATGCCTCCTTTCTCATTGGGGTAGAAATGTAGTGGTCAAGAAAGTTCTGAATACATTTCAAAAATTCCTACCCCTCATAAACTTAGGATCACTGAAGTCTCTCATCACCATTCTATTGTTTTTGCATATGTTGGTACATCCCCTGCAAGTTTAGTATTGATGCCTCTATTATTTCCTAACCCTATTATAGATTCTATTGTCAACAGCTCCAGAAATCTTCTCACTCCATCACCACAAGATTCTTCCATACCAGTGCTGCCATCATCACAGTTTCTACTTTCACTTCTCCTACGCCACCTTTCCTCCCCTCTTTATCGAACACCTTGTTTCAAGATTTATAATACTTTTATTTAAACTCTATCTTTCACTATCACATCGTCATAATCTTTTATGGCTAATTGTACTTGCAGGTCACCCATGTTGTTTAACACCCTATTCATTTATTTCAATCCTTTTAATTTTTTCTTGTACCTCTATGTACTTTCACTTTTCTTTTGATTTAATGTAATGCAAGATTTTTTTTTTCTTTCCACTGCTAGATTTCTGCATCCATCTCCCTGCCTGGTAAACCTTTCCCCTCCCCCTGTATCCCCCAGGACACTGGTCCAATTTCTGTTGAGATAGAAGAAACCTATAAAGATGCTCTCTTCCTTGAAACTGGTTCCAGGGTCCCAAGAAATAAAACTCCTTTCATCTATTCCATTTTTTCCATCTAGGCATCTATCCTTCTAGTTCCTACCCTCCATTTTCTCAATGCAGTTCATTTAACTTTATCCCTGTTATGTTTATGATAATACAGTAGCTATTATGATCTTCACTGTGATGTTTGCATGAGCATGAGTTGAAACAGCTGGTTTCTATATCTATTTGTGTGCTATCATTCCCATTGGGGCACTTGTTAGACTTGTACTGCTACCATGTGGATGAATAGCAGAATACAGTCACTAAATCTCTCAGCAAAAGTCTGCACATTAACTGAAGTATAAAATTGACATTGTTTGAAGTCTACAAAAGGTTCTAAAGTTTTGAGTGACATGAGAAAAGGACATAATTTGCTTATTTGAAACAGTGTGCTATTGTTATTGCCAGTGAAGGTGAAATAACCAGTGGAGCAACTGGTACACAGCAAGAGCTTCTCTGTAAAATGGTTTGCTCATTATTGAAAGTTAAGTGTTTGTTACAAGACCAAAAATACTTTGAAAAGCCTTCCAGTGTTTCATCTAATTTTATTGAATTATCCTTTTGGTGAAGGTGGCTAGCAGGGCAGTTAATGTCTCTGCCTCCTAGCAATAATTCAAAACTTAATTTTGTCTATCCAAATTTTTCACAAAATCAACAAATTAAAAGCATTTTAAAAAGGCAGTTGTTTTTGTAGAAAGCTAAATTGATAGCTCAAAATCTCCACAAGACTGGCAGTTATTCCCATAATTGCATGTAAGTTTGGAAATCATGCAAATATTAATCAAAATTACTCAAAAACAACATTAATATATTTAAGTAAATAAGAGTGCAATATTAAAATTATTAATGTTTATCTGATAACAGTTGTGTTTTATTCAAAAAGAACAAAGGTATTTACTATACTTTCAGCCCTTTCAAATGAACAAGTGCTTGTCTGGCATAAAGCTTAGGGACCAGATTTGAAGAGCACAAGGCTCAATAGCTCAGGAAGGTTTCTAACCAGCATTGAACTCAATAGTAAGTCTAGGCAAGAGGTCAGATAGACTGCCATCTGATTGTCATTGTACTTTGCACTTGAGCACTGCACTGCACAGGCATGAAATCAGCAAAGAGCCAATTTGCAAAGTGGACCTCACCAGCATTTCTTTTCTGAGGCACCATTTAAATGTAAAATATGCTTTGAACCAATTATCTTTTATTTTCTTGGATAATTAAAGCTTTAAAAGAATTATGTCAAAGGTGAGGAATTCACTGTAACAATAAATTTAATGATTACTTTGAAAGTTGTTTTTAGTTAACAGTTGAAACTTGCTTGGACTTGAATTTTCTTTGTCTTTGCCCACAACTATACTGTGAAAGACATAATAATTTTAAATGTTAATTTACACACACCAATCACATTTCTGACCTGTGTCAAAATCTACGGTAACTAAAAATCAGTGTAGATTTTCAATAGATCTTTCGACAGTTGTGTAAGCATGGATGCACCAGGAAGACTGGGACAGCAGTCTGTGAAGAGCCATATCAGAATTGTGAATTCTGTGTATGATATTCATCACCATTTTTGACTGGATATATTACTGAAGTTAGATTGGAAATTTCAATGGATTTAAAGAAAGCATAGAAGGCAATGAAGTCTGAAGATTAGGAATCAAAAGCAATGTATTATGAGCATATAACAAAACTTTGTGGGCTGTGCCCTTCCTTAAAATGCTAGTAATATCATTAGATAGTAATTTCTTTAAAATTACTATCTGCAAATATATTTCTTTAAATTCTATCAATTTAACTAAAATCAAATTCTACTGATTGGAAATTTGGATTGAATTGTTTATTGTCACGTGTTCTAAAATGAAGTGAAAAGCTTCCCGACAAATCAAATAATTCTTGATTACAACAGGTTGTAAAAGTAAAGTACAGTGTATAATGGCACAGAGGTAAAGTTCAATTTAAACAATACAAGGGCAACATCATCTTTGAGACAACAGTCCAATAATACCGTGGAAGAATCTGTCTTTGCACCAGCTGTCTCTTTGCAACTGGATCCTCAACTTCCTCATCAGCAGACCCCAATCAATGAAATTTGGCAACATCACCTTCTCTTTGCTGACCATCAACTCAGGCATCTTAATGCTGTGTCCTTAGGTCCTGTTCTATTCCCTTTACATTCATGATTGTGTAGCCAAATTTTGCTCCAATGGAATCTATAAATTTGCTGATTCCACCACTGTTGTTGGCTAACAAATGAGAAATGATGTGTAAATGCAGAATCGAGATCAAAAGGTGGCAGAACATTAGTCATGCTCTCAAAAAGTCTTATCATCAAATACCCTATCAAACTTCTATGGGTGTTCTCTGGAATGTATACTGGGGATTCAGCTGCTCAGGAATAGAGAAGGCTGCAGAAAATCGCAACTATAGCCAAGTCCATCGCGCATACTGATCTGTCATCCATTGCAGACATCTACATTTGCTGTCTCACCCTTGTCACAATCTCTTCTCGCTGCTACCTTCGTGAAAATGTACGATGGAAAATGCCTGAAGTCCTGAATCTCTTGGTTCAAAGACAGGTTTTTTTTCCAATGGCTATCAGGCTTTTACTACCCCATCCATAATCAACTCCAACTCCTGTCTACCCTATTGAAATACCACTTATTTTTATCTGGGAATATTTATTATCTATCTAGCCATTATACTTGCCATCACTTTCCATTCTGGGGTAATTTAATTTATGGTTTTGAGCTAGTTTTAATATGTTTGGCTGCATCAAATAAGAATTTTGCCATATGTACATTGTACATGTGTTTTGCAGTAAACTCATTGTCATCTGGTGTTGTGTGTTTTCACACACATCATCTGCCGAAAGAAATGGGGGAGTAGAGTGCGTGACTGGGGTGGGATGAGCATTTAATATGATGGCTGTTTTCAACAGAAAGTATAGAAAGAGTTGTTGGAGGGAAGGTTGATTTGTGATATGGCCCGAACTGCATTCAAAACTCTCTAAAATTTGTAATGATCTTTGGCTGAACAGTACCTATACTAAGCTGTGAAATATCCAGACAGGATACTTTATATGGTGTACATATTAGATTTTTTTTTAAAAAAGAGGAAATATTCCAATGGAAAAATGCCACAACTGTGGCTGACAAGGAAGTCAAAGGCAACATAAAAGCTAAAGAGATGGCATAAAAGGAAGCAAAAATTTGCGAGAAGATGGAGCATTGGGAAGTTATTAAATCCTTGTAGAAGGTAACTTAAAAAAAACTCATATTTTGCATCAGTCTTCACTGTGGCCTTCATTAGCAATGTTCCAGATGTCGAAGGGTATCAGGGAAGGGAAGTAAGTGCAGTTACTATTTCAAGGGAAAAGGTGCTCAGAAGGCTGAATAGTCTAAGAGTGAATAAGTCTCCCGGACCAGAAGGATTGCACCCTCGAGTTCTGAAAGAAGTGGCAGTAGAGGAGGCAATGGTAAATATCTTTCAAGAATCAATATGATCCAAAAGCCAGTCAGCATAGTTTCCTTAAGGGAAAATCTTGCTTGACAACCTATTGGAATGCTTTGAACAAGTGACAAGCAGGTTAGATACAGTGGATATTGTGTATTTGACAAGGTGCTGCACATGAGGCTACTTTACAAGATAAGAGTCTATGGAATAACAGGAAACATACGCCTAGGGGTAGAGCATTGGCTAATGGCAGGAAGGAGAGAGTTGAAATACAGGGATCATATTCTGGTTGGCTGCCCATTGTTAGTGGTATTCTTCAACTAGGTGTTGGGGCCGGTTCTTTTACTTCTAATACATTGAATATTAATAATTTAGATGATGGATTGAATGATTTTGTGACCAAGTTTGCAGATGATATGAAGGCAGGTGGAAGAGCAGTTAGTGTTGAGGAATCAGGGGGGCAGCAGAAAGAGTTGGACAGATTAGGAGACTGGGCAGAGAAGCAGTCAGAAAATGCACCTTGGTAGAAAAAATAAACAGAAGACCATTTTCTAAATTGGGAGAAAATTGAAAATACCCAGATGGAAAAGGACCTTGTGTCCTTGTGCAGGATAGCCTGAAGGTAAAACTTGCACGCTGAGTCAGTGGTAAGAAGACAAATACAATGCTCGCATTCACTTCACGAGGAATAGAATATGCAAGCAGAGATGTGATGTTGAGGCTTTATAAGGCACTGATGAGGCCTCATGCAGTATCCTGAGCAGTTATGAGAAAGGAGAGGGTTCAGAGAAGATTCACAGGGATGATTCTGGGAATGAAAGGGTTGTCATATGAGGAACATTTGACAGCTCTTGGCCTGTACTCATTGGAATTGAGGTGAATGAGGGAGGATCTCATTGAAACTTTTCAAATGCTGAAAAGCATGGGCAGAGTAGATGTTTAAAAGTTGTTTCCCATGATGGGGGACTCTTGGTCAAAAGGGCATGTTCAGAATTTAAGGGCATCTGCTTAGAACAGAGATGAGGAGGAATTTATTTATCCAGACGGGGTAACTCTGTGGAATTTGTTGCCACAAACAGTTTTGGAGGCTATTATTGAGTGTATTAAAATCAGAGATTAATGGGTTTTTGATTAGCCAGGGCATCAGTTATGTGGAGAAGGTCAGGCAGTGGAGCTGTGAGAAAATGGATCTATTCATAATTAATTGGAAGGGTACACATTCAATGGCTGAATAGCTATTCCTGCCCCTGTCTCTTATGGTCTCTCCATTTTCTGTCTGGCAAAATGTATATCAGTAATTTAAAATGGCACTCTATTTTATGCAAGTTTTCTGCCTATTCTGCCTGTCCCTTTGAAAATGTCATCGATCTGTGCCATCCCCTTCAATTTCTCTGCTAATGCTGTCCTTTATCATGGTTTGTGTTTCACCATATTAACTGTTTAATTTTTCACTGAATTATTTATTGAGCATCTCTTCTTTACCACCTCCTTTTTACTTCTTCCCTTTTTTCTACTCACCTTCACTTTTCTCATCTGTTTTTCCTTTTGATATCTCCTCTGCTTTCATGGCAATATTTTTATAATTATGAGCGAATGTTTGAATATCATTGTGAATGTTCCTTAACATAGAAAAAAATAGTCCACAAAACCCATGCCACTAATGAAATCATAATTACAATCCATTAAACTATTGTCAGTTGGCATTATGCATTTGCAATACTGCTTAGGTATTCTCAGATTACATATCAGTTTTACCCTTCCATCAGCCCAAGAAGTTTGATTTTTCCTGTGCATGATTAGAGGCTTTTTCCATTAAGGGTGAGTGAGATACAAATGAGGATGTGGGTTAAGGGGAATGAGGGGGTACTTCTTCTCTCAGAGAGTGGTGGGAGTGTAGAATGACCTTCCAACTGAAGTGGTAGTTGCAGACTCAATTTTTAACATTTAGGAGAAATTTGGACAGGTATATGGATGGGAGAGATATGACGGGCTATGGATTGAGTGCAGGTCATTGGGACTAAGCAAGAAAAAGATGTTCAGCACAGACTATAGGGAACAAAAATGGCCTGTTTCTATGCTGTAATTGAAGACAAGTAAATTATTATTTTTTTAACATTAAAAAAAAACAGATATTCAATAAAACCAAAACAAGTACAAATGCGGTAGAAAGAAAAAAAAACATTTTTATCCCTCCCATCCTCCCTCTCTCCCCACCCATCAACCCTACCCTAAGTATTAAAAAAAAGAAAGGAAGGAAAAAAGAAACTAGGAGAATGCCAAAAAGAAATATGATTCTCAATACAAACGATGATGGGGTTAAGGGTTACTAACAGGATGGGCTTTCAAGAGTCCTTCACATTTTCAAACCAGCATACTGTAAATATGGTCTCCATATTTTCAAGAAAAAATTAAATTTAGTAATGGTTATAGTAATTGGCTAAAGCCAATCATAAAAATTCAATTTGATACACAGTTAATCTTTGTTTAGAACGAACCACTTTAATATTGCTCAACAAAAATAGAATCGGATCCTGTGGGAATTTAACTCTTAATTTTTTCTCAAAATTTTTTTTTAACCTCTAACCAAAAAGCTTTTACTTTAGAACACTCCCAAGTAGAAGTGAAAAACAAACCAACTTCCTGATCACATCTAAAACATAAATCTGATAATGCTAGATTCAATTTTTTAAAATATGAGGTGTTATATATAATTGATGTAGAAAGTCTATATCTAACATTAATAATTTTTCTCATATTTTCCTTACATAATTGCATCCAATCATTTTCATCTATTTGTCTATTTAAATAAACCTCCCATCTTAATCTTGATTTATGAATTCCTAACTTGGGAGCAGCTTTTGAAGTAATTTATACATCTCTGAAATAAACTTATTTGTACCACCCTTGCTTATCAATAATTCTTATTCATTCTGGCTAGGTAATATCAAATTATGGCCTAACTTGTCAAACAAGAAAGTCTTAACCTGATAATAACAAAAGAATGCACTATTTGGGACATTAAATTTTTCCTTCATTCATTGAAAAGTAATACATTTACCAGCTCCAAAACAATCCTCTACACTCTTAATCCCCATTTGAATCCAAATCCTCAAAAATTAATTATTCATAGAAAAAGGAAGGTCTATTTTGATACAAAGGCATTTTTCGAGAGGTCAAACCTTTTCCACCTATTTCACAATTAATTTTATTCCATAATTCAATCAAATGTCTCAGAAAAGATGTATCTCTAATTCCTGTTAACAATTTTAAATTCTATTTATAAATAAAATCCTGCATAGGATCAGAATCTTCTCCTATTTTACTCGATTCTATTTTAACCCAAGCTGAGGATTTATCAAAATTAAACATTTCATTAATAAATTTCAATTGAGCTGCTCTATAAAAATTCTTAAAATGGCGAGGTTGCAAATCTCCTAATTTGTGAGTTGTTTTTCAGAGCAAATGTGCAGATTTCTTTCATGCTTTACTGCAGAACTTTCAGCTCTGGTAGCTAAAGCATTAAGAATTGTGCAATACAGTGTATTGAAATACCACATATTTTTTTACACCAAGGTCATTTTATTAGTAACTTAAAAAACACAATGAGAATATTTTGTGGAGCAAATGTTTTATTCATTTGTTTCCTTGGAAATACAGTATGTACAGAGTGTTCCCTTCCTGAAAGCAACAGTTGTGATTGTAGTGTGACCTGTAAAAATGGATTGTATATTGTATTAACGCTGTAGAATAAATATTTTGGTAAATCTGATTGTTCTTTTAAACACTAATGGGTGGTCAGCTATATCCTCTCTCAGTGATATCTTGTTTCCTGAATATGAATCCAGAAGGACTCAAAATAAACAGTTGAATGAGATGATGCTTCTCAATATACCAGTAAGAGGTCAATCAGTTAAGATATGTTAACAGTTGATGGAATTTGAATGGCATGTCTGGGTTGAGGATTTGGATGTACACTTTCGTAATTCTTATCACTAGGGCATCTTTTTGTATAATTAAGCAGCAATATGATCACAAAGTACTAAAATTTTTAATTTAGAGCACTTTTAAACAACCTTTTTCCTGGAGTTTGGCATGTTTTCACCAGGAGATAAAAATGCAATTAGAGTAAAACTCTCTCAGAAATAACGTGCAAAAGGAAAGCATTAATGAACTGATAGTCAAGGGAAATTTTGAACCAAGTTAATTTAATTTTAATGCTTAATTCTTTAATTTTCAGTTTAGGGTTACAGCAAAGTTACAGACCATATTGGTCCACCAATTAACCTATAAACTGCAAAAATGTATGCAGGGTGGGTGGAAACCAGAGTACCCAAGGAAACCCACGCAGATCACGGGAAGAATGAACAAACTCCTTACAGACAGCATTAAATTCAAACCCACGTCACTGGCATTGTAATATCTACTCTAATCATGTTCCCCTTGTGCTAATGAAATTAGTGACATGTAAATTTCTATGCTATATTGTATTCACCAAAAAAATCTTTTTTTTTTAACTTCCTTTGTATTTCAACAATGTATTTTTCCCAAAAGAACAGTAAAAGGTAGAAGTATTCAACAGATCAGAGATTATTTGTGGAAAGGGAAATAATTTTAGATTGAAGGCCATGCTTCAGAATGGAAAATAAGATAAAACAAGCTCGTCAAAAAATATCTTTTAGGTGAACTACAGTGTTGACCAAGCTAGTCCCAGTTTTCTGTGTTTTGTCTATACCCCTGTAAAACTTTCCCTTTCATGTATCCATCTAAATGTCTTGCATGTTAAAGTTGTACCCTCCTCTACCAATTCTCTTATAGATCACTCCATGTAAGCATCATTCTCTCTGCAGATAAAAATATCTTCTTCACCACCACCTTGACTACCTGTGGCACAACTTTCATGGACTATGCACCTGTACCCCTAAGTGTCTCTGTTCTACAACTCTCCAAAGCATTGATGGAAAGTGTTAATGATTAATTACTGTGCAAGTCCTGCCCTAGTTTAAACCACTAAGGTTTAAAATCTCATGCTTGTCTGAGTTCATATTAAGTTGCAGAGAACTGGAAAGAGATGGATCAATCAAAGGAAATATTGGAGATTGGTTGCCAGGGTTGTTTTGGAATAAGTAGCATGAATATTTGAGTCAAATTCATTAATGATGGGAACACAGAACTGGAGTGGGTTGAAGTTTTTAAGATAGGATCAGAAAAAAGTAAGGGGGGAGGGGAACATCCTACTCTCATCCTGACCTTTCTGCTGTACCTTTCTTCACTATTTAAGAGGACCAATAAAATTTGAGGAGCAATACCACCTCACCTATCTTGTCACGTTACATCCTTTAGGTCCAGCCTGCTGATGCATCCTAATACCTTAAGATCAGCAACACCACAGAGAACCCTATCAGAGATATTCCTTATTTTTAACCCATCCCTCCATTACCTTCCTTACTGCAAACAATTAAGTTGCTTTCTCTCCTTCCCAGTTCTGATAAAGGGTCTTTGACCTGAAATTTTTTTATTATTTTTTTCTTTCCACACATGCTGCCAGATCTGCCTAGTGTTACCAGTATTTTCTATTCTCATAACATATTTTCAGCAACTTTTTTTTTCTTTTCTCAAGGGGGGGGGGGAATGCCACTGTAACACTAAAAATAACAAAGAATAAAGAGGAACCTTTTTGAAAGTTAATATTAGTGTTAATGGAGGGAGAGGGTCAGAGCATGCATGTGAATGGCAGTAAGCATGGATCTTTGAATGTGATGAAAAGATAGCACTGTATTCACCCCTTTCCAACTCTCCCTTTCACCTTGTTAGTTCTGCTAATGTTTGCTATCTTCATCTCATTATTTAGACACATAGACAAAAACAATTGGTAGGAAAATACGTGCCTTGATTGGGGTGATCAGTTTTTTTGTTGGAAGGTCATTTCACGAAAAGGTATGGAGACTAAAACCTGAGGTGAAGAAAGGATTACAATCAATCGGCAGGAAGGAGACAAGTTAGTTTGCACACATCAGGTGACCTTGTTCACATATTTGTATTTTCTTCTGAAAGACAGTGGTGATTCGTAGGAAATTAGGACAGCTATTGTTTCACCTGGCCTTGAAACTAAATCTGCTCATTGATTTGAAGAAATAAAGATTAATGCTAGTCACTCTGCAGGATAGCTACAATGTATTTTGTGATGAAATGACATGAAATAGTTGCTCGGGAGCTATTTGATCTCTAATTGTTATACGGAAGGGAAGGCATCGTTTGTCAAGCACTCAACAGTCTGCATTTATAAGCTTAACGGAGCAATCAAATTGGATTATGCTTCTATTATAAACTTTATTTTATGCTGTACTCTTAACTAATGAATTTTGCATATATCAATTATGAAATGATTTTTAATGTTTGGTTCAGTTATATTAACTGTCTTGTGGATTTTGTTTTCAAATTATGTGCTTTGTTTATGTAACTCTGCTTGAAAGGTGAAACTCTTTAGTTTCTGATCCAGCAGCTCATACTACTTCACTGGAAGTAGTGAGCAGATTGATTGTGTGGAATTGAGAATAAAGGATTTGATATTTAGGTTTTGAAATGCTTAGAAGATGCAGAAAATTGTATGGTCATTTACCAAAATATATCTGCTACAAACATAACATAGAATCCTGTACAACAGAAGAACTGAATTGCTGGATTGGCATTTGGATAGAAACATTTTGACATGTTTTAGCTTACGTTAGAAGAAAAATGAATCTGCATTACATGATTTTTTTTTCTGGAGGATTTAACTATTTGCAATTAAGCATAAAGAAAAGCAACTTGATTCTTGAAATGACTCCCAGCATACTTTGTGGTGGGTGAAGCTGAATCCAAGAAAGAAAGCTTGATTTCCTGATTCCGGTGCTTGCTTGTGGAGAACAGACTGATGTTGAGGAAAGTTCCCCTGTGGTTTTAACATTGTCGGAACATGTTTAGCATGTAAAATGAACAAATCTTCTCCAAGATTTAAACGAGGTTGAAATAAACGCAAGGCTTGGTTAAATGAAGGGGGATTAACTGTGCAAATTGGGCAAACACTTCTCTTACTGAACAATAGGTTTTATTGAGGATTTAGCAACCCTTGAAAGTATTGATTACTTATCCTCTAGTTGGAACAAAAATGACAGAGCATGTGCTAATGTTTATTTAACCTGTATGCCAGGCCATGAACCATAATGTCTTAACTATTTAATATTCATTTTAGTGCTTTGCTATAGATGTTTTAAGACCTGACTTTAAATGCAAACAAAAGTGTCTGTTCCATTGGAAATAGATGTCATTTTGTGATGTGCACTTTAATATGTGTGACCAGAGAATACAACCCTAAAATCTTGTATAATTGAGATCTAGAGACAAACTTCATTAGATTTTTACTCTTTTAAAGTTTTGTTTCTAACAATTGTTAATGTTACATGAAATTACTGGTTACTAAATTATTCATGATAAAATTATTTTCCGTCAATTTTTTGGCTTACGGCTCTCTCACAGTATTGAAACTGATCCCATTAAAGACATGAATTATATTCTTTGATATCTTATCATATTTTATACGTTTCAACACGGTTGATACACCAGATTTTTCCAATGCCTTTGAATGGTACTGCTCTCACCTATCTATGAAATCATGGCTTGAATATTTTCTTAATTAGCTAACATAGACATAATTGGCCATATGAAATAGTCATGGGGTTAATAGCAGAGAAATTAATCCTTCATCCTATTGTGTCAATGTTGACCATTTGGCCTGTCTATACAAAATCCATTTGCCCAGATTAGGTCTGTATTTTCTGTTTTATCTATTCAGATGCATATATCAATGTCTCTTGGTCAAAACAATTATATCCAATTACACCAACCACCATTTGCATTTTGTTTAAAAATAAATTTTCCCCTCGGGTCTCCTTTAAAACTCCTTCTTACTCTTTAGCTTTGCTTTTTTTATATATCCATACTTTAGGAAGTAGATTCTGATTGTAAACCTTATCTATGGCTCTCATAATTTTATATACCTTCTATCAGGTTCATTCTCTAGCCTGTCTTGCATCTTTGCTTTATGGTTTCTTAAGTGTCCAAGATACAATTGAACCTTTTAATTTATCCTCTTTTACACCTTTACTGCCTCCATTTATGTTTTATGTAGGCAATCTGAGAAATCAACATTTTTGTTTCCATTTGTTTTATAATGCAAATTTTACTTTTTATCAGATATTGCATTTAATCTGGTAAACAATCTGCTGCAATGTAAACTAATTAATCTTGAGTAATGAAGATAAATGTAAGAAGATGGGAAGAATTCTTCATGAAACATTGTTTTAAGATGTACTTTTTTTTCTTTATAGTTCAACGATCCCCTCCAATTCCTGCACAGGAACTAAATCAAGTTCTGAAAGCTGGGTATTTGGAAAAGCGACGAAAAGGTAAATTGTTTTGAAGTAGTTTCTGTATGTGATGAGATCAAAGCTATGTGTATTAATTACAAATATACATTCTTGATGATATTATTTATGGTTTTGAACATAGAACAGTACAGGCCCTTACAGATACCTAAAAAAAATTAAACCCTACCTACCTCATAATTCTCTCTTTCTTTCATCCATATGCTTGTTTAAGAGTCTCTTAAATGCTTCTATTGCTGAAGCCTCCACCACCAGTTCTGGCAATGCATTCCAAGCACCCACAAATCACTGTATAAAAAAAGTACTCCTGATGTCTCACCTAAACCTTTCTCCCTTCACTTCTGGTGTTTGCTTCTGCCATCCTGGGAAAAAAGTGCTGGCTTTCTACCTTATGCCCCTCATAATGTTGTAGACCTCTATTAAGTCATTTCTCATCCTTTTTTGCTCCAAAGAGAAAAGCCCTAGCTCTGCTAAATTTGACTCATGAGACATATTTTCAATTTGGATAACAACTTGGTAAATACCCTTTACATAGCTTCCACATCCTTTTAAATGTCCTTGGTTCGATCCTGGGTTTCGGCACCACAAAATATAGATGACACTTTGAAATTAGGATATTTTAGAATAGTATCATCTTTGAAAAGCATGAGCTACAATATTCTGAATTTTGATCACTTTAATCCAATAAATCCAACTCTGTGGCTGCTGTTTTATGTAGCTTTAATTCATTGATAAAACAACTAGAACTTAATATAACATTCTGTGTGGTCTAAGTTTTATAGAGCTGCAACATTACTTCTTGATTGTTGAACTTAATCCCCTGACTAATGAAGCCCAGTGCTAGGATGCCCAAAACAGAGCAATCACACCATCGTCGGGAGTGGGACTTGAGCCATCAATCAACTGATCCAGTCACATGTGTGTGAGATGGCTCGCAAGAGTTCCCTCAGAACCAAGGACATTGTAAATACTATAAATAGTTCTCTAATTGTAAATAAAAGGGTTCATTCTTTGGATTTGGGAAAACACTAGGGTTGGTCATTTCTCTCTGGATCTAACGAGGTGGAAGCTGGTATTCCACACAATGTGTACACAGCACAAACATGTAGCATATTTACAACATTTTGGCAATGAAGTGACAATGTCAATCACAATGGAACAGCTGCAGGCTGTCCTCAAGCAACAGCAGAAGAACTTTGAAGAAATATAAGCAAAACTAATTGACCAGCTGGCAGAGAAAACATCCAGCCATTGTAGAAGCTGAGCATGAAGTTAATTCAAATTTGGCTGATGTTTTAATGAGCTCTATCACTGAGTTCTCATTTGATCCAGAGTCAAGCACATTTGAAACTTGATTCAAAAAGTATGAAGACTTATTTGCAGTTAACTTTTCCAAGTTCAATGATGCATGGAAAATTAGGCTGTTGTTGTTACACAAACTTCATTCTGCCAAATCTTCGCCGTGAGCTCAGCTTCAGGGAAACATTAACATCTTGGCAGAGATATTCAGTAAACAAACATCACTTTTCAACATTCAGTATTAATGCCTTAAAATTACTAAGAAAGCTACTGAAGATTTTGTGACATATGTGGGTATGGTGAATTGACAGTGCGAGCGTTTTAAATTCCCTACACTAACTGAAGACCAGTTTAACTTCTAGTCTTTGTAGCGGGAATGCACTCCCACCAAGATGCCAACCTTAGAATGTGTTTGCCTGTGAAGATTGAGCAGGAGTCAGATGTGACTTCAAAGATTGACAGCCGAATGCCAACACTTCATTAATCTACAACACAATAGCAAAATGGTGGAAGCAGCACACCCATTTTCAAGCGGTTGTGTCCAGTCAAGTCAGCAAACCCCACTGGACAAAACAAAAGTGTTACCTGACCAGCCAAGATGCCCAGTGAGTGGCACTACTCTTGTGACTGCCCGTATAGACATTGACGCTGCAGTAAATGCAAGGCCCTCAGCCATAAAGTAGAATGCTGTAGAGCTGGAAGACAGAAAACACCTGATAAGTTCGCTTCACCCTCAAAAATGAAACCTATCACAGTGACTTTCAAGGTGGCTAACACCAAATATAGGAAACGTGAAAGTGCACATTAACGATATCCCAGTGAGTCTTCAAATTGATACAGGAACATAGGAACGTAGGAAGTAGGAACAGGAGTAGGCCAAAAATGGCCAATTGAGCCTGCTCCGCCATTTAATAAGATCATGGCTGATCTAATTTATGACCTAACTTCACCTACCTGCCTTCTCCCCATATCCTCTAATTCCTCTATCGTGTAAAAATTTATTTAACTGAATTTTAAATATGTTTAATGAAGCAGCCTCAACCACTTCCCTGGTTAGAGAATTCCAAACATTCACTACTCTCTGGGAAAAACTATTTTTCCTCATCTCTGTCCCAAATCTACTCCCCCGAATCTTGAGACTGTGTCCTCTCATTTTAGTTTCCCCGGCCAGCTCAAAAAACCTTTCTACATCTATCCTATCCGTACCCTTCATAATCCTATATGTTTCTATAAGATCTCCTCTCATTCTTCTGAACTCGAGCGAATACAATCCTAGACGATTTAATCTTTCATTATAAATCAACCCCTTCATCCCAGGAATCAACCTAGTAAACCTCCTCTGGACCGTCTCCAAAGTCAGTATATCCTTCCTCAAATATGGAGACCAGAACTGGACACAGTACTCCAGGTGTGGTCTCACCAGTTGCAACATTACCTCCCTACTCCTGAATTCAATTCCTCTAGTGATGAAGGCCAACATTCCTTTTGCCTTCTTAATAACCTGCTGCACCCACAACCTAACTTTTTGCGATTCATGCACAAGCACTCCCAAGTCCCTCTGCACAACAGCATGCTGTAGTTTTTCACCCTTTAAATAATATTCAGCTCTTTTATTTTTCTTGCCAAAGTGGATAATCTCACACTTACTAACATTGTACTCCATCTGCCAGACCTTTGCCCACTCATCCAGCTTAACTATATCCCTCTGCAGACTCTCCACATCCTCATTATAATTTGCTCTTCCACTCAATTTGGTGTCATCCACAAACTTGGCTACACCACATTTTGTCCCCTCCTCCAAGTCATCAATGTAAATGATGAACAGTTGTGGGCCTAACCCCGACCCCTGCGGCACTCCACTTACCGCTCTCTGCCAACCTGAAAAACTCCCATTTATCCCGACTCTCTGCCTCCTGTCAGACAACCAGTTTTCAATCCAGGCCAATATACTTCCCCGGACTCCACTTTCCTGTAACTTACTGATAAGTCTCTTGTGCAGCACTAAGTCTCTTGTGTGGCACATAAGTCTCTGACATTACCCTAATGTCAAAGAAAACATGGAAGCTGCTCAGTCAGCCAGAGGTGACTCCAACTGAAAACGCGGCACGGAACATTTCTGGTGCGATCCTGGAGTTGTTAGGTTCATTTGACTGTTCCGTCAGCTTAAACGGCGCAGAAGAAAATAGAACATGTTATCTGGTAAAATGTCCTAACCTCAATCTCATGGGTGTCGACTGGATCAAAAGGTTGAACCATCTGGACTGGCCACAACAATATTTGCCACAAATTGCAAGTGGCACATACCCCACAAGGGGAAAATACCCCACAAAATTTGCTGGTACAGCTAAAGCAATGGTATTTTCTGAAGGCCTCGGATGGTGCACTAAAATGAAGGTAAATCTCTGTCTTCTGCCAAACATGAAATCGACTTTCAACCCAAAACGACCTGTCCCATATGCAGCAGTGCAAGAAGTGAAGCAAGAATTTGAAGGAGTAATTGAAGAGGTCACCAACTCATCACGGGCTACAGCTATCATGGTGAAAAAAATCGAATGGCTCCATACATCTGTGCTGATTTATCAACTTGCCTGAATGCAGCATTGGATACCCATCAATACCCACTGCCATTGCCTGATGATCTCTTTGCTAAGCTGAATGGTGGCAAATGCTTTGCAAAGATCGACTTAGCAGGGGCTTATCTACTGGTGAAGGTTGATGACGAATCCAAAGTATTGCTAACGATCAATTCGTACCATGAACTCTTCTGATACACATGTATCACATTCAGAGTGAAGACTGCTCCAGCTATCTTTCAACAGATCATAGACACAATGCCGAATGATGTTCCGGAAGTTGCAGTGTAATGGGAGCACTCGCTCAAAAATTGTTTGATCATCTTGAGTGCATCTATAAAGATGCAAATTATTCATGAAGTCAGTGAAATATCTTGATTTCATCCTTGACAAATATGGACGACGGCTAGATCCATAAAACACTGATGCTATCAAGCGCATGCCTGCACCCACAGATGTGACCACGCTACTTTCATTCGTGGGTCTTATCAGTCACTACAATTTATTTCTGCCGGAGATGCATAAACTCTATGATCCACTCAACAAGCTCCTTACCATGGATAGCAAATGGAAATGGGCATCAAAATGACGAGTCGTTGAATTTAGTTCAGTCGATGCTAAACTCAAATCTTCTTTTGACACACTACAATCCAATCTTGGAGACTCTTATAGCTTCAGATGCATCACTGTCTGGGGTGGGTGCAGTCATTTCTCACATATTTCCAGATGAGAATCAAAAGGCCATAACACATGCAGCACTTTCTTTAACAGCAGCAGAGCGTAACTATGGACAAATTGAAAAGGAAGCTCTAGCAATAATTTTTGAGGTGAAGAAATTCCACACAATACTCTATGAATGGCAATTCACTCTTCTGGCAGATCACAAGCTACTCCTAGCTGTATTTGGTTCAAAGAAAGGAATTCCAATTTACAAGGCAAACCATCTGCAAAGATGGGCAACCAGGCTAGTTGGGTATGACTTCAAAATTAAATACCCGCCGACTACAAGCATCAGGCAAGCCGATGCATTGTCACAACATATTAGTGAGCAAGCAGGAAACAGAAACAGCAGGAGATTTTTTTATTTAATAGTCACAATAATTCAAAACTACACGCTTTACATTCATATATATAGTGACATTTTCCATGTTTCCATGTTTTTCCTCATCCCTCCCCCAAAGATTAACCACCAGAAAAGGTTAATTATCCAATTTTTATTAACTCGATAAATAATATTATATTCTGTAACATACATTACACTATCCCTTTAAGAGTTGGAAGTTTGAGTCTGGCAATCACCAATGAACTTTATATATGGTTCCCAGATTTTTTTTAAATTGTCCAAAATTATCTCTTAAATTATAGGTAATTTTTTCTAATGGAATACAGCTATCTAATTCTATATACTAACACTATATTTTGAAAGATGCTTCCATTTTCCAAGTTGTCGCAATGCATTTTTTTTGCTGCTGCTAAAACAATCATAATAAATTGTTTTTGAGATCTATCCAATTTTAATTGTAAGTCTTTATCATTTATATTACTTAATAGAAAAATATTTGGATTTCTCGGTATTTTGTTTTTTGTTATTTGGTTTAATATTAGATTCAATTCATCCCAGAAAAATTTTACTTTCTCAGATGTCCAAGTTGAATGTAGTATTGTACCAATTTCTTGTTTAGAATGGAAGCATTTATCTGATGTTGTATCCTACGATACAGAGTATTTATTGTATTTATCATAATACCATTATGCTCAACCAAATTAAATCAATGTAGAACAAACAATAGGGAAAAAGTAATGATGGATTTTCTCATTTCTTTGAAGTTTCCAAAAACTGACACCATTTGAGCAAGAAACATGACAGTTCAGACTGTATCTTCATCTGAAGCTAAGGTTTTCCAGTTGTACATCACGTCTGAGAAAGTCTAGCAGATAGCTGGATCTTTTAGGTACCTTCATCAACATATAGATGAGAAGAATGGCAGATATTCTGAAACTGCCATCAGTTGGCAATCAAAAGAACCAAAGTTCCTCAATAAAAAAGCAGATCAACTTTTAGAAGTTAAATGACCAAAGTTAATGCTCTACTCACTTTACACCTATGACTGTGTGGTTCAGTATGAAAATGACACCATGAAAACTTGGATGAATAGTGCACCAACAACAGCTTTGCACTCAATGTCACCAAAACCAAGGAACTGATTGTTGACTTCAGGAAGGGAAAGCCAGAGGTATTCAATCCAGTGATCATTGTGGGATCAGAGGTGGAGAGGATGAGCAAATTTAAGTTCGTGAGAGTCCTATCTCAGAGGATCTTTCCTGGACCCAACACACTAATGGCATCGTGAAGAAAATGCGTCAGTGCCTCTACTTCCTCAGGAGTTTGCAGAAGTTTGGTATGACACCCTAGCAAATCACTAAAGATTGTGTTAGAAAATGTGCTGACCGGCTGCGTCATGGTCTGGTATGAACGTAAAGCCCTCCAAAAGGTAGTGGACACAGCCCAGGATGTCACAGGTGAAACCCTGCCCAATATTAAGAACATCTACAGGGAACGCTGCCATTGGAGAGCTGCAGTATTATCAAGGATCCACACCACCTCGCACACTTGCTGCTACCATCAGGAAAGAGGTATAGGTTAAGGAAAGCTGCTACCTCTCCACCTTCAGACTCCTCAACAATAAATTCAATCAGACACTCTTATGCACTTTATTGTTTTTTTTAAATTCTCTCTGTATTGCACAGTCAGTTTGTTTACATTTATTATCCGTTTACAGTTCTTCATTTGTTTATATGTTTACGCTGTGCTTTTTTTTGCACTACTAATGGGTAGTAGTTCTGCCTCGCCTGTGGAAAGAAGAATCTCTGGGTTGTATGTGATATCATGTTTGACAAATCTGAAATCTAATGGCAAGTCCAGGATAAGAGCAAAAGCCAATAATTGTTGAAAGAGTGTAGGAATGTGGCAATAAGATAGAAATGGATGGCCCTTCTTTCTCTGTCTTTGATTTAGCTGTGTGGAGGATGCCAACTGATTTGTGGGCTTTGCTTGAATTCAGTCCTGGAGATTTTAACCAAATTATGTGTGAATTTTCCAGCCTCTTATCTGTCCAATTTTTGATGCATAATTTATAAAAAATTTGCTGAGTGAACAAATAAATATTATTTGACTTTATTTGCAACAGCTTCATGTTATTTACTTTTAACTGTGTTCATTGTAGATCCCAGCTTCTTTGGATCAGAGTGGCAGAAACGCTGGTGTGTGCTTAACAACAACATTTTCTATTACTATGGAACAGAAAAAGGTAATATTTCCTCACTGCAAAATAAACTGAAATAGTAGCACGTGGGGTTTATGTTGATTACCAAATAGTCAAAACGATTCTCACACATGGAGTTAATAGTGCTGTTGGATTTGGCATTGCATCTTTAAAATATGCATTACATATTCCTATATCATTCTGTTATTGTTTGATCAATGCAAAGAAATAGAATAAAAACAAAAAAAAAGCTGATATATGTCTACCATGAAGGGAGAGACAAGGTCAGCATTTCAGCTGGATGAGAGAAATGTAGAAAAGAAAATAGATTTTTTAATTGCAGAGAAGAAAATGAGCCAGTGTGATGGAGAGAATAAAGGGATTAGTATTCACAAAAGGGAGGGTGAGCAGCCAGATGTTGTGGTCTAATGAGATGGATAGGAAAGGTGAAGAGCTCCTGCAAGAAGAGTCCAGGGAGTTAGGTTGATGGACAGAACCTCTGGGGTTGTGATCTCAGGATTGCTACTCATGCAACATGCTAGTGAGATCAGAAATAGGAGGATTATGCATCTTAGCACATGTCTGAAGACATGATGCAGGAGGGGGGGGTGCTTCATATTCTGGATCACTGGGCTCTCTTCCATGGAATGTGGGACCTGTTCCGACAGGACACTTTGTATCTGAACTGGAGGGGGACTAATATCCTTGCAAGAAGGTTTGCTGGTGCTTCCGTGGTGGGGGGGGGGGGGAGTGTTTAAACTAGATTTTCAGGGGGGATGAGAATCAGATTGCCAGAGCAAATAATAGACTGGAGGAAAAAAAAGATGGTGAAGATTGCATGTTACATCAGAAGTCAAAGGGTTGCAGCTGAACAGGAGGAGGACTAATATCCTTGCAGGAAAGTTTGCTAGAGCAGCTCTGGATTTGCTGGGGTTGGGAACCACAGTACCAGAGTAGATAGGGGAGTTTAAGTGGACGAAGATGGTGAAGTTGCAGGTAATGCCAGAGATCAAAAAATTGTATGTGATGGCAGGTTTCTCGGGTGCCCCTATTTCAATGTAGAACGAATGTAGGAAAGCAGTCAAGCTTAGAGTGTTGCTTGGCATGTAGAATTATGACATTGTGGCCATCAGTGAAACTGGGTTGCAGGAGGGGCAATTGTTTCAGATAAAATAGAATGTGGGAATGAAAGGGGGGGGGGGGCATTGCTCATCAGGAAAAAAATCACATCTGTACTAAGACAGGATAGACCAGAGGGCTCCACTACTATATCGGTGGAGCTAAGGAACAGGAAAGATATAACCACGCTCATGAGGTTGTATTATAGACCACCCAATAGTCAGTGAGAATTGGAGGAGCAAATCTCTAGAGTGATGGCAGTCAACTACAAGAATCGTAAAGTTGTGACAGTAAGTGATTTTAACTTTCCACATATTGACTGGGACTCCCATACTGTAGAAGTTTGTCATATGTGTTCAGGTAAACTTTCTAAATCAAAATATAGTAGAACCAACTAGACAGAGTGGAATAATGGATTCCCTATTAGGGAATGAGAGAGGACCGGTGACAGAAGTATGTGTAGTGTATCAGATCAATGTTTTAGATGTGGCCAGGAGATGTGTACTTTTTTACATTCTATTACATTTTTGGATAAATTTGGGAACTTTTTTTTAGAACAAGTTGCAGGAATTAAAATTCCACAAAATCCAATGTAATTTTTACTAGGTAATAATGTAGGGTTAAGACTGAAATTGAAATTAACTATATATCAAAAATAATTTGTAAAGATTGCATTAGGAGTACCAACAAAATGTAGAGGAGTAACTTGGAAATCAGACTCTCATCTAGGCATGGAGCAGTGGAATGCAGAAATGCATTGTTGCATTCCTATTGAGAAGATTATTTATAATGTAAGAAATAAATATAGTGTTTTTTTTTTAATTTGGCACTTGTATTTACAAATTGCAGGTATAAATTTATAGATTTTTCCCTAAACTTCGAGAACCTCACTAGCTTCCTTGGAAGAATTAAAAATGGTTAGAACTGTGTGGTGGGCGGTGTCTTCTTGGCAATCAGGTCTGTTTTCTCCCTTTTCTTTATTCCCTTTCTTTTCTTGCTTCTTTCTTCTTTTCACCTTTTTCTTTCTTTTCTTTACTTGAGGATTAATTGTTACGGGGAGGGGGTTGGGGGTTTTGGGGGTTTATACCATCATGTATAATGGATCTGATGTTAATATTTGATTATTGTATTTTGTTATCATTACTTGTATGGATAAAACTTTAAATAAAAAGAAGTATGTGTAGGAGAACATTTTGGGTCCAGAGATCATAGCACTATTAGTTTCAAGTTAATTATGGAGAAGGATGGGTCTGTGCCTCAGAGTGATATTCTAAATTGGAGAAAGGCCAAATTTGAGGAAATGAGAAAGAATGGAGAATGTGTGGATTTTGGAGAAGTGTTTTCTGGAAGGATGTGCTAGGTTAGTGGAAGACTTTCAAAGGTGAAAATTTGAGAGTACAGAGTTTGTTTGTTCCTGTTAGGATTAAAGGCAAGGTTAGAAGGCATATTGGGGATGTGGTTCGGAAGAAGAGAGAATTGTATAGCAGGTATAGGCAACACGGAGCAAATGAGGTACTTGAGGAGTATAAAAAATACAGAGAAAGATTAAAGAGGAGGAGGTGCTTGCTGTCTTAAAGCAAAACATGGTGGAATAATCCTCAGGGCCTGACAAAATATTCCCTCAGACCTTGAGGGAGACTAATGCAGAAATTTCAGGGCTCTGGCAGAAATACTTAAAATTTCCTTAGCCATATTCTCAGGTGTGGTGTTGGAGAATTGGAAGGTAGCTCATGTCATTTCATTGTTTAAAAAAGGTTCCAAAAGAAACCCTGCAAATTATAGACTGGTGAGCCTGATGTCAGTAGTAGGTAAGTTATTGTAAGGTGTTCTAAGAGATTGGATATACAATTATTGGGATAGCAGGGGCAGATTAGGGATAGTCAACATGGCTTTGTGTGTGGTAGGTCGTGTTTAACCAATCTGATAAGTTTTTTTCAAGGAAAAGTTGATGAAGGAAAAGCTGTGGATATTGTTTACATGGACTTTAGTAACACCTTTGACAAGGTTCCACATGCGAGGTTAGTCAGAAGGTTCAGATGCTAGAAATTCTTGGTGAGGTAGTAAAGTGGATTTGACATTGGCTATACGGGAGTAGCCAGAGAATGGCGGTGGATAATTGGTTCTCAGACTGGAGGGCTGTGACTAGAGGTGTGCCTCT
Organism: Narcine bancroftii; assembly: GCF_036971445.1. Taxonomy (NCBI): domain Eukaryota; kingdom Metazoa; phylum Chordata; class Chondrichthyes; order Torpediniformes; family Narcinidae; genus Narcine; species Narcine bancroftii. Next base: position 422,149,474 of record NC_091469.1, read on the forward strand.
GGGATTGATTTTGGGACCATTGTTGTTGTCACATACATAATTCCCTGAAAGTAGAGTCATAGGTAGATAGTGCTATAAGGAGAGCTTTTAGCATATTTACCTTCATAATTCAAAGTATTGAGTAAAGGAGTTGGTAAAATTGTAAAAGTAATTGGTGAGGCCAAATTTGGAGTATTGTGTACAATTTTGGTCACCAAACTACAGGAAAGTTATCAATAAGCACGAAAGAATGCAGAGAAGATTGATGAGAATGTTGCAAGGACTTCAAGAACTGAGTAACAGGAAAAGGTTAAACAGATTAGGACTTTATTCCCTGGAGCGTAGAGGAATGAGGATAGATTTGATATAGTTATTTAAATTTATGAGGAGGATAGACAGAGTAAATGTAGGTAGGCTTTTTCCGCTGATGGTAGGTGAGATACAAAGCTGAGGACATGTTACAGATGAAAGGAGAAAAGCTTAGGTGGAACATTAGGCAGAACTTCTTCACACAGAGAGTGGTGAGAGTGTGGAACATGCTACTAGCTGAAGTGGTGAATGGAGGCTCAGTTTTAATTTTTAAGAAGAACTTGGACAGATACATGGATTGGGGGGTATGGAGGGCTATGGTCAGGGTGCAGGTCAGTAGAACTAGGGAGAATAATAGTTTGGCACAGACTAGAAAGGCCAAAGGGTCTGTTTCTGTATTGTATTGTTCTATGATTTCATGGATATCTGTAGTTGGGTAAAGAGCAAGAGTAGTATCTGGATGACACGGATGCTATTGGTACTGCCTGAGAGAGGGAGGTGAATGAGTATTATTATTTTCTTCTCAACCTGCAGAAATGTGAATATGAGAAGATAAATGAGAGCAAAAAAAAACTGAATTGTGAATTGCAGAATATAGCAGAAATAAATAATTCTTGAAAGTATTTAGCAAATCTGGCACCAAAAGTGGCAAAATGAAATACACTGGCCAGTTCTCATCTAAACAGGAAAAACTGGTTGTCTGAAATCATTTAATTCAATACTGAAATCTGAGCACTACAAATGCCAGTAAAATAAATATAATTTTCTATTCCTCTCATTGATGTTGGTATCGGAAGCCAGAAATCGAGTTAGGAATGTAAATGAAATTTAGAACTGAAGAGACAATAGCAAATTTGCAGTCACTTTTGCAAATTGAACAGAAGTGTTCTGTGAAGCAATCACCCAATCTGTGTTTGGTTTCTCCAATGTAGAGGAGATCAAGGAGTAAGCACCAAGTGTAATAATTAAACTGGAGGAAACACGAGTAAATTGTTGCTTCACCTATAAGGATGCTTGGGTTCCTGAAGTATGTGTCGGGACAAAGTAAAAGGTGAGATGTTGCATCGCTGCAGATGCGTGAGAATGTGCCAAGGAAAGGAGGGTAGAAGAGAAAACCAAGGAGTCATCGAGGGAATAGTCTGTTCAGAATACCTTAAAGGGAAGGAAACAAGATGTGTCTGGTGGTAGCTTCTTGTTGATGGTGAAACAAATTAGAGTCAGAGAGAGTAACCATTGGGCAGATGGTGTTGATGTGAGACGTGGAAACTCATTTATACTGCCTTTTTAATCTTACTTTTTCAATATGTCATGTAATAATACAGAAAATGTAATATTACACAAAATTTCCTTTTGCAGCAACTCAGAAGCGCTGCCATTTTTTTCATTCATTGCTTTAACTCTTTGCAAAATTGAGTGATCTGTAATGCTCATAAATAATTTCTTTATTCAATGTATCTGCAGATAAACAGCAGAAGGGTGATTTTGCCATAGATGGATATATAGTCCAGCTCACTGTTAGCATAAGGAAAGATGCAAAGAAGGACTGCTGTTTTGAACTTACTGCTGCTGATAAACGACTCTATCAGGTTTGACTTTCCTATTCAAATGTATGTAATTAAGCCAGAGGGTCATCTATTAGAACATAGTTCTACTATCTTCCCTGCTCAAGTCCCCTTCCATCATCTTTGGGAAACTCCTCTCTCATCCATGCAGAGTTACCTTTGCTTAAATGTAATACTGAAGCTAGAATCAGATATGTCAAAGTTCAGAGTGAATTCCATCATACCTGGTCACTTCATGGTTCTTTTACTGTAAAGGTCCCTAATCAACCCGGTTCTTTGTACTGAATCCAGAATTTCCTTTTCCCTAGTGGAATCGACCATAAGCTGCTTGAAGGCATTTCCACAAATTCCTTCTCTTGGGATCCTTATTTTCCTAGTCTATCTGCAGATTGAAGCTCCCACGACCAACGTACCTGCCTTTTTTTTTAAACATGCCTTCTCTAATTCCTGTTGTAATTTGCTCCCTTTCTCCTGGTTGCTGTTTTGAGGCCTGAATGTAACTCCCATCAGGGCCTTTTTACCATTGCAGTTTCTCAACTGTACTCACAATGATTCTGCATCCTCTCATCCTATGTCCCTTCTCACTTAGAATTTGATTACATTTTTACCAATAGCCTCCTGCCTTCTCATATTTGTCTCACTGTGTTGCATGAGTTTAAATCTTTATTCATTTCTAAACCTTCTGCTTTTATGTCAGATACTTCAGTAACTCCTCCTGCACTCTCTTTCCCTTTAACATTGTCCATACTTTTCCCATCTGCTGAACCTATCCCTCCCCTACTATTTTATTAAAACCCTATCCACCGTCCTAGTTATGAGAGTTTCCACGAATCTGATCCCTGCACGGTTCAAGTGAAGCCCATCCCATGGGAATAACTCCGTCCGTCCTCAATACTGGTGTCACTGTCCTAAAATTCAAACCAACTTTTCCTTCACCAGGTTTTGAGCCACACATTTAACTCCAATCTTGTCAATCCTGTGCCAATTTGCAGGTGACTTAGGTCGTAATCCAGAGGTTATTACCTTCATGATTCTGCTTTTTTAAATTTAGTCTTAGCTGCTTAAATTCCTTCAGAGCCTCTTTCCTATTTCTTCCTATGTTATTAGTACTCACATGGACCCTGATAATCTTTCCCATCCCACGCTAATTCCTCCACAGATCAGATGAGACATCCCAAACTCAGGCTCTGGGCAAGCAGCACAGCTTTCTGAATTCTCAATCTTTGCTACAAAGAATAGTGCCCATCTCCCTGACTTATTACCTCTGCATTTCTATTCTCTCTCCCCCTCTTGAATGGCTCTCTGAATCAGAATGCCACTCCCATCTCTTGTACAGCCCCTATTCTCGCCCTCACAGTGTAAGAATCTCTGACCAGGTAGATGAGCTCAAGGGTTGAGGCTCTTCAGAATTACCTCTAGGATTTCTCTACCTGCCTCACCAGCAGTCATTCCTTTTGTTCCTTGATCACAGATCAAATCTGAAGCAATTAATCTCACGCATGTGATTGTCCCCTGCAACACAGTGTCCAGGTTACTCCCACTTCTTGATATGACAGTTTGAAGCTCATTTTCCTGGTCATCATCTTTGAGCCTCAGTTCCTCAAGTAGCCAGCATTCACTGCAGAAATGGAACCACAACAAGGTCCGCCAGCTCCCACATCATGCAGCTACATCACCGGGCACCACATCCTTATTTAATTAGTTGTAATTTGGTGTCTTATTAATTGTTATGTTGGCAATTACCTTATTTAATCTTTTATCGTCTCATTATGCAATGAGTGTGTTTCAGTGGTTTAAAGAGGAAGGTTTGAGTGTCTTACCTGGTTTAGCTTGGTGTCAGAACTAAAGATGCTATTCTCCTCAGAATTACTCTAGGACATTTTAGAATGCAAAAGACCCCACAGACTGGTGTTTTCCTAAAATCTAGGGTTCAACATCTATGTTTTACTCTTACTTCAATTTATTGGTTATTTATTGTTCATATGTTGTTTGACAGTGTAGAAAATGAGCTCTCAAATACAGAAAGAATAGTCAGTTTAAGCAACACATGGTGGCTTTGTAACTAAAACAGCATAAGGAGTAAACAATTAAGACTAAGAAGGAGTCTTAAAAAGTAAACTAAGAATTTTGGTAGGTTTGTGAGAAATAGGCTATAGCAATCAAAAGGAATCAGAACAGAAATTGATGCAATCAATTGCAAAGTTCATCTTAAATTACAAGTTCTATGACTGCTTATTGACAATGACATTAAATTGATTTAATTTCCATCATAACCGAATGTTTAATTTGATAATATTATCCAAATAATATGTCCAAAGTATCATTTTTTGATATTTAATAGAAAGTACTAAATACATGAAAGACCCTGCTAGAGAACTTGTGGACATTGTCATCAAGTACCGCGTCAATTCAATTCTAACTCCTGTCAAAGCATTCTCCTCAAAATGATCACGTTGTCAACTCTATTAACGACACAAGTGCACCTATATTGTTGAAGCCTTTTGTGACAGATTTGATAGGTTCCTTTAATGAAAGCACTTGAATTCTCCAGCCCACACCCTCTCTGACTATTCTGTCTTTGATCTCTTACACTATTCCAACAAACCCCCGTGTCATCTTAAATAACAATATCTCATCTAACAAGTATGTTACAGCTTTAATTTTAACATGTCATTGAATTCAGGAATTTCAGATAACCAGCATTTTCAGTTTGTGTCAGAATTTCCAGTTTCTGGTGAAAGATCATCAATCTACAATGATAACTCGGTTTTTTTCTTTCTGCCTAACCTGCAAGATACTCCAGCATCCTCTTTTATTTCAAATATCCAAGAAGTTCAATGTTAGGTGTCTCAGAATTTCAACATGTTTACTCCTTTTCCCCCATCTTCATTTTTACATCAGACAACATATTGCAACAGATGCTGGATTAGAACATTTGATCTCAGAACTATTCTCGTAAACCCCATCGCACCCACCTCTTCCTGCACACTGGTATAAAAAACTGTCATATTTTCAGCATTACTTAACCCTTTATGGTATCATGAAAAGTTTCAGTGTGATTAAAAGTAACTATTCCTCTTTTATGAGGTAATAATTCTAGAGTAATAATTTCCAGAGAGTAATTAGCATAAAGTGGATGTAAACCCACACTCCTGTAAGACCTGAGGATCCTAGTTCAGTCCTCAGCCAGGTTGCAATAAGAGTCTACTCAGAAACAAAAGCTGAGGAAGAAGAAATACATGCACGTTAATGGATTTCAATGGACAAAGGCTTTTTAGTAATAGTCATCCTGGTTTTAGAACTGGGAGGTCATGTCTCACAAATCTAATCGAGTTTTTTTAAGAGGTAACCAAGAATGTTGACTGGGGCAGAGTAATAGATGTTGTATATATGGATTTTAGGAAGGCATTTGATATGATATAAGTGTTTGGCCTGGAAGTCAGCCTGAAGAAAACTGAGGTCCTCCATCAGCCAGCTCCCCACCATGACTACCAGCCCCCCCACATCTCCATCGGGCACACAAAACTCAAAACGGTCAACCAGTTTACCTATCTCGGCTGCACCATTTCATCAGATGCAAGGATCGACAATGAGATAGACAACAGACTCGCCAAGGCAAATAGCGCCTTTGGAAGACTACACAAAAGAGTCTGGAAAAACAACCAACTGAAAAACCTCACAAAGATAAGCGTATACAGAGCCGTTGTCATACCCACACTCCTGTTCGGCTCCGAATCATGGGTCCTCTACCGGCATCACCTACGGCTCCTAGAACGCTTCCACCAGCGTTGTCTCCGCTCCATCCTCAACATCCATTGGAGCGCTTTCATCCCTAACGTCAAAGTACTCGAGATGGCAAAGGTCGACAGCATTGAGTCCACGCTGCTGAAGATCCAGCTGCGCTGGGTGGGTCACATCTCCAGAATGGAGGACCATCGCCTTTCCAAGATCGTGTTATATGGCGAGCTCTCCACTGGCCACCGTGACAGAGGTGCACCGAAGAAAAGGTACAAGGACTGCCTAAAGAAATCTCTTGGTGCCTGCCACATTGACCACCGCCAGTGGGCTGATATCGCCTCAAACCGTGCATCTTGGCGCCTCACAGTTTGGCGGGCAGCAACCTCCTTTGAAGAAGACCGCAGAGCCCACCTCACTGACAAAAGGCAAAGGAGGAAAAACCCAACACCCAACCCCAACCAACCAATTTTCCCCTGCAGCCGCTGCAACCGTGTCTGCCTGTCCCGCATCGGACTTGTCAGCCACAAACGAGCCTGCAGCTGACGTGGACTTTTACCCCCTCCATAAATCTTCGTCCGCGAAGCCAAGCCAAAGAAGAAGACATGGTAGGCTGCTGTGAATGGATAGATCGCATGGGATCCAAGGAGAAATAGCAAAATAGATAGAAAATTGGCTTCAAGGTAGAAAGCAGAGTAGTGGAAGGTTTTTTTTTCAGACTGGAGGCCTGTGATTAATGGTGTTCCTCAGAGTCCAATCCTGGGCCTATTTTTGTTTGTCATTGACATCAATGATTTAAATGAAAATGGACATAGCATGTAGCAAGTTTGTGGATGACACTAAAGTGGTATTTTCATAGTGAAGATGGCAGCACGATCTTGATCAGTTGGCCAGAAGAATGGTTGTTGCAATTTGAGAGATCTAACATGGGAGAGATCTACACAGTGAATGGTAATGATGTATGGTAATAGAGCAGAGGGATCGAGAAATACAGGTACATAGTACCTTGAGAGCTACAATCCAAGTATATAGGGTAGTCAAAATGACTTTTGGCACATGGGCCTTCATCAATCAGAATATTGAAGTTGAGAGGTCATGTTGTATTTGAGTAGAAGTTGGTGAGGTCCCATTTGGAGTATTGTATTCAGTTTTGGTCACTGTGCCAGAGGAAAGATGTCCCCAAGCTGGATAGGGTGCAGAGAAGATTTATGAGGATAGGGATTGGGGGGGGGGGGTGGGGGGGTTACTGGGGTATAGGGAGTTACTGAGCAGCTTTGGGCTTTATTTCTTGGAGAACAGGAAGATGAGGAGTGATCTCATGAAAGGAATAGATCAGGTGAATGCGGAGAGTCCTTTTCCCAGAGGAGGAGGTTCAGTAGCCAAAGGGACATATGAGGGGGAAAGATATCACAAGAACCTGTGTAGAACGTTTTTTAAAGAGAGAGTGGTGGGTATATGTAATGGGCTGCTGGAAGAGGTGGCTGAGTTAGGTGCTATTGCAATGTTTAAGAAAAAAATTGCAAGATTCATGAGGTGGATGGGTGTAGATGAGCCAAATGCACGCAAGTGGAACTAGTGTGTTTGGGACATTTTGATTGGTGTAGGCAAGTTGTGCCAAAGGCAACGTAGTCGCACTGCATGACTCTTGTCCAGCTATCTCAGAAACTGAATTTTTCATGGCGAGCAGCTTTTTTTCATTTACAAACCATACTGCTTCTCATCAATGGCTCTCTTAAGAACATGTGCAATCATGGATACTAATGAGTATTTAGTATCAGAGTTGAAGGCACACTCAATGAATTCAAAATGGCTTATCGTAGTAAAAAAAAATGTCCCAAAGGAGATTCTCAAACTGAAATGTCGATTGTCTCTTTCCCTTCACAGACCAGCTTGATTCATTGTGTTCCACAAGCAGTTTGTTTTATGTTCTGTAGTCTCATATGACTCATCATAATATTTTGATGATATTTAGTTAGTTATATTTATAGTAATTCTATTTAGTTAGCAGCTCCAAATGGCCATTGTTTCACATGATGAAGAAATGTACAGATCATCATCAGATATAGGAATAAGATCAGACTGTTTTGGACTTTCATCATTCTCAACGTCAGGTGTAATCTTTCAGCCCATTGCCAATTTCCTGCACTGTCCTATGTCCCTTGGTTTCTTAACATAACAACAATTACAGCACGGAAACAGGCCATTAGGCCCTTCTAGTCCGCACCGAACCAAACCCCCCTCTCTAGTCCCACCTCCCTGCACAATGCCCATCACCCTCCATCTTCTTCTCATCCATATACCTGTCCAACTTTTCTCCGCCGCCACTATTTCTCCCGGAAGCTCATTCCACATGGCTACCACTCTCTGAGTAAAGAAGTTCCCCCTCATGTTACCTCTAAACCTCTGCCCCTTAATTCTTAACTCATGTCCTCTTGTTTTAATCTTTCCTCCATATCTAGAACTCAGTTAGGCTATGACTTAAGTGAATTATACTGAGCTTGCATACCCTCCAGGGAGAGAATTCCAAATAGTCACCACCCTCTGCATGAGGGTCTTGTGTGGCTGAATCCTTACTCTGAGCCAGTAACCACCAGTTCTAGACTTCTAAGATAGTGGTAACATTCTCTGTCTCTCTCACCTCTAAAACATTGTGGGAATATCATACATTTTAATGAGATCTCCTTTCATTTATATAATCTGTAGATAGTACAAGCTTAGTCCATTCAGCTCTCCTGAAACAACAAATTGGTCATCTCTATTTCAAGAATGTTCTTCCTTTGATAAATAAACTATAATTGTGTTCAGTGATCCAGATGCAGACTCAGTGAGGTCCTTCAGAATTACAATAGGACTTCTTTACTCCTGTATTTAAATCCTCTTGTAGAAAAAAAGAACATACTACTTGATTTCCAAACCATTTGTTGCACCTGCTCATTTCAGTAACATGTCCAAGGACATTGAAGCCCTTTTGAACATTGACATTACCTTATCTCTCACTATTTAAAAAATGTTCTACTTTTCTGCAGCAACAACAATCTGCTGGAGGACCTCAGCAGGTTGAGTATCATTAGTGAAAGAAAGAGAATTGTCAATGTTATCGGCTGGTGTCCCTCATCAAAATCCTTCAACCCTTTCTGCTTCTGTTTTGTGTACCAAAAGTGGACAACCTCACATTTTCCAAATTGTACTGCGTATGTCACGTACGTTTCTATTCAATGAATTGGGTCAGTATTCTTTTTTTGTGTACCATGCTCGCACGTCATGTTCCCATCTAATTTTATTATCGTTAGCAAATACAGAACATGACATTTGATCCCTCAACAAAATCATTGATAAAGATTGTGAAGAGCTTAGGCCCAAATACCAATCCTTGCAAGTGCCCAAATAGGCACATTCATTTAAAGGTTTTTACTTTGTATATTATTTAATGTGAATGTTTATTTTTATATTGCAGTTTATTTACATTTCTTTCTTTGTTTACATTTCTATTTTTTTGTATATGTATCTTTTTTCTTGAGTACAGTTTTTTTGCACAACCAAGTGGTAATTCTGCCTGGCCTGCAGGAAAAAGAATCTCAGGGTTGCTTGTGATGTCACGCATATACAGGTACTCTGAATATTTGGGATATTTATCTGTATAGCCAAACTCAAGACTCTCCACTATCATATAGTTCCTGCAAAAGACACATATAATTAGATCTGCACAACAATGTACAGTTATTCCTCGACGTACGTCCGAGTTCCGTTCTGACCGACTGATTGTATCTCAAAATAGACGCGTCGGAAATGTGTTAGCATGACATGTAGAAGTCGTAAATCAAGTAAATTTTCAATTCCAAATTGAGTGTCTTTCTCAGTTTCTTGACGGATCTATCAGCAGGGGACGGGTTTTCCTCTTGGTCATCATCTTCTTTAGCGAGTTTACCAAATGGCAACTGAGAGACAGCCATTTTTCTTTCAGTCGTATGTACGGATGGTCGTAAGTCGCATAGGTCATAAGTCGGGAAGAGGCTATATTTCAAAAATGAAGATAGCAGCAGAAACCTGCAGTTTTGTCAGCATTGCACAGGAGAATGAATCAGGGAAACAATTCACTCTTAAAGTAAGAGAGGTTTTCCTGGCTCTGCATTAGGTAGCATGGACATGGACTCTTATTCATCTCGTGGAGCTGGCCTGACAGACTGAAATCTTTTAGAATGCAAACCTCCTTCTCCTAAGTCAACAGTACCAAATTAATGGCAGGGGTGAAACAAAAAAGTCTGCAGACAATTGAATTGACAAAGACCTCGCTTTCCTGATCAGCCCTCATATTGGCTATATCTGAGTTGGTGCAGTGTGATATTCTTCGACTGCTAAGAGCTGATGCCATCATCTCTTTCTGCTCCACAAATGACATTTTTTTGCTTTAAAGGCACAGTAGGCTACAACTTTGATCTTCCATCCCAGCCTTTTTGAGGAAAGCCTAAAAAGAAAAAAAAAGTGCATGTTAAATGTTTCATTGCTGATATTGAGATACAAGTATTATATATTATCATCAAACATTCCTAAATAAATTCAAGTGACACCATATAGTATATCCATAATAAGAACTTCTGGAGGCAGAGGCCGTGGACCACAGAGTACACTTCAATGGTTTGAATCATATATCACACAAAATTGGTGGTCACTCATCTCACACATAGGACATCACTACCGAAGTTCTTTAGGGCAGTGTCCCAAGTCCAACCACCTGCTGTTGTTTCATTAAAATCTTTCCTTTTAACATAAAGTCAGAGAGTGGGAATGTTCATTGATGATAACACAATATTCATTCTGTAACACTTTGGCAAAAGGAGCAGTGCATGCCTATACACAGTAAGACCCAAACAACATTCAGGTTTAAGGAGATAAGTAGCAAGAAACACTCACCACAAAAGTACTCGGAACTGACTTTCTCCAACAAATGAGAGTCTGTCCACCAACTCTGGATGTTCATCCCCTGCTGTCAATGTCTAGGGGTGACTATTTTACAGGGACTAAGTTTCTGTCTCTGCAAGAGTAGGTCAAACGCAGAGTATCCTGTGTCAACAAACTCACCTGACATGCCAAAACTTTTACAGCATCTTCAAAGACCAAGACAGGAGCAGGATATACTACTCATCATTTGCTGGATGAGTGCTTTTTTAACTATACTTGGGAAGCCTGATATTATCCAGGATAAAACACATTCACTGCCATACATATTCATTCCCTTCAACATTGTGATTGCACTGTACCAACTACAACATTCATTCCATTAATACAACACCTCTCAAATACTCAGCCTCTGTTCGAAAAAGGATAGTTTATTCATGGGAACACCATCTTTTACAAGTTTTCCTTCAAGTGAGTATAGCACAGGATCAGTTCTGAAAATATTAAAGGATGGAATTGGCCTAAAAGGCCATTGTACTACTTGTGTTTGGAGAAACTTGTGTGGCTAATTTTTGTGGAAAGGATACAAAGAATGCTACCATTTCAATCATTGCATTCCCATTCCAATTTACCACTCCCTTTTGAGGTGTGTTTTCCCTCTTTCCTCCCTGCAATCTCTGCTCCCAATACAGTTTAATAACTTTGGGCATAGAGTATAAGCATACAGATACTGCAGTAAATACTTCTAAAGCAAAAACTGCAGTAAAGTCCGAAGGAGATTTATTCAAATTATATCAGCAACAAGGGATTCAGATATATGGGGAGGGCATAAAATAGTTTTTGGTTTTCTTTGAGCAGAGAACATATTAGCTTTTCTTCTTAGGTTGAAAAGGTATTTGACAATGGTGTTTAAACATTAGGAAGGATTTTAATCTTTATGATAACAAGAATTCATAAACAGAAGACAGTTTTGAGGAATTTCACAAATAAAACAAGGGAGACAAAGAGATAATATATAATTTGACTCTCAAATTTTATTGCTTCAAGTGGTGATAGAAGCAAACTCAATTATTGCATTGAATTGATGTTTGATAAAGCCTGAAGGAAAAAAAGCTGGAGGAATTGAAGTAATTGTAGTCTTCTATGGAGCTAATACATGGAGTTGCAGGGAGTAAAAAAGGAAAGAAGGAGAACACATCTCAAAGTGGAGTGGTAAATAGAATGGGAGTGCAAGGATTGAAAATGGTACCGTTATGTATTCTTTCCACCAAAAGTATTAAGACAGTTCCAAAAAAACAAGTCACTCAAATGACATTAAACAAATTGCAAGAGGAACTCAATGGGTCAAGCAGCATTTGCAGGGTAAAGGATATGTCGATGTTTCAAGTCAAGACTCAGCATCGGGACTAAGAATGGAGAGAAAACCAGCCAGTGAAAAGAAGAGAGGGTAAGACAAGGACCAATTGGTGTTAGATGGACTAAGGGTGGCTGAAGGATATAGATGAATATGGGGGGGGGGGGGGGGATGGGGGGGGAGTGGCCATGTTTTAACATTAGGGAGGGCAAGCACATTAAAAAAAAAGCGCCCTAATCACTGTTCCCTCCAAGCTGCGGCGTGCACACACATTTTGCAACCAGTGTACAAAGGAAATTAATGTGCGCTGCTTGCACATGGAAACTGTTTGTCAATGTGGTGATGTAATTACACAACTCAAGAGGAGAGGTTATAACAATAACTCTTTACTATTATTTACATGTTATTGGGAGCTCTGTGCATGGACTCCATTGAACTAACTGCCCATCCAACTGGAGCTTGCACTTGCGCAGACTGCTACCACGAGTACGGTGGCTGCAACGCGGTTGCAGCGGGTGCTGAGCAACTGGTCTACATCCCCTTTCATACCAAATAATTTTAAATTCATTATACATTTTTATTTTGTATTTAACATCAAAACACAAGGAACTTAAGGAAGATACAGTTTTAAAGGAAGTTCATAATTGTTATTTGTTTCTAAGATCAAAACATAATAAAAACACATTATTTAACTATTTTACTTTTTTAAAAATATTTTATTTTAATTTTTCCAAGACTAATTTAGAACATTATATATCATATAAATAGTATTTTAAAATTATAGTCTCATATGATTGCCCAAATCTCCCCCTCCCCCAACTGCTAATGTGAAATATATTGTCCCAAGAAGAAAGGGTCCATATCTTCAGGAATTCAACGCTATTAAGCTAACTATTTTATTTAAACCTTTTTGGGGAAGTTAATTATATCCTTAATCCATTATAATTCAAATAAGGTTGCCATATTTTAACAGACACATCATATTTCTTTCTAAGATTATGTTTTATTTTCCAGGTGGGCACAACATATTCCAACGAATAATAAGTAGGTGGGAGTTGGACTTCCATGTAAACTATTTTACATTTTAAACGTAAAATTTAAGAAATTGTGCAAAGTCAGTCTCCGAACCCTCCCGTCGGCCTATCTCACACTGGAGCTTCCGATGTCACAGATCCGAACCATTCCCTCTGCCTACCTTACACCAGAGCTCCTGATGACCTGACTCCGAGCCCTCCCCTCAGCCTACCACACACCGGAGCTCCCGACTCCGAACCCTCCCCTCAGCCTACTGCACACAGGAGCTCCCAAAACCCGACTCTGAAACCTTCCCTTGGCCGACCTGATCAGTGGAGCACAATTTGTATCTAATGAATTAAGTTTTTAAATAAAACATTTTACTCACAGATCTCCGTTTTCTTCAAACATAAATCAAATATTGTTTTGTGGCAATTCATGCAAGTGTGGCATGCAAACCATGACATGCAATCCCCAAACCATGCCAGCTAACAGCTGAAGGGCAGAACGTGCCCAATCAGCAGGGATCTTACATTGTTGACACCCAATTGACTGGAGGTACACTAGGAGATCTGCGGGTTATTGCATAATTGGATTTCTTGCCCGTTCTTCTTGTTGGCAGCTACCATGGAGGAAACCCATTCGCTCAGGTCTGAAACCAGAGTAATTACCCTCAACTTCTACAACTCCAGCTCAGCCTTGATTTTGTCCTTCATGGTCACAGGCATGCAATGCACTGGACAAACCACAGGTCTTACTTCCAGGTCGAGCCTCATGGAATACATTACCAGCAACCTCCCAAGCTCATCTGAGATCACTTTATTCTGAGAAAATTTTCTGTGACAAATCGTCTTCAGCAGGGGATACTTGGTGAATGTCTCTACTAAACAAGATGAGTTCCATGTCCATACATGCACTTAGGTCATGCAGAGGCATAACATACTCATGGGCAATGAAGAATATCTGTAAATATAACTATCCTTGTAGATGGCACTGCAGCCTCACCATGCCAATGATTTTGATCTGGCTGCCCCCATATGCCACTAGACTTGTAGACTTGGCACATGCCTTGATCTGTTTCCCTCTTCTTACTCGACTGAACGTCTTCTCCAGCATGATGTTGCACTTGGCTCCTGTGTTGACCTTCATTTCTGCTGCCTTGCCATTGACCTTTATGGTTACGTAAGTTTTATTATTTCCCCTAATCTGTGTTTCTGTTGAGTTCACTGCCATCTGCAATGTCAACCCATTGACGAAATATGTTTATTCTGTGTTGCTTTCATCCTGTTCGAGCTCTAGATGGTAAATTGTCTTTCTAAGTCTGGGCCTAGTATTGATCTGCTGCTGGATCTGCAGCATCTTTTGAAATGGTTCCACTTTCTGCTGGCTGAAAGATGGACACATTTCTTTTCTCGCTGCCTGGTCACCTCCGCAGTTGTTGCACTCTGCAATGATGTGGTTTGGTCTGGCTGGCTCTTGCTCCTGGTCTCCAGCCATTGTTTCTTTGCAGATCTTGCCTGGATTGCATCAATGCTCGTGGTAGGCTGCTTTGGAGAGGCTAACCTCTTGCTATTCTCCTCAGTCATTTCATAAATCAGACAGGTAGAGATGGCCTTTGCTAGCATTTAAGCCACTGTCGTGCAGAACCACTGTCCTCTTGCTGTCATTACAAATGCCACCAACCATCCTGTCTCACAGAGCATTCCAAAGTTGCAGGTCTTAACTTTTAATCGCTGACATATGAATTGATCGATTCACCAGGCTTTTGATCTCTTGTATTAAATTTGCGCCTTTCCATCGTGATATTCACCTGTGGATTGCACATTTTTCTAAATTTCTTTTTCAAGCACTCAGGGTCCTCTCTTGATTCTGCTGAACTGAGAATCAGCTCCCCTTCACGCACTTCACTCACATAAATGAATGATCTCTCCATGTCTATGGCTTCCAGACTTGCCAAATTTAATAAAGTGTATGCTCTGATGCGGGCAGGCTTGTCACTATGCACTGCTGCAATAACTATATTGTACTCTTGTTTGAAAATACACCAGTTCTCAGCAACGTTTCCCTCGAAGATGAGTGGGTCGGGCCATCTGAATCTATCCGCTATGGTGACTGCTGTAATGTGGTGCTAATTCCTCACTTGCAAGATGACTGGGAAATCTCAAGCTCGTGATCCCACTTCTGACACCACGTTTGTCGATGTGGTGGTAGTAACAACACAACTCAAGAGGTTATAACAATAACTATTTACTATTATTTAAATATTAGGGGGAGCTCTGTACATGGCAGCCATATCGTTCCTGGACTCCATTGGACTGCCTTCCCAACTGGAGCTCACGCATGTGCAGACCACTTCCAAGAGTACGATGGCTGCAACACGAACCTTTAGGGAAGAGGTGAAAGGCAAATGGAACCAGATAGGGTCAGGAGTTTGGTGTGCTAAAGTATAGGATAGAACCAGGATAGGGAAGGTGAAGAATGAGATAGGGGAGCAAAAATGGGAGGACCAGAGGAGGATTAGAAGTGGAAAAATAGGAGGCAACATCAAAGCTAAAAGTTGTCTGAATTTAGAAAATTTGATTGGGCCATGGACTACCAGGAAGAATTTGAGGTATTATTCCTCTAGTTTGTGTTGGAATTTTGAATTACAAAGTAAATTGAAATGTCATGCCACCATGCGTATCATAACCTTCCTATACTTGCATGCTATTTGCACTTGAGTTCCTCCAGTCGATTGTATTTAGCTGTAGATTCCAGCATCTGCAGTCTCCTGCATGTATGATATTAAGTTTCATTAAATTGTTTACTAACACAAATCATCCCGTCAGAAAGAAGTAGTATGATACTTAAGGATTTGTTTACAAAATGTAGGTGACACTGGTCAACACCAGCATTTTTTGTCCAACCCTAATTTCATGGTAGTAAACTGTACTCTTGAACTGTAACCTTTGTGATAAAGTTGATCCCACAGTATGGACAGATGGAAAGACATCTTCAAGTGCTTTTCATCTGAATCAGGATTTATTGTCATGAACAAGTCATGAAATGCGTTGTTTTGCAGCAGCGTCACAGGGTAAACATTCAGATTATCTTAAAAGATTTCTGTTAAAAAAATTAAAATAATAGTGCACAAAATTTAAGGTAGTGTCTTTGGGTCATTGATTATTCAGGAATCTGATGGCATGAGGCATTTCAAATATTTGCCATTTTTTTGTAATTTTTTTTATTTTTCACACTATAAACCATACTGACCAAAATACATACAGACATTTTACTCTTGAATATATATAGTGTCATTTTCTCCCCTTTTTTCCCCTTCCCTTCCCTCCCTCTCCCCCCTTCCCATTTATTCAAAGTTCAATCTATAAGATACATTAAACCCGTTAAACAATGTCGTTACTTAATAAAAATAAACAAGAAATTTTTGTCTTTTACTTTTACAAACTAGGTCAGTTCATTTCATTGTCTTCTCGTTCTGTCATTTTAGGTGGTGGAAGTCCATGGTAGGATTTCTCTATTGTGTTTCATGTATGGTTCCCATATTTGTTCAAATATTGTGATGTTATTTCTTAAATTATATGTTATTTTTTCTAATGGAATACATTTATTTATTTCTATGTACCATTGTTGTATTCTCAAGTTGTCTTCTAATTTCCAGGTTGACATAATACATTTTTTTGCTACAGCTAGGGCTATCATAATAAATCTTTTCTGTGCTCCATCCTAATCGAGTCCAAATTCTTTATTTCTTATATTACTTAGAAGGAAGATCTCTGGGTTTTTTTGTATATTGCTTTTTGTGATTTTATTTAATATCTGGTTTAGATCTTTCCAAAATTTTTTCACTTTCTCACATGTCCAAATTGCATGTATTGTTGTTCCCGTTTCCTTTTTGCAGCGAAAACATCTGTCTGATACTGTTGGGTCCCATTTATTTAACTTTTGGGGTGTGATGTATGGCCTGTGTAACCAATTATATCGTATCATGCAAAACCTCGTGTTTATTGTATTTCTCATAGTTCCGGAGCATAGCTTTTCCCATGTTTCATTCTTTATCTTTATGTTTAGATCTTGTTCCCATTTTTGTTTCGGTTTACAGTTTGTTTCCTCATTCTCCTTGCAGTTTGATGTACATGTTTGTTATAAATCTTTTAATTATCATTGTGTCTGTAATCACATATTCAAAATTGCTTCCTTCTGGTAACCTCAGACTGTTTCCCAATTTGTCCTTCGTAGGTTTTCAGTTGGTGGTATGCAAACCTTGTATCGTGAGTTATATTATATTTGTCCTTCATTTGTTCAAAAGATAATAATTTATTTCCCGAAAAACAATTTTCTATTCTTTTGATCCCTTTTCTCTCCCATTCTCTGAAGGAAAGGTTATTTATTGTGAAAGGGATTAGTTGATTTTGTGTCAATATTAATTTTGGTAGTTGATAATTTATTTTATTCCTTTCTACGTGAATCTTCTTCCAAATGTTGAACAGATGGTGCAATACTGGTGAATTCCTACGTTGCACCAATTTTTCATCCCACTTATATAGTATATGTTCAGCTATCTTCTCCCCTATTTTATCTAGCTCTAATCTGGTCCAATCTGGTTTTTCCCTTGTTTGATAAAAATCTGATAGGTATCTTAATTGTGCTGTTCAACTGTATTAAAATGAACATCTTCCAAGGATACAAAACCTATTTCAATCATTACCAATTCACCTAACAGAGAAATTCTTCAAGGAGCTTAAGAAAATAATAAGGAAATTCTTATGGAAAGGGGGGAAACCAAGGATAGCACTAGATAAATTAACAGAATGATACAAACAAGGAGGCTTACAATATTTGCCATTTCTTTCTACAGGGTTTTAAATATCAACTTAATAGTTGCATATCTTTAAAATTTTTAACCATACATGCATTCAAATATATTTCAAAATACAAATATAATATATCGAGTATCAAATACATGATGATTATGCCTGATATCTTTAAAATTGAATCTTTTTTCATTCACTATACTAACAAATATTACTGTTTTAGTTTGGCTATTGGTTTATATAAACTCGAGTCTTATTAAATGTGATGGTAAATGCTCAACATAAATCTGTTGCTAAAGAAACCATTCAGGGTCCAACTAATCTTGAACTTCATATGTTTTTGTTTCATCTTTACTTACCCATCCTCCTATACCTTTTGCCGTCCACATTCAACTGTCTGCATTATCATTTTTCTCATCCATTCTCCCCTCATTCTAACAAATTTTACTGTTCTCTCTGACATTTTCTCTAGAGCTTAATACCATACTTCTCCAAATCTGATGAAAGGTAATTGGCCTGAAATGTGTTCAGTTTTGTTTTCTCTTTCTGTCTGTCTCTGTATCTCTTTCCCTTCTCTCACTAACCCCTTTTACACAGCTGTTAAAAGACAGGAATTAACTGCCTTTTAACCACTTCATCCACCTGTATAAATGCAATGAAGATGGGATGGAGGGGTCATTTTCATCCCATGTCTGATACTATCAAGGTAGGTAGTATCAGAGCCAATGTGTTTCGCAATTGCTTCTGTTTAAAAGGGTTAGCACTGTGTAATGCTACAGGACCCACCTCCTTTTGCTCCAGGATGCCAGCTTGCTTGTGTAAAAGGTCGCACTGACCCGGCATTTCTTGGTTTAGTGTGAACAACCCAAGCTGTCTTTCACAAACCAATTAAGTTGGTTTTCTGTGTAAATGTTTTCTACCTCCCCCTTTCCCCCCTCTCTCTCTCCCCTTCCCAATCCTCTCTCTCCCCATGCTTCTCCCTCACCTCTCCCTCCCCATTTCTTTCTTTCTCTCCCTTTCATTGATTTTCTCTTTCTCTTCTATTGTCTCTCTTTTACTTATATTTATGTTCCTTCCAGACATATCACTTCTTACTAACAAGACTTGACTTCTGTTTCTCCAATTGTACATCATTATTTGTACAGTGTACTTTTTGTCTGTACCTAATCAGTTTTAAGATTTATTGTCAGAGTACATACACAACATCACATACAACCCTGAGATTCTTTTACTGTGGGCGAGGCAGAATTACCACATAATGGTAGTGCAAAAAATCCTCAATATTAGCATATAAGTGTAAACAAATAAAGAACTATAAACAGATAACAAATGTAAACAAACTGTGTGCAATGCCGAGAGAATTTAAAAAAATCAATAAAGTGCACAAGTAAGAGTTCTTAAATGAGTTCCTGATTGAGTTTATTGTTGAAGAGTCTTATTGTGGAGGGGTAGCAGCTGTTCCTGAACCTAGTGGTGCAAGTCTTGAGGCACCTATACCTCAAGAAAAACAGTTCACTCACTTGTCTGGTAGGGTGACCAATTCTGACAGGACATTTTTGGAGGGATATATTCAGCAATTTAAAGAGAAGACACAAAAGTTGCAACTGCTAGAACCTTGAGCAACCAAAGAATGGTTAGAATAATGGAGCTGGTTAAATAGGATCTGTGTAGAAATGGTTATTCTACATTTTATATCAAGACACTCTGTCTAGACTAAAGGAATAGGGGTGATATTACATACATAAAGGGGTAAAGAAGCTGGAGAGGGGCTCAGAAATGATAGGATATAGAACAGATGGTGTGAGAAGTGGAGAGACATGTAGCAGGAAAAACTAAAGATCCCAGGTATAAAACAAAAAGTAAGAGGATCAAGAACGATACAAGGAAAATTTTTTTTAAGTGATATGTGGCTGGAATTAGAAAAGCAATGCCTAAAGTTGTGGCCTTTGAAATGGAAATGGATAAATGTATGAAGGCTTCAGTGAAAGGGGGAGAAAGCAGGAGTGCCGAAAGAATAGGTAGAAACAATGGAACTAAATGGCAGTGGGTGCGGGTTACCCAAAATTAGAAAAATCTATATTGATGCCACTGGGTTTAAAGCTGTCTAAGAGGAATATGATGTATTGTTAAAATTTGCATTCAGTCTCATCCTGACAGTAGATGAGGCTGATGACAGATATTTCTGTGTAGGAATGGTTGGGAGAGTAAAAGTGGTCAGTTGCATGAAGCTCAAGTTTAGAACCACAAAGAGAGCATGGATGTTTGGCGAAGGGGTCACCCAGTTTTTGTTTTGGTCTCACCAATGTGGGAGAGGCCACACAGTGTACACAAAATCTGGTGGGAGAGGCCACACAGTGTACACAAAATCTGGTGGATTAGTAGATTTAAGTAAAGCATTGATACCTCTTGATTGTCAAGGGTATTTTTTAATTCTCAGAGGTCCATTTGACTTTGAACTTTTATATAGTTGGCAAGAAATGTTTAAAATTAAAATTGACACTTTGTTTCTTAATTTGTATGTAGAAATTAAACAGGACCTGTTTCTAGAAGAATATAAACAGAAAATGCTGGAGATATTGAGTATTTTGAGCAACATTAGTGGAGAGGGAATCAGTGATTCTTCATCAGTATAGATCAGGGGTCAACAAACTTTTTAAACCATCAACCTCTTCATGGAATCCTTGATCTCTCATCAACCTCCAATCATATAAAATAAATAAATAAATATTATCAATTATGAATTTATCTATAGCCTAGACATTTATCGATCCCTTGGATAGTTCCATTGACACCCCCCCCCCACCCGGGTCAAAATAGACCACTTTGCAGACCCCTAGTATAGATGGAGGTTCATGAACCTGAAACTTTTAATGGCTTCTTCTGCTATCTAGCCTGACAAGTATATGTGGCATTTTCTGTTTTATTTCAGATTTCAATTAATCTGCAGTATTTTATATTTGTACTTCTAAAGACCCTTTCACACTTGCATCCCACTAAATTGGCCATTCAGTGTCCCAGGATAGGAATGGCAGTTTGGCTTTTCACACTTGACCACTCTTAACTGGGACACTTCATGCATTCACACTTACAAGGAGCCATCCCCAGGGTTAGGACTGTTCTACTGGTGATGTCATGATGTATTGAGTGATGGTGGATCTGCCTCAAATCTTGATCCAAGTATTATGAACTTGTATTCAAACAAAATTAATCATGCCTAATTATAACATAATTAAGCTTTATGTACAGCACAGTATTAGCCCTTTAGCCTCTTGTTGTTGCGCTGACCTATATAAACCTTTATAGGGGACTGTGGGAAAGTGCTAGCAATGAATAGCAATAGCAGACAATTTTTAAATAGCGTGGCAAAATTATTAGCACTAAAGTGTACATTTTAAACAGCGTGGATTAGTTGGTAGTGCTATCATGCACAATATAAAAATACCCTAGAAAAACCGATGATGGACATATGCCCTATAGCGCTACGAACTTTCCCACATTGTTTAAAAATTGTCTGCTATTTACTATATATTTCCTCTCTCTTTCTCTCTCTCACCTGCTGTAACTTTCCCATGGCAAAGTTTATACCTTCATTTTAATTTTTCCTTCCTTCTCGTTCCTGCACTCACACAAAAACTTCGGTCATTTCTATCCCAGAATGCAATTGCCCATTCTATACTTGCCTGATTGCAACACCGGCATCTGCAGATGCCGGGGACTGTACTAAGAGTCGATCCCCGGTGTGAGATGACTGTGGTGATATCTAATTACACCACTAGGTCACCAGGACCTTGTATATAAAGCAGTCCAGATCTACAGTCTAGCCTTCCAGGTTTGTCTTGCAGGGAGACAAGTCCTCTTAGTGTATATATTAATTTATTAAAGCTGTCTTATAGTCGCACTGCTGTTGTGGTTATTGTCAGTACAATGACGTCATCTCATGCTAGCATTGAAAAGATTTTGCTTTCACACTGGACCCTGTTCAGACTGATTGGCCTTTAATTCCTGGGACCACTTGCAAGTGTGAAAGGGGTTACAGATAGACCAGATAAACATTGAAAGTGGAAATATCTAATAGCATGTATTTTCATCTTATTTTCCAGTTTGCCGCAGCTACTTCCAGTGAGGCAGAGGAATGGGTTGAGCAACTTCAGTTTGTATTAAAAGGTTGGTATTAAATCAGATGTGGAACCAATACAACCGCTGGATCATGTTCAAATTAATGTATCCAACACTTTCTTACACCTCTGTAATCACTTCACCCCACTGTCTCTATGTTTATATTCATGCTGATCATCTCCCAGCAACCTTGCGGCCTCACTTCCACAGCTGTCCCACAAGCAGACCAGACCTCTAGATGACACATTGTGAATTATTGCCCTGAGAAACTTTGATTGCTTGATTGTCAGAAGCCTGCTAATCAGAAGAATATGAACATAAGAAATAGGATGAATAAGCTATTCTACCCTTAAGAATGGTCCTGCATTCCACAAGATTGTGACTATTCTTCACTTTCCACACCATGTTCATATCCTCTGATTTTCAGAAATGTATTGATTTATAGTCATGGCATTTTTATAGTTGATCATATTGAGCTTTTATTCAGTGGTGGCCAGGTGTTGATAATAGAGCACTCACAAATGACAATGCTATTTAATGTCAAGGGTAGGTAATTAAACTGTCTCTTGTTGCCATGGCTGTAGCCTGATACTTCAGACGACATAACCTACCATGTGATCAGTACGTATCTGAATAGTGTTCAGGTGTTGCTGCACACAGACAGGGGTTGCTTCCTTTCCTGAAGACTTCTTGATAACTTGCATGCACCTGTTTTAATCAATTTCTTTTCCACATACGGACACATTAATAGGGAATCCCTTTGTCATCCATCATGAATGAGAGATGAACAGGTCAGGCTCCTGGTCGAGAGGCAACAAGGATGCTAGTTACAAACTGTGTTTGTTCTGGTAGTACACAATTAAATGTGAATTTTTCACAAAAATGGTGCTGAAAATTTTAACATACATACATAACATACATAACAATTACAGCACGGAAACAGGCCATTAGGCCCTTCTAGTCCGCACCGAACCAAACACCCCTCTCTAGTCCCACCTCCCTGCACAATGCCCATAACCCTTCATCTTCTTCTCATCCATATATCTGTCCAACCTTTTCTTAAATAATACAATTGACTCCGCCGCCACTATTTCTCCCGGAAGATGATTCCACACAGCTACCACTCTCTGAGTAAAGAAGTTCCCCCTCATGTTACCTCTAAACCTCTGCCCCATGCTCTCTTTGTGGTTTGAACTGTGAGTTGAATTTGTTTGATATTATTAAAGTAGTAAATAATTTTTGGGCATTAAAGGGTCTTGGCAGGTGTGATCGTGCAGTTCTGATGCCTGATCCTTAATGTGGAATAATGAACAAGAATAATATGCGTTTCACAGGGGATATACTACCAAAATTTTACCAGCTGCTGCTTCTGAAGAACAGGACAAGTAATGCACTGCCAGTGGCTGTCAAATAATACTTTGGCAATTAATTTTCATGGATCTGGTATCTTCTGGATTAAGATAGACTTAGTTGTAAAATTTCATTTTTCCATCCACTATGATGTAAAATGAGCCTTTCAGTCAAATAAAGTAGCGTTCTCTTATTAGAAGCTACTACTGGATTTTTTTCTGGCTTCCTTATTGTGAAGGATACCAATGGCTGAATGTCAACTCTGTTTACAATGGAATTTTTTTTAAATTCCATTCCCTCAACTTGCTACTGCCATGCAAACTTATGCAAATCAGTGGTTATTACCTGCAGCGCCTCTATGGTCTTTCAAACTCTGCACAGCGCTGCAAGAGCCATTTTGTCAGCAAATTTCCTTGTGGCCTTGCAAAATGTTATGCTTTTGCATATCTGTACATTTCTCTTTTGAAAACAGTGATTGGATCTTTCACCATTGTATCAAACAGTGAATCCTGGATAGGTCATGATGTGAAGCTTTACCTGATATTACTCCTGGCTCATCTGCCATTCGATTTAAACCTCGCTTCTCCAGTTTCATTAGATGTAGTGCAATGCAGAAAAGTGCAGGAAAAACTCAGCAGAACACACAGCATCTAAAGGAAGTAAAGAGTAACCACATTTCGGGCTTGAGCCCTGCACCAAGGTATGAGCAAAAAGCAGACCTGATTAAAAAGGAGAGGGAGGTAGGAGCAGGGGGAGGAGTAGACTGCCCCTCTCCCATCTTCCTCTCCACCCCTATCTTTTTTATACAGATGTCTGCCTGCTTTTTGCTCTTAGTTTGATGAAAGGCTCAGATCCTTTACTTCCCACAGATGCTGCGTGGCCTGCTGAGTTTCTCCAGCATTTTTATGTATTACACTTCTCTCGTTTCAACTCCATCTCTTCAGTCGAATCAACACTTTTGTCCTCTCTTTTCTAAAGAGCACAATCCCAGCTTTTCCGTTTTATCCATTAATTAATATTCCTTATTTCTGGAATCAATGTGGTGCATTTTTCCTCTCAAAGGCCTTCACTGTCTTTTTCACAGTGTGGTAACCTGAGTTTAAATAGTATGCTAATTACAGCTATATCGAGATGCTGAACCTTCAGATCGGAACACTTGTACACCAAGGCCATTATAATTTATCTTTTCTAATTCTTTTTTCTGCAAATTCTATTTATCATTCCCAGAAATGAAAACTAAGACATTGATAAGCACATTGAACCTTTTGTAGAAAACTTCAAAAAGTATCAAAAAACCTCAGTTTTGGAAAATGAGTTGTTCAGAGAACATAATATTTGCTGTCAAGTATACATGTTAAAGGCATGAAAACATTGATGATCTGAAGTGAAACTTCCAAAATATAAACAATAATTATTGAGAAAATGCATTTTGCTTTTACTTTTGCTAACTCTTGGCACAGAGATAGCATACTGCTACACTCCCTCCCACTACCAGTCTGGTTTCACTTATAATACTTAGTCGAATGAATAAAAGTTTTCAGGATCAATGATCTACTGGACTTTACACATAGGCAACTAGTGTGTTGCTGAGTGAGTGCTTTGTGATTTTGGGTATTATTTTTGCAAGAAGCATTAAATTGTAACCCCGTTATCTTATTTTGAATGTTCAAAAGGAGTGAATGATCTAATTGAACAAAAAAAGCATAAATTACTCCTTGGCCTAAAACCAGTTTCTCATTTTCATTCTTTTCCCAAAGTGTTGTTTACTCCCAACCCCAATATCACATATTCTCATACTGAGTGATGCCCTGGTTTTCTGTAAATGTTGATCTATTACTATTGATCAGGATGCGGATAGAAATCATATATCTGTTACATTTTCTTTTAATTTGCTCATGATTTAACAAAACCTAATACTTTTTTTTTGTTCAAAAAGACAGAGAATCTGGTGTGATTCCAGTGGATAATGATGATGAAGAAATGTATGATGATATAGACCCAGAAATTAAAGATGTAAAACCTAGCTACAAACCAATAGATGAAGACATTTACGAAGAGCTTCCAGGTTTGTGTTTTTAAAGTAGTAATTTTTGAAATGAACAAAATATTCAAAATTCTCAGGAGAGATATGAAAAACTGGTTGTATTAAACAATTCAGCAATTTTTAGGTTCACACCAGGAGGAAGAAAAAAAAATGGCCTATCTACAGAGATTGAGTTATTTGGAGGAAATCACACTTTATGATTTGGAGCAAAGCTGTTGGATCCAGGGATCTGTGGAATATTGCTGGTGATTTATTTAAAGCACAAGACTCAAAAGTAGATTTTAGTGAATAATCTAAATAATTTGTAGAAATAAATGATGTTTGTGAATCATCTATTTAGTGTCCAGTTAGCAACCTCTTCAAGAGAAAAGGCAAGTAAACGAGAAAACCTGCAGATACTATGGTCTAGGGCAGAGCACAAAATTGGTGGAGAAACTCAGCAGGTCATACAGCATCTATAGGAAGTAAAAGCAGTTAAGTTTTCTGCCTGAGCCTTTCCTCATGAGACATACTTCTGGAAAAAAAAACATGGGGACAGAGAAGAGGAAGGGAGAAGAACACAGGTTAACAGGTGGGACCATAGAAGAGAAAAGCTGAGAAGTGATGGGAAGGGCAAAGAAATATAGCTTTAGCTTTCTAATAATTGAAAGAAAGAAAGGTCTAGGAAGGGAGACATAGGGAGGAAAGAAAGAGAGAGTTAAACAAGAAGATCTTCAGGCTGAGTGCAAAACATAAACCTACTGGATAAACTCAACAAGTCATGCAACATCCATAAGAAGTAAAGGGTAACCAGTGGTTTACTTGATGAAGAGGAGGCCAGGCTCGAAACATTGGTTACCCTTTACTTCTTATGAATGCTGTGTGATCTTTTGAGCTTATATACATTTGGACGTTGCAGGGAAGGAAAGAGACGCTGGACACTTGATGCTGTCTGGTTGTAGACAGCCAAGACAGAATACAAGGTACTCTTCCTCCAATTCGCAGGTGTGTTCAACTTGGCAGTGCTCAAGTACCATTGAAAATAGTGTACTTAGAATGTCATTGGGTTTGTTTTGAATTTCAAATTTGTTCAGTTTTCATTTTGCACCAATAATAGGTGCCCACACCTAGTGTGCTTGGTGTTTATGTTCTTTGATATTACTTTCTTTCATATATGATTTATTTCATTATTATAACCTGACAATGCATTAAATATCAGCACATCAGCTAAAGGAGAAATTTTGAACCCTTTTCCAATGACTATTCAACTTTGGACTAAATTCATATTATCTACTACATCTGGTGCTTCTACTTCAATGAGACTGAATACAGACTGGGAGATTATTTCATTGAGCACATTCGCACTGTCCACTTTAATAGCAAGGACCTGCCAGTGGCCAACTATCTCAGTTCCACATACCATTCCCACACTGACATATCTACTCTTGGCCTCACGCACTGCCAAAACAAGGTTACTCATAAATTGGAGGAGCATCACCTTGTATCCCATAGGCACTCTCCAACCAGAAAGCATTAACTTAAGCTTTTCCATTTTCTGTGAAACCCCCTCCCCCGAGACTCTCTTTCCCTCTGTCTCCCTTCTTCCAACTCCCCATCTCCTTCTCTTTCCTTTACTACCAGTGAGCTATCCCTCCCCAAGCACCCCATCACCAGCTTTTTTTCCTCCCACTTGTATCCACCTATGACCTCTTGTTAGTCTGAGCTTCTCTCCCTGCCCCTTCGTCCCTCCTCTCCTCCAAAGTTCCAACCTTTTTATTCAGGAGCCTGCCTTTCTTTTGCTTGTTATGAGCCCAGAAGACCCCAAAACCCAGTAGCAATAGATATTCACCAACATAAATGGTTACTTAAACAAAAGTTCCTTTTAATTATCTTTAAACATGAAAATAGAATCAAACTTTAACTTATCTCTATTGACTTACTTAATCCCCTTCTAATTCTAAGCGCACGTGTATGCAATGTGTGTGTAAGTTCAGAAAGGTTCTTTGGTTCACAGTCCAATCTCACTTCTAATTTCTCCAAGTTCACTGGTTGCAGCCAATTCTTATACTGTGCACAGAATTTAATATTTATAAAATTCACCAGGCTTTGGCACTTGCAAGGTAAATGGTTACCGCTCAGGAAGATTCTTATCAGTTTTCAGAGAGAGATTTGTTGTTCCAGGACATCCAGAACTGATGTACTTCCATCAGTCACCTCAGTGTCTTGCTGACGAAACTTGCCCGATGATAACTTCTTTCTTTCAGGTCACCAGAGTTCCTTTTTGTTTCTTTTATTCCAAGTGAAAGATTAGACAGCCAGTCCTCTCCTCTTGCATGAACCACAATGGCTTTGACCAGGCCGTCATTCAAAAGGCTTTCCACAAGCTTGCTAGCCTGTCCTGTTCCAGTCCCAGCTGCTTCTGCTGACTGTAACACTGTACAAATGATCTCTATCTCTCTCTCTCTGACACAGAGAGAAAAGTCTGTTTGATTCTCTCTGCTTGCAAAACCACATGTCCCTCCTGGAACAGCAAGTTTTCTTCAGACAAATCTGTGGCTCCAGCAAGATCTTTCATCTGTTGCCTTATGTAAACAACAATCCATTAGTGAAGTCTCCTGAGCACTCTTCAAAACTCTTGCAAAAGCTTTGAGGCCCCGATATGTCTAGCATGGGGCAGAGTTACAGTATTTTAAATAAGATCTGTTTTAAAGTGTTTGTATGTAACCTACTCTAACAAACCTTTCCCAATTTATCTCCCAAAAACATATCTATATACTCTGTCACATGCTCTTACCATGACAAAGGGCACAGGCCTGAAACATTGGTTACCCTTTACTTTCAATAGATGCAGTGTGACCGCCTGACTTTCTCCTGCACTTTCGTGTATTACACTCAACCCAGCATTTCCACACTCTTGTTTAGAACCTACTTAGCATCATCAGGGTATCATCTCCCAGACTATCATGGACCTCATCACTTCAGGTGATTTTCCCTGCCATTGTCTCTAACCTGATAGGTCCCCAACCCCATTCTGTTTTTATCTTCTACCCAAAATTCATAAACATAAGTGCCCTATAAACCATTGTTTCTGCCTGCTCTTGTCTCACCAAACTCATCTCCTCATATCTCAAACCATCTGATCTCCTATCATCAAGTCCTTTACAATTGGTGGCATGATTGATGCAGGGGTTAGCACAGTCCCTTTATAGCACCAGTGATTGGGACCAGACTTGGGTTCGAATCCCACACTGACTGTAAAGAATTTGTACATTCTCTCTGTTTTCTCCAGGAACTCTGGTTTCCTCCCACCATTCAAAACATACCATGAGCAAATTGGGTGGCACGAACCTGTGGGTCAAAATGGCCCGTTACCATGCCGTATGTCTTTTAAAAAATGACATTTGGAACACCATTCATACTCTCCACCTCTTTGAAGAATTCCAATAATCTGGCCCCCCAACCTGCTCATCTTGGTCATTGATATGCATTCCCTGTATACATATATCCATTAGGCAGGCTTCAGATTGAATAGGCTTTCACTTCCCATCTTCCAACATTCTCCTTTGCTTGGTAGAATGTCATCCCTCTAAACAACTTCGGGAGTAACCATGGGCACACACATGAGCCCCAGCTATGCCTTTTTTTTTGTTGAGCTTGTGGAACATTTCTTTTTCTAATCCTTTTGGGGTACCATTCCCCAACTCTTCCTCTGTTACATTGACAACTGCATCGGTATTACCTCTTGTACCCATGCAAAACTTGACAATTTCATAAACTTCACTGCCAACCTTCACCCATTCCCTTAAATTAATCTGGATTATTTCTGACACCTCTCTCCCTTCTGGGGCCTCACTAACTCCATCTCAGGAGACAAACAATTCACGGACATTTATTACAAACTCACACACTCCCGCACCTACATGGATTATACCTCTTCCCACCCTGTCTCTTGTAAGGATGCAATTCCTTTCTCCAAACTCCTCTGCCACTGTAACATCTCTTCCGTGGATGAATTCATCCACTGAAGGGCATCCAAAACAACTTCTTACCTTAATGAATGTGGATTCTTTCTCTAGTCATTGATAAAGTTCATATAAATATCTCCTCACTGACCCCACCTCCAACCAAGGAAGACGAGTACGTAGTCTCAATGGTCCTAACTTTCCACCAGCCACTGCATCAGATAAATTATCTGAAAACTCTGCCAATTTCAGCACAATCCCATCACTAGTCACTTCTGTCCTTCCCCAACACTATCTGCTTTTATCCGCGATTAATCTCTCTGAGACTCCCTTGTCTGCTCTTCCTTCCTCACTGTCCCTACCACACACTCAGGCACTTCCTAATGCATTTTCTCCCATACTTTTATCCATGGCCACAAACAGACCTTCCAGGTGGGGAAAGCCTGACGTGTTCATTGTCCAACTTAATGTATTGCATTAGGTGTATCCAGTGTTACCTCCTCTAGATTCGTGAGACCAAACCCAGATAGATTCCTCCACCAAGTTCCTGCACTCGGTCTGTGGGTCTAAGCTTAAACTCCCAGTAGTCAATTATTTATTCCTTGCAGCCCTCCCAAACTGACATGTCAATTTCGGCCTCACCCATTGCAGGTGCGGCCACATATAAGCTTGATGTTCCTCCTGGAAACCTTAAACCTAACATCATGATATTGATTTTTCTAATTTTAGGGACCCCCCCACACACACACACACACACACTTCTATCTGTTTTCACTTTTTCTATCTCTTTATCTCTGTTCTTGCTTTTCTCTCTTAACTTTTCCCTCTTTCAGTGGTTTCTCTCTCTACATATCTCTCCACCTCTCTCATCTTTTGTCTAATACCTTATCACCTATCAGGCCCTTCCCCAACTTCTTTCAACCATGATTTACTTGATATGACCTCTTCCTACTTTGCTCTTAATAGAGTCCTGATATGAAACAATGACTGATGGATCCCCATGGATTCTCTATGACCAGCTGTGTCTCCAGCAGCCTGTTGTTTGTTCAAGATTCCAGATTATTTGTGTTTATCTGCTTTGCTTCTTTATATTGTACTATTAGCCTCCATCTTCCATTATTTAATAAATGGATAGATATTTGCAGTAGATGCATTGCATACAGAAATGAGAAATAATTCTCACTTCATTGAATTTAGAAGGTTTTAAGAAACTAAATCAATAATTTTCTCCAGGAATCAACTAAATTCAAAGAATTTGGCACAAAAGTAGATAATGCAGAGAATGATCATTCAAAAAGTTGTAGTCTCACTATATACAAAAGTTAGCATTTGAGGTATTGTTTTTGATGTGGCTTATGTTCATGTGTATTTGTATCACTGTAATGTTCTTATAAACAGGATATTCTTTTAAGTATTGTGTTTGGAAACTCACCATTTCCAAAT
Source organism: Narcine bancroftii (assembly GCF_036971445.1). Classification (NCBI taxonomy): domain Eukaryota; kingdom Metazoa; phylum Chordata; class Chondrichthyes; order Torpediniformes; family Narcinidae; genus Narcine; species Narcine bancroftii. The sequence goes on from NC_091469.1 coordinate 422,180,025, forward strand.
AAGCCATATCCAAACTGTACCACTTAACAGACCTTGACATGCCCTTCCTCTCCCATAATGCTCCAGTTCTGCCTGGAAATGATTTCCTTAACTCAATCCTTTATTTAGCTTTGTTTCCTTTGCTACTGGCCAAATTTACAAAGATACTTTCCTGACCATAATCCCAAAGCACTAATCAGGTTGATGTGTAAAGAGCTTTCACATTACCATTCACCCCTTAACCTATGTGATCAAAAATATTTCATTTATTGAATTAGTTCATTTACTTAAGTCATGATTGTTTTACTCTGGTTGGGAACTGGGAGCTTTACTTTAAAATGGGTTCTCTATCCAACATTCTGCATATTTTGGATATTTCTACATGAAGACTAGCAGTGGACGAGTAAAAATTCATGAGGTCAAACAATCAGTGAAGACACATAGATCCTCGACAAGGTAGAAAAGGAAGGAGAGATAATTGGGTTTTGTGATACTTGCCTTCTTTTACTCATTTCCCCACATCTTTTAAATATCCAATGGCCTGGAATATTTAACATAAGTTCAAGTTTAATGTCACATGCACTAAGATGGGGTGATAAAGATGATTTTTCAAACTGACCAGTAGACATCTCATACATTGTACAATAATTAAGTCAGTCCAATGTTACGGGGGAGATCAGTTGATATCGAGCAAAGTCAATATAACTTTACTATTTTGGGATTCATTCTGGAGTTTGATACTGGCCAGAAAGAAAGAATCTTTGATGATGCATAATCTTATTATCATTAATCTTCTCCCTGACAGGAGGGGTGGAAGAGAATGTGACCTGGATGGAATGAGTTTTCTAATATTTTGACTGTTTTTCAAAGACTTCAGAAGTTATAGATAGAGCCATGCATAAATGACTACTCTGATTTTCAAGAAGACCAGTTTTGTCCCTTGCCATCCTTTTGCTCTAAATAAATCTGCAGAAACCCTTGGGACTTCCCATCACATTGTCCACCAGAGCAATCTTCTGTCTTCTTTAGCCCTTCTGATTTCCTTCTTAAACATTTTCTTGCATTTTTGATATTCCTCAAGGACCTCATTTGTTCCTTGCTATGTACTTCCTATTTCTTCTTAACTTGGCCTTCAATATCTCTTGAAAACCAAGGTTTGTTATATGTGTTAGTCTTGCCTTTAATTTTGACAGAAACAGTAAAAACTCTGAACTCAAAATTTCATTTTGAAGGCCTCCCACTGAGGAATCACAACTTTGCAAGAAAACAACCTGTCGTAATCCATACTTGCCAGATCCTTTCCTGTCCCATTCAAATTAGACTTTCTCCAATTTAGAATGCCAACTCAAGGACCAGGCTTAGCCTTTTACATAATTATCTTGAAACTAATGGCATTATGATCACTAGATCCAAGCAATTTCATTACACACACTTCCTCGTCTACCCCGTCTTGTTCATGAATAGGAGATCCAGTATTGTACTCCCTCCAGTCGGGACTTTTATATTTTGTTAAAGGAAATTTCCCTGAATATTTGACAAAATCTAACCCATTCTGCCCTATTACAGTATGAGTGTGCCAGCCCCAGTTTTCCAACATTTCCTTTAATGTAAGATATCATAAAATTATTACCAGTACATTCACTTCTATCTGTGGTTCATAATTTTTAACAAAATCTAAAGCTTGCTAACATAATCTCCTCTGAATTTCAGTGCAGTCTCAAAGGAGTTAATGTTCCCCTTTTAGCTCTATTTAAAAAATGTCCTAGCCATTTTTTCCTTTAAACCATTCTGCTTGACTGACAAATCATTTTCACCATGCAGTTTTTTGGAACTTTGGTGTCCATAAGTGGTTGCAATGTTTCATATAACCATTTAAGGCATCTGTACCTTACAATATCCCAGAAGTGTCAAAACTGGTGGGAAGGGAAAGCATGTGATGAAAGTTGAGTTTCTATAGAAATTAGATAAAATTGAGTCAGCAAAAAAACAGGAGTACTTTGCAGTTAGCAACACAACGATGTAATATTAAAAAGCTAGTTATAAAAAAATAATACTGGGATTCAAATATGGGCACTACTAAGCACAGGGCCATGCACAAAGTATAAATAACAAACCTTAATAAAATTATTTCTAAGCAATTTAACCAATGTCACTGAGAAAGTCAGCAAGATTATGTGAAATGGTCAAACAATTTCAAGAGTTGCCGCCAATTCTTGAGCCTTCAGGATGCGATTAGATTGCTGGAAAATGTATACATTATGCTCTGGTGACCTCTGCATAAACATTAGGGTTGAGAAAAGCTCTGAAGATAAAGAGAACATTATTTTCACAAATAATGAGAGATAAAAAGTTATCTCTTGAACAAACTTGTAATGAAAACGATTCCTGCCTTTTTGCCATTAGATTTCAAGGAATATGTGCATTGGAAGAGATGAGAAAGCAGTAGAAAGCAGCAGGTCATATTTTGGTACAAATTGTTGGTGATAGCCAGGTATCCTTGCTTTCATGTCTTAAAGGACTAAGGGTTTTCCCCCATGATATATAGAAGTAATAAATGGACTGAAAAATGTGCAGATGCTGTGATTGTAGTAAAAACACTGAAATGCTGGAGGAACTCAACAGGTCTTGCAGCATCCATTGGAGGTAAAGACATATAACCAACATTTACTATGAGTGAAAAGTAGGGCAGGAGCCTGAATAAAGAGGCTAGGGAAGGAAGAGCACTGGCCATCAGGCAAAAGCAATAATTGGATGTGGATAGGAGGAGAGGAAAAGTGAGATTTGAACAAGGAATGGATTTAGATCTGTGAATGCAGAGCTGAAAGTGACAGGAAAATGTTGTGAGTGAGAGAGAGAGAAAGACAGACCAAGATGAAAGGAGACATTCAGGTGGGGAATGAGAGATGGAGTGGTGTTGGCTAATGGAAATCAGAGAAGTTGATGTTAATGCCATTCAGATGGATGGTGCCCAGACAGAATATGAAGTGCTGTTCCTCCCTTTCAATCTGGCAGTGCTATTGCAGCGGACCGAGCAAAGGTGCTCAATGAGGCGATCGCCCAGTCTACTTCCAGTCTTTCTGATATTAAGGAGACCATAATGGGAGCATTGGATGCATTAGGTCACCCTTTCAGATTCACAAGTGAATGGTTACTTCACTTGGAAGGGCTGTTGAAGCTCTGAATGATGGTGAGAGAGGAGGTGTGGATGCAAGTGTAGCATTTCCTGCGGTCATGGGGCAGGTGCCAAGAGGAATGATTGGTGGGAAAGGAGGAGTAGATAAAGGAGTCATTAAGGGAGCTATCCCTAGTGAAGGCAGAGAGGGAGGGAAAGATGTGACTGGTGGTGGGATCATGTAGTAAGTGGTGAAAATGGTTGAGGATGATGCGTTGAATGCAGAAGCTGGTGGGTGATAGATGAAGTCAAGGGGAATCCTGTCCTTGTTGCACTTGGGGGTGGAAGTGGCCAAGGCATACTGGGTAATGGAGGATATGCAGGTGAGGGCAGAGTTTATGGTAGTAGAGGGAAAGCCCTGTTTTTTGTAGAAGGATGACATCTTTTGTTAATCTTGCATGAAAGACTTTGTCCTGGGAGCAGATGCGATGGATACAGAGGAATTGCAAGAAAGGAATGGTATCATTACAGGAGACAGGGTGTGAATAGCTGTTGGCCTGGATCACAAGAAAGTTGACTGCAGGGTGGTTTCATAATCGCTTTATGGAAGAGGATCAGAAACATTGCCACAATGTGGTGCTTCTAGAGAACTTCCAGATCATGCAACTGTTCTCTATTCAGGGATGTTGATATATTTGTGACTAGAAATGTTTTGGCATCACATCTTTCCCTCAACTGCAGCTCACTTATTAAGCCTTTAGACAATTAATTTGTAGTATTAATTACATCTATTGGAAAGGATTACAAAGGTTAGGAGTAGGCGACTTGGCTGCTCAAGGTCTACCGTGCCTTTCAATATGATCATGGCTGATCAGCCCTAGTCCTCATCATTTTTTTGTACCAATTCCTCAAAAGCATAATTTCTAAAGTTTTTCAAGATTCAAAATTCAATATGCCTTTATCATGTGCATAAAATTTGTTTTACTTTGTTTGCTCTTTAAAGGCATATAAAGAGGTGTTGCTAATCCAGTGCCCCTATCAAGTTGAGAAAGAGTGTTCGTGAATCCACTGCTGTGGCCCCCTATCTTATAAAGTCCTCTTCTAGGCCTCTTTCACATTGGGTGTGTGTTCTCTCACTTCTGTTACCCTGCATTGTCTGCTGTTACACATGGAGCTCAAAACCCTTGTGGTCTAGGCTGCCAATCATGGGTGCTTCCTTCTCGTGTGTCTCCAATGTTAAAAAAAAAGATGCAAGCCCCATTGTCAGTCATTTTAAACCTATATAAGCCTATTGGATAGAACAGCATGGCAACAGGGCCCTGCAGAGAAGGTCATGGCAGATGATATCGAAGTAGCCATGCCAAGTTATTCACTGATTTTGTAGATAATATGCACTGCATCTATATTATACCAGTATCCAGCAATCTGTTTTGGTAATGCCATGGGTAGACTCTCCTTTGTTGAAAATGGTTGTTCCTTGGTACTTGCAATAATGCGAGTGTGCTTGGCACCTATCAGATGCATGGTCATTTTCAAGGTCTGGTTGCATTAAGGTTTTGGCTGCTTTCTTATCCAAGTATTCAAAAGGAATATCTTTACCCAGTGGTTAGATTGTGGAAATCACAGAGAATGATTTAAACAAATAATTAATGATGAAATGAAGTCAACTAAGTATTTTAGATGTAGACATACATCAGAGTAATAAGGCTATTTCAGCCCACACCCAATTAACCTACACCCCTGGTATGTTTTGAAGGGTGGGAGAAAACTGGAGCCATCAGACAAGACCCACGCAGACATGGGGAGAACATAGAAACTCCTTACAGGCAGCGCGGGATTCGAACCCACATTCCGATTGCTGGCGCAATCTGTTTCGCCAATCATGCTGCCCGCAGAGAATATTCTGATTATTTTCAGAGGTAAAGGATAGGAGTATATAACAATAATTTGGGCTAGTTAGGCAGTGTGGTCTGAAATTTTTAGACATGCAGGATGGTAATAGGCCATTTAGGCCCACGTGGCCGTGCCTCCCTATTGCACCCAATTAACCTACAATCCCCAGTGCATTTTGAACATTGGGAGGAAACCAACCCAGATACCTTTCTTTTGTATATTCTGTGAAATTTCGCACTCAAGATTTAAGTTGTATTTCAAGATGAGGAAGAGTAATGCCATGGCAAGATTTCTGCTATCAAAGTTAGGCTGCCAAATAAAATGTTGCGAATTAATGATCATTTTGAATGATGTTGAGGTGAGAATTAAACCATTCTGCAGCTCTGGAAGTATTACTTTTACTTATGGATATTTGTTTTAGACATCCCTTTGAAGCAGCCAAGTAACACACAAAATTGTATTTCACACACCCAATGGGCTTCCTGCTAGAAAAATGGTAACATTAATAAATTGTATCCCACAAGTCACATGGGAAACTACTATTTACTAGTTTCCCGGAATCCTGGGACACATAATTAATGGAATTTGCAGAAGGATTTGATTGAACTGTCTAAATAGGGAATTGAACCTTTAACTCGGAACTGGAAAAGGAAAAAAGGTTAATTCTTTGAGCAAAATAAGACGTCAGTTCAGATTTTCTTTTGAAAATTGCTGATCCTTGAGAAATATATCTCTGAGATGCAAAGTCTGACAGGTAATTTGATGGCTTCAGAAATAGTTGTGCCAACTTGTATAAAGAGTAACTTTCACCATCGGAGTTAGGGTATAAATTTTACAATAGGTTTTAAGAGGCTTAAAAGAGAATAGTCAATGTCAAAATCCCATTTAGAAATTTAATATTTTTTGGATTTAATCCCTGAATACATTCTTTAGTCTGGAAAAAAAACTAGTCCTTTTAATGAAAATGAAATATTTTCAAAGGAGATTTTGATGAAATGGATTTGGATTTGCACCATACTTTCCTTCTGCAAGGCTTATAGCGTATTTCTGTCCTTACACAGGCTATATGCTCTGACAACTGTCACCTTCCAATTGAAAATGAATCTAGTCATATCATTTGAAAGATACTATCTGATAGCTGAGACCGATTGATATCTCACGTACATATCAAAATATTTATTCCTGGGCATGCCTGGCACGCACACACAACAGTCACCATTCTAAAGAATGAAAGACATCAGCTGTTGAGAAATTATTTATTTGTTAATTTTAATATTTGTTGTGTTTTTTTTTGTTTTAAAGTCACAAAACTAAAATTTAAACTCTGATTGTGTGCTTTTTAACATGTCCTAAATGTCAGTAAGTGTTCACGAACGTCAAAAGTATTGAGCTGTCCCGTGAGCCTGAAGGTGTTGAGAGTGGTTCTACAAGATGAACTCAAGATTCCATTATTTTCATGCAATATTATTGCACATGTAATATGACATGAAATTGCCTGCAGCATACAGTAAGGCAGATAAAAAGTTCGTATTAGTGTCGCCTGGCGTTCCTGATGGTAAGAAAGAGAAACAGAATCAGTTGAGTGTTTGTGCTCCTGCAGCCACAAACAGCCATTCTATCCATTGGCAACCCGAGTTCCAGATATAAATCTCCAATATGATGTGGAAGCCTTCAGTGCCCGAAGCCCTTCGGGACCCCTTCTTGTCCTCAACACCTTCTTGAATCCCAGTTACAATGCCTAGTTTCCATGAGCCAGTCTCCAGCAACCCACAACCTGTGCGGGTTCCCCAATCGCAAGTCATCCACTGCCTCTTTGGCTGAGATGGCACCCAGCCATCCTGAAATGCTGAACATCAGGCAGCCATAGAGTATGAGGGCCACGTTGGAATAAACAGCATGGCACAATGACAGGCAGTGCATCGTCTTTGCAAGTTCCCAGCATAGCATTGCTCTCCATTCCATTCTCCAACCCCCTAAATTTCCTGAAATTTACTTATTTTCTCTCACACATTTATCATCTTCCCTTTGATTCTCTGTTCAAGAATCTACACCAAGAGGAGGTTGCAGTAGCCAACTAACCTACTAGCACATCTTTAGGATGTGGAAGGAACCAGAATATCCAGTGGAATCAACACAACCCCTGGGAGAATATGTAAAGTCCATGTAGACTGCACCCAAGGTCCAGATCCTGGAGCTGTAAGGCAGCAGTATTTGCATTTGTGCCACTCTGCATGCTCTGCTCCAGAATTTATAGTCTATCCACGTACGTTAAACAAACTACGAGCAAAGAAACATTTATTACTGAAATTGTATAATAGGAAAGATTCACTCCAATCATCATTTGATAATTGAGTACATTTTTTTTTAAGTTTAATAATTGCTGTAATACCTGCAAAATTTAAATGGCAATTTAAACAGCAAGTATATCAAGTATTAATTCAAAATATTAAAACTGCAAACTTTCAAGCTCTGAATGCAAAATACTTTGGGTATTAAAACATACAATGGCTATAATGAATTGTTGCTTATAAGTTCCTCACTTAGAAGTGGTGGTGTGCATTTTTTTGTATTGTTCATAAAAAAAATTATCTTTGTCCCTCCTACTTCTAAACTGTGTGGTTAGAATAAACCAATATTGAATAGTTTGGATGGCACAGGAACTACATACAAATACAAGCTTGTAGTGGTCGTGTCGTGGGCTGAGTGTGCGCACAGTGCAGTATTGCGAACCGTCACCGGTGCGGTTCTTCGGCGTGCGCGCGGAGCCATAGGACAGACAGCTGGTTACTCACCAATTTAATGGATCTCATGCATGTGGTGCTGCGTGCCGAGTAACGGCACGTTGGTTTGCTGAGTCTCCTGCCAGAAGGTGCGGGACCCTCGCTGTGCTTAATTTACACCTGCCGGTCCCATGGATCGGTGGCAAACTCATAGTAATAGTGGAGCCTGGGACGTGAGGAATATAAGAGAAGCCTGTAAAGTCTAAATAAAACAGTCTTTTGTTGACTAACCTGGTGTATGTGTATTGCTTTAGTAGCTCTACCAAAGTAGCTATTATAAGCTATTAATTTACCATGACTATTAAAATTTATGATTACTATGGAAACAACACATTGAATGTTATGTCATCATCTGTGTGGTGTGGTTTGATTTTTTTTCCATATAGTGAAATGTTGTTTGTTTATTATAGTTCAGAATTCTATAAATAATATCAATTGTCAGTATCAGATGGCACCTTAATTAATTACAAAGATGACAATGTGTCAGTCATCGACACAAAGGCATCATTGGTTGTATATTATTAGCATCATTGTCCAAGAGAAATGTGCTAATTGAAATGCTTGTGTTATATTGTGTTCTAAGTCACGTAATCGATATATTGTGACTGTCTTAAAAAAAAATCTGAGCTTAATTTGCATATAAATTCTCTTATTTTAACATTAAAAACTCATTACTGCTTACCTAAGAAAAAACCTGCAGATACTTTCTGACTAGAGTTATGGAGAGGGGTCTTGAATTTAATTTGGAAGTCTGATCTCAGCAGCAGAAATGCACAGATGGCTTAGTATTACTCAAATAGGGAGAGGGAAGTCAGTGAACACTTGCTAGCAATTGTAAATGTATAACTTGGTTTCTTCTGTTCATTCCTTGCGCCTTGAAGCAATTTTTTTCAGCGTACCTTTTAAAAGAAAGACATTAATATTTTGTAATCTCAGGACATCCCAAGGTGCATTAAGTTTGATGAAGCACTTTTGAAATGTCAGCTGTGTAGGAAATCAAAAAAACTTCAAGTAGTTGTAGAGGTAGGTTTAAAAATTGTTCATTTTTAATTATGATGGGTGCTTAACGTTCAATGGACTCACACAAATGATTAAAAGAGCATCAAAAATGAGATTTTTTTCATTCATGCAAAAATTGCCAAAATAATGAGATCAGCTATATGAAAATGATGACAAAATATTCCAGAATTTTGTGAATTCACAGTTACTCAAACTCTATACTTTACAACCTCTAACTTCCAATGTTGGGAATTATAAGTACAATAAAAATTTGATAATCCGACATGCTCAGGACTGCCTTCTTCTTGACGATCAGGTGTGATGTATCTATTCATTGTTAAAATATCGCACAGGAGAATAATAATTCTTCCAGCAAAATCAGTAAATTTAAAGGAGTGTATGAACTGGAGCCCTGGTGGATGGGAAAGGCGCACAGAAACCAGGATTTCAATGAGTGGGTTGGAGCCATGGTGAACATCACTTGGTGAATCAGATGCCTTGCGGATAATCAGATAGTGGATTATTGGGGTTTTACTGTAACTATCTCTTCAATGATGATTCCAGGTTGTAATTGTGGATAATATGTGAAAATTACATCTAATTTGAAAAATGCAATGATGAGTTTTATTATAAAAAATTATTTTGTTACGAATTAATATTTGAAGTTTGCCTTGTATTGCCAGATGCAGAGAGTCTATCTTGGTGGCTCAAAGTCTCAGAAGGGATGCTCAGCCCCAACACTTCCAAAAAAGTTTTGAAAGTTAGCACACTTAATCATTGAATAAATTTGATATTTATAGATAATATAAAGATTAATAAATATTTAAACGATTAAGAAACATATAGAAACCTTTTTTAAAAATCCATTAAGTGCTTTCCATCTTAATTTCCCCTCAGCCCTGCAATTCTTAACTGAATAACCTGGTGCACGATCCAACTATCAAATTTCCCAGTGTAATTGACTTTATTTGTTGGGAATACAAAGTGCTTTAACTCTGAATGCAAAATACTTTGGGTATTAAAACATACAATGGCTATTTTTAATTAGTGTGTTTGAGATTTATATGTTTAGAAGTCCCAAACTTTCTGTTTTCCAAAAGAGTATGCTGTCAGTTTTGTTCTAAACCTCCAGCATAAATTTGGAAAATTTTGGACAATGTTTTACTCTGCTGAGTACTTTTTCATTTAGAATAAAGTATTTTGCATTGAATTCCAGATAAGATCAAGATATGAGTCAGGCTAAAGTAGATTCATTTTTTGCTGATCTTTTAACTTGTAGCTGTTGCTGTGACTTGCTTTTATTCAAACAATTAAATTCATTGATCACCAAAAAGATCTCCACTACATTATCTAATGATCATATTGAACTGTAGCCCCATTCATACTGGAACTTTGTCCCTGTAATTAACTGCCATTATACTGTTAATGTGAATGCTCATGAATTGGCACCAATGCGTCAGATCACCCCAGGGATGGACTGGCAAGATTGGGTGTATCATCCCCAGAGTCATCTGATTCCTGAATGCCGACTAGCCCAGTGTGAAAGGGATATGGACTATCCAGGCACAAAGTAATGACACGTTGATGACAAAGGTATAAACTTTGTATTCAATTAACTAAATCCTGATCAATGTTTTATAATCTTGTATTTAAGCAAAATTAATGCATAAAGAGAGAAATATAAAATTATGAAGGCAATAAAACACGTAGGCGCACAAGTTATAAAGACCATGGGAAAGTCAGAGGAAGAAAGAGAACAATAGTGGACCTGCCCTTCCAGAATTCCATGTGGCAGAGAAACCCCTCCATGAATGCTCAGTGCTCCATGCTCCTTGCATACAGGCCTTTTGCCTCACATATTTTGGGAGGGCAGGTCCGCCATCACTCTCTCTCTGAATTTTCCATGGGCTTTATAAATTGTGCTCTTTTGTGTTTTATTGCCACTACCACTTTCCCATGGCCCTTTATAAATATATAAAGATTTATATAGGTCGGCACAACAACAGGGGCTGAAGGGCTCATATTGTTCTGTACATAATGCTTAATTATGTTATAATTAGGCATGATTAATTTTGTTTAAATGCAAGATCACTTGGATGCATCATTCAGACCTCACCAATGGAGAATAGGCGCCGCTCTCCCTGGGGATGCCTGGTGTTGAGTGTGAAAGGACACAGATAACCACTAACAGTGGTCCAGTATGAACAGCAAAAAAGGCTTCTTTAACTGGTTCGTTGAACAGCCAATTTACTGGTTAGCCAATGTGGAAAGGGCTTATGACTTATGTATCAAAATAATTATGTTGTTTTCTTACAGAAGAAGAGAACAATTTGCCACAATCTCCATCACCATTAAATGAGGCTGAAAAGAAAAAGAGTCTACATGCTGGTGGGAATAAAACAGGTAGAGTTAATTAGTTTTTTTAATTAATTGTTTCACCAAAAGGTAAATGGAATTCGAGCATTAATTATTAACAGTGACCCTGGAAGCTTGTTTCTATTCTAAAATTAATGGAGTATCAATATTGTAAAGATGTAAGACAAATTGTTTGAACATGATAGGTGAATTCACATGAAAATAGAAGCAAAAATAGTCTGTCTCAGTGGTAAAACCCTGTCATTACCTATCATATCTTTCAATAAAATAACACCTTGTTCTTCTAAAGTTCAGATAATATAAATCCAACTAATTTGGCCTCTTAATAAGACAACACTTTCAACTGGTGATTGTATAATAGCTAAATTCGACCATAGGCTTAGTGGCACTTTCAAGTCACTGGATAATATTCAGATTTTGGACACCTAAATTTCTGGCCAGAAATGAGTTCACTCTTACAGTTTAAATATTTTTCCATATTAATTTTCATGTTTGCTTTATAATTTTTAACATGTCAATCTTCAAATCAAATATATTGATGGTTAAGATTCTTCCTGGTTTAGGATGGTTCCGATTGGATAATACAAAATAGTGTTATCTATTTATAATGCAAAGATCAGTCCATCATAACACAGATGTCCAGAATAGACTGAGTAGTTTGAAGTCAAACTTGCAAAATAAATCATTTGAATATCTTCCAATAGTATAATTTTAATGACCTGGTTTTTCTCCCAAGAAAAAGATCGACAGATTAGTCCTGAAACCTTCCTATTTACCTTTAAATTTGATATTTGACTGGCCTGGTATATTTAAGACCTGGTAATTCCCAACTTTATTATAACTTGTGTGCAATGTCATGAATTGATTAAATAGCACAAAGAAACTAAAGTTGACCCCACCTGTAGAAAGTTTATTGACAGTGAAACAATTTGACTTTGTAATATTTTTAGAATATTTTTCAACTTTTTTCTGCTCTTAATAGGAACAATTTATTTAAAATGTTTATATGCCAATCAAAAATTTACAAACTAAGTTTATGGAGATTTCCGACCAATGAAAGGCAACATTCTAGATGTCTTTTTATTAGCAATAGAACTTTTCTAACAACGAATCCTTTCTTGAATCCTCCTGTGTGACGGATTATGTTATATTTTATATTGTATATTGATATGTTTTTGGAAGATAGATTGTGGGGCTTTTAGTTAGATCACACACAGATACTTCAAAACAGATCTCATTTAAAATGCCGGAGCTCTACTCATGCCAGACAATCTAGACTCCAGGTACCTTTGCAAAAACTTTGAAGAATGCCTATAGACACTTCACAAGTAGGTGTTAATTGGACATGCTGTGGAGTAATGGATTATTGTTTTGGAAAGCAACAGATGAACGAACTCAACGAACTTGGGGCTGGTGTCGCAGTTGGTCTGAATGCAGTTTGCTGTTCTAAGAAGGCCATGTGGTTTTGCAAGCAGAGAGAGTTTAAGTTTGTGTGTGTGTGTGTGTGTGTGTGTGTGTGTGTGTGGTTGGGGGGTGGGGGGGGGGAGAGAGAGAGAGTCTGCTGATTTTCTGCAGTGGCTTTTGGAAGCTTGTTTGAAACCCCATTTTGAAAGACTGGTTGTGTGTTCTGACCAGCCTATTCAAAGCCCTTGTTGTCCATACAAAAGGAGATGGCTGGCTGTATAATGTTTCACCTGAGATAAGGGAAAGAGAAAGGAACTCTGTGATGTCCTGAAAGAAAGAGGTTATCATCTGGAAAACCCTGATGGGGCAAGTTTCTTCGCCAACGAATCTCTCTCTGAAAACTGACAAGAACCTTTCTGAGCATTAGCCATTTACCTTTCAAGTACCAAAGCCTGGTGAAGATTCATAAATGTTAAATTCTGTGTACAGTATAAGAATTGCCTTATACCAGTGAACTTTGAGGAGTGAGAAGTTAGATTGGACTGTGAATCAAAGAACTTTTCTGAACTTATGCACACATTACATACACGAAAGCTTAGAATTGTAATGGGGTTAAGTTAATAGAAATAAATTAAAGTTTTATCCTGTTTTTTATATTTAAAGAAAATTAAAACTTTTGTTCAAGTAACCATTTGTCTTGGTGACTTTCTATTGCTACTGGGTTTTCAGGTCCTCTGGGTCCGTCACATTTACCAAAATGTAAATTTTCCTCTCTCTCCCCATCCATCCCATCCCACGTCCCCCCACCCACCCCATAGTATACAATTCAGGATCTCCATATGTAGTTAATATATAAGATGTATCTAAAAGTGATTAACCCCTCTCAATCATTGGTTTGTACAGCAACCCCTATGGAAACATAGGGAACTAGTCTGGCATTTTTCCAATTTTATGTACTTGTGCAGTAGCAAATCTCATAAGTATCGATTAGTGTATGTAGAGGCCACTTGAGAAGGATTTATAAAATAAGCCAATTTAGTTCTGGCTGAATTAGATTGTAATGACTCAATTACCTTTTATTTCTGTACAAAAGAGATTTGGGTGAATAAATTAACAGATCATCATTGAGGAAGTGCCAATACTAAAGGACAGTTTATAGATGTTATACACAGTTACTGTCACACCTTTAAGATTGTAATATAGACATCTGTGTATACTTTGTGGTTTACTGAAACAGACTTGTGTCAATCAGAGGCTGACGTGGGACTTAGAGATACCCAAGGGATAAACAATGTAGATGTCTCTGAAAAGGTCAACTTGACACAGGCTGTGATGATCGATCCACTGTCCTGTCTGCTTTGATAAAAATCAGATAAACTTTAGACTGCTAATTGATCTGCAGCCTGTTTAAATGTTGTCCATGCATACCCTCATTGCATCTGATTATTGTGGAAAGCAAATGAAGCTAAAATGTGAAGTGCTAATGACAGAAAGATTTTTTTTTAATCCTGAACTTTACAGGATAAGGAGAGGTTCAGGAATATATTCTTATCTCCCTTAACTGCCTATGAACCAATTATCAGTGTTATAAGAGAATGTGTTCAGTGGGATTTTCAAAGTATGACCTTGTACAGTTATGTCTAATTTTCATTAGATCTGAAAGAATGATACCTCCTTAACTCAAGGACATTGAATTCAGAAAGACTCTGAGTAACAGAAAGTGGGACAGATCTGCTTCTTATCAGGAATGTGCACCTCACCACAACAAAATGTCAACTAAAGCAGCTTTATTATTGTATCTTTAATGTGTCCTGTGAGGAAATGCAGTCTGGGTCACCTTCCTCCTCATGTACACCAAATACATCATTCTCTCCGTGCTGTCAAACAAAGACTGGGTGGACAGGCACTTTGAGCTCAGGAAGTTGCTTTTCACATCCTTTCCTATTAAAGCATATGGAGAGGAAACAGAACCCAGTTTGAGAAAAACCCACTGAGGAAGTTAGAAGCAGGTTGCTGTTAGATTTTGGCTGACACATAAGCCATTGGGTCATCTAATGACAGTACTTGAAGATAACCAGAAAACAAGGCAAGTGATTACTCATTCTAATTTGCTTGTCAAATCTTTCATTAAAAAAAAACGGCCTAATTGTCTCATTCTATTGCATCTGCACCACAAATGTAGTTCTCTTTGAAATTATGTGTGTCATTGTACTCTACCTTGATGACTTGTTCTCAATGATCACAGATAGTTGTCAATACAGATTGCAAGAGCTTTGTCATATAAATATTTTTAAGGAGTCTCGTAAATGAGAAAGCAAGGTCAAAAGGCAAATAGTTTTAGGGAGAAGGTGTAAGCAGTTGTGATCATGTTGCTGTTGAATAATGACCTTTCCCCTTACCCAGACATTAACTTTGTAACACTAGAAGTTTGGTTGCTATGTAGAACAGAAAGCAGGCAAGGGTATTTCCTTCTTGCTGAGCATATCCTTTATGAACTTATGACCTCACTGAAGAATGTAAGATATTTTCAGTCACATTCATGTTTACATTAAATTACTTAGAGCATGGGTTGGAGATCATAAAATGGAAACCATGATAATTAACAAAAATATGTTTTTCAATCTGATAAGGTTTTTTTTCTAACTTCAAGGAGAAAAAAGTAAATATCATTATTGTCAAGCAATTGGGTAAGCTTTATATTCAAAGTAAGAAAATTAGGAGAGATGATAACTAGAGAGCTAATATGCACAATGTAATTAAATGTAACTTTTTGGTACTTTGTTCTTTCTGCTGTTCACCTGTAACTCAAATCAGCCTCTACGCTCATTTTCTGCCTCCATATTTTGGAAACTACGCTTAACCTTCAGTTACCTTCATGCACTGAAACTTAATTGAACAAAAATTCAAATGAGTAGATTTCACAGTTCTGCACCTTCCAGATAAGATCCAGTAAATTTGGGGATCTGTGCAGGTACCTGAACATGACAGTCCTATAATTGTTGGCTACTGTTTATCAGCCTGTAGTCCTGAATCGAGAAAGTGAGTGTAAAATTCCAACAGTCCCCCAGGAATGGTGGAAATACTCTCACACATGTTGCATAAAGTTATCTCTGGTGTAGAAATTTTGTCTATTTACATTAATGGAATAAATTCTGAATGATTAAGATAAATTCATTTTTTGTTTTATACAGTATCTTTGTTTTTAAGGATTTTAATTTTTAACATTTTGTCGTGGATATTATATGGCCTCCTGAGTTCCTCCAGCAATAATTTGTCTGTTCAGGATTTCAGCATCTTCAGCTTTTGTGGGTTTTTTAAAAATGTATAGTGAATTGCAGGATATGAATGTCATTTCTCACCACTCAACAATAGAGCGCTGGTGTATAGCTCAAGTATTATATGAATAGTGCCCGTTAGAATTCCTGCAGAATTTTATCATAGTTAATATTTGATTGCAAAATTATTATATGAGGGATAAGATCATAAGAAGTAGGAACAGAATTAGGCCATTTGGCCCATCAAGTCTACTCTGCCATTCAAATCATGGCTGATGCATTTTTCCTCTCAACAGCATTCTCCTGCCTTATCCCTAAAACCTTTGACACTCTGACTAATCAAGAATCTATCAACCTCAGTGTACTAAAAATATACTCAATACCTCTCCATGGACATCTATGGCAACAAATTCCACAGATTTGCCACTCTCTAGCTGAAGAAATTTCTCCTTGTCTCTTTTCTAAAGTGTCACACTTGTTTCTGAAGTTGTGCCCTCTGATCCTGGACTATACCATTATAGTGAGTGTAGACTTCCATGTTTCATTATCATTACTGAAAACAACTTCATCCAGTTTTTTTAATATTCAGTAGATTTCAATGAGATTCGCACTCATCCATCTTAAATCTGGCATGTCCAGGCCCAGAGCCATCAAACATTCCTTATATATGAACCCTCTCATCCTTGAGATCATTCTCATAACCCTCCTTTGGACCCCCTCCAATGCCAGCTCATTCTTCCTTAGATATGGGACTCAAAACTGCTCACAGTACTCCAAATGTGGACTGTTCATTTGCCTACTTTACTACCAACTCATCCTTTAAGTTAACTATCAGGGAATCCTGCACAAAGACTCTGAAATCCCTTTGTATCTCCACTTTCAAGATTCTCTCTCCATTTGGAAAATACCATATAATTTGGCGTATAAGTCAAGTCATGAACCATAAAAATTTCTCAAAAGGTCGGGGTGTCGACTTGTATGCTGGATATACTTTTGAGACTTTAAATTCACCAAAAAAAAACAAATTGATGTCAATTTGGCATACAAGTCAATATTGGAAGCACCTCCCCACCCCAGTGCCGCCACTCCCTGACACCTCCCCAGCGCTGGGCACCGCCATAATCGTGCCCACCTGGCACCCTGAGGTGCTCTTGCCTGGTAGGAGGAGGTTCCTGCTTCTGCCAGGAGCATGGTGTTGCTACTCCAAGTCTGTGGGCTGTTGCTGCTCCTGCCCAGTAGGCTGAGGTTTTTTTTAATTTACTTCTTTTACAGCTTTGATCATACGATTGGGGTGTTTTAAAAAATTTTGGGGTTTTCCTGGGAGGCCCCAGACAGCCCGAAAAATGGGAGTTAACTTATACGCCGGATATAATATGACCATTAAAATGAGGCTAAAAAAGGGGGGGTTGACTTATCTGCTGGCAGACTTAAATGCAAAAATATATGGTAGTCTACTTCTTTATTCCTTCAACCAAGATGCGTGACCATACACTTGCGGCAGCCAACAGCAACCCCTTCTGCACCTATGGCGCAAGAACCATCCCCTTGCAGTTCACTTCCAGCTGCTTTACATGTAGATATATGCTGGCCACAGCATCACAGCCATTGCTGCGTGCGGACTTCCTCCACACACACTGCCTGCTTGTGGATTTGAAGGGACAGCGATTGGTCCATGTGAAGACATTTAGGACTTTCTCCCTTGGCGAGGCCAGGTTACCTGGACTCCATCACTTATTCTGACAATGGGTTTGCCAGAGAGTTATTGGAGTACCCATCTATCATCACATCAAAGTTTTCCTCAACAGACCCCAAGCATGGCATGATGCACCACATCCTCACACAGGGACCTCCCCTTCATGCCCAGTCCCGCAGGCTACTGCCCGACAAGCTCCGCCTTGCGAAAGAGGAATTCAAGAAAATGGAGGAGATGGAGATTGTATGGCGTTCTGACAGCCCAAGGGTCTTCCCACTCCATTTGGTGCCCAAGTCCATGGGAAGGTGGAGATCGTGCGGTGACTGTAGATGGCTGAATGATGCCACCATGTCCGATTGCTATCCGGTACCACACATCCAGGACTTTACAGTCAGCCTGCACGGGACATACATCTTTTCAAAGATTGACCTAGTCCAAGGGTATCATCAACTCCCATATCACCCAGATGATGTACCCAAGATGGCCCTCATTACCCCCTTTGGCCTGTTCGAGTTCCTCAAGATGCTGTTCAGGCTCAAAAATGCAGTGCAGACATTCTAGTGCCCGATGGATGCAGTACGGCGAGATCTGGACATTCCGTTTATCTACCTGGATGACATACTTGTCACCAGCGCTCTTGCCAGGAACATTTAGCACATCTACGCCTGTTCTGCCTGCCTATCAACCCTGCCAGTTTGGCCTACCCAGCATTGACTTCTTGGGACACTGGGTCGACTGCCATGGAGCTATTTCTCTGCCGGCAAAAATTGAAGCCATCCGCCAATTCGCCAGGCCCACCACTATTAAAGGCCTAGAGAAATTTGTTGGAATAGTTAACTTTTATCACTGTTTCCTACCCTTAGCGGCCCAAATCATGTGGCCCCTTTTTGGATTGATGTCCTGCAAGGTTACAGAGATCACCTGAACAGAGGAGACGGCAGCAGCCTTTGAACAAGCCAATCTTTGGCTTGGCTTCGCGGACGAAGATTTATGGAGGGGGTAAAAGTCCACGTCAGCTGCAGGCTCGTTTGTGGCTGACAAGTCCGATGCGGGACAGGCAGACACGGTTGCAGCGGCTGCAGGGGAAAATTGGTTGGTTGGGGTTGGGTGTTGGGTTTTTCCTCCTTTGCCTTTTGTCAATAACGCACTAGAAAATGGCACACTCCTGGTCCACCCTCGGATTGACGTCCCCACTGCAGATGCCTCCAACAAGGCAGTTGGCTGCATGCTCCAGTAGCTCATCAAAAGCCAATGGAAGCCGCTTGCTTTCTTCAGCTGGCACCTACGACCCCCAGAACTAAAGTATAGCGCTTTCGACAGGGAGCTGCTGGCCCTGTATCTTGTCATCTGGCACTTCAAATATCTCCTGGAAGGAAGGGAGTTCATAGTCTTCAGAGACCACAAGCCCCTCACTTTCATGTTTGCCAAAGTATTGGACCCGTCATCAGCCCACCAACAACTCCACCTGTCGATCGTCTCAGAATTTACCACGACAATCAAGCACATCTCTGGGAAGAACAATGTGGTGGCTGACCCGCTGAAACACACCTCCGTCCAATCAATGCATTCCCTGTCTCCGGGGTGGATTGCGCGGTGTTAGCTGAGGCGCAACAACTGGTCAGCGAGATGCCAGCAAATCGAACCACACTCTCAAGACTCTGCCTCAAAGACATACCCATTAGGCCCAAAGGTAACAAGCTCCTTTGTGACATGTCCTGACTGCTCGGAGGTGCCAAGTCTTTGACACCTTACATGGTTTAGCCCACCCTTCCGTTTGGGTGATCATCTAGCTGATTACAGATAGATTCCCATGGCATGGCCTATGCAAGGAGGTCGGGTGCTGCGCCAGGACATGCACGCAAACCTCCAAAATCCAGAGGCATGTGATGGCCCCATAGCACCCCTTCCAGCCGACTCGTAGGAGGTTTGAACATGACCACGTGGATATCGTCGGCCCACTGCAAGTTTCAAGAGGAGCAGGATACCTGTTCACCATAGTGGGCAGGTTCACGAGGTGGCCAGAAGCTGTCCAAATCACTGACACAGCCACGGAAACAGGCGCCAAGGCCCTAATTACCACCTGGGTGGCACGTTTCAGACTCCCAGCCCATGTCACTTTGGACAGGGATGTACAGTTACATTGGCTTCATGGTCTGCACTGGGACAACTCTTTGGAACCCAGCTCCACCAAACAATCCACAGTCCAACAGCCTGGTGGAACATCTCCACAGGCACTTGAAGTTAGCTCTGATATCACGCTTCCGAGGGCCAGACTGTGTGGACGATCTCCCCTTGGTGCTGCTTGGCATCCGCACTGCACCCAAGGAGGACCTGGCCGCATCATTGGCCAAACTGGTTTACAGTGCCCTGCTTACAGTTCCCAGAAGGTTTGTGCCAGCACCTCATGGCCAGGAGGACACATCTACACCTACAGCAGAACTAACTAAACTCCAGGAGTGGCTTGGAACACTTGCTCCAGTCCCAATGTCCCACCACGGAACAACAGCCTCTCTCGTACCCAAGGACCTACAACAGAGCTAGTATGTTTTAATTCACCGAGGCACGCACAAACTACCCCTGCAGCGACTATATGAAAGATACAACAAGGTGGTGCACCATAATGTGATGAGCTGTGTTCTCGACATTAGCGGTCGTGAAGAGACTTTTACCATTAACCATCTCAAACAGGTGCATCTAGACCTTGAGCGCCCGGTTGTGGTGCCACCCACACGATGACGAGGCTTGCCACCTAAAAGACCTGACAGTGTGCAGGCTGTGGGTTCGGTGCCTCCTATCGCCGGTTCGTTGGGGGGGGGGGGGGGTGGTGGGGTCATGTGGCAGCTTGCCCATGCACCAAGCAAACCAGCTCCAGCAGTCACAAGCAAGTCCACATCCAGCGCTGACTGGGAGGGCTCTGAGTGCGAGACAGACCTCAGCCCGGAAGTCGACATCACTTCCACCCCACAAAGAGCAGGGGTTGCTGGGAGCGGGTTCTTAAGCACGCACTGATTCAGTAAACAGTTCAATCAGACCCTGCTCATCTCAGTGTTACTTTCACTCGCTGTTATCAGCGCAACCACAATCTTTTGCTGATAAATTCTGAATAAACTTGCTATAGGAATAAAGGGGACAAGCAGAAAAAGGCAACAAGTTGTTTATATTTGCTTTGTTTAGGGAAATATTACTTCAGGTTAGGTAGAAAATAATAACATTTCAATAAATCATGGGAAAATTTGGAGGAAAATTGATGGAAAAGCAGATTAAATGAATTTATTTCGGTATGTATAATGTGCATATTTTTTCAAAGTTAATATCAGAATAAATAAAAGTTTTCACACACATAACTAATTAGAAATGTTTTACATTAATATAAAAGAAGTTATCATTTACATGTACTTACATTTGTTTTAATGAATATTAAATGATTGATCAATATCAAATATTTAAAGTTGGTTCATCAAATATTAATCAGTTCAGACACCACACATTCATTAATATTTATTATATTCAACATTAAATTAAAGTGAAGCAGAATTTTATTTCAGTGTATTTTGATTGTAACACCTACAATTCAAACCCTTTGGGGTTCTGTTGAACTTAACTTCATTTTAAATTGTTTGAACCAGCTTGATCCAAATCCCATTCAGTTCTCACTTTTCTTAATCTGATCCAATGTTGCAGTAAATTAGATCGCCCTTGTACATTATTTATTCATATCCAGGTAGATTTAGATTTGCATCTAATCATAAATATAGGTAAAATAAGTCCAATGCTGAAGATAAGAAGATAACCATATAACCGTTTACCGATGTAAACTTAAGTACTATAGCATTTAGAAATTTATGACAACCAACCAACTATATTTCATTTTCAATCAGAAGGTGATTTACAAATTTTATTTCTTTCATTAGTATTAAATAAAAATTATAAAGAAAGTTGATTTCATAAAGAATTACACATATACATTTTTTATTTTTCTAAAAATAATTATAGTTTAGAGTTCAGTATCTTGTGAATAATTATGTGAAATATTATTCAGATTAAGCTATGATAACTGATTACATGAAAAGTCAGTTTTCTTTCCTTTGTTCTGTTGATAAAATTTTGTTCTACTCTCACTCGCTTTCCTTGTTAAAGAGCTAAAAAAAAGTCTAACTGAAATCATTTCATGTTAAGTAATAGCTTTAATTTTTGAGATGTTCAAAAGAATGTGAATATAGCTGTTACATATCATAATGGAGTGATCAACCTGGCTTATTAAGTAGGAATCACAGAACAGATTGAGCTAAATAGTTCAATCAAAGTTATTCAAACATAAATCTAGATTTAATCTTGGCTCACAGGTTTAAAAAAAAAACTACCAGTGTATTCCTAAAAATGTTGAGCTGTTTGGGCTAAATGTCTGTATTATGGAATTCCAAGAATGCTTTCACTAAAGTAGATGTGAATGAGTCAACTGATATTGTCAAACTGAAAACTTTTAAGACCTGTGCAAGTGAAACTGAGATACGGATGCAATTTGCATCTTGTGGTGGCAGTATTGTCCAACTTGAACTTTTAAGTCACCCTATTGTTTTAGGCAAGAATAGTGCATACATCAAAAATAATCAACATTTTAATAGTGCGTTCTTGGCTTGTTCAAAGGCTGCTGCCGTCTCCTCTGTTCAGGTGATCTCTGTAACCTTGCAGGACATGAGTGGAGTTCTGTAGTCGAGCTCGGTGGATGATGTGTGGAGGTCTTCCCTCAGGGCTGTACAAATTCCCAGCAGTGCCTTTGGCAGTTCATCCACCCAGTTGGGGCCCTTGAGTATGGTCATAAGGGCGGCTTTGAGGTGCCTGTGGAAGCGCTAAACCAGCCCATTATATTGCGGGTGGTATGCTGTCGTGTGGTGTAGCTGAGTGCTCCACAGGTTGGCAACATCAGTCCACAAGCTGGAGGCAAATTATGTGCCTCTGCAGAGGTTATGTGGCATGGTCGCCTGAACCTTACTACCCAAGACAAGATGAGTGCATTGGAACAGGATCAGGTGGATGTGTCAGCCAGGAGGATTGCTTCTAGCCACCAGGTGAAAGAGTCGACCACCGTGAACAGGTAGCAGAAGCCCTGTGAGACTGGTAAGGAACTCACTATGTACACGTGAATGTGGTCAAACCTTCTTTCCATTGGCTCGAAAGACTGCGGGGGGACTTTGGTGTGCCACTGTTTCTTGGATGTTTGGCACTGCGTGCGCATCTTGGCCCGCCCACTGACTTGTTTCCACCCACTGACTTGTTTCCACAACCCATGCCACACGTACTTGCTGGCTGCCAACCAGACTGTGGTCCTGATTGATGGATGTGCCAGCCCGTGGATGGAGTCAAAAACTCGTCGCCTCCATGCCGTTGGGATGATAGGTCGAACCGATGCACAGGAGGGTAGTGTTACCTGTACTGACTGGGCTGTCCTGAAGTGGCAGCCCTGTGACGGCGGTCCTGTACTGAGGTATCTTGTCTTCCTGCTACTGTGCCTCTGCCAATGCTACGAAGTCCAGTCCGTTGGCCAGAGATTGGATGCTCTGACTTGGCAAGGCATCCGTGACTATGTTGTCTTTTCCCAAGATGTGCTTCATGTCGAAGGTGTACTCTGAGACGTAAGACAAGTGTCTCTGGTGGCGTGCTGACCAGGGGTTGGAGCTCTTGGCCAGAACAAATGTCAGTGACTTGTGGTCCGTGAAAGCCCTTCCCTCTAGGAAGTACAGGGACAGTAGCTCTCTGTCAAAAGCACTGTACTTTAGCTCAGGGGGCTGCAGATGTTTGCTGAAGAAAGCGAGCGGACGCCAACTTCTTTCTATCTTCTGCTCCAGAACTCCACCAATCACCATTCCTGAGGCATTGACCATGAGGGCTGTGAGTGCGTCTGGCCTGGGGTGGGCCAGGAGTGCAGCATTAGCCAGAGCTTTCTTCGCTTCCACAAACGCTTGTATGGAGTCATCGTCCCAGGTCAAGTCCTTCGCCTTGCCAGTCATCAGGGTGAAGAGTGGGCACATGGTTCGAACTACTGCGGGGATGAATCTGCGATAAAAGTTGACCATCCCCATGAATTCCTGCAGTCCTTTGGTCATACTGGACCTCGGGAAGTTGTGAATACCCTCCAGCTTGCTGGATAGTGGTGTGGCCCCACATTTTGTAATCCTGTGGCCCAGGAAGTCAATCGTGTTCATCCCAAACTGGCATTTATCCAGGATGATAGTAAGGCCGAACTCACGTAGGCAACTGTAAAGGCTTTGGAGATGTTGTAGATGTTCCTGCCGGGTTCTGCTCGCCACCAGGATATTGTCTAAGTAGACAAAGGTGCCGTCCAGGCCTCGACCCACTGCATCCATCAGTCACTGTAAGGTCTGTGCCAAGTTCTTGAGCCCGAATGTCATCCTCAGGAACTTGAACAGCCCAAATGGAGTGACGATGGCCATCTTGGGGATGTCATCAGGGTGGTACCCTCAACCCAAGTCCACTTTGGAGAAGATCGTTGCTCCATGCAGGTTTGCTGCAAAGTCCTGGATATGCGGCACAGGGTATCAATCTGTAGTGGCGGCCTCATTAAGCCGAGAGTTGTCGCCGCAGGATCTCCAGCCCCCAGATGCTTTAGGCACCATGTAGAGGGGAGAAGCCCATAAACTGTACGACCGCCAAACGATGCCTAAATCCCCAGACTTGTGGAATTCCTCCTTGGCCAGTTGGAGCTTCTCGGGGGAAGTCTTCTCGTCCTTGCATGGAGAGGTGGACACTTGGTAAGGATGTGATGCCTGATGCCATGTCAAAGCACCTCCACCATGAACTAAGGATTGCCAGGAACTCAGCCAGCACCTTGGAGAACTCATTGTCTGAGCTCCAGGTGCAGTGCCGGGAGCCCGACACCCTTCACTGCAAAGGTTTAGAATGTCTCCGCATGCACGTCTCTTGCCCTTGAGGTCTACTAGGAGGCTGTGGGCCTGCAGGAAGTCCGCTCCGAGGAGTGGCTGTTCCACTGCACCCAGCATGAACTCCCACGAGAAGTGACTGCCTCTGAACTGCAGCTTAGCCCTATGAGTGCAATAGGTCCATATGCTGCTGTGTTGGCAGCCTTAATGCGGGGCCTGCTTGCCTGCATCTAGTGTCCAAACCTCTCAGGGGCATCATGCTGACCTCTGCTCCTGTATCTACCAAGAATCGTCCACTAGAAAGGTGATCCCATACATACATGAGGTTCTCTCGATGGCCAGCCACTGTGGCCACCAGCAACAGCTGGCCTTGTCTTTTCCCTGGAACTCGCAGAGCGACAAGCATCAGCGGGCCTCGGAGCCCCATCTTTGGTGGTAAAAGCACATCTCTCCTTGGACTTGTCCCTGCCTCTTGCCTGCTGCTCCTTTCCAGGGCCTGCCTTGGTCTGGTTGCGAGACTTCGTGTTGAGCCCCATGGTAGCCGAGCACATCTGTTTCTGCTTCCACAGAATATCTGCCCATGCTGTGACTTTCCGGGGTTCGCTGAAATCCGCATCAGCCAGAAGCAGTGGATGTCCTCGGGCAACTGCTCCAAGAACACCTGCTCAAACATGATGCACTGACGAGGATCTGTCCCCTAGCCCATCCAAGTGTGGCAGCTGTGCCCCCCTCTTTGGCCGCAAGAGCCCAAAGGTCTTGGTCAATAGCTCTTTGAAGGCAGTGTAAATGCCTTCTGATGGTGGCCTGTGGATGAAGTTGGCCACTCTGTCTGCAGTCTCTGGATCAAGGGTGCTGACCACGTGGTAGTACAGTGTGTACTCGGATGTGATGCCCCAAATCTGGAACTGAGCCTCAGCGTGGGCAAACCACATGCCGGCTCGAGCTGTCCAGAAGGTCGGGAGCTTGAGGCTGACTGTGCAAATCGCTGCTTCGCTATCCATCACTGTGTTTAGATGCTGTCTGAACCGTCGGGGTCACCAATTGTAGCCAACTGCTGCAAAGAAACACACACAGTGAGGAAGGTTAAGCTCTAAGATTTATTGAGGTTGGAAAGGCTCCTTTTATACAGTTGAAGTTCCCGCCATTTATTTGATTGGCTGACATCAGCCGCATGAATAACAATAGTGGCAGGAACATTCTTGCATGTGAATACCCTTCTTCCCCAGCCTATTATTGATCTTTTGGCTGTGCAGCTTGGCCAGCGCCATTTTAGGGCTGCTGGTCTTGTACTGCTCCAGCTTTCAAATGTGCCGGTTCGCTGTGTTATGCTGCTGTTTACTACCGCGCGTGCTACGTGATGTGCCGGCTCGAACTCTGCGGTAGCGGGCAGCCACTTGCAATACATTTTTTCTCAACTGCAAATGCTGGTCTCAAAAATGCTATTTGAAATTTATTTAATCTTAATTCCAAACAAATCTTTTTAATATTACTAAACAAAAATATAGATGGGTCCATTGGGAAATTAACTTTAAAAATATTTTGTAAAAGTTCATTAAACTGCATCCAGAAAACTCACTGTTTCACAAGACCATGTTGAATGTAAAAATGTTTCTTTTTGGCATCTAAAACATAAATCCATAGAAAGTAAAGTCTATCTCATTAATTTCTCAGGAGTTAAATATAATTGATGTATAAAATTATAATGAACTAATCTATATCTTACATTTACTATTTTTGTCATACTATCTTTACACAAATTTCTCCAATCCTCCTGAGTAATTTGTATTCCTAAATCTTTTTCCCATTTTAACCTAGATTTTTGTAAATCTGGCTTAAATATTTTATTCTGTAATAATATATATATTTCTGATATTTTTTTCCTACCATCCGTAATTAAAATTTCAAAACTAGTCTGTCCAGGCAACCTCATAGTATTCTGAAATTGATCCATCAACAAAGCTCTAACTTGATAATAACAAAAAAAAGAGTATTCAATGGTATTTTATATTTTTCCTTCGATCTTTGAAATGTAATAAAATGACCTGCTTCATAACAATCCTTTTTGATCCCATATTTTCAAAAATTGATGATTAACCATAAAAGGAAAAAGTTTCTTCTGATACAAAGGTGTCTTCATAGAAACTTTACCACATGTACCTATCTCTTCATTTATTTTATTGCATATTTCCATCAAGTGCATCAAAATTGGTGAATTATGTTTACGTAACAACTTCAAATTCCATTTATATACTAATTGATCTCTCTTATTCTCATTAATTCAATTAAATTCAATATCTGCCCATACCAATTGATTTTCCAAATCAAACAATCTATTAATAAACTTCAATTGTGCCGCCTTATAATAATTATGAAAATTCAGAAGTTGTAAACCTCCTAGTTCATACTTCCACATTAATTTTTGCAAAGGTACTCTTGACATTTTATCTTTCCATAAAAACTTCCTAACTATAAAATTCAAATCTTTAAAAAAAAATTGAGGAACTTTACAAGGAATAGACTGAAATCAGAACAAGTATCAAGAATGATAAATGCTATTAGAAAAGATTCAGATAATATGTATAAACCTCAAGAGATAAATGATATATTTAAGGAATTTTATAAAAAAAAATTATACACTTCTGAAGCTGTGAAAGATGAAGTTAAGATAAATTTTTTTTAACCTGATCTTCAGTTGCCTTCATTAATTAATAATGAAATTAAGGAATTGGAGACTCTTAAATCAATGGGTAATGGGTAATGGGAAATTTTACAAGAAATTTCACCATTTATTGATACCTTTATTGCTTTGAGGTTCTTAAGCAAGCTATGAAAATTCATTCTTTTTCTAAAACTATTATTAGTTATTCTTAAGAAAGATAAAGACCCTTTGAAAGCAAGTTCTTATAGACCTATATCTTTGTTAAATGTGGATTATAAAATTGTAATGAAGGTTCTAGCTAATAGATTGGCAAGGTATCTACCTTCTTTGATTCATATAGATTAGGCTGGATTTATTAAAGACTGTTATTCTGCTGATAATATTACAAAGTTAATTAGTTTGATAAATATTTTGCAGGAGATATCTAATTTACCAATGGTTTTATTATAAGATGCTGAAAAATCATTTGATAGAGTGGAATGGGGATTTTTGTTTAAAGTGTTGGAAACATTTAAATTTGGACCAGTATTTATTTGTTGGATTAAGACAATATATAAAAAGCCGATGGCTAGAGTTGTGATGAATGGGTGGATATCATCACCATTTATATTAGAGAGGTCCACTAGACACAGTTGCCCTTTGTTTCCGGCATTGTTTGTATTGATAAGTGAACCTTTGGCACAATTAATAAGACAAGATATTAATATTAAAGGTATTAAAGTGAAATCTGATGAATTTAAAATTAATTTATTTGCGGATTATGTTTTGATTTATTTAACAGAACTAAAAGAATCTTTGAGAATTTTATATGGTAGATTGGAACAATATGGAGTAATATCTGGATATAAAATTAATTGGGAAAAAAAGTGAAATAATGCCATTATTTGAAGATGATTATTTTCCTTGTAGGAAAATTTAAATGGTCAGATCAAATTAAATATTTAGGTATTAAAGTTGATAAAGTTTTTAATCATTTATGTGAATTAAATTATTTACCTTTATTTTATAAAATTAAGAATGATTTAAATCGATGGAAAGATTTGCCGATAACATTAATTGTATTAAAATTAATATTTTTCTTAGAACTCACCAATGTCTTATACAACTTTACCATAACATCCCAACTCCTGTACTCAAATATTTGATTTATGAAGACTAATATGCGAAAAGCTTTGCCCACAATGCTATTCACCTATAATGCCACTCTCAAGGAATTATGTATTTGTATTCCAGTATCCCTCTGTTATACCACAATCCTCAGTGCCCTACCATTTATCGTGTCTGACCTTTCTTGGTTTGTCCTTCCACTGCAACACCTCACACTTGTCTGCATTAATTCCATCTGCCATTTTTTTGCCCATTTTTCTAGCTGATCCAGATCCCTCTGCAAGCTTTGAAAACCTTCTTCACTGTCCACAAAGCCTCCAATCTTGGTGTAATCTGCAAATTTGCAGATCCAATTTACCACATTATCATCCAGATTATTGATATAGATGACAAACAACAATGGTCCCATTACTGATCCCTGAGGCACACCACTAGTCACAGGCCTCTGGTCTGAGAAGCAATCATCCAGTGCTACTCTCTGTCTCCTCCTGTCCCTATTATCAAATCCAGTTCAAAATTTCACCATGAATACCTAGCGTAAGAACCTTCCTGACTAACCTCCCATGTAGGACCTTGTCAAGGGCATTACTAAAGTCCATGTAGACAAAATCCACAGCCTTTTCCTCATCATCTTTCCTGGTACCCACCTCAAAAAACACTATAAAATTGGTTAAACACAACCTACTACGCAAAGCCATATTGACTATCCCTGATTAGTTTCTGGCTGTCCAAATAATTTTATATTCCAATCTCTTAGAACATCTTCCAATAATTTACATACTACTGATGTAGACTCACTGGCCTATAATTTACAGGGTTATTTTTGGAGCTATTTTTTAACAATGGACCAACATAAGCTACACTCGACTCCTCCGGCACCACACCCATGGCTAAGGAATATTTCTGCCAGAACCCCTGTAATTTCTACACTAACTTCCCTCAAGATCCAAGGGAATATTTAGTCAGGCCCTGGGGATTTATCTCCCCTTATTTCTTTAAAACAGCAAGCACTTCCTCCTCTTTAATCTGTATTGATTCCATGACCTCACTGCTTGTTTTCCTTACTTCCCATGACTCTGTGCCAGGTCCCTGAGTGAATATTGATGAAAGAAGAACATTTAAGATCTCTCCCATCTCTTGGCTCCATGTAAAACTGACCACTCTAATCTTCAAGAGACCAATTTTGTCCCTTGCTAACTTTTTGCTCTTAAAATCATCAAACACCTGTCCAACAAATCAGAAATGCTCTTCAGGAGTTAATGACTACTATCCACAGAAAACTTCAGGAAAAGAAATTCATAGGCTATGCTGCAATATGCAAACTACTTGTTAGCCACAGGAACAGGATGCCAAGAAGTATTTAGAAGAGCCTCCAAAATCCTGAGTGATGGCAGGATTAAAGTGTGGAAGTGTAAAGGAACTGCCCAATATCCATGGCCTACCACTTCATATGTGAAACATGGCGGTGGTGGCATTATGGCCTGGGCATTTATGTCTGCAACATGTACTGGCACACTTATTTTCATTGATCATGTAACTGCTGATGGCAGTAGCAAAATGAATTCTGAGGTGTATAGAAACATCTCAGGTTTGAGCAAATGCCTCCAAACACATTGGACGGTGCCTTATCCTACAAGACAATGATCGCAAACATGCTGCTCAAGCAACAAAGGATTTTTTCAAAGCTAAAAACTGGAAAATTCTTGATCTAAATCAAATTTGCCTTCCATAGATAGGAGCCGTTGTGGACATCAAGGACGATTTTCAAAGCTTGCAGAGGGATCTGGACTAGCTAGGAGAATGGGCCAAAAAATGGCTGATGGAGTTTAATGCAGACAAGTGTGAGGCGATACATTTTGGAAGGGCAAACCAAGGAAGTAGATATACAATTAATGATAGAGCACTGAGGAGTGCAGAGGAGCAGAGAGAGAGATCTGGGAATACAAATACATTATTCCCTAAAGATGGTGTTGCATGTGGACAGGGTTGTAAAGAAAGCTTTTGGTATCTTAGCCTTTATAAATCAAAGTATTGAGTATAGGAGTTGGGATGCTATGTTGAAGTTGTTTCAGACATTGGTGAGGCCAAATTTGGAATATTGTTTGCAGGTCTGGGCACCTAACTACTGAAAGCATATCAATAAGATTGAAAGAGTGCAGAGATTTACCAGAATGTTGCTGGACCTTCAGGTATTGAGTTACAGGGAAAGATTAAACAGGTTAGGACTTTATTGCTTGGAGTGAAGAAGAATGAGGGGAGATTTGATAGAGGTTTACAAGATTTTGAGAGGTATAGACAGAGTGAATGTGAATAGGCTTTTTCCACTTAGATTGGGGGAGATAAATACGAGATGTCATGGTTTAAGATGAGGGGAAGTAGTTTAGGGAGAATATAAGGGGGAAGTTCTTCACAGAGAGAATGTGTGTGGAATGAGCTGCCATTTAATGTGGTGAATGCGGGCTCGATCATGTGTTTTAAGAATAAATTGGTTAGGTAAATGGATGGAAAAAGCCTGGAGAGTTATGGAATGGTAGCAGGTCAGTGGGATTAGGGAGGTGATAGTTGGCACAGACTAGAGGGGCCAAATGGATCGTTTTCTGTGCTGTAGCATTCTATGGTTCTATTTGCTGAAGAGAAAACTTATTGGGACAAGTTCAAAGCAGGAGCGGAAGATGACTGCAGTAGAGGCCTGGCAGAGCATCACCAGAGAAGATATCAGCACCTCGTGATGTCTGAATCATAGACTTCAAGTAGCCATTGGATACAAGGGATATGCAACAATGTACTAAACTTGACTACTTTAAGATATATATACCAAATATTATGATGCCTGAAATGAGGGGTCAAACCAAAATGCAAATAACCTTTAATAAAGCCTGAAATGTGCACTTAATCACATTTGAATTGTTTGATTACAAATTTAAAACTATGGAGCACAGGGGCAAACAAAGAAAAAGAAAGTGTCTTTGCCCCAAATATTGTGAAGGGTACTGCATTTTATAAATTCTGTACTGGACAAGGATAGTAACCTATCATGAAATGTGGCAATAAATTGCATGCAATCTTGGTAGCAAGCCAATGAATACTAGTTTCTTCTCAAACCCATTACATTTCTACTATATGTACAATCATTCTAGTGTAAACTCATCCATCAAATGGCACCCTACCTGGATATTTGGTCCCTCCATACTGTGATTCATGCATTTGGTAACAAATTGGAGCCATTACTTTTGAATCTATATTTTTGTGTTGTGTTTAAGCCATTGGCCATACTGATTCTAACTGATTGCTCTGGCATATCAAAATATTTTTCGAAAAGCAGTGGCACTGCATGATCAGGGATCACAAGAGTTGATTTTTTTTTTAATGACATGCATTCCCAGTTTTCCCATTGCAATGATTTCTGGACCACTGACAGTCCAAAGTCCACAAAACGGCTGGTAAGTCAAAGTATCACCTACAGCCATTTAAACTATTATTTGGAAAATTTTCAGTCCTTACTTCTCTATAGCTGAAGCCTTTCTGTAGAGTTATGCACTTTATTCACTTTTTGTTGTGACAACAAATTGATTTCTTTCATTTGTCTCACAGATACGTCTACCAACCAAAAATGCCAAGTCAAAAACTAACAATTTATTTTTAATCCCTTGCCATAGGATTAGCATTAAATTAATTTTGTTGTAATATATTTTGCTTTATTTTTTAAATTCAGATAAAGCAAGTGACTATGCCAATTATTACCAAGGATTGTGGGATTGCTCAGGAGATCAGGGTGACGAACTGTCATTTAAGCGTGGTGATGTCATCTACATTATTAACAAAGTAAGTTGAAACTCTCAGAATAAAATCATTAATTGTTTAGAATATGAAATGCAACTTTAAAACTCCATGTCAATTGATCAGAAATTATAATATTTTATGTAAATCATTACTGTCTTTTTAAACATTCATGCGTTTTTCAATATGAGCAATAAATGTTCCAAAATAAAATGTTGTATTTCCTTAACACAGATATTCTTCTTAGGATGGTGTTCATGGAGATGATCAGTTGATGGCAGATTATTGAGAACGCCTTTGTATTACGACAATTTGAATTCTGGCCATAAAATGAGATTCTGTACTGCTGAATTCTTGATCTCTGTTTAAGCCAGAGAAAATAGCAGATGGGTACATCAGCAATATTTATTCAATATTTTGAAGCTCCTGACTATCAAGTATTTGTTTTAGTTTGCCATTAAATGCAGTGATATCACATGAAGTGGTAGTGTCATGCTCAATAAGATAGAAAAGCCTATTCACAACAATATCCGAATCAGAATTTATTGTCATGAACAAGTCATGAAATTCAGTGTTTTACGGCAGCGTCATAAGGCAAATGTTCATATTGTAACCATCTTATGACATTACTATTAAAAAAAGTAATAATAATAGTGTATGAAAAGTAAGTCAGTGTCTATGATTCATTAGTTCTTCAGGAATCTGATGACAGCGAGGAAGAAGCTATCCTTGTGCTGTTTGTTGATTGCCCGTCTTCAGGCTCCTGGTAGCAGATTGAAGAAGGCTTGGCCTGGGTGGTGGTGCTCTTTGAGGATAGATGCTATTTTTCTCAGACACCGCCTCATGTACATGTCCTCGACGGAGTGAAATCTGGTGCTTGTGAAGTCACAGGCAGAGTTAACAACCTTCTGGAGTTTATTCTTGTCCTATACCAGGCGGTGATGCAACCAGCCAGAATGCTCTCCACAGTACACTTGTAGAAGTTTACAAGAGTCTGCGGTGACCTAACGGATCTCCTTAGACACCTCGCAAAGTATAGCAGCTGGGGAGTCTTCTTTGTGATTGCATCAACATGGAGTCTCCAGAACAGATCCTCGGAGATGTTGGTATGAAGTTCTTGAGCCTCTCCACTACTGACCCCTCAATGAGGACTGGGTCATGTTCCCCTGACTTTCTTCTGAAGTCCACAATCATCTCCTTGGTTTTGTTGTCATTACACCATTCAACAAGCTGATCTATCTCCCTCGTGTACGCTTCCTCATTGCTGTTTGTGATTCTGCCGACAACTGTAGTGTCCTCGGCAAACTTGGAATTGTGCTTGGCCACATAGTCATGTAACGAGGAGACCAGTTGGCTAAGAACACATCCTTGGGGCGCGCATGTGTTGATAATCAGTGAAGAGGAGACGTCGTTTCAAATTTGTACTGACTGTGGACTTCTGATGAGAAAGTCAAGGATCTAGTTGCAGAGGGGATTACAGAGTCCTAGAGTTTGTAGCTTCTTGACCAGCACTGAAGGAATAATGGTATTGAAGGTCAAGCTGTAGTCGATGAAGAACAGCTATATATATGAATTTCTGTTTTTGAGGTGACCTAGAGCTGAGTGGAGAGCCAGCAATTCTGCATCTGTTGTGGAGTAATTGTGATAATAGGTGAATTGCAGTGGGTCCAGTACGTGTTATTTCTGGCAATGACCAGCCTCTCAAAGCATTTGATCATAGTAGAAGTTAGTGCTACTGGATGATTGTCATTGAAGCAGCTCACTCTGCTCTTCTTGGGTACCGGGATGATTTGTGCCCTTTTGAAGCAGTTGGGAACCTCTGACTGCAGCAATAAGAAGTTCAAAATATCCGAGAACATTCTGAGTAGTTGGTTGGCAGATTTTTCAGTACCCTGCCAGGTACGCCATCAGGGCCTTATGCCTTGAGAGGGTTCATCCTCTTAAATGATGTTCTGGTATTGCCCTCAGAGACAGCTATCACAGGGTCTTCAGCCTTTTCAGGGATACTAGTAGGCATTGTTTGGTTCTATTTCTCAAAGCAGGCATAGAAAGTGTTCAGCTCATCAAGTAATGAAGCATCACAGCCATCTATTGTGTTTTCCTTCACTTTGTAGGCTGTAATGACCTGCACTCCCTGCCATAGCTGGCATGTATCTGTCTCTTTCTCTAGCTTCCTTTGGAATTGTCTCTTTGCTTCAGAGATATCCTTCTGCAGGTCATACCTGGACCTTTTGTAAATATTGCATTAATTGAAAATTATACAGAGTTTTGGCTGGAGGAACAGCAGGATTGGCTGATGCAGGCATCAGGATTTAGGTGTTTTAAATAAATAAGAGAGGAGGGGGAAGTAGCATTACTGGTCAGAGATAATATCACAGCTATAGAAAGGGAGGTATTGCAGAGAAAGTGTCTACAGAGATGGTGTGGGTGTAAGTCAGATATAAGAAGGGAGCAATCACTATAATGAGTAATCTACAGGACCCAAAATAGTCCTCGGGACACTGAGGAACAGATAAGCAGGCAAATTTTGGAATGGGGCTGGAAATGCAGAGTTGTTGTTATGGGAGATTTCAACTTTCCTAATATTTGACTGTCATGTCCTGACCACAAGAGGGATGGATGGGCTGAAATCGTCAGGTGTTTTCAAGAAGGATTACTGACACAGTATGTGGATTGGCTGACAAGAGGAGAGGCCATACTGGATCTAATTCTGGGTAATGAGCCTGGTCAGGTGGTGAACCTCTCAGTGGGGGAGCATTTTGTTGAGGGGGGCTACAACTCCCTGAGCTTTAGCATTGCTATAGATAAGGAAAAAGCGAACAAAATGGGAAAGTGTTTAATTAGGCTAGGGCTCATTACATTGGGATAAGGCAGGAACTAGTGAGAGTAAATTGAAAATAGTTATTTAAGGCTGAAAGCACAGAACTAATGTGGAGGAAGTTTAGGGATCACATGCTGGGTTCAAGATAGGTTTGTCCCACTGGAACAGGAAAAGATGGTAGGAAAAAGGAATCGTGGTTGCTAAAATAGGTGAAGTAGGTAGTCAAGATGAAAAAGGAAGCGTACATTAGATACAGGAAGAAGGAAACATGAAATATATGGTAGCCAGGAAAGAGCGTAAGAAAGGACTTGGGAGAGCTCAAAGGGGGCGGGAGAAGGCCTTGGCGTGTAGAATTAGGGAGAACCCCAAGGCATTCTATGTGTATGTGAAGAACAGAAGGATAATGAGAATGAAGGTGGGGCCGCTAAAGGATAAAGAGGCAACTTGCACTTGGAGGCAGGGGTGGTCCTAAATGAATACTTTGCCTCAGTATTCACAAGAGAAAAGGACCTTGATCAGGGTAAGGTCAGAATAGAATAGGCTTGTTTGCTGAATGATGTTGAGATTAAAGAGGAAGTATTGGATCTTCTTAAAAACATTAAGATTGATATGTCCCCAGGGCCAGATGCGATGTATCTCAGGTTGCTGTGGGAAGGGAGGGAAGAGATAGCTGGGGCAGTGTCTATGAGTTTTGAGTCCTCTTTAGCCAAAGGGGAAGTGCCAGGACAATGAAAAATGGCAAATGTAGTCCCCTTGTTTAAAAAAAGTAATGGGGAGAATCCTTGGAATTACATCAGTATTAAATCAATGGTGTGCAAACTGTTCAAGAGAATTTTTTAAGGGTAGAATCCATGAGCATTTGGAGAAGTATGGTCTACTCAAGGATAGTCAGCATGGCTTTATGAAGGGAAGGTCATGCCTCACGAGCCTAATTGAGTTTTTTTAAGGAGATGAAAGAATTTGATGAGGGAAAGGCAGTGGATGTGGTCTATATGAATTTTAGTAAGACATTTGACAAGGTCTCCCATGAGATACTTGTTCAGAAAGTCATGAGGCATGGGATCCATGGAACCTTGGTTGTGTGGATAAAAAAAATGCCTTGCATGTAGAATGCTGAGAGTATTAGTAGAAGGAAAGTATTCTGCCTCAAGGTCAGTGACTAGTGGAGTTCTGCAAGGATCTAATCTGGGACCCTTGCTCTCTGTGATTTTTAGAAATATCCAAGATGAAGAGGCAGAAGGATGGGTCAGTAAGTTTGTGGATGATATGAAGATTGGAGGAGTGGACTGTGCTGAAGTTTTTTGTAAGTTACAAAAAGATATAGACAGGATGCAGATTTGGGCCAAAAAATGGCAGATGGAGTTCAATCCAAATAAACATGCTGGTAATGCAGTTTAGAAGGACAAACCAGAAGGCTGAGTGCATGGTTAATGGTCGGTTATTTAAGAGTGTGAATGAACAGAGGGACCTTGTGGTTCAAATTCATACATCCCTCAACTGTCATGTAGGTTGAGTGAATAGTTAAGAAGGCCTCAAGGATATTGTGCTTCTTTAATAGGGAGATTGACTTCAAGAGTCAAGAGATCATGCTACAATTCCACAAATCTCTGGTGAAAGCACACTTAGAGTATTGTGTTCAGTTCTTGTCACTTCATCAT
Organism: Narcine bancroftii; assembly: GCF_036971445.1. Taxonomy (NCBI): domain Eukaryota; kingdom Metazoa; phylum Chordata; class Chondrichthyes; order Torpediniformes; family Narcinidae; genus Narcine; species Narcine bancroftii. The sequence goes on from NC_091469.1 coordinate 422,216,454, forward strand.
AGGAAGAATGTGGAAGCTATGGAGAGAATGCAGAGGAGATTTACCAGAATGTTGCCTGGATTGGAAAATCAGTCTTATGAGGCAAGGTTATCAGAGCTGAGACTTTTCTCTTTGGAGTATAGAAGGATGAGAGAAGTCTTGATAGAGGTCTACACGATTATTAGAGGCACAGATAGGGTGGACAGCCAGTAACTTTTTCCCAGGCAAAAATAGCAGACACTAGAGTACATGTATACAAAGTGAAGGGAGGGAAGTTTATGGGAGACATCAGGGGTAATTATTTTTTTTACACAGAGTTGTGGGTGCCTGGAATTCCATGCCAAGGGTGGTGGTGAAGGCTGAAACATTAGGGGCATTTAAGAGACTCTTAGGCACATGAATGGAAGAAAAATTGAGGTTTACTGGGTAGGGAGGGTTTAGTGCTTTTAATAAGGAATATATGGGTTGGCACAACATCAAGGACCAATCACCTGTACTATGCTGTAGTGTTCTATGCTCAACCTCTCCCTTTCGCTCAGGCACCTGAGTCCTGACAATATCCTCGTAAACCTTCTCTGAACCCTCTCCAGCTGGACAACTTATTTCTATGGCACAGTGACCAAAACTGCATATAATGAGCCAAAATAATTTTTTGATGTATTCCAGATTGCATGACAATTCATTGCGACACTTATGGAACAGTTTTAGTTTACTTACCTGTGCACTGGTTGTATTATGTACACACAAGAGAATGCAGATGGTAGAATATAGAACATGAAACAATCTGTTGAATGAACTCAGTTAGTCAAACAGCATTGTCGAAGCAAAGGTATAGATGGAGACCCTGTATCAGGACTGAAAGTGTAGAATAAAGATACCCAGTATAAATTGGTGGGAGAGAGGGGCTGACAAGTACATCCCTCTTCTCCTCACCTGTTTCCAAATGACCAACTGCATTTCTTCCCTATTTTGTCCCTTCCTATTGCCAACCAGCCTCTTTTTAAACCTCCTTTCTCCTTCGCCAATCACTCTTCATCTTCCCTTCATCCCTCCAGAATTTCTCACCAACCCCTCACCTCCTCCCACATCATCTTATTTTATCTGCCACCTCCCTGGAAGTTAGTGGCAGAAATTAACCAGTAAATGGAAGGATCCTCAAGAGTGTTGTAGAACTAATAAACCTAGAGGTATAGATTGTTTGAGGGGGTGGGTGGAAGAGGTGAAGAAGGTATTTGGAATGCTTGTTTTCATCAGTCACTGCGAGAGTATTATGTTACAAATGTGCACGATGTTGGTGAGACCACACTTGGAGATTGTGTTTAATTTTGGTCACTAAGCTGTGGAAGAATTCCTTCCTTAGGCTGGAAAAGGTGCAGAAAAGAATATTAAGGATATTACTGGTTCAGAGGGCTTTAATTATAAGGAGAGATTGGATAGGCTGGGATGTTTTTTTTCCCAGTGTGCAGGTAGCTGAGGTTATATTCTTCTAGACATGAAAATCATGCGGGTGGGAGTTGTGTATTTTTTTAAAGAATCTAGCTGTTCATTTCTGGCTGTGAATCGGGAAAAAAATAATTTTTATTTGCTGCCTAGGTGGCTGCTGGATTTTTCAAAAGCTATATGTAATTATAGCCGCCAGAGAAATAAGCAGCCATGGACTCTCAGATCCTCAGACTTCATCCTTAGATCCTAAGAAAAAGAGCCAGTGAAATAACTCAGTGTTTTTAATTTTGCAAAAATCAGATAGCAAATAGCAAATGTAACTTTCTTGTTCAAAAGAGAAAGCAGAAAACTATAGGCCAGTGTATATGGAGGAAAATGCTACAATCAGATGTGACAGAGTATATAGATATGTTTTTGGGAGATAAATTGAAAAAGGTTTGTTAGAGTAGGTCACATACAAACACTTTAAAACAGATCTTATTTGAAATACTGGAGCTTTGCCCATGCTAGACATATCAGCTCCACAGCTTTTGCAAGAGCTTTGAAGAGTAATCAAGAGACTTCACCGCTACTGTCTGGAAGAGAGCTGGCTTTTGTAAGAGGGTCATGTGGTATTGCAAGCAGAGAGAGTCAAACAGGCTTTTTCTCTGAGGGAGAGAGAGAGAGACACACACACACACAGATCACTTGATAATGTTACAGTCAGCAGAAGTAGCTGGAACAGGACAAGCTGGGAAGCCTGTTTGAAAGATGGCCTGGTCAAAGCGCTTGTGGTTCATGCAAGAGGAGAGGACTGACTGTCTAATGTTTCACTTGGAATAAAAGAAACAAAAAGTAACTCTGTGGTGACCTGAAAGAAACCGGTTATCATCTGGAGAACCCTGAAGGGGCAAGTTTTGTTAGCAAGATACTGGAGTGGCTGATGGAAGTATATCAGTTGTGGATGTCCTAGAACAACAAATCTCTCTCTGAAAACCAACAAGAACCTTCCTGAGCAGTAACCATTTACCTTTCAAGCACTAAATCCTGGTGAACTTTATAAATGTTAAATTCTGTGCACAATATTAGAATGGACCTTCAACCAAAGAACTTTCCTGAACTTACACACACGTGCGCTTAGAATTAGAATGGGTTTAAGTTAGGTTAAATAAGTTAGTGATAAGTTAAAGTTTGATTCTATTTTCATGTTTAAAGATAATTAAAAGCAACTTTTGTTTAGGTAACTATTTGTCTTGGTGAATATCTATTGCTGCTGGGTTTTGGGGTCCTCTGGGCTCAACACAGGAAACTCAAAATTATTTATTGAAAAGAGATAAAGTTTGACCAATTAATTGGAGGTCTTTGACGAAGCACCGTATGCTTGTACTGCACTCATATTTCAAGAAGTACATTTGTTAAGATGCCACTTCAAAGGTTATTGCAGAAAATGAGAGTTCATGAAGTAGGATGTAACATATAAACAAGGATATAAGATTGAGTAGCTAAGTCTTTTTTCTGGTTGGCAAGATGTAATGAATGGTGTGCCACTGGAGTGCATGCTGACCTCAACTTTTATTAATAGAATTAATGTAGCAAATATATAGTTGCTAAATTTGTTGATGACCCAAAAATAGAGAGAAAGTATGTTGTGAAAATGACATAAGGAGACTACGAAGGGATATAGATAGTTTGTCAGTAGGCAAAGATCCAGCAAATAGAATTTAATGTGAAATTATACATTTTGACAGAAAAACTATAAAGCTTATTATCTAAATCGTGACAAGTGGCAGCAGAATCTAGGTGCCTTGCCCATGATCAGCATGAAGGCTAGAATGCAGCTTGATAAAAAGTACCAGCCTGAAACATTAATAATTCTTTTCCTCCTTCTGATGCCTGCTGAATTTTTCCAGTGGATATTTTGTTGCTCCATATTCTAGCATCTGCAGACTCCTGAGAGTCTAATGAGCAAGTGTGGAAAGGATACAGAATGATAGAAATCAGGTTACAATGAGATCAGCCATTATCTTTTTGAAAATTAGAGTCAGCTTAATGGACCAAGTAATCTACTTTTGCTCCTAACTTGTATATTTTTGGATGCCTACATGCTTTTTAAGTCAATGTTGACAATTAGGACTGTGGTACAGTAAAATAATTAAACATGTTAATATTAACATTAATTTTTACTTCACTCTAGAACTTGACCATATGATCTAGATTCAGATTTTGCTGTAGCAATGAGGAGAGCTGCTTTGTCATATGAGGCTTTAAAAAGAAACACAATCCACTTGTATAACTGGATGTGAATTATACCTTGGTGATCTTTACAGAAAAACAAGTTGTTCTTCTAATACCGTGGCCTGCATTTCTCTTTTCATCCAACACTGCCAAAAGAAAATTATTCAATTTAGTGCTTTTTTGTGGGTTTGGATGTGTACAATAAGCCACTTTGTTTGCCTACAAGACATCTATGATGATACTTCAGAAGTAATAAATGTGTGTGTGTGTGTGTGTGTGTGTGTGTGTGTGTGTGTGTGTGTGTGTGTGTGTGTGTGTGTGTGTAAGAAAACAATACTGCCCGACTGCCTAAAGGCAAAATATTCTAATATACTGATTAATTACATGATTGCTTTGATTATGTGTTAAGTTTTACTGTCATATAAATGGCAGGAAGCCATTCTGTTTACGAGTAGGCTGAAGGTAATCCAGTTAGTTTTTGAGTCTGATTCATGAAAGATATTTGAATATTTCATGCATCCATGCGTTATTATTACATTTCAACTCTGCATAAAAATAAAATGCAAAGATTAAATTGACCAAATCATGAATAATAAAAATAGTTAAGGATAGTATTAGATTCAAAGAGTCAGATTCATGCAGCATGAAAATAGGTCAAGGTTCAAGATTATTGTTACAGACATAAATACACTTTTGTTTGCCATAAAAACTCACAAAGAGGTGTCACTAGTCCTGCATGGCCAAAAAGAGGAAGAGAATCAAAAGAGAGCCCCTTCAGAGACACTTCCTGTGCCCCCTTAAACTCTGCAGCCACACACCTCCTGCCCCTTGCATTTCTGAACCTCCAATATGATTAAGAAACTGTTAACACCCAATGTTGTTTGGGAGTAATTTTTACCATTGGCACCCTCACAAGCCCCCACACTGGTACTCATGAGCCAATCTCCAGCAGCTCACAGCCTGATACAAGGCCTTTTGCCTCTGAGCTCCTCGATAGTCTGCTGCTGTGGTCTCTTTTCTTGTAGGCTCCTCCTGTTGGCAAACCCACAGAGGTCCATGTCTATGCTTGGTAGCAGACTACAAGAGGTGGGCTCCTGGAGATCAGTGGATCGGTACAGAGCACCAGAGCTTGAAAATACCACTCTCTCAAGAAAAAGCTTGAAAGAGGAGCACCCACAGCCCCTTTTACAGGTTATTTAACACCTGTATGGGACTATCAGTATAATAACTGGGCAATAAGACCTCACAGAGGAGTGTTGTTTCTACGTTCTCCAGTACTATGCATTTTGTATTATATTATAAATCCATTGTATTATATATTTGGATGACTAATGGGTACCTTTCCCTTATAATCTCATCTTCCAGCACATGGCTCAAAGCCTTTATCATTCAGATGTTTGTCTTGACACATCTTCAAAGTGTACTTCGGAACTCTATTTTCACCACTCTCTCTGGCAGTGCATTCCAGCTACTCACCACTCACTGGGTATACAAGATCCTCTCAGATCCCTTCTAAATTTATTCCCCTAAATCTGTGACCTCAAGATTTATTTATATCAGATAAGGGAAGAAGATTCCTGTAGTTGACTCTATTGTAATCTCATGTCTCCACTTATCCTCCTCCACTCCAGGGAAAACAGACCTAGTTTACTGAGTTTCTCCTGATAACTATCACACCTTTTCTATAGAGTGACCTAGTTTACTGAGTTTCTCCTCATAACTATCAACCCTTTTCTATAGAGTGGTGACCAAAACTTTATGCAGTACTCTAGCTAAGGCATGAACATAACCTCCCTAATCTTATTTTTAATGCCCCATCTAATGAAGTCCAGTATCCCATATTATTTCTTAACCATGGAATATACCTGCAGTGTCAGTTACAAGGATCCTTGGACTCACACATAGAGGGGTTCTCAATGTTCCCTAGGACCTTCCATTCATAGTATATGCCTTGGCCTCTTTGGTACTCCCAGAATGCATCAGTTTGCCTTTATCTATATTACATTCTTACCATTTCTTACTCCATTGCACCATCATACTATCCTTCACAGTATGAACAACTTTACCATATACAAACTTACTAATCATGCTACCTAAATCCACATTCAAATCATTCGCAAATATTACAAAACAGCAAGGATCCCAGCAGCAAACCATGTAGAATCCCACCTCTCACAGCCACTATTCACAAAAGCAACTCTCTGCTATCACCCTTTGTCTTCTATTTTTGGGCCAGTTTTGGATGTTTGGGAGGAGTCTGAAAAGATCTTGTCAAAGGCCTTGCTGAAGATCATATAGACCAGATCTTCCTCACTACCCTCGTAAATGTTACTTCCTCAAATAAATTCAGATTGATCAGACAAGATTTGCCCATGACAAAGTTATGTTATCCACCTCTGATCATGCCTTTGCAAGTAATTATTAATCCTGTCCCTCGGAAAGTTTTCTGATAACTTTCCAACTATTGATTTTAGGCTTCAGATCTGCAATTGCCATCTATTTTTCTTACTGCCGTTCTTGAAAATGAGACCACATTTGCTATCCTCCAATCATCTGGAAATTCATTTGAACCCAGCAGTAATGTAAACATTTCAGCCAGTTTCCCAGGAATCTCTTCCTTTCCCTCCCCTCCCTTAACAGCTGGGATAAATCACACCAAGCCCTGGTGATTTATCCACCTATTAGTCCACAAAGGCATCAAGAACCTCCTTTATTTATGGAGACTTGCACTAGAATTTTACTTTCTCACTTGTGTTCTCCAAACAAAAAGTCCATTTTCATTGTTATATCGATTTTTAAAAGTATGCATTTAGGACCTCACCTTTCTCTTCTGGCTCCATACACTGATTGCACTTGTTGTTCCAAGTGAGCCTTATTCTTTCCTTGGTAATTCTTTTTTATGCAATATACTTGTAAAATGCCTTCAAAATTACATTAATCTTCACCACCAGTGATATCTTGTGACCCACTTTTGCCTTCCAAATTTCATTTTTTTAAGTGTCTTCCCAACATGTTTTCATCATGGAGTCATACAGCTTGGAACCAGGCCTCGTTTGTCCATACTGAACAAGTGCCACCTGCATTAGTCCCACTTGGCCATATTAAGTTCACACCCCGGCAAGCCTCTTTACTTCTTTAAAGAAACTAACATAACTGCCTCTACTATTTTGCAGCTCGTTCCATATGCCCATTACTCTCTGAATGAAGAACTGTCCCCTCACGTTCATTCTAAATTCCACCCTATTCACTTTTTGTTATATTCTCTTGTCTTTGATTATCCTACTGTAAGAAACAGACTGTTGATAATCACCATTTATGCCCTCCATGATTTTGTAGACCTCAGTACGATCAGCCTTTCCTTCATAATAATTCTTTCTTCCCTCATCCTGGTTAAAAAAAATGAGGAACTAAGGGAAAAAGAAAATAGTGCTGGAGAAATGAATGGCACTGAATACCAATAAATCCTTTGGGTGATAATACCAAAGGAAGTAGGTCTGGAGCACTGGTGAGCGGACTGCACCAGGTGACACCGTCAGAGGGGGTGTCACCAAAATGATTGTCTAAAATTTTTGTGCAGTGTTTCAGCAGATTATTTTTATAAAAATATTCCTGTTGTTAGTTAAAGCAAAAACATTTTTCTTAAGTCCAGCTTACATGCATCAATATACCTACAAGGCTTAAACTCTATGCTAAGTTACTTTTTGAACCTTCTATTGCGCTCCAGTCAGAGTTGTCATTATTACCCAATTATACAATTATACAGGGGAATCACGCTGCTCTCCATTGCAGGCAAAATCTTCGCTAGGATCCTCCTTAATAGACTAATACCTAGTGTCGCCGAGAATGTTCTCCCAGAATCACAGTGCGGCTTTCGCGCAAACAGAGGAACTACTGACATGGTCTTTGCCCTCAGACAGCTCCAAGAAAAGTGCAGAGAACAAAACAAAGGACTCTACATCACCTTTGTTGACCTCACCAAAGCCTTCGACACCGTGAGCAGGAAAGGGCTTTGGCAAATACTAGAGCGCATCGGATGTCCCCCAAAGTTCCTCAACATGATTATCCAACTGCACGAAAACCAACAAGGACGGGTCAGATACAGCAATGAGCTCTCTGAACCCTTCTCCATTAACAATGGCGTGAAGCAAGGCTGTGTTCTCGCACCAACCCTCTTTTCAATCTTCTTCAGCATGATGCTGAACCAAGCCATGAAAGACCTCAACAGTGAAGACGCTGTTTACATCCGGTACCGCACGGATGGCAGTCTCTTCAATCTGAGGTGCCTGAAAGCTCACACCAAGACACAAGAGCAACTTGTTTTTGCAGATGATGCCGCTTTAGTTGGCCATTCAGAGACAGCTCTTCAGCGCTTGACGTCCTGTTTTGCGGAAACTGCCAGAATGTTTGGCCTGGAAGTCAGCCTGAAGAAAACTGAGGTCCTCCATCAGCCAGCTCCCCACCATGACTACCAGCCCCCCCACATCTCCATCGGGCACACAAAACTCAAAACGGTCAACCAGTTTACCTATCTTGGCTGCACCATTTCATCGGATGCAAGGATCGACAACGAGATAGACAACAGACTCGCCAAGGCAAATAGCGCCTTTAGAAGACTACACAAAAGAGTCTGGAAAAACAACCAACTGAAAAACCTCACAAAGATTAGCGTATACAGAGCCGTTGTCATACCCACACTCCTATTCGGCTCCGAATCATGGGTCCTCTACCGGCATCACCTACGGCTCCTAGAAAGCTTCCATCAGCGTTGTCTCCGCTCCATCCTCAACATTCATTGGAGCGACTTCATCCCTAACATCGAAGTGCTCGAGATGGCAGAGGCCGACATTATCGAATCCACGCTGCTGAAGATCCAACTGCGCAGGGTAGGTCACGTCTCCAGAATGGAGGACCATCGCCTCCCCAAGATCATGTTATATGGCGAGCTCTCCACTGGCCATCGTGTCAGAGGTGCACCAAAGAAGAGGTACAAGGACTGCCTAAAGAAATCTCTTGGTGCCTGCCCCATTGACCACCGCCAGTGGGCTGATCTCGCCTCAAACCGTGCATCTTGGCGCCTCACAGTTCGGCGGGCAGCAACCTCCTTTGAAGAAGACCGCAGAGCCCACCTCACTGACAAAAGACAAAGGAGGAAAAACCCAACACCCAACCCCAACCCACCAATTTTCTCCTGCAACCGTGTCTGCCTGTCCCGCATCGGACTTGTCAGCCACAAACGAGCCTCCATAAATCTTCATCCGCGAAGCCAAGCCAAAGAAAAGAATAGTGACATTTGAATCACGGGGTTTTGTCTGCAAGCGCTACAAGTATATGGTGTGGTTTTCATTGCTGCTGGTTTTTATAGTCGCTGCTTTAGTCACATTTTCTGGTGTTCCAGCTACAATATTGTTGTAATTAGTATTTCTGAACATATATCAATAATTTTTTTGAGATTGAAGTAGTATGATATTGTAATTTAAGGTGTAATTTTAATTTTGCTAGCTGTTTATCTCACTACTATTGCCTTTACATTCAGTGATATACGGGAAATACGATTTACAAGTAACATTAGTACAAAAAACATTCCTAAGGATTCTGTATGGTCTGGTATGGGAGGAGGTCCATGGGGGGTGGGGGGGGTTGGGAACGACGCCATGAGTTACCACATTGGATGACACCAACCCTAGTGACGCCACGGGTCTGGAGTTTTTTTTTAAACGGAATCTTTAGAGATTATGGATTTCCTGTAGATTGGTGGGTGATACATTTAACACAAATATTTTAAAAAGGGGAAAGAGAAAAACAAAAAGTGGGTTATTTGAATTTTAGACCATCAAAAGTGGGTGAAATGTTCGTGACAATGATTGTGGATAAGATAAAAGGCCTCTGAGAAAATAAAACAAAGTCAACCTGAATTTCTGAAAGGGAAATTGTGTTTGATAAAGCTATTATAGGTTTTGAGGATGTAACCAGTAGAATAGATAAGAGAGAACAAGTAGATAGGGTGCAATTGGAGCTTCAAGAAGTCTCAAGCAAAAGCCTAGCATGAAAAAATTAAACCAGAAGTAAATGGGAATTATGTATGGCATAGATTGAATTATTAGTACCTAGTAGGGTACTGTAAGGATCAGTGAATGGTCTCAGTTGTTCATAATATACTGTGCCCTCCATAATGATTGGGACAATACACTTTTCCCCCCCCCCCCCCTTTATTTGCCCCTGTGCTCAATCATTTTAATTTTGTAATTAAACAATTCATGTGATTAAAGTGCACATTCCATATTTTATTCAAGATTATTTGTATTCATTTTGGTTTGACCATGTCATAATTACAGCACTTTTTTACATTCTTTTCCTATTTCAGAATGTTTGGGAAATTTGGCTTCACAGGTGTTTGTGAGTACTCAGGTGTGTTTAATTACTTTGTTGGTGCAGGTATAAGAGAGCTAGGCTTGTTTCTAAGCTTTTGATCACCTTTGGAGTCTGGAGTTGCCATTTTCAACATGAGGACCAGAGATGTGCCAAAGAAAGTCAAAAAAGACACTATGAGACTGAAAAACGAATGAAAAAAGAGACATCACCCAAACCTTAGGATTACCAAAAGCAACTGTTTGGATCATCATTAAGAAGAAAGAGCATACTGGTGAACCCAGTAATCACAGATGAATCACACAAGGAAGACCCACTGCTGTTGTCACCGTAATGAAGAAAAATCCCCAAAGGCCTGTCCGGCAGATCAGAAACATTCTTTAGGAGGCAGATGTGGATATGTCAATGACTAATGTCTACAGAAGACATCATGAACAGGAACACAGAGGCTACACTGCAAGATGTTAGCCACAGTTACAGGCAGGAGCTGAAGATGGCTGCAGGAGCTGAAGATGGCTGCAGGAGCTGAAGATGGCTGCAGGAGCTGAAGATGGCTGCAGGAGAGGCCTGGCAGAGCATCACCAGAGAAGCAACTCAGCACCTGTGATGTACATGAATCACAGACTTCAAACAGTCATTGCATACAAGGGATATGCAACAAAGTACTAAACATGACTGCTTTAATATACATGCCATTGCTATGACCCAAACATTATGGTTCCCTGAAATGGGAACCTTGAACAAAATCTGGAATGTGCTCTTTAATGACATTTGAATTGTTTATTACACATTTAAAACTATGGAGCACATTGGCAAATAAAGAAAAGAAGTGCCTTTTTCCCAAACATTTATGGATAGCACTGGAAATCTACAATTTGAATGAAGAAACAAAATTCTAGACAGAAGTAGAAAAAAGGCCTCTTATTCAGATTTAATGAATGGGTAAAATGGCAGCTGCAGTTGTTTGTCAAAAATTGTGTATCTATCCGCTTCAGTATTTAAAGTATAGTACAGAGGATTGCCAAAGGTAACAGAGGACATTGATAGGATGTAGAGCTGGCTGAGGTGTGACAGATGGAGTTTAACCCAGAAAAGTACAAAGTGATTAATTTTGATTAGTATAATTTGAAGGTAGAATGCAATGTTAAAGGGAGAACTCTGAGCACTGTGGACAAACATAGGACACTGAAAGCTGCTGTACATGTTGATGGTGTTGTTAAGAAAGTGTATTAAAAGCCAACTAAAATGCTGAAGGAACTCATGCAGTCTTTCAACTTCCATAGGAGACAAAGATATGTTGTCGATATTTCAGGCCTGAGCCCTTCAAGGAAAAAGCAGAATGATCAAAAAACAGGAAACCTTAGAATACAAACAACTGTTCTGGCACTGGACTGCATGGAGGATTATGGGTAATGAAGACGACCATTGATCTCGCATTGAGCTGTCACCACGATCTGGTGCAGCGCTCCATAAACTCTGGTCTCAGCAGCATTACACCCCTGCTGCCACATTTGGAGTTTGATGGGGTGGGCAATGGACAGCGTTCCACTGCCAGGATGTGCCTGAGGGCCAGCCTGATGAGCTGGTGGAGCGCCTGAAAGCCGCTGGCGTTCAGCACCACTGCCCCAACGGCCCACTCCTCCTGCAGCTCTGCAACTTGTGTATGGTCTTCTGCCCCACTTGGCTGCCAAATCTGAACAGCCAATGCTGACCACCTTTTTGGCTGAGCTCCCGGGCCACCCTGTCACCTCCGTCCTCCACCTAACACCTGGTCGAAAGTGTCCTGTACAGCGCATGTCAAACCCCACCCTTGCGCTCAGCCTAGCCAAGGGCAAAAATAGTCTGGCATCGGGCCTGGGGTGTAGGGGAGCTGATGGACGGACTGCTGGGGGGGGGAGGCAATGGATGGCCAAGGGGGGGCGTAGGGACACCGGGGGCTAAGTGCGAGACATTTGCTTAATGGGACCGAAATTAAAATGATTCTGAAATCCAGAAGATTCCAAGCAACAGCAGGTGTCTGGTCCTGACAATTCTGGATAAAATATTAGGCACCTTTATCTACAAAACTGGAAAAACTCAGCAGGACCCTCAGCATTCATATGTTAAAGATATATAACCAGCATTTTGGACCTGAGCTCCATGTCAAATATGATCATAAATCAGGCAAGCACCTGAATAAAGAGGCAGTGGTTTGAGGGAAGAAAGGGCAGGGGGAGGAGCACAGGCCACAGGCAAGAGGACATAGGTGGATATAGATAAGAGGGCAGGAGAGAAAAAAATGAGAAAACCTCATTCCATCTGGGAATCTAACCAGATGGCATTCACATCAAATTCTCAAGTTTCTGTTAGACCCTACCCGTCTCTCCTGCTCCCTATCCCTATGTCTCCTTTCCTCCTGCTCTCTCTCTCTCTCTCTCTCTCTCTATCTCGCTTTCCCCATTCCTTCAGTCTCCTTTCCTCCAGCTCTCTCTCTTGCTTTCCCCCCATTCCCTCGGTCTCCTTTCCTCCAGCTCTCTTCTCGCTTTCCCCATTCCCTCCGTCTCCTTTCCCTAGCTCTCTCTCTCTCTCTCTCTCGCTTTCCCCATTCCCTCGGTCTCCTTTCCTCCAGCTCTCTCTCTCACTTTCCCCATTCCCTCGGTCTCCTTTCCCTAGTTCTGCATTCACTGAGCTACCCTCTTCCCCAATCAATTCTCAGCTTTTCTCTCCTACCTCCCTTTTCCATGTCCACCTTTTGTGTATTAATAAAGACACAGTATCTGCAAACTTTCTTGTTTCGCACTATATACAAGGACATATCTGCACTCAAGAGGTTAGTTTTCTTGATATGTCTGAACATTATGAGGCATCTCAGGATGTTAAATGACTTTTAAGTCATTTGCAGCCTATTAGAAAAAGACCTCTTCCTGGTGAGCCTGATATGGGAGAGTGTAACCATTGATTGTCAAAATTTTCATGATCTTGAAATGACTTTGTTTCTGTATTCTTCCAGGGCTCTGAACCAAACAATCAGTCACTCACTCATATAAAAGTGTTTTAAGTCATTTGACTAACTCCTTGTTTACTTGAGACAGTAGTTGTAAACTGTGCTAGAAATTATGCCAGTCACAATAAGGAATTGCTTAGTCTTGCAGCTAAAATAGTACCATTAGTGGTGAAAACATTGCAATTGGGCAGCCTCCAATCAGGAGAATTTAGCTTAACAGGATATTATTAAAGGAAGTGGATGGATCAGTCATTTTAGTCCATCATGAGGCAAGAGGACCTCTTTGGATGTAGGGAGACAGGAATTGGTTAATGAGAAAGCCTAAAAAGGGAAGTGAACATTTGGCTGCTGTTGTGGAAAGATGGAAGCTCCATTTGATAAGACGCTGGCACTAATATTAAGATAAGACTCTCTAATAATCATTGTTCATAATATCGAAGAATGTTTTTGGTGAAGGAAGCCATCTAACCTGTCATGCCAGGTGGAAAAGAGCAAAATAGCTGTTCCATCATCCACTTCTGGTGCATGGCTCTTCAAAGATATCTTCAAAATGTTTGCAATGGTATGAGAGTTTAAAACAGGAAAGTTATAAGCAATTGTCTCATTACTGCCCTTTTGATTTTATCAGAACCAACTATCAAAATCCTGATTCTTTTTTATGATCACAAGAAATTTTTTTGTACCAACTCAGAAATTGAGTTTCCTCAGTAGCAACACAGTACCATCTAACCAAGTCCAATATTTCATCCTAATTTTCATTCTGCCGCATTGTGCCATCTGCAAAGTAATGTAGGTCGCCATCTTGTGAATCAGAAGCAGCATGAAGTGTGACGTGCAGCCATGGCCTAGTGTGTATGATGGAATAAATATAAGTGGACAAAATAAGAAAGATACGGACAAGCAGTATTGATCTTTATTTTCTGCTTAATTAGTATCTTGGCTATTAGCTCTAGGGTGTTAATGGAAATAGGACACCCGAATGAAATTCCAGACTGTAAAAGGATTATGCATCCAGCTGCACCATCGTGTGGCTAAAAGTGGAATTGCTTTCAACTTGAATGCAATTAAAAATTAAACCAACAAGCACTCTTAGAATCAGAATTTATTGTCATGAACAAGTCACGAAATTGAGTGTTTTGCAGCAGCATCTTAGTGTAAACATTCATATTATAACCAACTTCCAACATTACTATAAAAAATAGAATAATAATAATGATAGTGCACGAAAGGTAAGGCAGTGTCTTTGGTTCATTGATTATTCAGATATCTGATAGCAGCGGGTAAGTTGTCCCTGTGCCACTGAGTGCTCATCTTTAGGCTCCTTTATCTCCTTCCCAATGGTAGCAGAGTGAAGAGGCCATGATTTTTTTAAGACACCACCTCATGTAGATGTCCTTGATGGAGTGAAGTCTGGTGCCTGTCAAAGGCCGAATTAACAACTCTCTGTTGTTTTTTTCTTAACCTGAGAGTTGTTGCCTCCATACCAGACAGTGATGCAACCAGCCAGAATGCTCTCCATGGTACACCTGTAGAAGCTTACGAGAGTCTTCAGTGACATACCAAATCTCCTCAGACAAGTCGCAAAGTATAGCCGCTGGCGAGCCTTCTTCATGATTGCATCATCATGGAGGCTCTACGACAGATCTTCAGAGATGTTAACACCCAGAAATTTGAAGTTCTTGACCCTCTCAACTACTGAGCCCTTAAGAACTGGGTCATGTTCCCCTGACTCTCCTGAAGTCCACAATCATCTCCTTAGTTTTGCTAATGTTGAGTACAAGGTTGTTAATGTGACATCACTCAACGAGCGGATCCATCTCCCTCCTCTACACCTTCTCTTTGCCTTTTATGATTCTGCCGACAACTGTGGTGTCATCGGCAAACTTGTAGATAGCAGTGGAATTGTGCCTGGCCACACAGTCGTGGGTGTATAATGAGTAGAGCAATGGGATAAGCACGCATCCTTGGGGTGCGCCTGTGTTGATAATCATTGAGAAGGAGATGTCGGAGGAGTCACGTGATGGAGTAGTGACCGGACGGTGAACTCCAGCCCTCTCCAGAAAAGTTGGAAAAAACAAAGGAAAACACAAAGGCACAAAAATAAAAATTAAAGAAAAGTGAGTATAAAGGTGGAAAGAAGATGGCGACGAAAAAAGAAAAATCGAAATCAACGGTAAGAAGAGAGGAAGAGAAGACAACGGAAGAAGAAGGAGAAGGCCTTACCTGTTCGAAGAGGCCCGCGGTGGAGAGAGAAACCCGCTCACTCAGGTCGGTAGAAAGTGGACTACAAAAATGGCTCGCTGAGCCGAGTAAAAGTGCGCAACCGCGCATGCAAAAAAACACACCGACGGGAGGGGTGACCAGCTGGGGAGTCGATCTCCACAGCCGGCAATGACAGCTGCAGAACACCTGCAGCAAGAGGAGAACACAGAAGACAACGAAAACAAGAAAGAAGAGAAGAAAAGGGCAACAAAGAAACAACAGATGGCCAACCCAGAGGAAGAAGAAGAGGAAGAGTACAGTGAAATAGAAGAAGAAGGGAAAGGCAAGATAAAGGATATACTTTCTCTTATTAAAGAATACATGGAGTCATTTAAAGAATGGCAAGCGCAAGAATTTAATGATTTAAGAAGAAGAATAAACAATACAGAAGAGAAAATGAATAAAATAGATATGACCTTAACAGAAATGGGAAAGAGAATGGACAAGATGGAAGAGCAGGAAGCAGCAGTAGAAATGGAGGTAGAGGACTTAAAAAATAAATTAGAGGAATCTAATAAAAAAGTTATAGAGACACAAGAACTGTTAGCTCAGAAAATAGATATAATGGAAAATTATAACAGAAGAAATAACATAAAGATAGTGGGCCTTAAAGAAGATGAAGAAGGCAAGAATATGAGAGAGTTTATAAAAGATTGGATCCCCAGGATCCTAGGATGTCCAGAACTACAGCAAGAAATGGAAATAGAAAGGGCACATAGAGCATTGGCCTTTAAACCACAACCACAACAAAAGCCAAGATCTATTTTAGTAAAATTCCTAAGATATACTACAAGAGAAAAGGTACTGGAGAAGACAATGGAAAAAGTAAGAGAGGGCAACAAGCCACTGGAGTACAAAGGGCAAAAAATCTTCATTTATCCAGATATAAGTTTTGAACTCCTGAAGAAGAGAAAGGAGTTCAATACAGCAAAGGCGATTTTATGGAAGAAAGGGTATAAATTTATACTAAAGCATCCAGCGGTATTGAAAATATTTATTCCAGGACAACAAAACAGACTATTCTCGGATCCAGAGGAAGCACGAAAATTTGCAGAACAATTACAAAATAGACTGAGGGATGAAGACGTGTAACGAGAGTACAAAAGACTGAGAACTAAAAAGACACATAAGTTTTGAACTCCTGAAGAAGAGAAAGGAGTTCAATACATCGAAAACGATCTTATGGGAAAAAAACTATTCTCGGATCCAGAGGAAGTAAGGAAATTTGCAGAACAACTACAAAACAACCAGAGAGATGAAGATATGTAATAAGAGTAAAAATGACCACGATTGATATGTATGTGGGTAAAGAGGTATATGTGTGTATATGTATAGTGTGCATACATGAATGTATCCGTATTTAGAGGAAAATATAGAGAGTATAGACAAGAATTAATAAGGAAATGGAATAGAGGGAGTAAGGAGAGAATTAAAAGAGTGACCTTTGTTACATATGAAAAGTGAAATCTTTTCTGGGGGGGGGCTGGGTGGGGAGGAGTTACGGTCACTGCAAAATCAGTTGACGCTTGCGAGTGAATTCGCAAATCCAAATGGAGAGGGGAGATGTGGTTGTCCGACAAGGGATAAAGGACAACTCAGGAGGGGAAGGGGAGATTGGGGCTAAAGAAGTTTTAAATAGGAGAATAAGGAAAATGTTTGATGTTTTAGGAATGTTGTCTTATAAAGGGTTTAAAACAAGAAAACAGAAATGGATAAGGAGGAAAGGTAATGATGGAGAAATGGAAAGGGAAGATAAACAAAGTATAAAATGGCTACGTTGAACTATATGACTTTAAATATTAATGGAATACATAACCAAAATTAAAAGGAAGAAACTGCTAAGTTTACTGAAAAAAGAAAAAAATTGATATAGCATTTGTGCAAGAAACACACTTAACTGAATTGGAGCACAAGAAATTAAAGAGAGATTGGGTAGGACACGTAACAGCAGCATCGTATAATTCAAAAGCAAGAGGAGTAGCTATATTAATTAGTAAAAATGTGCCATTTAAAATAGAAGAGGAAATAATAGATCCAGCAGGGAGATATGTAATGATAAAATGTCAGATATATTCGGAGTTTTGGAATCTACTCAATGTATATTCACCTAACGAAGAAGATCAAAAGTTTATGCAAGATATCTTTTTGAAGGTAGCAGATACGCAAGGGAACATATTAATAGGAGGGGATTTCAACCTGAATTTGGATTCAAATATGGACAAAACTGGGAAAAAAATTAACAGAAAGAACAAAGTAACCAAATTTATAATTAAATCAATGGAAGAAATGCAACTTTTGGATATATGGAGGAAACAACACCCAAAAGAAAAGGAATATTCATATTACTCGGCTAGACATAAAACATACTCAAGAATAGACCTATTTTTGTTATCAGCTAGTATGCAAGATAGAGTAAGAAAAACAGAATATAAAGCTAGAATTCTATCGGACCATTCACCCTTAATATTGACAGTAAAGTTAGAGGACATCCCTCCAAGAATGTATAGATGGAGATTAAACCCCATGTTACTTAAAAGGCAGGATTTTAGAGAATTTATTGAAAAACAAATAAAAATGTATTTTGAAATAAATACGGAATCAGTGGAAGATAAGTTTATACTATGGGATGCAATGAAAGCATTCATTAGAGGGCAAATAATAAGTTATGTAACTAAGATGAAGGAGGACTATAATCAGGAAACAGAGCAGTTGGAAAGGGAAATAGTAAATATAGAAAAAGAATTAGCAATGAAGGAAGATACAACTAAAAGAAGAGAATTGGCAGATAAAAAAATAAAATATGAAACACTACAAACATATAAGGTGGAGAAGAATATAATGAAGACAAAACAGAAATATTATGAACTAGGTGAAAAAACACACAAAATCCTAGCATGGCAGCTTAAGACAGAACAAGCTAAGAAAATGGTATTGACATCAAGGAAAAAAGACAAACAAATTACATATAATCCAAAAGAAATTAAGGAAAACTTTAGAGAATTCTATGAACAATTATACCGAACTGAAAACGAAGGGAAAGAAGGGAAAATAGATGAATTTCTGACTAAAATTGAACTACCAAAACTACAAATAGAGGAACAAAATAAATTAACAGAGCCATTTGGAATAGTAGAAATACAAGAGATAATAAAAAAATTACCAAATAATAAGACACCAGGAGAGGATGGATTCCCAATAGAATTCTACAAAACATTTAAAGACTTATTAATTCCGCCCCTCCTGGAAGTAATCAACCAGATTGATAAAACACAAAGCTTACCAGATTCATGTAAAACAGCAATAATTACAGTAATACTAAAGCAAGGGAAAGATCCACTCTCACCAGCGTCATATAGACCAATATCTTTACTTAACACAGATTATAAGATAATAGCTAAACTATTAGCAAACAGATTAGCAGAGTATGTACCGAAAATGGTAAATTTAGACCAAACTGGATTTATCAAAAAAAGACGCACAACAGACAATATTTGTAAATTTATTAACTTAATTCATGCAGTAGAAGGGAATAAAGCACCTACAGTAGCAGTTGCTTTAGACGCAGAGAAAGCCTTTGACAGAGTAGAATGGAATTATTTGTTCAAAGTATTGCAAAAATTCAGTTTACCGGAGAAGTATATTAATTGGATTAAAGCATTATATAAGGGACCGTTAGCGAAAGTGACAGTAAATGGACATGTAACAAAGCAATTTAACTTAAGCAGGTCAACACGGCAGGGATGTCCACTATCACCTTTATTGTTTGTGTTAGCTATAGAACCACTAGCAGAATTGATAAGAATAGATAATAATATAAAAGGAATAAAAATAAAAGACAAGGAATATAAAATCAGTTTATTTGTGGATGATGTTATAGTGTACTTAACAGAACCAGAACTATCAATAAAAGAATTATATAAGAAATTGAAGGAATATGGAGAAGTGTCGGGTTACGAGAAGGAGATGTCATTTCCAATTCATATCGACTGGTCTTTTGATGAGAAAGTTAAGGATCCAATTGCAGGAGGGGGTACAGAGGTCCAGGGCTTGTAGTTTCTTGACCAGGACTGACGAAATAATAGTATTGATGGCTGAACTGTAGTCGATTAAGAGCAGCTGTTTTCGAAGTGATCCTGAGTTGAGTGGAAAGCCAGGGATATTGCGTCTGCTGTGGATCAATTGTGACGATTGGCAAATTGCAGTGGGTCCAGATCTTTGCTTAGGTACGTGTTAATTCTATCCATGACCAGCCTCTCAAAGCATTTCATCACAGTAGAAGTTAGTGCTACTGGTCGACAGTCGTTGAGGCAGCTCACGCGGCTCTTCTTGGGCACCGGGATGATTGATGCCATTTTCAAGTGGGTGGGAACCTCTTAATGCAGCAATGAGTGGTTGAAAATGAACCTCTAACTACTAAATGGAAGATGTTTTAGATGAACAAATTAGAGATATAATTTGCAAAGATGCAATGCTTTTGCTTTACACTGGATGTTAAAATAGCTAATGATATTTGCTGTTATTATGGAAGAAACATAACAATCTGATTAATTCCAAGATCCATAAATTGCTCCCTTAGTTTTCCTACATAAGTTTCACCACATCAGTACTTGGCTGATAGACTTGCATTAGATTGATGTACAGGTATGAATTTGTTTTCCCTACACGCCAGTTATTTGTTTGGGGAAGTGGTGGGTTAAATTACCACAAATTATCTAGAGTCATAATCAAAAGTTCAAATCCTATCTTGGCAACTGTAGAATTTAAATTCATTTAATAATCTGGAATTTTTCTAAGTAATAATGACCACAAAAAAAATTCCAGATTTTTGTGGCCCTTGGAGTTCTCAAAATTAACTCCTGACCTCATAATGTTTCAAAGCACCAGCTCAAACAAGGGCAAGGTAACTTCCTCCTGATTACTCCCCACCACCATTCTTTAAATAACAAATTAATGGTCTATGTTGAAAAACACTTGCATGAAGCACTTGAAGTAACAAAAGGTAGAGACTTCAATGAAATTCATCACCAGCAATGGCTTTGTTGCACCCCCACTCATGGAGAAGGCTGAGTGTTGAAGTACATATCCTTGTCCTCACCAATTTATTTTTACAGATTCATCCTTTCATAAGTGACCACTGAACTATTCCTGTGAAGGTAAAGTCCCATCTACTTGAATAGGGCACACTTCATCTTGAGGCATGGAAATAAATCATGCTCTGATCAGGCTATGTATGTGAGACATTGTGAACCATCAGTTTCAGCAGAAAAGTCCAATCTGCATCTTCAGGTCCTGGCATATTCCTTTATCGAGCCAGAAGATCAACATGGTTCAATGAGTACAGAGAAATAAGCTTGGATTAGCACCAGGGCTTCTTAAGTAGTCTCTGAGGATTCAGGATGACTTGCTTCCACAGTGGCTATGTGAGTTCTGAGGTGACTGGTAAGGCAGAACTGGAAACCAAGGACCCTTTTACACATGGGGCAGGAAGGTGAACAGTTTGTAAGGTAATGAACTCCATCTATCATTCACACACAGATTCTATGTGTTTGGTGTGATCCAAGGTTCTCAAAAATCCCAAGTGCTCATTCTCCACTTTGAGTGATAATGGACTAAAGATTCCCAGTAGTCAGCCAGGAAATTGAAATGTCTTGGAATACTCTTTACTTGCCTGCATTACTGCTGCTCCAATGCAAGAAGCTCACACATTCCCAGACAAAGCACTGTGGAAGCAAGTCATCCTGTGTGCTTGATTGGCACTTCATGCAACACACTAATCATGTATTCACTCCATCAGCAGTGCAGATTTGCTACATTGTGTACAGTTTACAAAATTATTTGCAAATATTTACCTTGGGTACTCCAACAGCATCTCCCAAATCAATAACCTTTCCCATCAAAAACAAAAGCAAGAGAAACATTGGACCACCACCACCTGTACGGTCCCTTCTAAATATTACACAAATGGAAATAATTCTCTTCCTTTGTTTGGGTCCATATCTTGGACCTACCTACCTCCACATTCTCCATCAGTACTGGAGCACCACAGGGCTGCTTTCTTATCCCCCTGCTCTACTCACTTTACACCTATGACTGTGTGGCTTGGTACTTCAATAACACTATCTACAAATTTGCCAACAATACCACTGTAGTGGGTTGTATCAAGAAAGGTGATGAGTCAGCATGCAGGAGGGAGTTTGAAAATTTGGCTGAATGGTGCATCACAACACCCTTGCACTCAATGTCACCAAAACTAAGGAGCTGATTGTTGACTTCAGGAAAGGAAAGCCAGAGGTATACAACCCAGTGATCATTGTGGGATCAGAGGTGGAGAGGGTAAGCAAACCTAAGTTCTTGGAAGTCACTATCTCGGAGGATCTTTCCAGGACCCAATGCATTAAAGGCATCGTGAAGAAAAAATGTCAGCACTTTTACTTCCTCAGGAGTTTGCAGGGGTTTGGCATGATGTCAGTGTGATAGTGTGCTGACTGGCTGCTTCACTGTCTGGTATGGGAACACCAATACCCTGAGCATAAAGCCCTGTAAAAGGTAGTGGAGACAGCCCAAGACATCACAGGCAAAATCCTTCCCAATTTCAAGAACATCTACTGGCAACACTGCTGTCAGAAAGCAGCAATCATCAAAGACCCATAGTGCCCAGCACATGCTCTGTTCTCGCTGCTGACATCAGGAAAGAGATATAGCTGCCACAAGACTCACACCATCAGGTTCAGGAATAGCTGCTACCCCTCCACTATCAGAGTCCCTTATGACAAACTCAATCAGAGACTTATTTAAGGACTCTTACTTATGCACTTTATTGATTTTTTAATTCTATCTGTATTGCAGTTTGTTTACATTCATTTTCTGTTTACAGTTCTTTATTTGTTTACATGTATATGCTGTGTACAGTTTTATTTTCACTGCCAATAAGTGGTAATTCTGTCTCGCCCACAAAAAAAATCTCAGGGTGTTAAATGATGTTATGTATGTATGTACTCTGGCAATAAATTTGAATTGTACTGGAGATTGCCTTCAGCAGAAGGACTACAAGTTGGCACCTCACCACCGCTTTCTCAAGGCAATTAATTGAATGCAATAATTGGTGACCAGATTCCATTTGAAAAAATCAGATGAAAATCTCAGCCTTGTATGTATGTTCCCTTCATTCCATCATTCTTTTTGTCTTTATGTTGCTTTTGTACATCAAATGCATTAAGTGTTCTTTATTTTACTAGGAAGATTTACTAAGACATTGCCAAGTCATCAGGAGTAGTTACATGGAAAGATAAACAGGTTATGACTTTATTCCTTGGAGTGTAGAAAAATGAGGGGAGATTTGATAGAGGTTTACAGAGTAAATGTGACTAGGCTCTTTCCACTTAAATTAGGAGAGTTGAATATGAGATGACATGACTTTAGGGTGAAAGGGGAAAGGTTTAGTGGGAACATTATGGGGAACTTCTTCAGTCAGAGAATGGTGAGAGTGTGGAACGAGCTGCCATCTGACGTAAATGCGGACTCACTCTTATGTTTTGAGAATAAATTGGATAGAGGTCTGGAGGGTTATGGAATGGGTGCAGGTCAATGGAACTAGCAGAACGATGTTTCGGCACAGACTGGAAGGACCAAATCGCCTGTTTTCTGTTACCCCTCCATAAATCTTTGTCCGCGAAGCCAAGCCAAAGAAAAAGAAGTGTTCTATGGTTCTATTTCTATGCTTTTGGCTTTGTATGCTAGAACTTAAATCTAGAAAGATGGATGAAATGTTCAATCTTTTACCCAAATATGATCCAGGTCCAATGCGTTCAAGTTTAACTGACACAGGATAAGTGGCAGGCAATCATCGTTCTTCAACACTATTCTTCAATGACATGTTTTAACAAGGCTGACAGTGACCAATACAACTAGGTTTGTAAGTCAAACCAGACTTTGGAAAACATGTCAGCTGATGGAGGTAATGATATTTCAGGGAAGTGCTTTTCCCCATTCATTCAAAGACCCCTCCCACTAGAACATAATTTCCTTCCTATGTCAAGGATTAGAAGATTATAATCCCAGCACCAACAGTAGATGATTTTCTGTAGCTGTGACCACCTCTGGAACATTTGATTAAATGTCAAGTCCTTTAAATCATGATGTTGGTCAATACACCACAACAACAAAAAAGTGAGCTTGGTCTCCAAAAATGTAAACAAGAAAGTCTGCCGAGGCTGGAAAACCGAAGCAACACAGAAAATGTGGATGTCAGGCAGCGTACATTGAAAGCAGTAGATAGTGAATAGTACAGCACGTGGGGAAACAAATTTGCAGATTTCCTGACATAATTAAGTGACTCCTTTGCTCTCACCTCTTTTGAGATTAAGCCCAACGTATCTTAGTGATGGTTCACCAGTTTGATTATTAAAGAATACAGTGTTATTGTTTCTGCTCCTGCAGGTCCTGAGTAGACTGAGACTGCATCTAATTGGAAAGGATCCTTAAGGACTGTTAAGTTGCTGTTCAAAAAAAACAAGACAGCCGAGTCTCAAGTGTAATTCCTTTGTTGCTGATCACAAAGTCAGGAACATTGTAACTTCATAAAGCAGACCAAATATTGGTTCACGAGAAAAGTAACTGCACTTTCACCTACTTTGAAACTGTCCACCTATTATTAAAAATGAGAGGAATAGAAGCAAGAATCTAGCAAATGGCTCCTTGAACCTGTTCCACACATCAGATGACAGTTTTGCAGAGCACCTGTTTTCAATCTGAAAGGGTGACCGTAAGCTTTCTATGAGCTAGTTAATTCCCCATCCCACGATGAATTGTTGGTATTTGGCCAGCTGTACTGTTGCAACGAGGCCCAGCACAGGTTTAAGGAGAAGCACCTCATCTTCCAACTGGGCCTGGTACAGCCTTCTGGACTTGATAACGAACTCTACAACTTTACATAATTGGATTTCTGTCTATATTAGTCATGAATTTTCTTCAGTGGATTTCTTTTCTCTGGAAATGGGAGAACATGCCCAATTTACCTGCCACCAGATGATCTTGTTTAAAATTGTAATCATCCTGCTTTTACCTTAGCAGAGAAGCATTCCTTGCTACCCTATTTCCCACCCCCCACCCCCCCCAATCCTTCCCACAGCTTCTTTTCTCTCCCAGTTCTGATGAAGGGTCTTCAATCTGAAATGTTGATTCTGTTTCTCTTCACACAAATGTGCTTGACCGGCTGAGTATTTCCACCATTTTCTGTTTTTATTTTAAATATCATCATCTGGTAAGCTCATAGCTTATCTTGTCACTTAAGTCCAGATCCCCATGATGTTCAAAAATCTGTCTTTTTTTCCCACTAGGAACACATTTAAGGACTGCATATCCAAAGCCCACAAAGCTTAAGAAAAGCAGACACCCCCCACCCCCCTTCCCTCTTATTAGGAAACCCAGATGACTAGAGATAGTGAGGTATGAAAAAGGAGGCAATAGATACGTCAGCTATACACAGATGGGACCAAGGGAGGACATTGGAATTCATTGAAAAGGAAAAATCAGGAGGGTATAAAATAGGTTTTATCTAGTAAAAGTAAACCTAAAGAGATTCTAAAAGTGTATTGAGGACAAAAGAGTAACTCAGAATCTGAGAATCAGACCCCTTTAAATATTAATACGCTATGTTCATCTGTGTGGAGCCACAGGAGATGGCCAAGTTCCTAAGGTAGATTTTCAAAATTTTATTTACAGTAGAATGCTAGGAACAAAATCCTGCTCTCTTGAAGTGAATCCACATTACAGAAAAGACGCTGGAGGTCTTAAAACACATAAAGGTAGATTAATCTCGGGGCCGAATCAGCTGCATCCTAGAACATAGTGGAAAACAAGGAAACAAATTGTAGAATCCTTGGAGGAGATATTTGCATCATTGTTAAACTTGGTTCAATAGCTGGAAGACCGGAGGGTAGCTCATGCTGTGCTTTTATTTAAGAAAGCCTAAAAGGATAAGCCAGGAAACTACAGGCCAGTGATCTTAAAATGACTTGTGGGTAAGTTACTGGAGGGAATTCTGAGAGACAGGATCTACATGCTGGAATGGTTAGAGATAGTTTACATAGTTGTGTGAGTGGGGGAAATAGTGTTTTATGAATCTGATCGAAGTTTGTTTTGAAAAGGTGACCAAAAAGATTGATGAAGGCAGGGCAGTAGATGTTTTTGACATAGATTTTAGCAAGGTCTTTGACAAGGACCCACATAGTAGTCTAGTAACTTTCCAATTGGATACTGAATTGGCTTCATAATAGAATACCGAGGGTAGCCATTCATGCTGCAGGGATCAGGGATGGGTCCACTGTTTTTTGTCACTTATATTAACAACTTGGATGATAATGTAGTTAGAATGGCCAGTAATTTTGTGGGTGTTGCAAAAATTGGGGGTATAATGGACAGTGAAGAAAGTTGTCAGATATGGAGATTGTCCACTGTATTTGCCCGTCAAGAATGCCTGGTGTATAATGGCACATCAACAGCTTAGGAATTTCTAAATACACAAGGTTATTGCTGATACTTCACTAGTTGAAACAATGCAACTTCCTGCTGATGATTATTGATAAGCTTGTGCTTGTCAAGGTAGGACAACACTACTCCATTAACTGTTGACTGGTGAAAGCCAGGGAGATGAAGAATTGCCCTCAGTAACACAAATTATCCTCCAATTTCTAATACTAGACTATTTTGGCCAAGTATTGTAGATCCTTTTTTACTCCAGCGCTAGATTACTGATCTTTCCACCAAGGATTAATTTGGTTCCGTGCATCAATCATGCACTATGTAAACCACAAAATGATTTAGTGTTTTTTCACCACAGCTTCTTGAAGAGTATATTAGTTGTTAGTTGATTGCAAGGTGACTGATGCTTTAAACTTCAATGAATAGCAAGTGCTAGAGGCTAATGACTGACATGGTACAGGTCATAACACACTGTAAAATGGATAATACTATGCCAATAACAGAGACTAAATGATACTTTGAGCTGAAGTCAACAAATCTAACTTCTGAGCTCAGTATATTAGTTATCAGTCATCAGCACAAGAAATCTAAATATTTCTGCTTCTGTTGGCCCAGCTGCCTATAATGTTGTAATTATCCAGATTTAATCTAACACTGATTTCCATTAATGCCTGTCTTTAATGCAGTTAAAAATGACACTTCTCCTGAGTTTCATCAAACAAAAATTGATACCAAGCCACAGAATGAGATTTTTTAGGCAGATGTTAAAATCAAAATCAGGGAAGGATTTTAAGGTAACATTTGATCTTCCATTGCAACTTTCTCTTATTGTGTTGCAAATGGAAGCGGCTGAGATATCAGCCAACATACTCTAGTAGTTGATTCTTCATAGACTGAAATAAAGGTGACCACCACAAGAAAAATTATTGCAAAGCTCTCTGTAAGCCCAACACAAACTTTCACCTGAACTCTTGCCAGCTCCTTAAAATTGCAGTCATGTTTAGTGGCTTACATGCCAATGCCCATATGTTTTATTGTACATCCCTAAGGCTGAATCATCAATATTCTTATGAGTCCTCAACACAAGAATTGCATAGTTAGCTGTGTTTACCTGTGACTGCAACTACAGGTTTTTCATGTGGGGAAATTCGGTATGTACAGACATAGCTCTGAAACTAACCTGAACCCAGTGGTATTTCATTTTTGAGATGGTAGTATACAAATGCCAAATTGGGTGACAGTACGGCTTCATCTTTGATGTCTTGCTGCTGAGCTTATTCCCTGACCATTTTGTAATTCTTAGCTATCCGATAGGAGAAATGTGC
This sequence comes from Narcine bancroftii, assembly GCF_036971445.1. Taxonomy (NCBI): domain Eukaryota; kingdom Metazoa; phylum Chordata; class Chondrichthyes; order Torpediniformes; family Narcinidae; genus Narcine; species Narcine bancroftii. The sequence goes on from NC_091469.1 coordinate 422,243,505, forward strand.
AAGAATATAATTATGTGAAAGGTGAATAGATGGAGAGGAAAGGAGAAAGAAAGAGAACTTCATATCTACTCCATTTGCAGCTAGTAATCAGAAGACATTTTGCTATTGGAAAGACTACACAAAAGAGTCTGGAAAAACAACCAACTGAAAAACCTCACAAAGATAAGCGTATACAGAGCCGTTGTCATACCCACACTCCTGTTCGGCTCCGAATCATGGGTCCTCTACCGGCACCACCTACGGCTCCTAGAACGCTTCCACCAGCGTTGTCTCCGCTCCATCCTCAACATCCATTGGAGCGCTCACACCCCTAACGTCGAGGTACTCGAGATGGCAGAGGTCGACAGCATCGAGTCCACGCTGCTGAAGATCCAGCTGCGCTGGATGGGTCACGTCTCCAGAATGGAGGACCATCGCCTTCCCAAGATCGTATTATATGGCGAGCTCTCCACTGGCCACCGTGACAGAGGTGCACCAAAGAAAAGGTACAAGGACTGCCTAAAGAAATCTCTTGGTGCCTGCCACATTGACCACCGCCAGTGGGCTGATAACGCCTCAAACCGTGCATCTTGGCGCCTCACAGTTTGGCGGGCAGCAGCCTCCTTTGAAGAAGACCGCAGAGCCCACCTCACTGACAAAAGGCAAAGGAGGAAAAACCCAACACCCAACCCCAACCAACCAATTTTCCCTTGCAACCGCTGCAATCGTGTCTGCCTGTCCCGCATCGGACTGGTCAGCCACAAACGAGCCTGCAGCTGACGTGGACTTTTTACCCCCTCCATAAATCTTCGTCCGCGAAGCCAAGCCAAAGAAAGAAGATATACAGTACAACCATAGAAAGTAATTTGTATGCTTTGAAATTTTTAAAAAATCATTATGGATTGGGTTAACATTTAGCTATTTCCATTCTTAAGGTATGGATCAGATCTTATTTGGAGTTTTGCATACAGTTTGGATTTATCTGTTTAAGGGAGGGGTGGGGAGACAGAAACTTGAATTGAAGATCGTTTATTCCTGATTTGAAGTGTGGCCTTATGACTAAAGGTCCAGGAAGTTAGACCTATGCTTATTGCAGATTTTTTTTTAATGAGAGATCTTCTTACTATCTCAGCATCATGAGCAGATGGGTTTGTACTAGAGCATAAAACATTACAACCTTTGGCCCTCGATGTTGTGCCAACCTATATATTTCTTTTATCCATGTGCCTAAGAGTCTCTCAATTGCCCCTAATGTTTCAGCCCCCACCACCATCCCTGGAAAGGCATTCCAGGCACCCACAATTCTGTGCAAAAAAAAAACAAATGTCTCCCTTAAACTTTCCCCCTTCACATTGTATGGATATCTCCTGGTGTTTGCTGTTCCTGCCCTGGAAAAAAGGTGCTGGCTGTCCACCTTAACTTTGCTGCTCAGAAACGTAGACCTCTATCAAGTCTCTTCTCATCCTTCTTCACTCCAAAGAGAACAGTCCCAGCTCTGCCAACCTTGCCTCATAAGACTTAAATTCAAATCCAGTCAACATCCTGTTAAATCTCCTCTGCACCCTCTCCATAACTTTCACATCCTTCCTACAATAAAGTGACCAGAACTGAACACCAGAGATTTGTAGAGTTGGAACATGACCTTTCAGCTCTTGAACTCAGACCCACCATCCCATAGGCCTTCTAACCTATCAATCTATGCAGCAACCTTGGAGATGTACAGGTACACAATCCTTTATCCGGAACCCTTGGGGGACAGTGTGTTCCGATTTTAGGATTTTTCCAGATTTCGGAAAGCCCACCCGAATTGTGCTGCCGTATCCACCCCCATCCCCTTCCACTCACCCAGCCGCCTCCCCCAACTATGCTCCCTCCCCCAACTACCGGTCCCTGGCCGCCCAGCTGTCTCCCCCAATCGCCGGTCCCTCAGCCGCCCGGCCGTCTCCCCCAACCACCAGTCCCTCGGCCGCCCGGCCGTCTCCCCCAACCACCGGTCCCTCAGCCGCCCGGCCGTCTCCCCCAACCGCCGGTCTCTCGGCCGCCCAGCTGTCTCCCCCAACCGTCGGTCCCTCGGCCACCTGGTCCCTCAGCTGCCCGGCCGCCTCCCCGAACTGCTGGTCCCTCAGCCACCTCCCCCAACCACGGTCCCTCGGCCACCCAGTCGTCTCCCCCAACCGCCGGTCCCTCAGCTGCCCAGCTGTCTCCCCCAACCAACAATCCCCACTTGCCGGATTTTGGAGCTTTCTGGATTTTAGATGTCCGGATAAAGGATCATGTACCTGTGTAGATTTAAAACCCAAGATCCTTCTCTTCCTTCGCTCTATTAAGTATTCAATCATTAACCTTGAACTCAGCCATCTGGTTTGACCTTTCAAATGCATCTGCCACTCTTCTGCCCAACTCTGTATCCTGTCAATATCCTTATGTAATCTACCATAACCTTCAGTATTATCCACATTTTCTCTAATCTTCGAATCATCCACAAATTTACTAACTAATCCTTCCGCTTCTTCATCTAGGTCATTTATAAAAATCACAGAACAGATACTCCGGAACTCCACTAATCACTAACCTCCAGGCAGAGTACTTTCTGTCCACTGTTACTCTCTGGTTTCTACATGCAAATCATTTTTTTAAATCCACACAGCCAATGTTCCACTGATCCCATGCCTCATGACTTTCTGAATGAGTCTCTCATGTGGGACCTGGTCAAATGCTTTACCAAAATCCATAAAGACTACCTTCATGAATTTCTTTTGTTACCTCCTCAAAAAACTCAATTAGGCATATCAAGCATGACTTTCCCTTCATAAAGCCATGCTGTCAATCTTAGAGAAGACTCTACTTCTCCAAATGTTCATAGATCCTATCCCTAAGAATCCTCTCCAATAGCACACCACTGATGTAATACTTGCCAGTCTATAATTCTCAGGATATTCCCTATAAACATTTTTTTGCACAAGTGGCCCACATTTGCAATTCTCTGATCCTCTGGCACCTCCCGCATGGCCAAGGAGGACCCCGAGATCATAGCCAATGCCTCAGCTATCCCTTTCCTCCTTTCCCACGGCAACCTGGAGTATATCGCAACCTGGACTTATCAATCTTAATGTTTTTAAGATCCAACACTTCCTCTTCCTTAATGTCAACATCATTCAGCACACAAGCCTATTCTATTCTGACCTTATCCTGATCAAGATCCTTTTCTCTTGTGAATACTGAAGCAAAGTAATAATTTAGGACCTCCCCAACCTCATCCACCTCCAAGCATGTTTCCTTCTTTATCCTTAAGTGGCCTCATCTTTATTCTCATCTTCCTTCTATTCTTCACATATGCATAGAATGCCTTGTGGTTCCCATTAATCCTACATGCCAAGGCCTTGACATGCCCCCTTCAAGCTCTACTGTCTTTCCCTAAGTTCCTTCCTGAATGCCATAGAATTATCATGAGCCCTTCTTGTTTCTTGTTTCCGATATCTAATGTATGTTTCCTTCTTCCTCTTAACTCGCTGCCCCACCTGTTTTCTTAACCACCATTCCGTTTTCTTTATCTCAGTGGGGCAAATCTATCCTGAACCCCACGCAAGTGATCCCTATACATACTCTACATTGCTTTCTCCCATGAACATCTGTTCCCAGTTTACTCTCCCTAGTTCCTGCCTCATCCCATCATAATTAGTCCTTCCCCAACTGAACACTTTACTATTTTGTCTGCTTTTATCCTTGTTCATAGCTATGCCAAAACTAAGGGAATTGTGGTCACTCTCACTGAAATGCTCCCCCACTGAGAGGTCCACCATCTGACCAGTTTCATTATCCAGCACTAGAACCAGTATGCCCACTCCTTGTCAGCTGTTCCACATACAATGTCAGAAATCCTTCTTGGACACACCTGGCAAATTCTGCTCTGTACTGTGCTGTAATATACTATGAAAGATAGAGAGATGTTTTCACTCGTAATGAATCTTGCCCTGCCTCAATTTATATGTTCCGGAAGCTCTCATCTATGCTCATGTTACCTCTGGTTTTAACAATTCCATTGGAAGTCCCAATTGGCCTTCTTTATTTTATACTGTAAAATTGAGATTACCCAAACATGTTCTAATTTGCATGACATCACATTTGCCTATCACCTTGTCATCCATCAATATCTTCATAATTCCCTCATTAAATCTTTCTTTACACCTCCATCTTCCTTTTTGATGGTTCCATAAAATTATCACATTCTTTCTCCTCTTTCTCTGCCCTAATATCTTAAGCTGCTGTGTGTATAAAACTTGTATTTATAAAACTGCAGAAAAATGCCTTCATTCATTCTACAATGTTAAGGTTATATGTCCTCCCTGGGTTCCGAATGCCCTACTTCTACGAAAAGTCACACCAGTGACTGGCAGAGGAATCATTTCTTCATCCAAGAATGATTTGACGCTTACAAACCCTATCAAGTATATTTTTCTTTGCATATTATTTTATATAGTTAGTATTGATTAGATTTCTGCATGTAATGAAGATAAAAGTGATACACCAGTTAAGATGAACTTACATGCATATAATTTCCTAAAAATATTCTAATGTATCTTACAACCAGTCTGTTCATTTTGAAGTAATTGATGCTCACTTAACACAGTAACCAGTGTTCAGAAACATTCTGCAAATATGTATAAAGAACAAGCTAGTTAATCTATTTTCATTGGTCTTGGTTGAGGGGAGAACTGGTCATTTAGAAAGAGGGAATTCCTTGTAGCTTTTTGAATAGGGAAATTAGATCTTTTACATTCATTAGAATGTAAATTAGAATTCACTCAGGAGTTTGTGGAGGTTTGGTATGACACTAGAAACCCTGGCAAATTTCTACAGGGATGTGGTGGAAAGTATGCTGACCGGCGACATCACAGTATGGTATGGGAACACCAATACCCCTGAGGGTAAAGCTCTCCAAAATGTAGTGGACACAGCCCAGGAGTACATCTACGGGGAATGCTGATGTCAAAGGGTAGCAGCAATCATCAAAGACCCACACACCCAGCAGATGCTCTGTTCTTGCTGCTGCCATCAGGAAAGAGGTATAGGTGCCACAAGATTCGCACCACCAGGTTCAGGAACCCTCCACCATCAGACTCCTCAATGACAAATTCAATTAGAGACTCATTTAAGGACTCTTACTTGTGCACTTTATTGATTTTCTTTGTTCTTTCTGTATTGCACAGTTTGTTTACATTTGTTATCTGTTTACAGTTCTTTTATTTGTTTACATTTATGTTGTGTACCTTTTTGTACTACCAATTAGTGGTCATTCTGCTGCACCCACAGGAAAAAGGAATCTTAAGGTGGCACATGATAATCTGACAATAAATCTGGAATGGCAAGTGGATTTTGTTTTGATTTCATCAATTTTCTGCTTGGATTAGTTCTGGAGAATGGATATGCTCGGCTTTTACTCTCTTGGAGTGAAGGAGGCAGAGGGTGACCTGATGGAAGTTGTTTGAGTTTTTTAAGGAGGTGACAAAGATTAAGGCAGTGGATTTTGGCTCTATGGACATTAATAAGGCATTCAGCATGATCCTATCTGGCATGCTGATCCACGAAGAAGATAAAGGCATACAGGATCCCGAAGACTTGAGAGAATCAGAGGGTAATGGTGTCTGTCAGGGATCTGTGCTGTGTTAATTTTAATATAACTGATTAAGACAAAAAATATACATAGGCTGATCAGTAAGTTTGCAGGAGGCACAATATGCTGTAGAATTGTGGATAGTGAGAAAGATTGTCGAAGGACAGAGCATGATGTGGATCAATTAGAAATATGGGCAAAAAAATAGCAGAGCTTAATTCTGACAAGTGTGAGCTGTTGCACTTTTGAAGTCTTGTGTAAGAGGAAAGTATACAGTGAATGCAGGAGTCTTGGGCACATTGCTGCAGAGAATCAAGGCATGCAACTTCATGACTCGCTGAAAGTGGCAGCACATGTGCACATGTAACAAAAATGTTCAGCATTATCAGTCAGAGCATTGAGTAGAAAAGTTGGTTCATTGTGTTGCAACAAAATAAAACTTTGGTCTAGGGTAAATTTGAGGTATTGTGTGCAGTTCTGCATACAGTATTACAAGAAGGACATGAGAATTTCAAAAGAGTGCATAAAAGATTCACTTACGATCTTGCCTAGATAAATGTTTGTTAACTCTAAAGAGAGATTGCTTTCTCTGGATTGCTTTCTCTTAATATATGTAAAATTATAAGAAGCATAGATAAGATAGATGATTAGAATCCAGGATGGAAATGGATTGCATAAATTTAAAATGAGAAAAGGTCATTTTAAAGGAGATTTACACAGAGAATGCTAGGTCAAGGATGGAAGCCACTGTGATAGCAACATTTAAGAGACATTTAGACACTGAATAGGCAGGAGATAGAGGTTTGGTATGACATTGAAAACCATGGTAAACCTCTACAGACATGTAGTGGAAAATGTGCATCACAGCCTCATATGGGGGCATCAATACCTGTGAGTGGAAAGCCTGTAAAAGGTAGTGGACACACCCCAGTATATCCACCATCAAGAAAAAGTATATAGAACACTGCCAACACTCATGAAGGATTCACAGCACCCAGTACCGGCTCTGTTCTCACTGCTACCATCAGGAAAGAGTATAGGTACCACCATGTTAAGGAATAGTTGCTACCCCTCCACCATCTGACTCCTAAACAACAAACTCAATCAGAGACTCATTTAAGGACTCTTACATGGCATATTATTTATTACTGAATTTTTTTCTGTATTGACAGTCAATTTTTTGTTCACATTTTTCTCTTGTTGAGTACAATGTTCTTGCATCACTGATAAAGTAGAAATTCTGCTTGACCCACAGGATAAAGAACCTCAGGATTGCATGTGATGTCATGCATGTACTCTGACACTAAATCAGAACTTGACCATGTGCAGGCAGATGGGATTAATTTATATTGGTATCGTGGTTGGCACAGACCATCATGGTCCAAAGCATCTTGCGCTGTATTCTTCTCTGTTCTAAGTATTTAAGATTGCAAGGCACATCAAGGCTGGATATTTTTTTTTAAAAAGCAAGAGTGGTTAGCTTTAAGGAAATTTTAGAGAGGATTTGAGGCTAGGTTTTCTTACACAATGATTAACATCTGATAATGGACTGCCTGACAAAGTGGTGGAATGAAATGCAGTTATCTTGTTTGAGGCAGTTAGACAGACATCTAAATATGCAAGGAATAGGAAAATATGTTCCTAACATGTTTTTCTAGCAAAAAGATCAGTATGACTATCGTTTCTATGCCACATGACTCTATGTATCAAACTATGTTGACCTCTTTCATTTTCCTGAGAATTTAAACTATGGTGATGATTCATGTACACCATCATATCAGGAAAGTGTGGCGTGACTAAACTGTGCAATTTCTTACGCTGGTCATAATTTCCCAAGACTTCCCTTCAAGTCTCTCACAATTAATTACAATAGTTTTGCCCAATCAAAATCAATGGTCAACATTAGTTTACTGAAGTATCACTACTCTGTTGCAATTTTGTTGTTGCAGCCATTTCAACCAATGATGTTGAAGTTCTTTCTCTCAATCAATTGATACTTGCTCATTCATTTGAAATTAATATTGAAAAAAGCTTCTTTCGACTGCACTTAAATAATTAAAAAGAAAATACGTGGATTAAGTAAATTGAAATGGACGAGGCGGCACAACATCGGACACAGCAGCCTCTTCTGGACACCAGTAGTTTTGTTTTTCTTTTCAATATTGTTAAATAGTCGAGCTAAACAGTTAGATAGTTACATAATTTTAGTTTTTTATAGTCACGGTTACGCGTCACTACAGAGTACAGTATTTAAAGTTAATTTGAAAAGTATTTACTGACCTCTGGGAAGATCTGCAGGATGAGCCACGCGACCACAGGCTGCTGCGGGGACAAGGCCTAAAAGCCTCAGGATCAAGCAAGAGAATGAAGTGGCGCTTGAGGAGGAGGAATTGCAGTAAGCGAGCAGGGGTTCATGCTTGGCAGAAGGCAAACCCCTGCCGCCTGGCTCTCCCGTCCATCCTGCTCACCAACGTCTGTTCCCGGTGAACAAAATGGATGACATTCGACTCCGGAGATCTGTGCAGCGGGAGTACAGGCACTGCAGTGCTTTGGTCTTCACAGAAACATGGCTCAGCGACGGGGTCCCAGATGCCGCCATTCAGCTGGACAGGCTCATTTTATTTCGGGCTGACAGATGCTGCTTTGTACGATAAAGCCCGTGGTGGTAGCTGTGGTATTTACATCAATGGTGCAAGGACCCTGCACAAGTCTCCAGTCACTGCTCAACGCTGATGGAATTTGTGACTGTCAGATGTAGACCATTTTATCTAGCATGGGAATTCACCACGGTCCTCATAGTTGGAGTGTACATCCCCCCCCACCCACCACCACCTTCCCCAGCTGTAATGCTAAGAAGGTGATCTGGGAAATTAATGGGGCTATAAACAAACTGCAGACCACACACCCTGACGGACTGATTACTATCACTGAGGATTTCAACCAGGTGAACCTCAAGTCAAGGTTACCTAAATTTCATCAGTATGTGGACCTTGCCACGAGAAGGTTAAACACGTTGGACCTTGTGTATGCAAACATTTCCAATGCATATCGGCCAGAGCCCTTCCCCCACCTCGGATACTCAGACCACATCCTGTAATGCTAATCCCAGCATGTAGAGTGCTCATCAAAAGCTCCAGGCCATTTCTGAAGCAGGTTAAAACCTGGCCAGCAGGGGCCATTCAAGGCTGCTTTGATTACTGACTGGCACATGTTCAAGGAGGCAGCAACCAATGGTGACTGTAATAATCTGGAGGAGTATACAGCAACAGTGACCAGCTACATTAATAAGTGTACTGACGACGTCACTGTGTCCAAGACCATCAATACTCATTCTAAACAGAACCCATGGATGAATGCAGAGGTGCGTGTGCTGCTCAGGAGCTATGACTCCGCCTTCACAGTGGATGACAAGGCAGCCCTAGCTATTGTAAGAGCCAAGCTGTCTAAGGCCATCAGAGAAGCAAAGCGTGCCCATGCCCAGTTCATTCATAGTCAATTCTTGGATAGCAAGGACATGCAACGCATGAGTAAGGGCATGCAAGATATCACCTCCCTCTGAGATACACTGAGCCACTTCTATATGCATTTTGAGGTGAAAAGTGATGTGGTGGCAAAGAAAATATCTCTCCTCCAAATGATCAGATGCTGTGTCTTGCATTGGCCAATGTGAAGAGAGAGTTAGGCAAGGTCAACCGGATAACATTCCCATCAGAGTGCTCAGGGCACGTGCTGCTTAGCTAGCAGATGTTCTCACTGACATCTTTAACATCTCCCTGAGAAGCGCCATGGAACCGACGTGCTTGAAAGTTGCTACCATTGACCCCGTGCTGAAGAAGTCGTCTGTGTCCTGCCTCAGTGACTACTGCCCTGACACCCTCACATCCATCATTATGAAGTGCTTCAAGAGGCTCATCATGGGGCACATCAAGCTCCTGCTGTCCCAGTCACTGGACCCCCTGCAATTTGCATCCAAATCCAACCGCTCTATGGTCAACATCATTGCCACTGCCCTCTATTTAACTCTCATTCGCCTAGAAAATAAGGACTCGTATATTCGACTGTTGTTTATTGACTTCAATTTGGCATTCTGCACAATCATACCTCAGTTCCTGATAAGGAAGTTGAGCCTGCTGGGTCCAAACACCTCCCTCTGCAAATGGATTCTTGACTTCCTGTCAGGGAGACCTCAAGCAGTCCAGATCGGTAACAGCACTTCCAAGACCATCACACTGAGCACAGGGGCCCCCTTCAGGGCTGCATGCTTAATCCACTGCTGTTCACTCTGCTGACCCATGACTGTGCAGCTAAACACAGCTCGAACCACATCATCAAGCTCACTAACAACATGACCATGGTGGGCCTTATTAGTAAGAATGAAGATTCAGCATACAGAGATGAGGTGCAGTCGCTAATGGACTGATGCAGAGACAACAACCTGAATCTGAACGTTAATAAAACAAAAAAATATGGTTGTCGACTTCAGGAGGCCTGGGAGACCATGCTCCACTGACCATTGACAGCTTGACCATTGAGGTCATCAAGAGTATCAAGTTCCTTGGAGTGCACTTGGTGGAGAATATCACCTAGTCCCTTAACAACAGCTCTATAACCAAGAAAGCCCAGCAACGCCTCTACTTCCTGTGAAGGCTGAGGAAAGTTCATCTCCCACCCTCTATCTTCAATACATTCTATAGAGGATGTATTGAAAGCATCCTGTGCAACTGCATTTGGAAACTGTACCACCTCAGACTGCAAAACCTTGCAGAGGATAGTGAATTCATTGGGGGCTCTCTTCTTACCATGAAGGACATCAACAACATTCAATGCAGGCAAAAGGCAATAAACATTGTGAATGACTCCACACACCCATCATGTAAACTGTTCTGCCTTCTGCCATTTGGTAGGAGGTACTGTAGCACTCAGGTCATTACGTCCAGATTGGGCAATGTTTTTTTCCCCAAGCCATCAGGCTCCTGAATTCCCAGAACATAAATGGATAGCATACCGTGTTAATATTTTAATATTTTGAAGTGTTTAACTTGTATTCTAACATATTTATGTATATCTGCTCTGTGGTCGTGGAGAAATGCAATCTTATCTTTACCGTGTGAGCATGGAATGAATGATAAATAAAGGTGACTTGAATTGACATGGGAAAGAATCTGACAGCCATCTATATCCTCACTGAATTTTGCCACAGTTTATACAGAAGTCCAAGTAAAGGATATGGACAGACTAACCCCAAAGGTTAAAAATTCTAGCCTTACAATTGTACATCTATTCAAATGAAGCTTAATTGATGTTTTCATTTTAATGTTCCAAATACAACACCCCCACCCCAACACACACACACACACACACACACACACACACACACACACACACACACACACACACACACACTCTCTCTCTCTCTCTCTCTTGATATTAGGTCTACTGAAAATTTAAAACAACTAATCTAACACTATAAACAAGCAAATGTATTTCACAAATAAAATTTAGAATAAACCAATTTAATTAGAAATATGAAAGGTAAATTTATATCTCACCTATAACCACATTGTCTTCACAGTTTTAATGGGATGGATGTGCTTGGTGCAGGGATATCAACTTCTCAACATCAGGCCAGAGGCACTAAAATCAATTCTTCAATCCCATTGTTCAGTCATTTTCAGTTTGTTTCTTTGCTTGGAAAGAAGCTGGGTGATTGCACTGAAGCCTCGCTCTACTAAATATGATGTTGGGAAGGCAATATAGTGCCTTTGTTCCACAGTGCAGGGTAGTGGTCAGAAATATTTTTTTGTAACCAAAAATCTTTATATGAATTTTTTTAACTTTGGCCTCAGCTCAATGTCATTTTGGAGTGAAATTAATTCTTCCTCCTACATTCCTGTTTCCACGTTGCTGATATCTACATTTACAAATAGGTAAAATTAAAACTACTTTTTAAATGGGAAGTTATGAATTCTTTCATTTTAGAAACAATAGAAAATGCTTGTTGCTTAGTGACAATTCCAAGCTGACTGAATCTGGAATATGATAAGTTTCCCAATAGATATACTGGTATTGGATATGGTGTAGAAGAGATTCAGTAGGTTTATTCCAGAAATTAGGGGGTTAGTTTATGAGGAGATTGACTAGCTTGGGACAACACGCATTGAATTTAGAAAAATGGGAAACATTTTGAAATGTATTAAATTATGAAAGGAATAGATAAGATGAAAGCAAGGAGGTTTTTTCCATTGGGAATCAATACTAGAAGTAGGTAGCCTCAAGATTAAGTGTCTGCATATTGTTTTTTTTTTGTTGATTTGTTCTATTTGCAATCATCCATGTTTTACCTTTAAAGCAATGGAATATTAATATTTGGGTCATTAAAATTAAAACATAAATTTAAGAAAAAAGATGAGAAGGAAATGATTATCACAGAGAGCAGTTAATCTGTGGGATTCTTTGCCAAATAAAGCAGTGGAAGCTGCCTCACTAAATGTATTTAAGACACAGATAGAGTTTTGAATAACAAGGCAAATAAGGATTATGGGGAACAGGTAGATAAGAAGACCTGATTCCACAGCCATATCAGCCACGATCTTACTGAATAGCAGAAGAAATTTGACAGGGCAGATGCCTACTTATGTTCTTATTTCTTAGCTGCCATGATACTATCTTACAAAACAACAGAATAATAATCTAATTCAATAATGTCAGCAAGTTGAGTTGTGTCACAACAACCACCTTGCACTCAATGTTAGAAAAACTAAGGAACTGATTGTTGACTTCAGGAAGGGGAAACCGGGAGAACACAAACCAGTCCTCATCGAAGGATCAGCAGAGGAGAGGATAAAGAACTTCAAATCCCTGGGTGCCAGCATCTCTGAAGATCTATCCCTGGGTTATCATGTCGATGCAATCATGAAGAACTTTGCCAGCATCTATATTTCATTAGGAGCTTGAGAAGATTTGGTACGTCACCAAAAGCTTGCAAATTTCTACAGGTCCACTGTGGAAAGCATTCTGACTAGTTGCATCACTGTCTGGTATGGAGGTGTTAATGCGCAGAATAGGAACACATTACGGTTGGTTGTAAACTCAGCCAGCGCCATCATGGGCATTTGTCTTCACTCCATTAAGGACATCTTTAAGGTGTGGTCTCAAGAAAGCAGCCTCTATCATCAAGGGTCCTCACAACTCAGGCCATGTTCACATTGTCCCATTGTTTAAAAAAGACTCCAAAGTATCCCTGGAAATTTTAGGCCAGTGAGCCTGATGTCAGTAGTAGGTAAATTATTGAAAGATGTTCTAAGAGATGGGCTATACAAGTATTTGGATACCCATGACTGATTAGGGATAATCAACATAGCTTTGTGCATGGTAGGTTGTGTTTAACGAATCTTACAGAGTTTTTCAAGGAGGTTACCAGGAAATTTGGTGAAGGAAAGACTGTGGATGTTGTCTACATGGACTTTGATACAGTCCCACATGGGAGGTTAGTCAGGAAGGTTCAGATGCTAGGTATTCATGATGAGATAGTAAACTAGATTTGACATTGGCTGGACGGGAGAAGCCAGAGAGTGTTGCTTCTCAGACTGGAAGTCTGTGACATGTGATGTGCCTCAGATATCATGCCAAGTCCATAGTTGTTTATTATCTTTATCAATGATCTGAATGATAATGTGGTAAATTGTATCAGAAATTTTGCAGATGACACAAAGATTGGAGGCATTGTGGACAGCAAGGAAGGTTTTCAAAGCTTCCAGAGGGATCTGGACCAGCTGTTAAAATGGTTTGAAAAATGGCAGATGAAATTTAATGCAGAAAAGTGTGAGGTGTGACATTTTGGAAGGACAAACCAAGAAAAGATCTACCCAGTAGATGGTGGGACACTGAGGAGTGTGGTAGAAGAAAGGGATTTTGGAATACAGATACATAATTATCTGAAGGTGGCATCACAAGCAGATAGGTTTGTAAAGAGATCTTTTTGCATATTGGCCTTAATAAGTCAAAGTATTGAGTATAGGATATGGGATGTTATGGTAAAGTTGTATAAGTCATTAATGAGGCCAAATTTGGAGTATTGTGTGCAGTTGTGGTCACCTAACTACAGGAAGGATATCAATAAGATTGAAAGAGAAGTTTTACTGGGATGTTGCCCGGAGTTCTGGAACTGAGTTACAGAGAAAGGTTAACTGGCGCACCACAGGGCTTTGTGCTCAGCCACTCCTATTCACACTACTCATCCACAACTGCATCACCAGATCCAGCTCCAACAGTGTCATCAAGTTTGCCGATAACACAACAGTAGTTGGCTTCATCAGCAACAACGATGAGTTGCGCTACAGAGAAGAGGTGGAAAATCTCGTGAAATTCTGCGAGAGTAACAACCTGAGTCTCAACGTGGACAAGACGAAGGAGACAATTGTGGACTTCAGGAAGAGCAGGAACAATCACAACACATCAACAACTCTGTAGTAGAGAGTGGAGAACACCAATTTTCTTGGAGTACACTTATCTAGAGAACTATTGTGGACACTCAACATCTCCTCACTTGTCAAGAAGGCGTATCAGCAACTACACTTCTTGAGAAGACTGAAGCAGGCAAGGCTAATGGACACCATTATGTCAGCCTTGTATAGGAGCTCTCTCAAGAATGTCCTGGCCAGCTGCATCACAATGTGGTACAGTTGCTGCAGAAAAATGGATCAGAGGTCAATCTACAGGACCATAAGAGTGGCAGAGGGGATCACTGGGGTCTCGCTTCCCCCCAGAGCGTGATCAACCAGAATCATTGTCTGAAGAAGGCACGCAAAATTGTTGAGGACTCCTTCCAGCCTGCACACAAGCATCTTCCAGTTGCTCCTGTTAGGGAAGAGATGCAGGAATATCAGAGCTAGCACCACCAGGCTAAGCAACAGGTACTTCCCACAGGCAGCGAGAATGCTGAATGACCAAAGGAACTGCTCGTACTAACCATCCAAGATTCTCATTTGTACAAAACAATTTTTTAAAATTTATCTTTATAGATAAAATACTTGTCCTCCATGTGTATTCTTTGTTTGTATATGAGTTATGTGTGGTTGTGTCTGCATGTTTTGTACGGAGCAGAGAACACTGTTTTGTCGGGTTGTACTTGTACAATCAGATGACAATAAACTTGACTTAAATAGGTTAGGACTATCAGAATCAGAATTTATGTCATGAACAAGTCATGAAATTTGGTGTTTTGCGACAGCATCACAGTGCAAACCTTCATATTATATCCATCTTACAACATTAATATAATTTTTTAAAATAGTAATGCAAGTGAGGCATTGTCTTTGGTTCATTGATTATTCAGGAATCTGATGGCAGCGGCGAAGAAGCTGTCCTTGTGCCATTAAATGCTCATCTTTAGGCTCCTGTATCTTTTTCCTGATGGTAGCAGAGTAAAGAAGGTAGGGGTCTTTGAAGATAGAAGCTGCTTTTTTAAGACACCACTTCACTGTCCTTGATGGAGTGAAGTCTGATGCCTGTGATGTCACAAGTTGAGCTAACAAGCCTCTGGAGTTGGCACCTCCATACCAGGTAATGATGCAATCAGCCAGAATGCTCTCTACAGTACACCTGGAGAAGTTTTTGAGAATTTTCAGTGACATACCAAATCTCATCAGACAGCTCACAAAGTATAGCTACTGGTGAGCCTGAGCCTTCTTTGTGATTGCATCAACGTGGAGGCCCCAGGACAGATCCTCAGAGATGTTGACTATAGCTTGGCCTTCAATATCATTATTCCCTCAGTGCTGGCTGGTCAAGAAGCTACAAACTCTAAGCCTCCCCATATAAACCGGGGACATGGGTTAAGGGGAAAAGTTTAGAGGGATCATAAGGGGGAACTTCTTCGCACAGAGGGTCGTGGGAGTGTGGAATGAGCTGCCAACTGAAGCGGCGAATGCAGGCTCAATTTTAAAATTTAAGAAGAATTCAGATAGGTACATGGATGGGAGAGGGATGGAGGGCGATGGGCAGGGTGTAGTTGAGTGGGACTAGGTAGAAAAATGTTTCAGCAGAGATTAGAAGGCCTGAAGGGGCCTGTTTCTGTGGTGTATATGATTTATGAAGCCAATCTTCTATCCAATCTTCTGTCTTCTCTTGGATCCTTTCTGCCCTGAACTTCCAGAGCAATCTACTGTGCAGAAACATAACAACTGACTTACTGAAATCCACAGCTCTGCCCACATCAACCTTTGTGGTCACACCTTGAAAAGACTCAGATTTGTGAGGCATGACATTCCAATTACAAAACCAAGCTGAATAACCCTAATCAGTCTTGGTCCATCCAAGCGCAAGTATATCTTCTTCCTCAGAATACTCTCTTGTGACTTACCAACCACAGATATTAGGCTTATTGGCCCATATTTCCCAATATATTCTTTCTTAAATAGAGGGTCAACATTTGTTACCCTCCAGTCTTCTGGCACTTCACCTGTACTTAATGATTACTCAAAAATCTCAGCCAAGGCATTTGCAATTTTCTCTCTAGGTTCCCACAGTGTCCTTGGATGTGTCGATGAGGCCCAGACCTTCAGCACCTCCTCAACTGACTATTTTCAATTTACTTCCATTGACTGCCTCAATTTCCCCAGTTTACACAAAAATTATGGAGAAACTTAGGAAGTACGGCAGCGTTCTTTATGTAGTAAAGATAAAGATGCGTAACCCACATTTTGGGCCGATCTAACTGGATGGCTTGAACATTGACTTCCCCGGTTTCTGTTAGGACACTCCTCTGTCTCCTTCTCTTCCCCATCCTTCTGTATTCTTTCCTTCAGATTTCTAATTCTCTTCCCTCTCCATTCAGAGAGAGCTATACACTCCCCCTATCACTTCTCAGCTTTATTTCTGTTATGCCCTCCCACCCCTATCCACCTATGAACTCTTGCCTGTGGGCTTGTGCTCTTTGCTGAACAGTCCCCCCAATATTTTATTCAAACTGCTTTTTGGTCATACCTTCATGAAGGGCTCAGGCTCAAAACGTTGGTTCTTATCTTTGTTACATAAATAATGCTGCATGACTTGCTGAGTTTCTCCAGCATTTTTGTGTAAACTACAATCATAGTGTCTGCAGACTTTCTTGTTTAATTCCAAGTTCCACAGTCGTTCTGTCATTGTCCACAACAAAAACAGAGAAGCACTCACTGAGGACCATGCCCATCTCCTGTGTCACCACGCATAGTTAACCACATTGAGAGGTCCCAGTTTTTTCTCTGGTTACCCATTTTCCCATTGTGTACCAAAACAAAACTTACGATTATCCTTTATGGTATCTGCCAGAGCTATCTCATGTTCCTTTCTGCTCTTCTAATTTTGTTTTTAATTCTCTTGCACTTCAGTTCCCAAAACACCTCACGGTATGCATTAAGGGAAATTGCCAGGATAATTATATTGACATTGTTTTCTTTCTTTGGCTTGGCTTTGTGGACGGAGATTAATGGAGGGGTAATGTCCACGTCAGCTGCAGGCTCGTTTGTGGCTGACAAGTCCGATGCGGGACAGGCAGACACGGTTGCAGCGGTTGCAAGGGAAAATTGGTTGGTTGGGGTTGGGTGTTGGGTTTTTCCTCCTTTGTCTTTTGTCAGTGAGGTGGGCTCTGCGGTCTTCTTCAAAGATTGTGAGGTGCCAAGATGCACGGTTTGAGGCGATATCAGCCCACTGGCGGTGGTCAATGTGGCAGGCACCAAGAGATTTCTTTAGGCAGTCCTTGTACCTCTTCTTTGGTGCACCTCTGTCTCGGTGGCCAGTGGAGAGCTCGCCATATAACACGATCTTGGGAAGGCGATGGTCCTCCATTCTGGAGACGTGACCTATCCAGCGCAGTTGGATCTTCAGCAGTGTGGATTTGATGCTGCCGGCCTCTGCCATCTCAAGTACTTCGATATTGGTGATGAAGTCGGTCCAATGAATGTTGAGAATGGAGTGGACACAACGCCGTTGGAAGCGTTCTAGGAGCCGTAGGTGATGCCGGTAGAGGACCCATGATTCGGAGCCGAACAGGAGTGTGGGTATGACAACGGCTCAGTATACGCTTATCTTTGTGAGGTTGTTTTTCCAGACTCTTTTGTATAGTCTTCTAAAGGCGCTATTTGCCTTGGCGAGTCTGTTGTCTATCTCGTTGTCGATCCTTGCATCCGATGAAATGGTGCAGCCGAGATAGGTAAACTGGTTGACCGTTTTAAGTTTTGTGTGCCTGATGGAGATGTGGGGGGGCTGGTAGTCATGGTGTGGAGCTGGCTGATGGAGGACCTCAGTTTTCTTCAGGCTGACTTCCAGGCCAAACATTTTGGCAGTTTCCGCAAAACAGGACGTCAAGCGCTGAAGAGCTGGCTCTGAATGGACAACTAAAGCGGCATCGTCTGCAAAGAGTAGTTCATGGACAAGTTGCTCTTGTGTCTTGGTGTGACCTTGCAGGCGCCTCAGATTGAAGAGACTGCCATCCGTGCGGTACCAGATGTAAACAGCGTCTTCATTGTTGAGGTCTTTCATGGCTTGTTTCAGCATCATGCTGAAGAAGATTGAAAAGAGGGTTGGTGCGAGAACGCAGCCTTGCTTCACGCCATTGTTAATGGAGAAGGAACATTGTACAGCCATGATATTGACAATTGACAGGGCTAATTCAAAGGCTTATTCTTTCTTAAGTTATTTTTGAAGAAGTGTTCCATACTCAAATTTTGAGGCTAATGCCTCCCATTTTTCCTTCTTTTCTCCAAGGATGTGGTTGAATTGTTAAGAGACCTTCATTGATTTTACAATGAATATTAATCCGAATAGGAAGGAAATCTATTTGGGGGAGAAAAGTTCGTTACAATGAATTTTCAGTGTTGTGATTTTCTTAATGAGTTTTTCCTGCATGTTTATGCTAAAAGATTAAGCAACTCAGGAAGAAAAGTATGCACCTTTAGTGAATTTTTGAGCTTTCTTTGCTGAACATAATCAGTACAGGACTATCTTTATCACTAAATATTTTAAATTTTGGAAGCCCTTTTATTTATTTTAGCTATACATTTCAGAGATTTTTTGCAATGCCATTGTTCTCAGATGGAAAAATAATATTGAAGTTGTTAATTGTGACAAAAGTGCACAAGACCCACAATTTTATGCATTTATGAAGAAAATGAAGAAAACCATTTCTTCTGATGCAAGGCTAATTGCTCCAAAAACAGAAATAAATTAAGCACAAAAATATATATATAATAGAAATGTAAACCATAAACTTTGGTTTCTCAAATCAAATTTTTCCTTTGATATTTCATGAAAATCTCAACATCGGCTTCATTTATATTATGGCAATATTAGCATAACTGGGGTGCAAAATTGAAACAGGCTGAAATAACTTGCTTTGAAAGTTATGTAATGAAATTAGTGATCAAATGAAAATTACAATCAAAATATCAATTCAGTAAAAGATTCAATAAAATATTTGTTTAAAGATCAAATTGGGACCTATTTTATTTGCATTAATGCATTGGATGGCATCACTGCACTATACTATTACATCTTGTGTGTATTTTTCTGCGTTGTTCTGTTTGTTCCATTTAATCTGTTTACTTTTCTGACATCTGGAGCATGCTATAAGTCTAGTATTAATCATTTTTGGCAGAAACAGCTAATTTATTATGTTAATAAGGAAAGTATTAAGAGTGCTTTTATAAGGTAAATTTGATTTTTGAAGAGATTGTAAAATTGGTATCTTCATAACAATATAAAATGTTTAAATACTGTGAAAATCAGAGTTTCAGGGATATCTTGAGAGGTTTATTGCTGTTATTTTGGTGTCTTTTTTTTACAATGTACCATAGCTATACACTACTTTTCCAGTGTGAATATATATTTCTTCTTTTCTTCTTCTTTGGCTTGGCTTCGCGGACGAAGATTTATGGAGGGGGTAAAAAGTCCACGTCAGCTGCAGGCTCGTTTGTGGCTGACCAGTCCGATGCGGGACAGGCAGACACGATTGCAGCGGTTGCAAGGGAAAATTGGTTGGTTGGGGTTGGGTGTTGGGTTTTTCCTCCTTTGCCTTTTGTCAGTGAGGTGGGCTCTGCGGTCTTCTTCAAAGGAGGCTGCTGCCCGCCAAACTGTGAGGCGCCAAGATGCACGGTTTGAGGCGTTATCAGCCCACTGGCGGTGGTCAATGTGGCAGGCACCAAGAGATTTCTTTAGGCAGTCCTTGTACCTTTTCTTTGGTGCACCTCTGTCACGGTGGCCAGTGGAGAGCTTGCCATATAATACGATCTTGGGAAGGCGATGGTCCTCCATTCTGGAGACGTGACCCATCCAGCGCAGCTGGATCTTCAGCAGCGTGGACTCGATGCTGTCGACCTCTGCCATCTCGAGTACCTCGACGTTAGGGGTGTGAGCGCTCCAATGGATGTTGAGGATGGAGCGGAGACAACGCTGGTGGAAGCGTTCTAGGAGCCGTAGGTGGTGCCGGTAGAGGACCCATGATTCGGAGCCGAACAGGAGTGTGGGTATGACATCCGGTTTACATCCGGTACCGCACGGATGGCAGTCTCTTCAATCTGAGGCGCCTGCAAGCTCACACCAAGACACAAGAGAAACTTGTCCGTGAACTACTCTTTGCAGATGATGCCGCTTTAGTTGCCCATTCAGAGCCAGCTCTTCAGCGCTTGACGTCCTGCTTTGCGGAAACTGCCAAAATGTTTGGCCTGGAAGTCAGCCTGAAGAAAACTGAGGTCCTCCATCAGCCAGCTCCCCACCATGACTACCAGCCCCCCCACATCTCCATCGGGCACACAAAACTCAAAACGGTCAACCAGTTTACCTATCTCGGCTGCACCATTTCATCAGATGCAAGGATCGACAATGAGATAGACAACAGACTCGCCAAGGCAAATAGCGCCTTTGGAAGACTACACAAAAGAGTCTGGAAAAACAACCAACTGAAAAACCTCACAAAGATAAGCGTATACAGAGCCGTTGTCATACCCACACACTGTGAATATATATATATATATAATTTAAAAGAACAGTGGTTTATGAATTCCTGAAATAGCAATAAACTTAAGGTAATCATTTGTAAATAATGAAAATTATTCACAGCATTAATGAGAAATATATCAATAACATGGAACCAAACTTCCTTCTTCCTAACAACTCCTTAAAAAAAATTACTGAAGAGGGAAAATGAGGAACAATGTGCTAATGATGTATTAAGTCAGGTGTTCAGAAAAATGTGGAAGTATAACTATGTCCCACATTGTGCAACTGAACAAAAATATGACTGCTGCCTTATAACCAGATTTTTTTTAAGCTTTACTATTTTTTTCCCCAAAGAAACTAATTCCTTACCTGTCTTAGTGGAACTAGTGAAGATCTAGCAGGGTGTCACCCAAAAGGGCTACTGGTTCACGCAATATTATTGGAATTCCTCTTGAATAAAGCATAAAATTTGAAGATAAATATTTTTGAAAAGGTACAATGGGATTCTAACTTCCTGCAGTACTTTAAATGATTGAGTAAAATCAGTAATTTCATTTTCTATTTATTTCTCCCTTTTCCCTCCTTCTTTCCCCATGAACAAACCCCATTGACCTTCATGTCAGAGGTGTGACACACTTGTATACTTATTAGGTTACTGGTTGTGAAAAATGACATTACACCTATGGGCTATCACCAATAACAGTCATACCCAAGAGACCTTAATTTATATCATGTCACTTTAGATTACCTGTTCTCTGTGTCAGCCAAAGCTTTCCAAGTTTAAATTGTCATCTCTTTAGGACATTATCGCCAGAAAGATTTAAACATACATTATCTATTCTATTAATTGAAAGACAAACAATCTTATTAAGATAGTATGTATCAATTTGTAATTGTATTATTAGGTTTTAAAACATAATTTCAGAAATACTAATAACAAAAATTTGGAGAATACCAGCACCTACTTATCTTTATGCAGAGTCCATCTATAAAAGGTGTATGTCTAAATTTAAATTTGAAACATCCAGCACAGTACGTCTTATGTTCTTGGTAACAGGCCATGGTGCCCCATTACACCCAATTAACCTACAACCCCCTATGATTTTTGAAAGGTGGGAGGAAGGTGGAGCCCCCTGAGGAAATCTACACAGACATGGGGAGAACTTACAAACTCGAAACCTGAGTCGCTGGCATTGTGCTAGTCGCTACCTATGCCCTGCCTGTTGCTGGATTGATTGTCACATACAAACTAGCTATTAGCTGTCATTTCCTCTTCCTCAATAAACTGCATTTTAATATTTTTTAAATGCAGGTAGATATTTGTATTGAATATTTATTGAGCACTCAAGTGTGAATAGATCCCTTTATCCACTAGTTGTTTTAAATCAGCTGGTCTGCACTGTTGGAATGAGATACTGGCATACCACAACACGTCATTAAATTCAAGATATTCTTTCCTTGTAAACAAAGGGTTTCACTTTGTATTTGTGGCATCAGATCAATTTCAGGGTACCATTAAAACACAGGTGTACTGCTACTGGTGACAGGAATCGCTAGGTGTTCTCAGATGTCATCATGCATATCAGATCATGTTTTCACTGATGTTTGTTTAAAACATGATACCCTCTTCATTTCCAATGAAGAAGAATAAAATGTCATTTTACAATTAATTTATATAAATATATTTTATTTTACTATATATAAAAATAGTGTTGTGGTTACTTGAATGTCAGTTGAAATGTATAGCATAATTAATCATAGAAATATATTTAACATCTTTTTATAGTAAAACCACAGAAATGCTGGAGGAACTAAGCAGGTCTAATAGCATCCATAGGAGGTAAAGATCTATTACTGACATTTGGCCTGAGACCTTCCTGAAGGTGTGAGCAAAAAGCCAGCAAGGGGCCTAAATTTAAAAAGTTGGTGAAAAGGGAAGATGGGAGGGGCAGGAGTACAGAAAAGGTGAGAATTGATGGGGGGAAGGGTGTTTGTTTTTGACTGTGAAAGGAGACAGATGAAAAAGGGAAGGGTGTTACGAGCCCAGAGGACCCCAAAACCCAGCAGCAATAGATATTCACCAAGACAAATGGTTACTTAAACAAAACTTGCTTTTAATTATCTTTAAACATGAAAACAGAGTCACACTTTAACTTATCACTATTGACTTAACTAACCTAACTAACCCCCCTTCTAATTTTAAGCACACATATATGTAATGTGTGTGTAAGTTCAGAAAAGTTATTTCATTCACAGTCCAACCTCACTTCTCATTCCTCCAAATTCACTAGTTGCAGGCAATTCTTATACTGTGCACAGAATTTAACATTTATAAAGTTCACCAGGCTTTGGTGCTTGAAAGGTAAATGGTTACCACTCAGGAAGGCTCTTGTCAGTTTTCAGAGAGAGATTCGTTGTACGCTGACACCCACAACTGATACCTTTGTTAATCAGCCACTTTAGTGTCTTGCTGAAGAAACTTAACCTCTTAGGGTTTTTCAGATGATAACCTCTTTCTTTCAGGTCACAACAGAGTGCCTTTTTGTTTCTCTTATTTCAAGTGAAATATTAGACAGCCAGTCCTCTCTTCTTGCATGAACCACAAGGGCTTTGACCAGGCTGAACTAAGAACTCACAACCTGTCTTCCAAATGTGGTTTTCCACAAGCTTGCCAGCTTGTCCTGTTCCAGTCCCAGTTGCTGCTGCTGACTGTAAAACTATAGAACTGATCTCTCTCTCTCTCTCTCTCTCTCTCTCTGAGCGAAAGCCTGTTTTACTCTCTCTGCTTGCAAAACCACATGAACCTCCTAGAACAGCAAGTTCCACTCCATACAGAATGCGGCTCTGACAAGTTCTTTCATCTGTTGCCTTTTTGAAAACAACAATCCATTAGTGAAGTCTCTTGGGCACTCTGCAATGCTTCTGCGGTCGATATGTCTAGCATTAGCAGAGTTCTAGTATTTTAAATGAGATCTGTTTTAAAGAGTTTGTATGTGACCTACACTAAAACCCTGCCCCAATTTATCTCCCAAAAACAGAGCTAGAAGAAAGGAGACATGGAAAGGATGGAGGGGAGACTAACGGAAACTGGAGGTTGAGGTCCATTTAGATGGAGGGTGCCCAGAAAGAATAAGAGGTGTTGTTCCTCCAATTTGCATGTGGTCTCAGTCTGTCAGTGCATAAGACCATGGTTGGACATGTTGGCAAGGGAATGGGGTGGGAAAGTGAACTGAGTTGCCACTGGACATCCAAGCTATTGTGGCGGATAGAGTCAAGGTGCTCAACGAAGCAATATCCCAACCTGTATCCTGTCTCTCCGATGCAGAGGAAACCACAAAGAGAGCACCCTTGCAGATTTATAGGTGAAATGTTTTTTCACCTGAAAGGACTGTTTTGTGCTCCAAATGATGATGAGGGAGGTGTGGCTGCAAGTGAAGCACCTCCTGTGGTCACAGGGGTTGGAGCCAAGGGGGTGATTGATGGGAAGGGAGGAGTGGGTGATGAGTCATGGAGGGACCATCCTGCAGAAGGTGGAGCGAGGAGAAGGGAAATGGGTCTGGTGGTGATATCATGCAGTAGGGAACACAGAAATGCTGGAAGAGCTCAGCAGGCCTCACAGCATCAATAGGAGGTAAAGATATATTACCGACATTTTGCGCTTGAGTCCTTCCTCAAGCAAAAAGCAAGCAAGAGGTCTATATTAAAAATCTGGTGGAAAAAGGAAACACGGGAGGGGAGGCGTGCAGACTCTCAAATTATTTTCCTGTGTATTAATATGGGGAGAAAGGGCTGCAGCCTTGATCTCTCGGGTTATTACTCAAATATACCCAAAGCACAAGATTGATAAGAACAAGACATACCCTAAGTTACTACAAGAAGCTGGGGGTTTGGTAATGATCTTTACCTGGTCACTGAAATGCAAGCAGAGAATTGGAGAATGGCAAATTACCCTTATTTAAAAAAGGTAATAGGGGAAATCCTGGGAATCAGACCAATGAGTCTTGTATCAGTGGTGGGCAAACTATTGGAGTGGATTCTTAGGGACAGGATTTACGAGCATTTAGAGAAGTATAGTCTTCTCAGGGACAGTCAGCATGCTTTGAATTCAGATTTGGCTTGCCAGCAGAAAGCAGCATGTGGTAGCAGATGGAATATATTCTAGCTGGAGGTCTGTAACCAGTGGAATTCCACAGGGAATTTTGCAACTCGTGATCTTTTTGATTTTTTTAAATTACCGGGATGAAGAAGTAGAGGGATGGGTTAGTAAGTTTGCAGATGTCACAAAGGAGGTGTTGTAGATAGTTTGCCATAGGTTACAACAGGATATAGACAGGATGCAGAGTTGAATGGAAAAGTGGCAGATAGAGTTCAATACAGATAAGTGTGAAGTGATGCATCTTGCAAGGTCAAACTTGAAGGCAGAGTACATAGCTAACAGCTGGATTTTTAACAGTGTGGAAGAACAGTGGGACCTTGGGGTCCAAATCCATAGTTCTCATCAGATTGCCATGCAAGTTCAAGAGTCATGAGGTAATGTTGCAGATCTCTAAAACTCAAGTTAGACAACACTTGGAATATTGTGTTTAATTCCAGTCGCCTCATTACAGGAAGGATATGGAAGCTATGGAAAAGGTGCAGAGAAGAGTTACCAGGATTGGAGAATGTGTCTCATGAGGCCAGGTTAACAGAGCAAGCAAGGGCTTTTTCTCTTTGGAGCGAAGGATGAGAAGTGACTCAGTAGAGGTCTATAAGATCATGAGAGGCATAGATAGGATAGCAAGTACCTTTTTTCTGGGGTGAGAGTAGCAAACACCAGAGGGAATCTGTGGAAGGTGAGGGGAGAAAAGTTTAGGGGAAAAGTCAGGGATACGGTTTTTTTTTTTACACAGAGAGTAGAGGCACTTGGAATGCATTGCCAAGCATGGTGGTAGAGGCTGATACAATAGGGACTTGTAAAAGTCTAAAATTTTCTAAAAGACAGGCACATGGATACTAAAATTATGGGTGTAAGGTAGGAGGTTTCATTTGTTAAGTAGTTTGATATTGGTTGGCCCAACATCATGGACTGAAGAGCCTGTATTGTGCTGTATGTTCTTTAAATCCAAATAGAATGTTGCAGTAGTTAACTCAAATTTATAAGATACAGAAAAATGTTCTCGTCTATGACTGAAGTATTTCATTTTACGTAACAGATTAATAGAGAAACTGTGATTTTTAATAAACAGACATTGTATCACATAAAGAACTATTTGTGCCTGTTTTGTCTATGGTAACTTCAAGGGATTTACACATTGAGGAATACCAGATGGCTGAGTTGCTCGTATCTGTTTTGTTGCAAGCAACTAGGAAATCAAACTCATTCCAGAACATTGTGGAGAGACCAGTAAATGTATATTTTTTTGAATTTACATAGGCCATAACACACTACAGTTCAATTTTGAAAATAAGGTCCTAAATTAATAAGAAGTGCACTTGAGAATATGTAGCGTTGACTGCAATCACCTATACGGTTAATATTTACTGAATACATTTTCTACTCATATTCAAAGATTAAGCTGCCAAGATTGCAAAATTGAACGTGTTTGTTTTGTATCTGATAATGGTATACACTTTTTGAAACTCATATTTTATTTATATATATAGATATATCTATATCTATAGATATATCTATATATATATATATCTATAGATATATCTATAGATATATCTATATATATATATCTATAGATATATCTATAGATATATATATATGTATATATAAATCTTTGTCCGCGAAGCCAAGCCAAAAAAAGATATTTTGAAAGTGATAAATATTTTTCAAAAATCTACATGTTGATAATACAAACTTTCCAGCAGTCAGTATTATTTCAATTGAAATTGGTAGAATTCACAGTAAATTTGATCTATGGAGTTCACTCTTCATTCTACTTTTTGGAGCAACGTGTATTTGGATATTATTAAGATAACACTTGTTAAAATTACCATACGACATTAGTGTTGAAAAATATGGCCAAACTTTATTTGGAAAATTTAAACTTATGATTTAACATTGTTTTAACTAATGTTATAATTTGTTTTTCGATTTGTATAAAAGTGTTATCAACTGCAGAAAATGAGGTACTGAATTATGGTAGGAATACATACTGAAGATTCTGTATAATGAAAGATTTATAATGTTATGTATTCTTGAAATGTAAATGTAGATTTTAATTGCCTTGTTACAGATTTATTTTACTTCTTGGGTTCATGCCCTAAATATAAGGTTGAATAATGCACAATGTTCCTTCTGCCTGGCAATCCTGCTTAAGAATGGTTATAGCACACTAATAAGCCTAAAAAATGCTGTTAGGAAAGAACTTTAGGAATTTTTCAGCTACTTTCACCTTTGATTTATGACTGATAGAAATCTAGAACCCTTTTATATAAAATTGGAGGCATTTAGATTTATTTTGTAGTCATTAAAAATAATTTTAGTTTTGTGCATTAAAGAATAATAATAATTAAATGAAGACACTGCACAATTAATTCCTTTTTTCCATTGTTGGTAGTTAATATATATTTATATCTATAGCATCTTAAAAGTTGGTCTTTGTGGTTTTACAATGACTGAAATAGTTCAACTGTTTTATGCTTTATTTTTATGTATGTGTATGTCAACATTTTATGTTAACATGTAGCCAGGGGATTTTTTTAAAAAGAATCAGTACAGTATTAACTTTCAAAGATATCCAATAAAGTTACGTTCATATTTGGTGGTACAGAAACACAATCCCAAGACATCTCTTTTAGAGTGACTTAACATGTCTTACAACAAAGGACTCTAATTAACAATGATATGCTGAAATCATTTTTTGCTCTAAGGAGTTTTCATTCTCTCGCTTTGTCCCAGAAGCCAACAATTTTAGCTTTCACATAGACTTGTTTTTTCCCCCCCCTCTCCTTCATCAAGATCTCTCTGTTGGAACTAGTTTATAATGATTTATTGATTTTTTTTTAAACTCATAATTTAATTTTTTTAAAACTTTAACCAAGAAATAAATCTGTATATTTGTCAACTTATATCAGCCTTTGAAATCTGAGATTTGTTCTTCATCAGTATTTCAACCATATTGGCATTAGTTAAGGTTTTCAAATTAATTTATTTTTAAAAGCAGTTCTAATTGTCCATCTCGTTCGCTCTTTTTTTCAACAAAAGTTAAAGATACTTTTCAAAGTAGATTAAGAGACTGAATGAAAAAATATGATTTTCAGCCAGTTAAACAATATTGGCTTGGGTTATTTAAAATTAAAGAAAGATTTCAGTAATTAAAATATCATAATTTTGTGCAGGTCTACCTTGTAAAGCCCAAATGTTCTCTCCTTCAAATGTATCAAGAAAAAGATAAAGCATTTCTGATTTTAACAAATGAAATACAGTTTATACAACTGTTTAAAATTGGTTTCATGTTCTTTAAAAATCTCAAGATTCAATTTATTGTCACAGTAATAAAACCAGGTCCTATTACATGAAATTCCTTTTTGCCTGCTGCAAGGCAGACAGATTCGCCACTGGCAGAAATTGTCCAAGCTCCTCTTACATTTTTTTATAGTCAGACTTACAGTCAGAAGAAGAGAAGCAAAAGAGTCACTGAGTGTCCATAGATTAATCTCCACCACTTCTGCTGCCTCTGCTACCACCCAAAGTTCAGTCCAAACCATTGGTGACCAAAATTCAAGCTCCAAACCTCCGTCATAGTCAAGGGCCCTTCGGCAACCTTGGCACCCCTCACATTCCCGGTTCCGAACCTGGTACTCCTCCGGCCAGTTTGAGCCAGTCTCCAGCAGTCCGCAGCCCGGCCCAAATCTCCTGACAGCAGTCTCCAGTAGACCACAGTTTCCATGAGTTCTTTGCCTCAAGTCACCAGAAGCCCGCTACTTGCACTGGTCCCTTAGCCACCGAGCCTCCTTTCAGTCCCGTGGGTCGTCTCACCTGCTTCTCCTTTTCAGACAGGGGGTGATCTTCCCAACCTGTCGTGCCCTGCTCCAGTTCTCCATTTCCCCGGAGTCTGCAGCCACTTGTGGCTGCTGTTGATTAATAGGCGCCGCCAACTTGGACGCAGACCCTGAGATCACAGGATCTCAAATAAAACACCTGCTGGAACAAATGGGTTTCTGGTAACTTAAAAAAAAAGAAAGTTATGGTCAGCTTTGTTGCAGACCTTTATTTTTGTTTGTTTATTTATTTTCCAAGCATTTATTGGTCAAGAATTTTAGCATTCTATACTGTTCTGCTGGAATGGACAAACATTGTTCTAGAACTAGATTTGTGCAGTCATTGTTCTCACAAGAATTTAATGTTGAAGACAAAATAACTTAAAACATCTGTTTACAATTTGTTAATGAGCAAAAAGTAATATCTCTAAAGCCATAACAGAAATAAATAGGGTTCTTATTTCTATACAAAACTTATTATAATCAAAGTATGGAGTAAACATTTCCAAATGTATATTACAATAGTATTTCTAACAGCAATTTGCTTTTTGCTTTCATAGTCTTTAAACTTGAATGAAATTCAGAAACAAGTCTTGGATATCTGGAATATATTTCCATTAATTGAATCTGATGTTTGAGTACTGCCAAACAGGTTTTGCATAAATTCCCATGCAATAGCAAGTTGCACTGTAAATGATCTTATGGTTTAAAAGTCTTGAATTATTTCAAAATTGGAATACAACATTTTATTTGCACAATCTTAAATTTTGTTTGTTTAATAAATCTCATTCTTATATTTATATCTACTTCTGCTATTTTAGGAATATAATTCTTTTGGGTGGTGGATAGGAGAAATGAAGGGAACAATTGGCTTGGTGCCTAAAGTGTACCTAATGGAGATGTACAACATTTGAGATGGTCTATGTAAGTACATTTTAATTGAATCTCAGCATAACAGATCATAAGTACCTTATTCCGGTATCATTTATATAGAAAGCATTCTTGACAAGGTTTCATCCAGTAGTTTTAAAATAGTTTTTATGTTTCCCAGACAGACTTATGCATCTTCTTGTTGTGAGCTGTCAATAAAATCCCATGGAATTATTTACCAAATGAGAAAAAATAACTGCTTTGGGCCTGTTTCTGCATTTTATTGATTTAATGGCCTTCTTTTGCCCACTGTGAGTAAATGAGAAGATTTCACCTGTCAAATATTCCTGAAAAATATCTTCATGAAGAAATGCCCTGTCTATAGCACATGGATTGTATTGCTAAGTGGAAATTAACCTTTTTTACAAGAAAGCTACTTCCTTTTACTATCTCTGCAGTATTTGAATTGAAAAATCAAATGCAGTTTTGGTACGAACTTAAAGATATATAGATATTAATAGCCTAAACTAGTCATTTCAATGTTGATTACTGGCTTTTCCTTTATAAAATTTGAAGAAATGGCAAACTTACTCATTAGAACTCAAGGAACATTTTCCTGTTAGTAAAATATTCTTAGAGAGAAACAAAAATAATACTGTTTGATGTCGCTATTACAGTAAAATACATACAGTACTATAAAAATTAACAATGTTGTAATAATTTACAAAATTATTCAAAGCAATCAGCTGTGCAAATAAATGAGGTGGGGAAGGGCAGTATCTACTTCAGGTGAATGTAGCAGCATCCCAGCTGATTATGAAATTAGTGTATTTAAAGAAACCAGTAAATGTAAGTATGTGTTCGACTGGTTTTACAAGATTATTTTTAAACCTTCATAAATAACTTATTGTTCTCTTTGAACAAATTTGAAATGTGTCAAAAGAGCATCACTTGATAACAGAGAGTACTCGCTTTTGTATTTTGGAATAAAGCACTAGATGGCAGTAGTTTTCTACAGACCTCAATTATATTCTCCATTTCCTTATTCCCCAATCATCCCCTCCCCACATCCATACAATAATCCCACCTCCCTGCAACTTCTATCTACCTATAATGACGTTTTATTCTACACAAAGGATTTTTTTTAAACCACATAATATCATGCAAGGCTTGTCTGTCCTTTGCCAGAAGAGGGAGTTTGTACCCACTAGTTGTTTCCCAGTTTATCTTATCACAAGGATAGCATCATCTTATTAACAAAATAATCTATCCTCTTACCACAGATGTGAAAATCGAGAAGCAGCTAAGTGTTTAATTAAATTATTTCCTCATTATTGTAATTATCTTCTATAATTTCACTGATGCATTATTTTTATTTTTCTGTGCTTTGTAGCATGATCAACTCAAGCTATTTGAGACTTCACATCAGCCTTACATAATGTCTTCGCTGAATACCTGGCTTGTATATTTTTATTGCTTTCAAGACTTGTCATTACAACTTAATCAATTATACACAATCTCAAAATCGAAGGGGATGAGGCTGATATTTTCTTTCTTTCCCCAGAGTATCTTGAAGTAACTGTAAGCACTGTTTCCTGTCTTGTCTGTTTCACTTTATTGAATCTTGTTCTCATGTTCCAGTCTGCAAATTTTAAGGTTCAAATAAAGTTTAATTGTGTGCAAACTGTTGTTATGCTAATAATTTAAATGCCTGCTGTGTAACTAATGAAATTACTGTGTTATGATTAATTTGGAAACTGGTATGTTGATTGTAGTAATTGAACACAACAAGGTGAAGTAAATGATTATGGTGCCATATGGCCTGTTAATCTCAAAATTTAAAGAAGATGAACATTTTTCCAAGGATTTTCTAATACTTTAAAAATATTTTTGACAAGTGTAAATTAACTCAAACGTTTATTGCTGTTAACACTCAGAATATTTGTACTGAAAACATTGTTTTGCTGTAAATGTAAAATTTAGAAAGTGAAAAGTTTACCAGTTGATTAACCTTAATAAAAACATATTTTATTCAATATTTTTGTGTAATAACATAAACTTCTGCAACTCAAGACTTTATTACACCCTTATTAGTAAATTGGCAGAATTCTGGTATAATACTAACATTTATATTCTATAAATGAGAAGTTCCTACAAAGTGTCTGTGTTAGTGTTATGTAACTGCATAAATGGCAGAGCATTATCAATAGCTAATGTGAAGACAATACTATGCTAAACTTAGTCATCGCTCAAACTTATTTTAGTCAGAGTATTCTGCTAATTACCACTTTTTTATTGGAGTATAGTTTTTGTTTAAAACATGTTCAAAATATAAGTTACATTTTGTACTCTGGCCACCAAAAGGAAAAAAAGTTTTAAAGAATATAAGTTACCAAGATGGACCAAATTAAAATTTGTTTATGATTTTTGTAAACAATGTGTTAAAAGATCAAGTTTAGGGAGACAGTGAAAATATTAACAGAGAAAGGAAATAAATTATTTTCATAATAGCCTTTTCCACTTCTCTTTACCACTAATGATAGGTAGCAATTTCAAGAAAATGACTATTTTGCAAAGCACACATCACTTAATTTGTTTCAGCACCTTTATATGAAATAGATCTACAAAAAATTAAACTTGCCAATGGACATAATTTTTAAAATCAATAAATCTTTAGCAAGGACAAACTGCACAACAGAGGCAGTCTGTTGGTTCCACATGTCAGGATTTATCCCTTTTTTTAAAAAAAAACTTAGCTAACCCCATCATTTACAAACGATTCAATGAAGATTAAAAAAATGTTGCTCTTGTAGTGATCAGGTATTAAATTTAAATGCTCAGATTATGCCCATTTTAATTTTATAGACTTTATTTTAATACCTAATACCTATAATGGTTAGAAAAGATTTTATAAATGTATTGTTTAACATTGGAATTTTGCTTGCATTTAAATGACGAAGATTGCAGCACAACTCCATTAAAGATAATAAATCAAACCCATTCATGCTTAGGAAAATGAATAACAATCATTGAAGCTATAACAGCAAAATATGAAACCACCTTTTTCTAAATATTTTGGAGAAAAGCAATTGTTAATATGTAGGTTCTTTATCGTTTAATTAAAATCTGCATAATATTGGAATTGGGATCCATTGTCATTACTTGCTGGTACTTTAACCATTTTGAAAAAGAAATAACTGATTTATCTGATTGCTTTAAAAAGAGTTTGCCTTACTTCATACATGATAGATTCTGTTGACAAAATTACCTACAGCATACCTAGTTTATACCTTAGGGAGGTTACATTTTGATGAATTGAGAGGAAAAAAAGAAATAGCTTCAATGTAAATGTGTTTCTTTCATAATCTGACAATCTTACATTATGTTCAGTGCAGATGTAAATTTGTAATCAAAAACAAAACTGCAGAATTATTTTCCACATTCAAACAAAATAATATTTCATGTGGTTATTACTTTGTTCCTTATTGTAGAATCAATAGAAATGCTTTAACAAAGGAACTTATGCTTAATTAACCATAGGATTTTCAGATTAGAATGGGTAATCTTTATTTAATTTACCCAGTATAAAATGTGCATTTTTAAGAGTTGTATACTATTATTTTTGATGGCCTGTCAGTTGAACATCAGATAAAGAGCCAGTCGAGTACAATGAAATATATAAAAATGGCTTTTGTTCGTGTTTCTTTATTGAATCTGGCAATAATATCTAAAGGACAGCCCAAACCAATAAATGTTCTGCCATAATTAGAATAGGAATCTCATGAATTTGTTGTATCTATATCATAAACATTAATGCAGTCGATATTGCCACAGATATGCAGTGAGATGAGAATTCTCTTGAACAAAGGGGATGTTGCAAAAAAAAAGTAGAGTGATGAGTCAAATGGTTCATTTAGAGTCCATTTAGAGTCCACAGAGCAAAGTAATATGGTGGATCCCTGTGGCTACAGCTTGTGGTGCTAATAATCTGCTCATTCTTCAGAGGCCACTTTAACGGCAATTCATAAAGTGAGGAGGATAAGTCAAGAACGAATCAGTATACTTGTAACTGAAGTGTAGTATTAGGAACAGATTTCAAGGAAATGCCAACCTTTGCTGTTGCAATGAAATTACCAGTGCAAAAGAGTGTTGGGAATGGGAACCAGGACTGTGCCAGACAGATGGCACACCCTGCTGTGCCTTTGATTGAAAACGAAGGGTAACATTTGCAGGGATGTCAGAAGAATGGTGATCAGCTAAACAAATTAGTCTCAGAAGTACACCATTGTAAGTGCTAACTCTGCTGCAGGGTACATCAGGAGCTATATTTCAAAACAGGCCATGTTTGCATTTTTTAAATTGCATAAATATAGGAATCTGGGGTTCAGGAAAGATCAACCAATTGAAGTCGATTAAAATGACATGGCATTCTGTGTAATTTTATTATTTCACTATTTTTGAATCATTGCTAAAAGAAATCATTATAATCAAGTTTCAGATGTTTATATTAGATGGAATTCCTGTGCTTTTGCAGAAAAATTGGAAATTGTATACCAAGTAATCACAGAGGTGCAATCGAATAAAGGAAGACATTAATGGCAGAATCCTCAACGTACAGTACCTACATTCTGCTCACAGTATAAACATGGAGCAGTAAGAATTGGTTTTGCTCGTCTCAGCTGGCAGGCTGATTCCGCTTCAGTAAAGGCAAGGTACGGAAATGTCCTTTGGGTGACATTCAAAACTCGATATAAATCCTGTGCTTTATGAGACTGCAGTGCAATAAATTACTTAGCCTAATTGTAGATGTAATGAATTACCATAATTAGTCATGGGCTACATTAAATTAATCAGCATGGTACGTTATTTTGCTAAATTACATCCCTGCCTTCAGAAGCCACCAGTGCAGCAATCACTGTTTCTTCCAAGAGGGAATGATGCCATAATGAGATGCCTTTCTGCTCCTAGAACTATGACAGGATATGAATTTTGATAGGAGACAGGAAAGCTTTTAGACACTAGAGCCTCAACTTCTGCCTGGAGTGTCTCTGGTAGTTAATGATATTTCAGTCTTCCTGCAGGGGAGCAGTGGGCTGTGTCTGAGAAGGATGGAGAAGATTTTCCTTACGTGTAAAGAATTCATACTTCGGGCTTTAGGCAAATAATGGTGCTAATGTATCTGTGGAAAATGCAATATTGGGAGATACAAACAGAAACATTCTATAGAAATGTGAAATTCCTAACTGCACTTATTATCTGTAAAATATGGGGATACAAAAATTACAACAAATATCGTCATATGTGTTTTTCCTGGTGGGTACCCATTTAAATTAGTACTATGAGAATAATTAGTATTATTTCTGCTTATCAGGCACTTCGTTTTCTAACTGCAAAGACTATCGGCAAGTTTATAATCATGTTCTGTAAAACATAAACATAGAAACATAGAAGATAGGAGCAAGCGTAGGTCATTCGACCCTTCGAGCCTGCTCCGCCATTCATCGAGATCATGGCTGATCTTAAAGTTCCCACCTTCTCTCCGTAACCTTTAATACCCTTGTACTGAAGAAATATATCTAATTCCCCTTAAATATATTTAATGAACCTGCCTCTACTGCCCTCTGTGACAATGAATTCCACAGATTCACCACCCTCTGGGTAAAGAAATTCCTCCTCATCTCGGTCCTAAATGGTTTGCCTATTATCCTCAAACCATGGCCCCGGGTTCTGGATTTTCCCATCATTGGAAACATCCCATCTGCCTCCATTCTGTCCAGTCCTGCCAGAATTTTATATGTCTCTATGAGATCCCCTCTCAATCTTCTAAACTCCAGCGAGTACAATCCCAATTTGCGCAATCTTTCCTCATAAGTCATTCCTGCCATTCCAGGTATCAGCCTGGTGAATCGCCTCTGCACTCCCTCCATTGCAAGAACATCCTTCCTTAGATAAGGTGACCAAAACTGCACACAATACTCCAGGTGGGGTCTCACCAAGGCCCTGTACAGCTGCAGTAAGGTATCCTTGTTCCTATACTCAAACCCTCTTGATATGAAGGCCAACATACAATTTGCCTTTTTAACCGCCTGCTGTACCTGCATGCTTGCCTTCAGAGACTGATGTACAAGTACCCCTAGGTCTCTCTGCACTTCCCATCTCTTAATCTATTGCCATTCAAATAGTAATCTGCCCTCCGGTTTGTATTACCAAAGTGGATAACCTCACATTTATCCACATTGTAGTGCATTTGCCATGTATCTGCCCAGTCCCTCAATTTATCCAAATCACACTGGAGCTTCCTGACCCCCTCTTCCATGCACACAACCCCTCCTAGCTTAGTGTCATCTGCAAATTTGGAGATATTACATCCCATCCCCTCATCCAGATCATTAATGTAAATTGTGAACAGCTGGGGTCCCATCATAAAACAACAGTAAACTGCAACATTTTCATTGGGTTTTTTTTTTGCTGTCACATCTACCTGGGCTGGGGATTAATAATCTGATGTTAAGCATTTATCCGTTGTCATTTGGGGAAGCTAAACAGAGTTAGAATTTTATGCAATGTTTTAAAACACCTGTAGTGGGAGAGTCCTTTTCACAGTTTTTTTTGGTGAACTGGCAGATTACTATTCTAGGCTGTGGGATAAGAATAATAAACAGAAGCAAAATATTAATTTTGCTGAGAAAATATTTAGAACAGAACATACATATTTAAACTTTATCAATATGTTTCCATTGCAACTAATATTTACTGAATTATAAGTAGAACTTAATGGGAAACTGAAAATGTTTTGATGTAATTGAAAAGTATAATATTGAAAGAAGCAAAATGAGTTACTTAAGTTTTAATTCTGTGGAAAAGAAGTGATTTTAATGGAACACTTCATAGATCCTATTCATAACAGGCCATCATATTGCTATAATAGGGATTCATAACAGGCCATCATATTGCTATAATAGGGATTCATAACAGGCCATCATATTGCTAAAATAATAGGGATTCATCTGCTCAAGCTATTTAAGCACAAATAATACAGAACATTCAAGATTGTAGCAGCATGGCTTAGTGCTGAAGTACAAATATTGTAATTTTTTTCCCTTAGCTCTGTGATCATGAATTTTTACTGCCCACAATACCATTGAAATGCTTTAAACATTAAAATGGCTGCATTTGTGTATTCTAGGTATGAATCAAGTTTGCCCTAGCAAGTTTAATCCTACCAGTGTTCTACTAAATACCTTTATAACTACATGATGAGTGTTACCAGACGTTTACCCATGACTTAGATGGACATGTCCTCGATGTTGAAATAAGCAGTGGAATTATAGCACTGGAATAAAGTAATATATAAAGAACCAAACTCAAAGAGAATAAACTCCCAAGTTCAAATGTTTTCTGTCAACACTTTTAGATAGCCCCCCGCCCCCCCCCCCCGCCACACACACACACATTGATGCTGATTATCCCACAAAGTTTCTCCAGCAAGAGGTGTTTAACATCATTACAAAATTGTAATAATTAGCGTATGTGGTGGCAGAGAACAGCAAATGTATTAGAAAATAAGAATAACATGGCCGGAGAATTATGGATCATTCAAGTTAACATCAATAGAACAAATATGGAATCCCAGCTAAAGAACAGAATTAAAGAAAATTCAAGAATCAAAAAGTAGAAAAAAAAAACATAGATTTTAACAGAAAGGTCTAGAATGATGAAACAGTGAAAAATTGTTGAAGAGTTACCCAAGAGACTGGACAGTGTTAATGCAGCAGGCATTATCTAGATTTTCAAAAGACATTTAATAAGGTGCTTCATAACGGACAAATTAATGAGGTCAGAGAACATAGAGTCATGTGCCAACCATATAACAATTACAGTACAGAAACAGGCCATCTTGGCCCCTCGAGTCTGTACTGATTTAAATGATCTCTAGTCTCACTAACCTGCTCCCTGCCCATAACTCTCACATCCATGCACTTATCCAACT
Source organism: Narcine bancroftii (assembly GCF_036971445.1). Taxonomy (NCBI): domain Eukaryota; kingdom Metazoa; phylum Chordata; class Chondrichthyes; order Torpediniformes; family Narcinidae; genus Narcine; species Narcine bancroftii. The sequence goes on from NC_091469.1 coordinate 422,280,896, forward strand.
TTTTATTAAATGACAAAATTGACCTTGCTGCAAGTAGCAGAATGGATAAAGACTGAGCCTCAGGACAAGAATGCGGAGAGTCAGGAGTGGTAGGAATCAAGTCAATGGATTTCACAAAGATCTGTGATGGGATCACAACTAAAAAGAATGTTATGTAAATTTTAAAAATTAAAAAAAAATTGCTAAACTCCCAATGTTAGCAGAGAGGGAGAAAAAAATTCTGAGGGAGACCACAGCAAATGACAGGAGGACCTTACTAAACATTTATTGTCCAGCACATAAAAGACTGCAGATGCTGGAATCTTGAGTAAAAGAACAAGCTGCTGATGGAACTCGATTGATCAGGTACTCTCTTTGGAGGGAAATTGGCAATGGTTCCAGTTTAATGTTGTAGGATTGTCTGTGATGTGAAAGGTAGAGGTTGTCCATCAACAATTATGATTGAATACTTATGCAGTGAGACGGTAAGTAGACAATAACGGAAGTGCCTGAATTATCACTATGGTTTGGAGCAAATTAGATCAGGACCCAACAAATATAAGAATATATAGGCAAAAAGCTTAGGAAAAGCAATAAACAAAACGGCTGGAGAACGGCAGGTCACACAGCTTCTATAGGAAGTACCCTGCATAGATACTGCATAATCAGCACTTTTGTGTATCGCCTCTATAGCCTTGTTTTCCAACTTTATATCATTTTAATGTGGCAATAATTAGATTAAGTTTCTGACACAACAAAAACCATACTTATTGAAATAAACTATTGAATGAGACTTTATATCTGTTCACATATTAACTGTTAATTGGAAAATGTATGAACTTTTGGAGAAAGACCGATGAACTTTGCATTTAGATTGTATGATGTGCAAATAATCGTTAGGCTTTCAACCCCTTGAGTACGCACTTCATTTTTGTAAAAGCATTGTGAAAATTAATTTGAGGAATATTTCAAGATTGAAATAAAGTTGAATGCCTTACCAATGATAACAATATGATTTAGCATAATGGAATTTTGCCTGGCCATCCCTAGTATTTTAGAGAATTTTTGCAGATATCTTTTCAATAGTTATAGTTGAGTGGAGGCTTAAAACAAATTAATCAAGAAATTCAAAGAAATGAAATTAAATGTGCACTAGTGGGCTTTTCTTACACTGTTTTTCATAGACTCTTGAACAATTAAAAATAAATCAGGGCTTAATTATACTTTTCTTTGCACTGTTAATGCCAGAATACCAATACTCCTGAATAAGCCAATGGAAAATATTTTGGTTTTAAATTAGAATGTTCCAATGGAAAATGCCATGTGTTTATAATCTCCAATAATGCAATTTTACTTCTCATTATATTCAAATGCATATTTTCCCCTCCTGATTTGAAAACACAGAAATGATCGAGGAACTCAGCAGGTCTTACAGAGTCCATTGGAGGTAAAGATGTAAACCAATGTTTTGGTCCTGAGCCCTTTTTCAAGGTGTGAGTAAAAGGCAGCCAAGTGGGTGGAGAGAAGGAAAGAATGGGCAGGGGAGGAAAAGTGATAATTGGACATGGATAAGACAGGAGAGGAAAGGTGAGAGTTGATTGGGGGAGGGGTGGCTCTCTGAATGCAGAGCTGGAGGAGGAGACAGGGAAAAGGAAAGACAACCAGAGGAAAGGAAAAATAGGGATAGATTGGGGGATGGGAGGCTATCAGAAACAGGAAATCAATGTTAATGCCCTCCAGTTAGGCGGTGCTTGGAGGGAATATGAGGTGTTGTTCCTCTCATTTGCAGGTGGTCTCAGTTTGGCAATGCATGGTCCGCTCCTGATTTTTGTAGTAACCTCTGATCGTGCAACCATCATTTCTCTTCTTTCTCCTAAGCAATCCCCTACACTATATAAAAAAAAACATTCTCTCCTTTCTTAGAAATGGAAGACTTTGGCTTTTTTTTCATTCCTGCATAATTGTGTCATGTCATCCTTACTCCTACATGGAGTTTGTGAAAGTTTGGTATGACATTGGAAACCCTAGAAATTTTTACAGATGTGTGGTGGAAAGTGGGCTAACTGGCTCCATCACAGTCTGGTATAGGGACACCAATTCCCCTGAGCGTAAAGCCCTGAAAAAGGTAATAAGGACATCACAGGCAAACCCTTCCCATCATTGAGAACATTTACGGAGAATGCTGCCATTGGAGAGAAGCAGCAATCATCAAGAATCCACATCACCCAGTACAGTTCTTGTTGCTGCCATCAGGAAAGAGCTTTAGGTGCCACAAGACTCACACCACCAGGTTCAGGAACAGCTGCTACCCCTCCACCATCAGACTCCTCAACAACAAACTCAATCAGGGACTCATTTACTTTTGCACTTTTTTTTCTCCTCTCTATCACACAATTGTTTACATGAGTACATTCTGTACAGTTTTGTACTGCCAATAAATGGTAATTATGCCTGGCCCACAGGAAAAGGAATCTCAGGGTTGTATGTGATGTCATGTATGTACTTTGAAAATAAATCTGAATCTTTTGTAATGAAGACCAATATACCATTAGCTTGCTTAACTGCTTTTCCTCTTTGCACATTTACTTTCAACAACTGGTGTATAAGGATACTGAGGTCACTGTGCAAATTAACATTTCCAAATCTTGCACCACTTAAAAACAATTCTGCCTTTCAATTTTTCCTAACAAAGCAGATAACATTTATCTATGTTATACCTTCCCTGCTCTGTATTTGTCCACTTATCATCTTGTCTAAATCACTTTGCATTGCTCTCAGAGTATGCAGCCCAACCTAGTTTCATGTCACCAGCATTTGGTTTTCTCATCCAAATCACTGACACATATTGCAACTAGCTGGGGCCCCAAAAACTAATACCTAAAGTGCCCCTCTACCTGATAATATATAGTTCCATTTATTTTTACTGTTCCCTGTCTGTCAACCAATTTTCAATCCAGCTAAGATTTAACACCCCAATCCCATATACATCTCCATACTACCTTTATGTGGACTTTTTCAAAGATCTTATGAAAATCTAAATTCATATTATTACTGTTTCACTTACATATTCCCCAATTAGATCCTCAAAGAATTCTAAGCCAAACGCAATCTGCTGGATGAACTCACTTGGTCAGGCAGCATCAGTGGGAGATTTAAAAAATGGTCAACATTTCAAGACCAAGGACGAAACAGCATTCTCTGGTCCTTGGTGCAAAACATGCACACATCTAGACATAATTCACATACAAGCAAATGATACATAATGGAGTACTTATATACATGTATAAAATTAAATAAATATTGCTTAATAAATAGTAGCATCTCGGAGGGTTTGTATGAGCAGATAATTTCAATCCTTCATCTCACTGCCTGTGGGATGAAGCTGTTTCTCAGCCTGGTGGTTTTTGTCTCTGATACTCCTGTACCTCTTTCCTGATGGGAGGTGCTCTGTTGAAGGTGGTAGGGATCCTCAATGATTTTACAAGCCTTCTTCAAACAACGATCTCAGTAGATCACATCAATGGAGGACAGGGAAACCTCAGTGATCTTCTCTGCCTCTCTAATCATCCTGTGGATTGACCTCCAATCCAATGCTCCACATCAACTGTACCACACCATGAAGTAGCTGGCCAAGATGGAGTGGAAAATTTACAGGATGGTGGCTAGTAATCTTGTCCACCTCAGATTCTCATGATGAGCAGGTGCTGTTACACTTTCCTGACAATTCAAGAGATGTGTGGCAGGTCACTTCTTAACTGGACCCCAAGTAACTTGGTGCACTTCACTATCGAGCTATTAATGTGCAGTGGAGGATGGTTGTCCCGGGTATTCCTGACCTCCTTTGTCTTGTCCACATAGAGACCAAGGTTGTCATTCTTGCACCATATCACAAGATTTTCCAACTCTTCTCTGTAGTGCAATTCATCATTGATGCTGATGAGGCCAACTACTGTGGAATCATCTGCAAACTTGATGACTTTGTTGGAGTGGGTCTGGTGTTGCTGTTGTGGGAGAACCAGACTGAGTACACAGCTTTGAGGTGCACCAGCACTCAGAATGATGGTGCTCAAAATTCTTTTGCCAACCCAGACTGTGGTCTTTCTATTAGGAAGTCCAGAATCCAATTACAGAGAGGGGTGCAGAGTCACAGCGAAGACAACTTCTCCACCGGCCTCTGGGGAATGATTGTATTAAATACTGAGCTGAAGTTGAAGAACAGCAGACTGGCATATGAGGGGTCATTCTCCAGATGGGTCAGGATGGAAGGGAGGAACAAGGCTATAGCATCATCAGTATAACAGTTCCGTCCGTCAGTCAATTGAAATGGATCTAGTGTCTCTGGGAGGTGCTCTTTGATGTGTTCCTTTATTATTCCCTCAAAGCATTTCATAGTGGTGGAAGTCAGTGCTATGGGGCAGTAGTCATTGAAGCCTGCTATTGTATTCCTCTTTAGTACCAGGATGATGGTGGCTGTCTTGAAATCCATAGGAACAATGGACTGCTGCATGATGTGTTGAGGTCCATAAGGACCTCCGTCAGTTGGTCTGGACAATCCTTCAGTACCCAACCCAGTATGTTGTTTGGCCCTGCTGGTTTGTGTTGGTTTACCTTGAATAGAGTTCTCCTCACTTCAGCTACAGCTACGCAGAGGGCCTGTTCATCAGTGGAACCATTGCTTTCTTTGGAGTCAGTCTATTCTTCTCATCGAACTGTGTATAGAAGATGTTCAGTCTATCTGGAAGGGAGGCTTCATTGCCTTTAACTTGCCTTGTGATCTGTTGTAGTCATGATCCTTTGCGACGTGCATCTTGTGTCACATAGCTCCCATGGATCTTCTGTGCGTACCCATGCTTTGCCTTCTGGATTGTATGGGAGAGTTCAGCCCTGGGTGATCTTAGTGCCATCTTATCTCCTGACCTAAAGCAGCATCAGGAGCCTTGAGATATGTCCCAATCTTTGCATCCAACCATGGCTTCTGGTTAGACCTGGTTGTAAAGCATTTGATCTCAGTAACATCCTCCATGCACTTGCTGATTTAGCCAGTCACTGAGCTTGTGTGCTCCTTGATGTTACATGACTATTGTAAGTGGCCACCTCCTTGAAACATCTCCAGTCTGTGTCTCAAGAGCAATCCTATAGTGCTTCTGTTTCCCACCCACCCGGCTACATCCTGATCATCCTAGGCTCTGGCATGGATCATTTAGCCAACGGTCTGTGTGTCGGGGTTAGCAGGACAGATATGTGATCTGAGTATCCAAGGTGGGTGCAAGAATCAGCCTTGTACACTCCAGAAATGTTAGTGTACACCTGGTCCTGGGTGTTCCCTGCTCAGGGGCAAAGCTGACATGCTTTTAAAACCGATGTTAGATTGTTTTCAGGTTGGTGTGGTTGAAATGAGGTGAAACATGACAGAGAGAGGCAGAGGACTCACATACCCTTCACCACATCGACAACTTCTGATTTCTTGGTCCACTCCATCTCATATTCACCATGGATGTCCAGACTCTATACACATCAATCCCCAGTAGGAACAACTCAAGGATGTGTGCTTAGCACACTACTCTATCTATGCCCATGACTGAGTGGCTGGGCACAATTTGAATGCCATTTACAAATTATCCAATGACATCATGGTTGTTGACAGAATCACAGATGGCATTGAGGAAACGTACAGGAGTGAGACAGATCAGTTTCAGTAAGATTAAGGAATTGATTGTGGAGTTCAGCAAAGGGAAGCCAGAACACAAATCAGACGTCATCAAAGGGGTCAGAAGTAGAGATTCCTGGGTCTCAATATCTCTGAAGACCTAACCTGTCGATGACCGTTGTGTCAATGCAATGATGAAGGCGGCACACCAACGCTAGATTATGTTAGCAGGTTGAGGTGTGTCACCAAAGACATGCAAATTTATACAGGTGCACCGTGGAAAGAATTCTGACTGATTGCATTACTATCTGGTAAGGAGGTGCCAATGCACAGGACAGGAATGAGCTAGAGAGGGTTGTAAATTTGATCAGCAGTATCATGAACGTTAGTTTTCTCTTAAAGGAGACATTTTAAAGAGGTGGTCCCTCAAGAAAGCAACATCGATCATCAATAATCCTCACCACCCAGGTCATGTCCATTTCTCATTGCTACCATCAGGGAGCAGATACTGAGCCTGAAATCACACACTCAGTGTTACAAAAACAGCTTTTTTCCCCTTCCACAATCAAGATTTCTGAAAGGACAATGAAGCTATGGACACTTTTTCCTCTATTTTGCACTACTTATTTATTTTTTAAATCTTGTAATATATAATTATTTATTCACCATGTTCTGCACCACACTGCTGCCGCAAAACAAAAACTTTCATTACACGTTCATGACAATAAAACCTGATTCTGAAGTTCTGAAAGACCTCTTCTTCTTCATAGAAGAATGTCCTTATTAGCTCCTCTCTACCAACGCTCTCATCTGCCTGGCAGAACTTGTTCTCACCCCAAAGAGATTCTCTTTCGACACCTCTCAGTTCCTTCAAATCACAGTGTAGTCAAGGTCCCAGCCTTGCCTGCCTTTTTGTCAGCTTCATTGAACTCTTTTTTCTGAACCTACCCCAGCACCATCCCCAACTCTTCCTCCGTTACACTGCTGACTGTACCCATGCAGAACTCATCATTTTTATCAACTTTACTGCTAACTTGCACCCTACCCTGAAATTCATTCACTATTTCCATCATTTCTAGATCTTTCTTTTTCCATTTCAGGAGTCAAGCTATTAGCTGACATTCACTACCAAGCCACTAACTTACAAAGTCACAGCATTTTAAATAAAACACCATCAGCTCCTTTAAAAGGCTGCTTAAAGCTTGTATGGAGCAGTCAGCAGTAGGACTGGGTGGTAGGACCCAATGGGGTAACTCTGTGTCTCCGCTCCCTGCTCTCCCTGAGCCCTTACCAGCTGGCTCCACAGTACTACAATTTTTTTAATGTTTCAAACATCCAACATCAGGCCCTCCAAAAACAAGCAGTTTTTTTGATGTCTGGTTCACATTTGATCTCAACCTAAAATGTTGGAGGGTGGAATAGGGCCAGCAAGTTAGAGATGACCTCTCCAATGATATGCATGTTGTTGCTAAATTGGTGTATAACTGACATGTTATGCAACCACATAATTAAAAAAAAATCAATGGACAGCTGCCTTGCTTCAAGTAAGATTGCCTGATACATTAATGTTGGCTCTGGAAGGTGAATCATAATCTCCATACTTTATCTGCAGAATGCCAGTATATTCCTGTTACCTTTAACTGCTGGCTTCCGGACAACTGCACACAACCTACACTTAGCTCATTAGCACAAAAGACTGCCTTACACTTGATTGACGATAATTCGTTTCCAACTACCTTCTGATGCATAAATATGTGAGTATGCTGCAAAGTCAATCCCAGGCCTGTTCTTTCCCTTTGGAACTGAAGTGTATTGATTTTTTTACTTTTTAAAAAAAAATCATATCAATGATTTGTTTCAAGACACCATTATAACAAATTGAACATTTTAGTACTGTAGGAGCTCAACTTAAGGGAAAATTATTTTAATGAAATTCAGATGCACACATATAATTTTTTAATGGATTGACTGATCATTGCTAATAGAGGATCTGTTTCTATTATACTTGTGACACCATGTTATTCATACTTGTGCAATACTTTTACAATCAGCAAATTATCAAAGTCCAATGGAAGAAAAAAATGGCAGATATTAGAAATCTGAAATTAAAAGAAAATTTTGAAAATATTCAATGTAGGTAATGTGTGCAAAGAGAAACAAAGTTAATAATTTTGTGTTGTAGACTTTTCATCAAAACTGGAAAAAAACACTTTAGGCCACAAAGAAGGGAGAGACATGCAGGTAAACCCATTACTGGGCACATGTCAAGAGATACTGGATGAAATGAATAGTGAAGGTGCTTGCTGAGAGGGGGCCATGGAATTCCGCAATACAGAAGCTGGCCCTGATCCAGCCAACCACAATGCCTATCTTGGCAAATTATCTCTCAGAGAGATTTAAATGGAAGCAGTTGAATGAAAACAGAGCAAAGAAAGAAAAATGTTGGAACTGTGGATTGAAAAATAGGGAGGAGCAAGACAGAGAAAATGCTGGAAATCTTTAAAGGTCAAACAGTATCTGTGGAGAGATAAAGAGTTTCTATCCAATGAGCAAAAGAGATCCGAAGATTCCAGTTGTCTGTCATTTTAATCCTGCATCACAGTCCCAATATGAGCTTTCTGTCTTTTCTCCTGATATTGTTCGAACAAAGCCTAGTGTGTGCTTACAGAATATTACCTCATGTTGCAACTTGCCACATGAGAGTCTACAGAACTTAACAGATTCAGATAACCAGCATTCTGCCAATTCTGATGAAAAACCATCAATCTGAAAGATAAACTTTTTTGTTTGGTTCAGAAAAGCTGCTGAGTAGTTCCAACATTTGTTGCTATTTCAAAAAAATGTGGAGCACAATGTAAATAGGCAAGTTCAGAGTTCAGAGTCACTAATGCTCCTTCAACAATGCTCTTCCTCCTCAATTCCATTTCACCACAATAACACTTCATAAGCATAAAGAATTAGATGATTTTATGGCAATAATTCAAAAATTCACAAAATTAGCTGTGACACCAAATTAAAAGCCTGAAATAGATCATCAGAGAGAAGAGTACTGATCAAAGTTCCATCTGAAATTAATAATCATAATTCTATTTCAGGCTTTTACAGTCCATCTTCATTCATGTAATCCTGTGTAAGACAGAGGCAGGTGAAAGGTTAAAAGTTGGCATGGAGGGTAATGAGAGGAAGTCTACAAGTAGGAGAAAGGCAGAGAGTGAGAAAGAACTGTGGGTTTTAAATTGTGCCATTTTTAATGCTAGATGCTTCTCAGGTAAGGTGAATAAACTTAGGGCATGACTGGGATGCCAGAGCTATTACAAAAACTTGGTTAAGAGAGGGCCAAGACTGGCAGCTCAACATTCCAGGGTAGAGTGGCTTCAGGAGGACAGAGGTAGGGGTAAAGGAGGAAGGGCTGTTGTGTTATTGGTTAAGAAGGGTACCACAACAATGGTCAGAGGTGACACTACAAATGTGTCAGCTATGAGGCCATATGGGTGGAGTTGAGGAGCAAGAAAGACCATACTACAAGCCCTAAAGTAGTTAATTGTAATTTGAGGTGCAAATATACTAGGAAGCCACTGCCAGCTTTTTCACAGTATGAATTTCAATATTGCCAATTATTGATAGGGGAAGTCAAAGGACAAAAGGTTTAGATGGGGTGGAATTTGTCAAATGTGTTCAGGAAACCTCCCTCCAGCACACAGGAGAATGCTTGAAATAGCTGGGAAATTGGGAAAAGCAATTGGTCCCTTTAGGGACCAGCGACTATTGTTCTATTAGACAATTATGGAGAGAGACAGGGCAGGACCCTGAGCTAAATTTCAGAACAAGGTCATCTTTGAAAGTATAAGACAAGAACTAGCTTAAGTTAATTGGAACAGATTGATTGCATCAAGGAAGAGGAGCATTAAGAAAATAGAATGTTTTTAAAAGTCTGTTGACAAGGGTCCAGGACATGCACTTCCCTGTCAGAGTGAAGGATCAGACATGCAAGTCTAGGGAATGACAAGGGAAACTTAGGCTTTGGTCAAGAGCAAGAGGGAGGCATGGGGCAGTTATAAGCAGCAGGAATTTCAGGAACTGAGGAAGCTATAAAAAGGAAATCAGGAGGGTAAAATGGGGACAGGAGATAGCTCTGGTAGATAACATTAATGATAATCCAAAAGATTTTATACACACATGAAGAGAAAATGGGAAGCAAAGAAAATGGGACATCTCAGGAATCAATGCAGTCAACTCTGTGTGGAGTAACAGGAGATAGGCAGAGTCTTCAATGAGTACTTCTGTGTTTTTACTGTGGAGAAAGGCATGAGAACTGGGGAAATTGAGACATTCAATGGTAAAATAGTGAGAACAGTCACTATTACAGTTGAGAAGGTGCTGAAAGTCCAGATGCATATGAAGGTAGACAAATCTCCTGGGCCTGATGAGATATATCCAAGGATACTGTGGGGACCTAGAGAGGAAATTACAGGCACCCTGAGATTTGTAAGTCATCATTAAGTACAGGTGAGGTGCCAGAAGACTGGAGGATTAGAAATGCTGTGCCTTTATTCAAAAAGGGCTGCAGGGAAAAGCTTGTGATCTACAAGCAGTGAGCCTGATATCTGTGTTTGTTAAGTTACTAGAGAGGATTCTGAGGGAGAATATATACATACACTTGGATGGACAGGGGGTGATTGGGGATAGTCTGTACGGTTTTGAATGTGGGAGATCATGTCTCAAAAATCTGATTGAGTTTTTGGAAGATGTGATCAAGAGGGTTATGAGGGCAGAAGCTTTGGATATATATATATATACATGGATTATAGCAGGCATTTGAAAAAGTTCCGTTCTTAGGTGGCTCTGGAAGGTTAAATCACATGGGATCCAAGAAGAGATAGCATAATGGATGGAAAATTGTCTTCATGGAAGAAACCAGAGGATGATGGAAAAAGACTGTGACAATCCACCTCATCTATGCCACTCATAATTCTATACGTCACCCCTGAACCCTCTCTTCTCCTTTAAAAACAGACTCATCCTATCCAGTCTTTCTTTATAACTCAAGGTCTGTAATTCCTGTAGCATCCATGTGAATCTTTCCTTCATCTTCTCTAGCTCAAATCATTTCCTTCCTATGGTATACTGAACAATTTTGTCACAATACTCTAGATGCAGCCTCATCAATGCCTTGCACAGCTGTAACATGGTGTTCCAACTCTTGTGCTTAGTGACTTTGTCCAATAAAATGAATGTCCCATATGCCTTCTACACCATCTTGTCCACCCGAGTCAGGGAACTTTGTTCTTGCACTTATGGGGCCCTGTCATTCATTACATATGTCCTACCCTGGTTTAACTTCCCAAAAAGCATCACTTTGCATGAGTTAAATTCAATCTGCCATTTTTTGGCCCATTTTCCCAGTTCCTCTGGATTCTGCTGTAGCCTTAGACTACTTTCTCCACAGTCCACCACACCACCAAGTTTGGTGTCAACTGCAAGATTGATATTCATGCCACTTACATTCTCATCCAAATCATCAATACAGTGGATCCAATACTGATCCCTGCAGCACACCACTTGTCACAAGACTCCAATCTGAAAAATTACCCTCCACTGCCACCTTCTGACTCCTTCCATGAAACTAATTCTGTAACCAATTGATCAGCTCCCCCTAGATCTCACATGATTTAACCCTCCAGACAAACTTACCTTGCAGGGCCATGTCCATATTGACAACATCCATTGCCCTGTACTCCTCAACTTCTTGGCTACCTCTTCAAAAAGCTCCATCAAATGTGAAGGACACTATTTCCAATACACAAAGCCACAAAGCCTTGTCTTTCTAAATGCAGATACATCCTGTCTTTCAGAATCCTCTCCACTAACCTCTCCTCCACTAACTTGCCCACCACTGGCATTAGGTTTATCAGCCTGTAACTCCATGCTTTGTACTTTTTTTTGTTTATTTTATTTATTGTTTAAAATAAGACATACAATCAAGTAAAGGATACAAATATACATAATTTTCTCCCCTAATTCCCTTCCTCCCCTTCTCCCACCCCCATAACTACCCAAAAGAAAGAAGGAAAAGGAGTTAATATGTATAACAATTAAACTGTCACCATGTTTGGTGCCATCTCAGGGAAGAAAAAAATACTCTACTACATATTTAAACACATATATTTCATATACAGGCTCCACACCTTAACAAAAAAAGAAATAATTATTACACAAGTTATCTTTTCCAGTGGGATACAGGATCTCATCTCCATGTGCCATCTTTGAATAATCAATTCAATTTCATTTTTCCAAGTAATAGCTAAACATTTTCTCACCACAGCCAGTGCTAATCTGATAAACGCAATCTGGAACTTATCTACTTTTAATTCCAGACTCAATTTCTTTATATATCCCAATAAAAATAATAAAGGATCAAATGAAATCTTAAATTTAAATAAACCTTCCAAAAATTCCATAATTCTACTTCAAAAAGGCTTCACTGTCTCATACTGAGTGTAAAAAAAAGAACCAACCTATTTACCATATCGAAAAAACAAATCCGACCATGGCTTGTACTTGTAGCTCTTTTTAAAAGGCAGGACATTAGTCATGCTGCAGTCTTCCAGCACCTCACCTGTGGCGAAAGATAATGCAAATATCTCTGCTAGGGCTCCTGCAATTTGTTCCCTAGATTCCCAATGTCCTAGAATGCATTTGATCATATTGGTGAGACTGCATCTAGAGTATTGTGACCAAGTCTGTTCACTATATCATAGGAAGGAAGTGATTTGAGCTAGAGAGAATGAAGGAAAGATTCACATGGATGTTGAGGGGATTGCAGACTTTGAATTATAAAGAAAAACTGGATAGGATGGGTCTGTTTTCACTGGAGCAGAGGGGGTTCAGGGGTGCCATATAAAATTATGAGTGGCATAGATGATGTGGATTGTCACAGTCTTTTTTCATCATGCAGAAGAGGTGACCATTTTGTTGAGCACCTGAAGTCTGTGCGCAACAGTAACCCTTCCCATTTCCATACTGACCTCCTCCACTGCCTGGATATTATTTCCACATTACCCAGCCTCTGTCTATCTCCAGTCCAGCCTTCCCTGCCCCACCTAATTATATGTCATTCAATCAGTCCTCATCAGGATCCACCTGTTGTTTGCCAGCTATTGCCCAACCACTTCCCATAATCTCTTTATATTGGCTATCTCTCCTCTACTCTTTCAATCCAGATGAAGAGTCAAAACCCAACATATCAACTGTCGATTTCCCTCCACAGCTGCTGCCTGACCCTTTAAATTCCTCTGATGGTTTGTTTTTGTTTTACCCCTGGGAATGTGCCCATCTTAACACTGTCATCACCTCTCCCCATTTGTGATGAGGGTATGTTTCAGGGCATTACTGTTTAACTTCCAAGACTTTCTCCTCAGTAAATACAGACAAATATTTGTTCGCGATCTCATCCAGCTCCTCTGGGTCAACACATGATTAAACCAATAACTGAACAGCCATGTTGTCATCATCAGATTACATTTTATGGGACACTGCCAAAGACAAATTAACTATTATACTTCCTGTGTCACAAAACTGACTGTAATTCAAGACAGCTTGAAAAAAATGTAAATCATTTGTGCACATCCAAAAGTCAAAAACAGGTTTGTGTAAAAAGTATTTTATTATTATTCTTTGTTCTGCTGTTTTAAAGATGTAAAGTGAACCCAGTGTCTGGGATTGCTCCAAGTATCTGAATAAAAAAATGATAATTAGGCAAGGGGTGGATCCCAATGAGTGTGTGAGAGGGAAGATCAATAATGGAGATCCACTGGATATGGTTAAAGTTGAAGCAAGTGATAGCAGTCCTATTGGACTTCCTCAAGCAAGACGTTGGAAGAGAAGAGCATGACCAACCATTTCAAAATCCACAGAGACCAAGAACAAGATCAAACAAAAAAGACTGCAGATAATAGGGTTGAAGATCCAGAAACAAAACATAGGTTACCTTTTACATGGATGCTGCATGATCTGCTGAGTTTATCCAGCACAAGATCAATGTCAATATTAGTTGTAACTTAGATTGGGACTATGGGAGTGATGGAAAGAATTTGGAAAGTTCAAAGAGAGGGAAGGAATTTTTAGTTTAGGAAACAGTTCATTGTTAGAGGAATATGGGTATATTTGCCTTGAGGGTAGTGATGAGGAAAGAAGTTTTTTTTTCTGATGGGGAATTTAGAACAAAGAGACATGATCATGAAACCAAGGCCACCCATTTGAGAATGAGAAGAGGAGGGATTTAATTTCTCAAATATTTTTTTCTACTTCAGAGTTGTGGGTGCTAGTTCATTAAATATAACGGCTGAATTGTTTTTTTTAGGATTTTATGGAATTGAGAATAATGGGAGCAGGAAGGAAAGTGGAATTGAGGACAAGACCAGGTTTGGCAATGAACTTTTGGAATGGTAAAGCAGACTCAAGAGGCAGTGTGACCTACTCCTGTCCTTTTTTTTACATGAAGTAGTTACTAAGCTTCCAGATTTGGATAAGGCTGACTTAAATGTGATGAGATAGAGATTCTCCAAGGTAAACTGGACAAATTTGTTAATGGATAAAATGACAGAAGATCAGTGGGAGATGTTCAAAAAAGAACAATGAAATATAGTTTGATATCCCTGTGGGGCAAGCGCTTTTGTTGCCAGATGAAATAAAAAGTCAAGGATGACTAATGAGGTAAGGGACAGAACAAACCGAAAAGATGGTTTAATCAAACATTTTTTAAGTAGTACAGATCATAGGAAAGAAAAAAAGAAGAAAAAGTAAATAGTAGGATAGTATAAGCTACAAAAAAAAAGCAAAATCCTGGAAAATTTTAAAATCAAAATCAAACAAAAGATCATGGATAAAAAGTAGGTGATTCGAAGAAATGAGGGGCCTGTTGAAAACTTTAATAATTCTAAATAAAAAGAAAAAAACAACAGACATTGAATAAATCATTGGGATAACACAGGTGTCCTCAGAAAAAAAGGTACGTTTGAAGATCCAGCAATGTACTTGGCCTGGACATGAGCTCATATGGTTTCTGGGTAGCAGTGATTTCATTCAACTGCTGAGTATACTGAACAGTTGACGCAGTCAACAAACAAGGAAGGAAAAGCACAAGTCTCAGTGATAATTTAAATATTTTGTAGTAAACATCAAAGATTGGAATTTTGATACCTTAAGAAAAAGGTGACATAATCATTTTTTAGTTTATTTTAAGAAAACCTCATTATATCTAACTTCTTCTTGATTATATTTAATGATTTGGCCTCGTCTGTTTTCTGCAAAGCAAATTCCACAGACACACTGAACATTGGGTGAAGAAACTTTTCTTTATGTCAGTCCTGTACACCCTTTGGAGAGTCTGGACCTGGATTCTCCCGCCATTGTGAATATCCTTCCTGCATCTCATCTGTCTAGTTCTGTTCGAATTGTGTAGCTTTCCCTAACATCCCCCTTAATTCCTCTAAACTCTAGTGAATACATATCTAATCAGCCAAGCTTTCCTTGACACATTACTCCTCCCAGGAATAAATCTGGGGAAATCATTGTTACTTTGAAATATCTATCCAAGGGAATTAATGAACAAATATAAATATTACAATGTTAGGACCAGAAAGTATTTTGAGCAATAATAATGCCTTGGTGAGCTATTAAAAACTCTATTAGACATCATATATTCAGAGTATATTAAAACAAAAACAGTTTAGATATTCTATGTTCTCATCAAATTACAGTTTATTTTTCTCCCCACCATAAAAAGCTGAGAAGTAGGACAACCTGTAGTGCGACAGGGAAAGGCTGACAGTAACCACTGGATTTCTGCATTTAATTCCACATTAACTAAATTATTTATTACCCTGTAATGAATGAATGAAACAGGTAGTGGAAAATGAGCAAGTTGTGGAAAGTAAATAGCAGCAAATGCTGGAAATATGAACTCAAAGCAGGAAATGCACTGCAGAAAGGTTATTGCTCTGAGAAGTCTCTCTTCGTGCTTGCTGCCTGACCTACTAAGCATTTGCAGCTTTTGAGGCTTTTACTCCTGAAGGACTTTTCATTGTCATGGTGACCGCCCCTTACTGTTACTCTCAAGCTCTTAACACTTGTGTTTTCAGGAGTGAAAGAGGATGGGATACCAATCATTCTGAGAGAACTATAGTTGCAAAAGGGAGGGGAGTTCACCAAAATTAAAATTTCCCATCAACTTGTAGTAGATTATCTACTATGCAGGCTGTATTTTAATTCCATGCACTAACCATTACACACATTTGCCTTTTCAAACTAGGGCCCAAGTTTATTTCAGAAAAAAAGACAATGATTAAACTTCAGTATGAATAGTGGTTTAAAAAAAATCAGATTCAAAAGACTCTAAACTTTTATTATTTTATTATTACTGCAGATGGTTTTTTCCCTCTGTGCCATCATGAATTGTCACAGAATTCTACACATTGAGTTGAGAGGGATTGGCAACAATAACTTGGATATTCATATCTCACCTTAACAAAACTCAGTTCCAACAAACTTTTCTGGATTATTCATCTGCACAATCATTCAAGGATTCACAGTCTACATAGAACATTGTACTTTCAAAATTCAAAGCCAAACATGAATTTTTGAAAGATCTTTGATAAGATGCCACATGAGGTTACTGAGCAACAAAAGAGAAAAGATATTAACATCGATAAAAGTTTGACTAACTGGTAAGAAGCGGAGACTTGGGATTTTTAAAAGGGCCTTTTCTGGTTGACTGCTGGTGACTAATGGTTTTCCATAGTTCTGTGAGTGCTTCTTTTCACATTTGAAATACGTAAGTCTGCAGGGTGCATGGTAAACAACTATATGTATATATTTATCTTTCTGGGTATATTGGCAAGTGTTATGGCAGTCATATGACAGCACTGCCACCTACTTAGTCAGAGGACACACCAGCTACCAATCAAGGTTTGGTTCCGCCCTACCCATTAGAGCACACCTTGCTGTTGGCCCCATGGATCCATGTAAATTACCTGGACTGGACTCTCCAGCCAGCCTGTACTTGGCCTTGGGCCATTGGCTGTTGTAATTGGATTAGCTCTCTTGGAACTGAGCTAAGTGTTCTTTGTTTTCTCTCTTTGCCATCCTGTTTCACTCCAGGCCTAGAAAAATGGAAGGGTGCTGGAGAAACTTGGTAAGATGTGCACTATTAAAAGGGTTGGGAGTATTTAATTAGTGTCCCTTGTAGCATAGAGCTGTGCCTACACTGAGTCAAGGGATGGTGGGGCATCATAGTGATTGTGATTTTTCTTTGATTATTGTATATACCAGTTCAGTGTGTGTGTGTGTGTTGAATCAGTTACCATTTTCCACACTTGCCTTCCATAAATAAAATCCTTCCATACCAAAACTGTGTTCAGAGTCCTTGACTTTGAAACCCACCAAACCTGTTTCCTCACTCACAACACTGGGCACACCCATTGGCCGACAGTACCTGCTGCCCCTCCCACAGGCTCCTGAACAAAGGTGACTGTCACTCAGCCACCTCCTGAGTTCAGTACAGTTAACAAGCAGGGATGTGCCTTCATTCTATTGCAAATAAAATGCCATCAGTTTTCCTCAACTTCAGTCTTTTGAGTCATTGATGGTGCATCAGGGGTTATAAACACATATATGCTGGAGGAAATCAGCAGGTTTCCATAGGAGGTAAAGATATATAACCAATGTTTTGGGCCTGCACCCTTCTTCATGAGCAAAAAGCAGGGAGGTACCTGAATAAAAAGGCTGGAAGAGAAGGGAAGAAAGGGCAGAGTAAGGAACACATGCTAACAGCCAAATTATTATTGGATTTGGAAAGGGGGACAGGAGAGGAAAAATGAGGATTGATTAGAGGAGCGGTTGGCTCTCTGACTACAGAGCTGAGGAAAGAGAAGGAAGTAGAAAGGGAGAAAGGGGAGGACAGAGAGACAGAACTAGAGGAAAGGAGAAAAGGGAATGGGGGAGTGATGGATGGGGGTGGGGGAATAAATAAACTGAAGTCGCTGTTATTGCCATTTGCTTGGAGGATGCCCAAAAAGAATATGAGAT
Source organism: Narcine bancroftii (assembly GCF_036971445.1). Taxonomy (NCBI): domain Eukaryota; kingdom Metazoa; phylum Chordata; class Chondrichthyes; order Torpediniformes; family Narcinidae; genus Narcine; species Narcine bancroftii. Next base: position 422,298,606 of record NC_091469.1, read on the forward strand.
GTTGTTCCTCCATCTGGCAGTGCACGAGGCCATGGGCATGATGAATCTTTACCTCCTATGGACACAGCGAGACCTGCCGAGTTCCTCAGCATTCTTGTGTTTTTTGCTTCTTTTCACATTATGTTAATAATTTGGATGATGGAATTGATGGCTCTGTGCCACATTTGTGGATGATACAAAAATAGGAGAAGAAGGAGCAGGTAGTTTTGAGTCCACAGAAGGATGGAAACAGGTCCTGAGATTGATCAAGGAAATGGCAGATGAAGAGAAGTGTATGATCATGCACTTTGGTGGAAGGAATAAAAATATAGACTATTTTCTAAACAGGCAATGAGTTCAGAAATCAGATGCACAGAGGGAATTGTGATTCCCTAAAGGTTAACTTGCATGTTCTGTCAGTAGCAAGGAAGGCAAATGCAATGCTAACATTCATTATGTGTTGGATGGTATATAAAAATAAAGATGTAATTTTGATGCTTTATAAGACACTGGTCTGACCATACTTGAAGAATTGTGAGCAGCTTTTGGCTCCTTATGTGTTTCCTTATTATATGAGGAGTTGGTTCTGGGACTGTACTCGCTGTAGTTTAAAAGAATGAGGGGTAGCTCAATGAAACCTATTGAATTATGAAAGGACTGGATAGAGTGGATTGGGAGAGGATATTTTCTATGGTGGGGAGGTCTGGGTCCAAATTTCACAGCCTCAGAATACAAAAATGTCTCTTTAGAATAGCGATGGAGGAATTTATGTACCCAAATGGTGTGAATCCATTGGTGTAGACAGCTGTGGAGTCCAAATCTTTGGACAGATTTAAGACAGAGGTAGATTGAAAGGGATAGAATCATTGTGGCAAGAAGGCAGGAGAATGGAGTTGAAAAGGATAGTAAATCAACCATTATGGAATGGCAAGGCAGACTTGATAGCCCAAATGACACAATTCTGCTCATATATCTTTTGGGCTAAAATTAGGTGTACATGTATTAACAACAATCAATTTCATTAGGACCTTTTTTCCTTCTTTCAAGGAAATCTCAGTAATGTTCTACATGAAGTAGTGCTTCCATTCATCAGCAATTGCTCTATTCTCACTGCAAATGGACAGACCTATAAGAAGGGTAGTTACATGTAATATGTAGATTGTGAAAGAACATGTGACCTCCCTGTCTGAAACATTGTAGACTGTGAAGGCTCATGGAACCTAGTCTGAAGCCGTATCACCTGCCAATCATGGTTGGACTCTGACGACCCATTAGTGCACACCTTGCCACTGGCTCATGAAAATTATTTGCCATAATTGGCCAGATGCCCTGATCAGAACAGTATAAACATTTGATGCCTACCATATATCTTTCTCTCTGCCTTGTGGTCCAAGTATCAGACTTCGTTCCAGATCATTACTGTGGATATTGCTCTAGTAGGTGGGATTCATGGGTAAGGTGTGCACTACATAGAGTTGAACCGTAGTACTGTGATAGATCAGTGCTTGCAGAGAGCCACATCCCCACTGGGGCATAGAATTGGGAGTGCGTTTGAAAGTCCCTATCTGTGGAGAGTATGGTAGGGTAAGCAGCCACCCATATCAGAGTCCCTTGTGCCCAATGGGCCTACTTACACTGTTATAGTTTTTGTCTCGTACACTGTAGAAGATAGCCAACCACTGGTATCGGAGCCTAACTTGGGTCTGATGTGAATGTCTACATAGTTATTTAGTAGTAGAGTAATTAAGTATCATTTAATGTCTTCCTCCGTTTGTTTCCCAGGTGTTTAAGAAAGTTACCTTTGATTGTAACACTTGTGTCCAGACTCATCTCTCTGTGAACCCACCAAACCTGATATATTTCCAAACACAACATTCCTGGTCTGTCCAAGTCACATCAACATTCTGTCTTTTCTTCTCAGGGAACACCAATGTGCATATCACTTTCAAAGAGCTTCGCTGTTGTCTCCTTACACTCTCCTGCTGTTCAAAGAGCAAAACAACCAGAAATTATGCAGAATGTGAAGTCATTTCTTCTGATTAAGATTACTTGCACTAACAACCTTTAAATCTATTTCTCCATCTTGACCAAACAATACAATTACATTTCATTGTAGCTATCCAGTGCTCCCTGGAGACAATTCTTCACTTTATTCACTTATTCTTCTTCTGTAAGAAGCAGCCTAATCCATAACTCATTGATGCTTACTACAAAAGAAAGATATTAAAGGAGTAGCATTGCCTTAAGCTGACTGCAAACCTTTGAAGTTGAGCAGTATCTGACTGGTGACACTAAATGCTGCAACCATCATTTCTATCAATGTTGGGGTGAGGTAAAGGAAATTTATGGAACATTGTTACCAGTGGTGATTAGGATTTGGTGTGATATTTATCAATGACTTGAATGTAAATGTTGGAGGTATGATGACGCAACAGTTGTGGATAGTGAAAAAGGTTTTCTCAGGGTCTCGCGGGATATAGATCACATGGAAAGTTGAGTGGAGTAAATTGCTCCCAACAAGTGTGAGGTGATACATTTTGGATAGTCAAATAGTGTAAGGCACATAGTAACTAGGGATCAGAGAATGCTGTTTTATCAGGTAGTACTGATACAATCAGATGACAAATAAACTTGACTTGAACTTAAATGATAGAGGTCTGACAAACGATGATGAAAAAATGGACCTTAGGGTTCAAATCCACAGTTCCCTGAAAGTGATGACATACATAAATGAATGATAAAGAAGGCATGTTGAATACTTGCAGCTTTACAAAACACTGCTTAAAAGCTGACGGATAGTCAGATCATCAGAATATTTCTCCCGTAGAAGTATCAAAAACAAGAGGGCGTTCATTTACATTGGGGGAAGGATTTAAAGGGGATTGATGGGAAAGTTTTTACCATTTATACTTGTGTAATTGTCAAATTTTTGGACCACTTTTTTGGGCCAAAAATGAGGGTGTCAACTTTTACACAGGTCAAACCTTTGACCTCGTAACTACCTGTGTCATTCAAGGCATTGGGAGTTCGGATACCCGAGACTTGGTGAAAAGTCTACAGTCAGGGCATTGGGAACTTGGATGGGTGGGCAGCTGGGGTGTAGGGAGTTCAGATGGGCGGGCAGCCAGGACATAGGGTGTTTGGATGGCAGGCGGCTGGTCAGGGTGAGGTTCTGCAGTCAGGAGCTTGGATGGGCAGGCAGCCGAGATGTTGGGAGCTCATTTGGGCAGGTGGCCAGGGCGAGGGTCCACAGTCGCAGCATCGGGAGCTCCAGTAGGGAGGCAGCCGAGGTGTCAGGGCCTCTGTTGCTCAGGTAGTTAGGGTAAGGGTCTGCTGTTGGGGCGTCGGGAGCTCCAGTGTGTGGGCATCTGAGGTGTTGGGAGTTCCATTGGACAAGTGACTGGGGTGAGAGTCCGCTGTCAGGGTGTCAGGAGCTCCGGTGGGTGGGTGGCCGAGGCACATGGAGCTCTAGTAGGTGGGAGGCCGAGGCAAATGACCGCTGTCAGGGCATTGGAAGCTTGGATAGGCAGGCTGTCAGGGCCTAAAAATGGGAGATCGACTTTTACACGTCATGAAAAACACCCTGACTTTTGGGCCAAAAAAAGGGGGGGGGGCCAACTATAACACTGCATCAATGATTATAAGCGTATAAACAGTAATTTAAAACAGTAAACTGATTGATATCTTGAATGCACCACCAGTTAAGTGCTGGAATCAGATACAACCACAACCATTTCTGGACTGTCCAACACTATGATTATAAATGTATATAACTGATTGAGGAGAAAACATCCAATGAATTCAAGCTTATTATTAACTCCTTACTTTTGCATTCTGTGTTTCTACATGCACCAGTAAGGATCAAGCTTTTATTCATTATGATCTTATCCACTTTTGCTGCATCTTCATTGATCAATCTCCGTATAATAAGGCCTTTTACATCATTAACAATTGTGCAATTAAAAACATCCCCTCTTTTCTCACTCACACATTGTCCTGCTTCACATTTTATTTCATTGAATACAAATTGCTGTATCTCACTAGCTCATTGCTTTGTACTATTCTCCTTGTGGAGTATCTCCATTCCTTTATTTTTTTTAATTCACAGAAGCTCATCCCAAAAAGAACTACTCCCTCTACAACTATGACAGTACAGCTAAATATGGTTACAAGTTTACCTTAAAATTGGCAAGACCCCATAGTAATAGACTGGGCATCAATTAACAATGAGGTGGGACACAGGAAAAAATTGGAAGTCTAGTGGCAGTGGTTCTCAACCACCTTCTTCCCACTCACATACCACTTTAAGTAATCCCTATGCCATAGGTGCTCTGTGATTAGTAAGGGATTGCTTAAGGTGGTATGTGGGTGGAAAGAAAAAGTTTGAAAGCCACTGTTTTAATCTTACCTAATTGACTTGTCATGTGCACTGTTATATCACTCCAAAGGAAATGGGGCAATGATAACTTTTCCTCAAGCAAAATATTTCAGTAACAATTGGGTCTAGAGCAGTGATTCTCAACCTTCCCTTCCCACTTAAGCAATCCCTTACTAATCACAGAGCACCGATGGCATAGGGATAAATTAAAGTGGTATGTAAATGGAAAGATAAAGGTTGAGAACCACTGGGCCTAGTGACATGGTGTCAAGATGACAACCTCTCTCTCTCTCTCAATGTAAATATGAAGGAGATGATCAATGACTTCAGAAGAGGAGTAGAGTCCATGTCACCTTCTGCATGAAAGTTCAAGCCTTAGGAATGAGCATCTCCAATAACCTAACCTGGAACAGGTACATCATGCACTGATCAAGAAAGCATAACAAAGATCAGGAAATTGGGCATGCCCACCCCCACCTTCTCTCAAAAGGTGCACCATTGAAAGTATACTTACTGGATGGTATGAAAGCTCCTCTGCTCAAGATCACAAGAGACTACAGAAGATAGTGAACGCACCTCAGTATATAATTAAAACTTTCCTTCCCTTTCATGGACTCCATCTACCTAGGAAAGGCAACCAACACATTGAAGGACCCATCCGGTCCCAGACACAGTGTCTTATCCCTCCTCCCACTGAGAAGGCTTAAGAGTCTGAAAGCAGCTACCACGGGCTTAAAGCCATCAAGCTCCTGAATGAGCTCCATGCTGCCCTTGGTGCTCATTGATCTTCCTTTCATTTTAATCCTATACTTGGTGAATTGTCCTCTCTGCATGTCTGTATGTAACAGATAACGTATTAGTCTATTTTCACAAGAACCCTTATCACTGTACATAGTATTTTATGACATATAAATTTATACACCTCATACTTCCTTTAGACACTGCAAGAAATAGGATTAATGAGAGAAGACTGTTTTTCTCAAGATTTGGACCATTGTTGGGGATGTTCCTGCTTTTCTGTCCATTGAAAGATAGGCAAATAATCATTTAAATTGTTTTTCAGCTTTAAAATCTCCTTCCTGTTGGATATTCCCCAATTGGAGGCCATGCTGCTTCACATATAGGTTAGAGTTAAAGTCACTGTAGATTTTTAAAATTTTATTACAGAACAGTAGAAGCCGATTTGACCATTTAAACCCATGCTGTGCAATTACACCCATATTATTGTTTTGGGTGGTGGAAGGAAAATGGATCACCCGGGGAAACCTACAGAGACATGGGGAGAACATACAAACTCTTTACAGACAGCGCCAAATTCAAACCCAAGTTACCGGTAATGAAATAGCATTGACAGCCTAAGCTCATCATCTTGTTCACCACAAGGCATTGCTCTTAGTTACATAGGGGGGAAGAGACACATTCTCTGGATTAGCTTGTCCTGCGCGTGAGATCTTTCCAACATTTACCAACTCCTCCTCACCTCTTCCAACTTGTCTTCTACTGTAATGAGGACAAAAATATACATCAAGTAATTTCTGACCAACTGACTAACGGTTCTGTACAATTCACAATCATCATTATCAAGGATGTGAATTTTGCCCTTTATGTCATGGTAAATGAAAATATGGAGTATATTTCTTACACCACTGTTATCTGTGTCGTTATCTAGGTCTCCAACATTATTAGAATGTGTACTCTTTTTCATCTTTTATTACTCTTATTTTTCATGTGTGATTTATGCATTTGGGATGCTACAGCAAGTAAGAATTTCATTGCTTCTGCACGTTGTACTTAAGTACATGACAATAAACTTGATTTTTACTCATTTCTGGGTTTCACCGGTACTAAGACGAGCATTGAAATGGGAAAGACATCCACAGCCATTTCTGCTCACCAGTTTGGCCTCATCAAGGTTTTGTTCCATTGATCCACAGAAGAAGAAGAGAGATATAGTCGATAGTACACTTACACATCAAATATTTGACTGTTCACTGGAGGAACCTATTGGAAACTAATTCTAACTCTTATATTAACAACATAAGATTAATTAATGCACAAAGTAAATAATGAAGATCTGAATAAACCAAATTAGATACTTTTCAACATATCTGGTTTTAAAAGTACAAAAGATCATTTAGGCTAAATTTAACAGATAAAATGAGGTCCCCTCTTCACATATGTCAAACACTGCACACATCTGGGAGGCAGTCAGAGAAGGCATTTTCTTGGCAGCTGTTCACTTTTAATGTACTCTAAACTTGTCAGATTAATGAAATACTTTGTCACCATTCTAAGGTAATGTTTTTAGTGCAAGATTAACTAGAGTTGATAGATTCAATGTACACTAGTATTATTGGTAACATCAAGAAGAGACTAAAGCTTTTACCGATAATACAAGGTTATTCTTCTCGGCTCTTTCACCTGAAAGACATCTTAAAAGGAAGTTCTATCATTCATATACAGGATTAAATTTGATAAACATGAATAATTCAATCCCTTCATGAGGAAAACATAAGTCAGAATACATTTTTGATTGTAAGCTAATATAAAATAGGCTCAACAACGAATCTTTAAATTATCAATTGTAAATTGCTCCACAATAAATCTGCAATGATTACATCGCTCAGATTTAATAAACTTGAGTGACAGTTATCTCAGTATCTTCTGACAGTCATCATTCACACTGACATGTGCTGCCAGAATAAAAGCTGCAACATAAAGGACGTCAACATCAAAACAGTAAAAATTATGAGTGTTGAAATATCAAGGAGACTCTCCGGCTGCAGTATAATTTCATGCTTTAAGAAAAAATCTATTGTGGTCAATCCATTCTGATCCATGTCTTCTGAGAACATCCATTTCCAATGTGCAAAGGCCAGAATATGAGAGTTCTTGGCCCCATTAACATTAGCAAAAATGTCATTGGATTGAGTTAATTACAGAAACAGAGCAGTAATCATCTGAGCTTAATGTGACAAAAGAGGATAAGAAATCAGAGCAGGGTTGGGCCATCTGACACATTGAACTGGCCCCAAAATGTAATAAGATAATAGCTAATCTGGATTTGGCTCCACCCACCTACCTTGTCTCTGCAATCCTCAATTTCCCTTATTATGTAAAAATTGTGTCTTAAGTATGTTTAATGAGGCAGCCTTTATTGCTTCATTGGACAGAGAATTCCACAGATCACTCTTCGGGAAAAGTTGTTCTTCCTATCTCCATCCTAAACAAATCTATTCCTTCAAATCTTGAGGCTATGTCCCCTTGTTCTAGTCATACCCACCAGTGGAAACAATTTTCTGAAGTCATAGGATTTTAAAATAAAACACCGTCAGCTCCTTCAACAATCTATTTAAAACCTGTATGGAGCCTTCAGTTGTCGAACTGGGCAGTAGGACCCCACAGCTGTCTCTGCCGCCCACTTTTGCAGAACCTCTTTCCTCTTCAATTTAATGCCTTCAACAATGTAGACCAACATTCCATTTGCCTTCTTGATTACCTGTTACACCTGCAAACCAACTGATTGTGATTCATGCACAAGTCTCTCTGCACAACAGTATGCTCCAATCTTTCACCATTTAAATAATCTGATCTATTTTTTTCTTCCAGATGATGACCTTGCATTTGTCAACATTGTACTCTGTCTGCCACTCATTTAACCTGTTCTATACCTCTCTGCAAATTCCCAGCATCCTCTTCATAATTTGCCTTCCCACTCAATTTAATATTATAAGCATATTTAGGTACGCTTCATCCTGTCTCCTCCTCCAAATCCCTAGTATTTGTTGTGTTCAATCGTCAGCCAGCACTGTCCCCTGTGGCACTCCACTCACCAATGATGGCCAACTAGAGAAACATCCAGTTATATCAACTCTTTTCCTTCTATCGGTTAATTATCTATTCGTGCTAATACTTTACCCCCAAATCCATGCGTATTTTTCTAATGGATAGATCTTTTATGTGGCACCTTAATGAGCGCTGTTTGGAAATCCAAGTGTACCACATCCACCTATTCCCCTTTATCCACTATGGTCATTACATTCCCAAAAAATATAAGTTTGTCAAAGGTTTCCTTCCATGTCTCACAATTTCTTCCTTTGTCATGCTAACTGCCCTTTAGTTACCTGCCTTTTGCCTACATCTATTTAAACAGTAGTATGATACTTGATATCTTCCCATCTGCCATGAGCTGCCCAGAGTGCAGAAATTTTCATAAATTACCATAAATCTATCTTCCTTTAATTATTATTTTTATTAGTGGTTCTTTGATGTTTTTTCAAAGTTTCCCAATTTTCTAGTTTCTCTACTTGAGGCAACTTTCTATGCATGAACTTTAAATTTGATGCCTTCCTTTATTTCCTTAAATGTCCAAGGTTGGATTTCCCTACCCTAGCTGTGGTAAACTAGTGCCGTTACAAATGGTGATCCCGTGAGTTCACAGTACCTTCTAATTTAAAATGGATAGTGATGTGGATAAACCCCATACAGGAGCAGTTGGGGAGGTCAAACTACATATTTCCCCCCTTTTTTAAATTGATAATGCATTGGCGTGGTTCATGATCCCTGAAGCACGATTATCTGACGAGTCAGAAGACAAGGTACAATTTAGCTGTGGAGCGTCTTCCAGAGCAGATTGCCTGTGAAGTGGAGGAAGTCGTAGCAAGTCTGGACGACAATCTCTCATACGGCATGCATAAGGCGGCTATTCTGCAGCGTGCTCAGCCATCTAGGGAGACTTGCTATTGCCCAATTACTAGCTGAAGTCAACCTAGGTGATACAGGTTGAAGCCAGTGTATATTGACGGTCTATGATCTGCGTCAGAGCCAGAGGACCAGTCACGCCCTTGCCAGTAGGACCACGCATCGCCTGTCTTGCACTATCATACGAGGTCAGGCCTAACTGTCAGCCCTCAGGACCGTTACATAGCGGGACAGTTCTAATCAGTCACCTCCTTGCATAGCTCATGAGCTGAGTGCAGGGTGGGGGGTGTTGCGGTCGCGTACTTACCTTTGCCGGGAGCGGTGCCACCCGCCGCTGATGACATAAGTGATGCGGCACATGGGAGTAATAGCATGCATGCGTGGGTTTCTTAAGGATCAGTGTATGGGTGTTGAATCTCGGATGCAGGAGGAGGAGGAGTGTCAGGATCATCCATGTGGCAGTGAGCCAGTGAGAAAGTCAGAGGAGTTTAGCTGGGTGGTATTTGGGGAGTTGAAGAATGCAATGTTGTGTCTAGTGAATAATAAAAGAAAGTCGACTTCATGGTGTGCTGAAGGAAATGAGTGAGGGTATTCTTTATTTGTTTGTAAGCTGTGGTAAATCAATGCTGTTACACAATATACTTTTGTTGAGTACTGTGAAAAATCTCTATGAAACTCTTCCACTGTTCAATTGTCCCACCATATAACCAGTGTTCCCAGTCTATGCTAACCAATGCTTCCCTCATCTCATTGAGGTCTCCCTTGTTTAGGCATAATATTCTGATTTTTGTTCATGCTATTTCAACCTCCTTTCATATGGGAGTATCAATCCTACTGTGATCATGCTTTCCAGGAGGATCCCTAACTTCAAGGTTGTTCATTTCACCTGCCTCATAGCACAGGGCCAGGTCTAAGATAGCATTTTCCCTTGTATGTACGATAACATGCTGCTCAGAAAGCTTTCATGGATGCATTCTATGAACACATTCCTCAATCCTGCCTCAATCAACATGATTTGCTATTTGTAAGGAGATAGCATATATGTGTAGTTAACATAAGGTGGTGATTATAGGAGATTTGAACTTTCCACACATTGAGTGGGATGCACATTTTGTAAAAGGGCTGGATGGGTTGGAGTTTATCAAATGTGTTCAGATAGGTTTTCGAAATCAATACATGGAAGAACTGACTAGACCAGGGGGCAGTATTAGATCTATTAGGGAATGAGATAGGTCAGGTGACAGAGGTGTGTGTTGGGGAACACTTTGGGTCTAATAATCATAATACTAATAGTTTTAGGTTAATAATAGAGAAGGGTAGGGTTAGGCCTAAGGTTGAGATTCTTGATTGGAATAAGGGAAATTTCAAAGAGATGTGAAAGGATTTAAAGGGGTAGTTTGGTATAATTTATTTTCCGGGAAGGATGTATCTGATAAATGGAGGATATTCAAAGAAGAAATTTTGAAGGTACAGAGTCGTTATGACCCTGTGAGGATTTAAAGAAAGGTTAGAAAATATAGGGAGCCTTGGTTTTCAGAGATTTTGGGAATTTGGTTCAGAGGAAGAGGGATGATGTGCAACAGATATAGACAACAGGGAATAGATGAGGCACTTGAGGAATATAAAAAGTGTAAAAAAAGCCTTTAGAAAGAAATTAGAAAGGTTAAAAGGAGAATTAAAAATAAATCCAATGAGTTTTTACAGGTACATTAAAAGTAAAAGAATAGTGAGGGATAAAATTGGATATTGAGCCAGGTGAAGTAATGAATTCTGGTAGTGAGGTCATGGATAATATACAGATTAATGATGTAGTATGGTGGCCCCTCACAGCCCCTTTGGGGTGCCTTACAAATTGAAGGATGAACGCAACAATCTAGCAGGCTGCACAAGGTCCACAGCGCTGCTCCCCAATTGGCCACAACTAAAGATCTTAACCGGACTATCAAGCAAAGTGGATTGCAAATGTACCAGTCAACGCTGAGGGGGCTTTGACCACACCCCTCATCTTGAGAATAAAAGCAGGACTGTGAGCACAATAAAGCTCAGTGTTAACTGCACTCAGCTGGGGGTCATGTCATTCTTTCTGGGAACAGCGTGTTCTTTCTGAGTTAACCTGCAAACAGCTATAACCTCTCCTGTGCTATAGGCTGTGCAGAGCCATAGATTGTAGCAGTAAGCTACAGTAGTATTGGTTATTTTAAAGAGAATAAATCTCCATGTCCTGACAAGATATTCCCTTGGACCCTGAGGGAGGTTCATGTACAAATAGTGGGGGCTCTGACAAAATATTTAAAATGTCACTGGCCATGGGGGAGGATTGAAGGGTAACTCATGTTTTTTCTGCTGTTTAAAAAAGGCTCCAAAAATAAACGTGGTAATTATAGGCCCTATAAGTCTAATGGTGATGGTGGGTAAATTAATGGAGAGTGTTGTTAGAGATGGTATATACAATTATTTGGATAGAGAGGGATTGATTAGGAATGGTCAACATTGTTTTGTATGTGGTAGATCGTGTTTAACAAATCTCAGAGTTTTTCAAGGAGGTTACTAAGAAGGTGGATGAGAGGAAGGCTGTGGATGTTGTCTATCTGGACTTTAGCAAGGCCTTTGAAAAGGTTAGAAAGCTTAAAAGGAGAAGTAAAAATAAATCCAATGAGTTTCTACAGGTTTAAAAGTTAGTTAGGAAGATTCAAGCATTAAGTATTAATGTTGAAGTAGTGAAATGGATTCAAATAATGATGCCAGAGAGTAGTGGTGGAAATTTGTTTGTCAAATTTGGAGGCCGGTGACTAGTGGAGTGCCGCAGGGATGAGTACTGGGTCCATTGTTGTTTGTCATAATGATCAAGATGATAGGGTGGTAAATTGGATTAGTAATTAGGCAAGTGATATGAAGATTGGAGTTGTTGTGGACAGTGAAAAAAGTTATCAGTGGGATATAAGCCAGTTAGAAGAGTGGGCTGAAAGATGGCAGATGGAGTTTAATACTGATAAATGTGAGGTGCTACATTTTGGTAGAACTAATCAGCAAAGGTCATACAAATTAAATGGTGGGCAATTAAGGAGTGCAATAGAACAAAGGGATTTGGGAATTTTGGAACATAATTCTCTGAAAGTTAAATCACGTGAAGAAAGCATTTGGCATTTTGGCCTTCATAAATCAGAGTATTGAATGCAGGAGTTGGGATATCATGTTGAATTTGTTTAAGGCATTGGTGAGGCCGTATTTGGAATAGTGTGTGCAGTTTGAGATGCCGAATTGTAAGAAGAATATAAACAGAATAGAGAGTCAGAGGAGATTTACAAGAATGTTGCCTGGGTTTTGGGGTTTGAGTTACAAGGAAAGGTTGAGCAGGCTGGGACTTTATTCCTTTGAACATAAAGAATTGAGGGATGATTTGATAGAGGTATCTAAAATTATGAGGGGAACAGACAGAGTCAATGTGGACAGACTTTTTTCCATTGAGAATGGGGGAGATTCAAACAAGTTTAGGTGAAACATGAGGGGAAGTTTCTTCACTCACAGAGTGGTGGGAATGTGGAATGAGCTTCTGGCTGAAGTGGTAGATGCAGATTCAGTTTTAATATTTAAGGAAAAGTTGGATTGGTATATTGACGAGAGAGGTGTGGAGGGTTATGAGTCAATGGGACAAGGTGGGAGATGCTCAGCATAGACTAGAAGGCCTGATCTGATCTGTTTTTGTGCTGTAACTGTTATATGGTTATATTATATGATTGATAATATTTGCCCAATCCATATACGTCAAATTTCCCCATTCTCACATGCATTAGATCATGTTTTATTGCCTGTGTCGCTATAATTTTATTATTTGATGGCCGATAGACCACTTCTTCCCAACAGTAATTTTTTTCCCCTTTCTATTCCTAATCTCTAACCAAATTGATTCAACATTTAGCTCCTTAGATCTTGTATTATCTATCATTATCACCTGGATTTCAGTTTTAATTAGGAACTCAACCCCAACTCCCTTACGTTTCTGCTATCCTTCCGAATTACCTGATCCCTTTCAATATTTAATTCCAGAAATATTTTGACCCTGAAACCATGTTTCTGAAATGGCCACTTAGCATTTTGCTGGTGTGTGAAACCCCCTTCCCCATAAGAGCTGTTTCATGGCATTCTAAACCACTACCAAACCACTACCACTGACAGGTGAATTAATATTGGAAGTTTACCATAATCTATTGAAATGATCAATTTATTTACCTAAAATCTTCCAACAATGACAAAGAAATAGATGGGGAAATGGGATTGCACTATGAGCCAGAATAGATTCATCAGGCTGAGCGGCTTCTATGCCTAAAGTTAAATATGCAAAATGATCTTTCCCAGATCATTTTTTATTTATGTCTATTAATAGCAGTTATTTTAGTTCCTGGTTCTATCCTCCTTGTATTTCTAGGGTAATTGGAACAATAAAAGTATATTTTTCAGGGCAACTCAGAACTCTCAAGCTTGCTGTGAAAGGATATTTATTTGTAATTTCCCAAAAGTTGGATTGATTCCAAATTGAGTGTACAAAAAAATTATTTTAAAAAATCATGCAGCTGCTTTAGAATTATCTGCTTCTAATATTCTTCTACCACTCTATTACCTTGCAGGCCTCTTTCTCTTCGTGGTTTGATACATAGAATTAGGGAGACTTTGTTAATTTCTAGTCATCCGTCATAAATTACATCTCCAAGAGTGAATCCACACAACTCCAAAAATAATAACATAGCTGTGACTGTACTGAGGAAGGGTCCCAGACCTGAAATATTAGCTGTTTCTCTCTCCATAGATGCTGCGTAACATGCTAGATTTTCCCACTATTTTATGTTTAGCTTTCAGATTTCCAACATCTGCATTTTGTTTCCCTTTCCACCTCATCATCTATATCATTCACAGCTGCCCCAAGATATTATGGAGACCTTCACACAGCTGAATTGAATTCACTGAGGCAGACATGTGGCTGGGACTCACAAACTTCATGCTTAAGACTTGAGCACCCATTTAGAATATTAGTCAAAATGCTACTTTATCTCTAACAAATTTCTGAGCTGGCATTTGAAAGAGATAGATTTACCAACCTAGTGGCACATGGCATTTAATGCCCAGCAGAGTCCTTTGCCTAAGGCTAAGTTAGTTCAACAGTATTGTCTGAGTATAAATTATCTACAACTGATCCAATGTTTGGACAAACATAGATGGTAATTACAAGAGCTGCTGTGTCACTAATTAGTAACATCTTATGCAGCATTACATATCATGTGCCTCATTTATAGAACACACACCAATAACTATACATAACTTAAGAATTTGGCTATCTATGCATTGCTCAGTGCATTCTTTCCAGCATTGAGAACATTACCAATTCTCATCTTTTTGCCAGTTATTAACAGCCTTCAAAGTGACATCTTTGTGGTTATACCCAAAAGAAGGAACACAGCAAGCAGACCTTGGGAGCAAAATGGTGTTTTAATATCAGCTAATGAACCAAGTCATGGAGCACACAGGCTCAAAGGCATTACTGCCAAATTACTACCAAAGGTGACGGATTCTGCAGATTTTTAGAGCTTTCTCTTGTTTTTGTGAAAGATGTCAAGGTCAAAACAAGAGGCATGTACCTTGCACATTTTTCTTTTTTCACCTTTTTTCTATAATATTGTTTTCCTTTAGAGAAGGTTCTGGGAGAAATGAGGTTGTGAGCCAAAAAGAAATTGCTTCAATCAGCACTGATGCTTAATGACTGTTAATGGGAAATGGAGATAGGATAGTAAGTGCTACTTTGATTAATAAGTGAACTGCATAGAATTTAAATTGTGCCACTGATGGATTATTTTCTTCAAGCTTGATAAGCAGTTCTCATTTGTTCTTAAATTTGGTCAATACTGTTAAAGACGGCAAATGAAGTATAATTAATTCTGTGGCTATTACTCAAACCAACTGTTACTAGGATGCCTGTAATATTTTAACATGTTTTGAAAAGTGCTTTTATATATAGAGTGGTGTACCATATTATCTGTACACTTATTGTGAGCTGTTACATTTTGCTCGCAATTCCAGTAAGGATTTAAAAGCACAACAATATCATTTATGCATTAAATCTGAAAAGCAATGTTGTCATATAAATTGTGCTTAAATCCACCAATTGCTGTTTTGTTGAATTAATTATCTTTAATTAAAATAATCTAATATGTGTCGATTTCACAGAGGTCCTATTACATATCATTTTGATGCAATTCAACACAGAAAGCCTTACAGTTCAGTCAGTCTGATAGTAAGCAAAGAGGTGCAGTGATCATAAATAATGCACTTCCCTTTTGGGAGTCAAGTCAATTCAGCCCTTTATCATGCACATCAGCTAAAATGGTGTAATGACAATAACCTTGTGCTCAACGTCAGAAAAACCAAGGAGATGATTGTGGACTTCTGGAGTGTGGTGATAGGGGGCGACCTCTGTACTTGCAGGACGACCACCTGGGAGGCTGACTCCACCTGGCCAGCTGTCAGTCACTGACCTGTATATAGACGAGCTGGCCCCTCCCAGGCCAGTCACACGTGGAGCTATCGAGGCTACTACTGGTGTACAACATACTGCTCAACTGTCCTGCACTGAGGAGAGGGCTGTGGAACAGTCACCTTTATACAGGAGCCTGTAGGAGGGGCCACAGGTACAGTCAGCTAATGGGTCTGCCTGACCAGACAAATGCATACACCCCTTGTTTTTTTTTAAAGGAGTCCAACAGGGTGAAGTCACAAGTCTCTCAGGTGGTCTGGTCATTCATTGGGACCGTCATAGAACCAGTTGTCACTGTGGTTTAGTGATTGGGTCATGGACAGTATCGGGTGCCTGTATGTGCTCATTAGTGCTGTGCTGGTGGGTAAGCGACGACGTGTTTGGTGTATCCTCTGTTGGGGAAGAGGCAGGTTACTACGGTTCAGGGGCATCACGTGTGATCAGAGGTGAGGGGGGTAAGGGGTGAACAGTGGGGGTCTCCAGGGCCCCTGGAGAAGCCAGATCCCTAACAGAGACAGTACTCATGTGGGTCAGGACATAGGCATATTGGGGGTTTGGCATAGAGGTGATGGCCCTTTCTACCAGGGGTTGGACTTATTGCTCCTCACATGCTTCTGGAATAGGATTGGCCCTGGGGATGTCAGCCACACCAGCAGATTTCCTGGGAAAGAAAAATATACGTTTATGTGGTGTGGCATTCATGGCAGTACATAAAAGAGACCTGATAGAGTGGTGACCCTCTGGGAAGACTTCACCAGCGGAAGACTGGAAGGCCCCTTGACTGTAAGGCCAGGAGGACGGCCTTCCAGACCGTGGTGTTCTCTCTTTCCATTTGCCTGTCCCCCTGGGGGCTGTAGCTAGTGTTCCTGCTTGTGGCAATGTCCCTGGCCAACAGGTACTGGTGCAGATTGTCACTCATAAAAGAGGACCTCCAGTCGCTGTGGATATAGCTGGGAAAGCCAAATAGA